>NC_092062.1:2768125-3485000 GCF_039877785.1 Chaetodon trifascialis | reverse complement strand
AGCCTGATCCATCCACTGGAGTCTCACAAGATTAATTTTGGTTCAATAACAATTCCAAACGTCACTAAATGATTCACACAATGTGTGTGCTGGACAGTATTGACAAGGGGGATGTTTAATTATGATAAGCAAGGAAAATCAAATTTATCATTTTAGAATTTTAATTGATTAATTCAAATCATTTCCCCTTTTTAATGTGGGAGATAGAGAATGAGTGCCGAAAGGAATATTAGGAGAGTCATGAAATGAAGCTCTTGCATTTGAAATGAATGATGTATTAGTTTAGAGGAGACTGGAAAGACTCCTTTGTCTCCACAGAGCTACAGTTACGAGCAGTGATTATACAGCCACTGCCTGGCAATCCATCCTCCTTCCTTCCAAGGGCAGGGTTTATGATTTGTATTTATTCTGGGTATAGTCAATATAAAATAATCATGATTTTAATTCAAAAGTAACATAATCCACAGACTGTATAAATGTCTTCCCACTCAGCAGTGACAGATGAAATTAAATAAATAAATAAATAAATTTAAAAAATCAGATATAATCTGACCAAATCTTAAACTACATATATCTCTTTATAGGCACACTCAGATGTAATGATATTCATACTCTGAAAGCACAAACATAAATGATACATCTACTGTAAACAAAGCCTTCTTCCTGCTATTCCTGGAGGATTTCATCATTACTGTGGATTTTGATCAGTGCTCAGTTTCCCAAGAGTATATCTTCAAGGAAAACACTGACAGTGTTGGGAACTTAGCGTTGTATAACAACAGTGTTCACTTTTAATACATGGCAAATGCAATGGTTTTGCAAGAAGACCAAAAATTTTAAACCCTGCCAGTATCCCTACCAATCTGCAAAGTCCATAATCCCCCACAATAAAATATAATAATAATAATAATAATAATAATAATAATAAGAAGAAGAAGAAGAAGAAGAAGAATACATTTTATTGATAATGCACTTTTCATTCCACGGAATCTCAAAGTGCTACAGCACACATTACAGTAAAAACATAAAAAATGTAAAAACTGTACTTAAAGTATATTAAAAGCCTCTTTAAAGAGAAAAGTCTTTAAGTGGTTTTTAAAAGCATCCACGGTCTGTGGGGTCCTGTGGTGACTGGGCAGGGAGTTCTGCAGACGTGGTGCAGCAGTGCAGAAGGCCCGATCTCCCATTGTCCGGAGCTTGGTTCTGGGAGTGTGGAGGAGGTCTGGATATTCAGAGCGTGTATTCCGGGTTGGGGTTTGCTGGGTGATGAGTTCTCTAAGGTATGGTGGGGCATTTCCATAAATGCACTGATGGGTGATGAGAGCGATTTTGTAATTTATTCTGGCAGTGATAGGAAGCCAGTGAAGTGTGCAGAGTACTAGGGTGATGTGTTCATGTTTTCTGACTCTGAGTAGGATCCTGGCAGCAGTGTTCTGAATTAGTTGTAACTTGTGGAGACTTTTGCTGGGGGTCCCAATGAGGAGGGCATTGCAGTAGTCCAGCCTGGAGGAGATGAAGGAGTGGATGAGCTTCTCAGCATCAGATACGGTGAGGGAGGGCCGGAGTCTGGCAATGTTCCTTAAGTGGAAGAAGCAGGATTTACACAGATGTTGATGTGGTTCTCAAAGGTTAGGTGAGGGTCCAGTCTCACACCAAGGTTGATGACAGCAGATGCAATGGGGATGTTTTGTCCAGAAAAGGTGATGGTGGTTATGGAGGATGATTGGACCTGGAGGGGGTGCCAATAAGTATGGTGTAGCGCCTGTAGTCTGATTAGCAACAACAAATGACACTAACATTCTTGCTAGGTTCGGAGAGCTGGTAATAGTTAGACGAGTACGATACCATGAGGTCAACAGTTGACAATTTATTGCCACAACAGTAATTATTTTGCAGTGAATGAAAATAAAATATACAGAAAAATAGAGCTCTTTCAAAATGGTAGAAAAATAATAAAATAAAATAAAATAAAATATTTTTTTTTTTTTTAAAAGTTCAAAAGAAAATGTCCTTCCTTCTTTGTAGAAGGTTAGAGTTCGGTTCAGTTTCCGTTCGTGTTCCGGGTGTGTAATGTTCAATGTTCAGTCCATAAGGCAGTGGCGAACTGTGAGCACTACAGCTGGGCCTTCACCTCAGCCCTCACTGCCAAGAAAAGAAATCATTGCGGAAAAAAAGAAACAGTACGATGAATTGAAAGCGTTCAACAACTGCAATCCTTTAATTAACGATGACAAGAATGTAAACAAATAGACCATAACATCAATAATATTCTCCGCAACAAGAAACATTCTCAACAGTACCTTCATAAAACTGGAGGCTACATTAAATAAACATAAGCCAAAATCTGGAAATATAAAATGAGGTAATCCAGAACGTGACACTGCTGACACCGACACCGAGGCTTCATCACCATGGACAGCGCTATAAATCACGGCGCACAGCAAGCCATACACACATTGACAAATAAATTCACGAGCATCGTCAAACTATACAATTTCAAATGCACAATATAGAAAAAGTTACACAAAGCTGGTAGCTGGAGTTTTTTTTAAAGTTGAATTGAAGTGCAAATACCTCTCCATGCAAAAGTCACAATTTTCATAGGTTCCACTACACCTCCTTAATTCTCGGAAAGGGACAGAAAGGGGGGAGCCATGGGGGGGGGGTAAAAACCCTCTAAAAAACAAAAGTCCAACCACACACTTCTGATAAGTTTGATAAGTTTACATATTGAATTAAAGGCAAAGGAATTAAAGGCGCAAATTGCGCTGGATTTTTTTACAGACAACCTCCGCAATAAATACAAATTACTGAATGTCCACTTGGCCCGAATTAATCACTTGAAATAATAATCAAGGTGGCTTGCAACATAGGCCTTCCTTACATGAAAACAAAGTCCATTCGTCGGTCTTTCTTTGTGAAGTGGGTGATGGCAGCGTCATAAAGTTTGTCCTTTGACTTGAGCTCCAAAAGAAGTCCTTTTTCTATGGACATCAGTGCCAAAGCTCCCAGGCGATCCTGTCCAGTACTGTTTCTGGCGTGCGTCTTGATGTGCTTCAGAGCCGAGAAAGAGCACTCCACAGAGGAAAGGCCGCCTTGAAAAAGGCGATGCTAACAAGCTAGCCACAACTTCGTTCTCGTCTTCCGCCATTTAATTGTCTCTCACCGCTCTCACCACTCTGCCCGCCTTTCGGACTTCATGAAGGCCTATGATCTTTTGTTTTTGTCCCGCCCACTTAAAATCAAACCGTGATTGGTCAATTTTCCCATCACTCTCCAAACCAAAACACATAGCTTGGCCTTCCCCTGGATTCATGAAGTCCTAACCAATTAATGAGCCAGCTAACCGGGCTTTGATAGAGACGGAAGATTCTGATTGGATAATATGTTTCAGGACAGTAACCCTTTCATTGCTGATGTGAACTTGACAGTAAACTTCACTTTAGAACATAGATTAGAGAAAATGTATTAATGTATTGTATTAAATTAAATTAGATAGATTATATATAATAATTTAATACTTATATTTTTTGGTCCAGATTTTTTTAAGGCCTTCTCTGAAGGCCTAGAAGGCCCTGAAGGTTCCCCCCTGCCATAAGGTTACTACCCGGGTAGATTTTTGTGTTATGTTCTTATCTGTATCACAAGTGAAGTGAGTTGATGTCAGAAGGTCCTCGGAGTGGATCCCACAGCTGGCCAGACCGTGCACCATTCCATCTGAATCGCTTGTCCTTATGGCTCGCCACCGAACCTCCTCGGTCCGGAATTGGAATGAAGTCTTAATCCATCAACAAAACCCAAAAGGAAAACCAGTCTACACATAGAGTGTAGAACAAATAATCATTACTCTCTATTCAATTACATCTTTTTACTTCCACTTTTCACTCTATTTCTTTCATATATGCACCCAAATAAAGGATACACTGCATTTAAATGCTTTAAATGAGTCTACATATTTTTACAGTACAATATAAGTATTTTTACCATAAAGTTACAATATTAACTTATTCTTTTTTAACAACATATATATTTAACCAACTTTAGTGCAAAACACCCAATACATTAATTTCAATGACCACGAAAATAATTAACATGAACTGGTACCAAATAACCACATTTCTGTACCATAGCTGTCTCCATTTCTCATCATTAATCACAGTAAAGGCTCATTAGCTTAACCAGCTAGTAGCACATTAGCTTGTATAGCCTCACAATTAGCATTCACATCACCTTTTGCAGGTAAAACCCAGAGTTAGCTTAGCAGCGATTAGCCGCGATTGCCATTAGCTTCGCGCTAGGTCGTTAGCGATCTTTTTACAGCTTGTTTACAGAGTACACAATGATACCACAGGTACCAGAGTAGGTTTAAAACATTAAGGAAACATATCATGGACTCCGACTGGTTTTATGAACATGCTTCAGTAACAGGAACACCAACAGCTAACCTGAGGCCTAGCCCAGTAACATAGCATTTCTCTTACCAGAGTTCTCAGAGGCTTACAGGGTGAAACTCGGCTCCGCTCTCGCTCATGCACACTCACTCGACTTTCCCTAATAAACAGAACACTTATGAAGATACTGCTCGAGTATTAATGATTATTTTGCGTGGTTTTCGTCACATTACATACCCCGGTTCGTCAGCTCGTTCCATGTGCGAGTGCTCTGCTCAGTGGCTCAGCTCTGAGATGGCGCTCGGTGCAGACCTGTCACCTGTGTGACCACGCACAGGTCAGACCGAGATCACGTTCAATGCGTCTGATGTTACGCATAGGGGTGGTGCGCCACCAAGTGGTGAAGCTGAGGTACTACATTTAAATCACAAATATTGGTTTAGTAACCATGTGGGTTACAATGGCTTAAGATTTAAAGCAGTTGAGATGGAGGAAGTTCTGGCTCATCCACGCCTTTATCTCCTCCAGGCAGGTAATGAGTGTTGAGAGTGGTATTGCTGTTGATGGTGACAAACCAGTTGAATCAGTCCTGAGGTACAATTGGGTGTCATTGGCATAGCAGTGGAATGAAATTCCATACTGGCTGATGACATGACCAAGGGGGAGTATATATATAATTCAATTCAATTCAATTTTATTTGTATAGCGCCAAATCACAACAGAAGTTGTCTCAGGACACTTTCCATATAGAGCTGGTACAGACCAAGCTCTTTTATCTACAAAGAAACCAACAATTCCCCCATGAGCAAGCACTTGGCGACAGTGGCGAGGAAAAACTTCCTTTTAACAGGCAGAAACCTCAGACAGACAGACAGACAGACAGACAGACAGACAGACAGACAGACAGACAGAAAGGCAGTCAGATAGAGAGAGAGAGAGAGAGACAGAGAGACAGACATGCAATCACAGTAACAGTGACAGTGGATGTAATAATAGCAGTAGCAGTTGCAGTGGATGTCAGGCAGGGCCAAGGCAGGAGACGCAGCTGCAATCCACAATCCAGATTCAGCCACTGTCCATGGGAACCTGCAAGACGACAAAGCACAGAGACTCCGGGGAAGGAGCTAAGTTAGTAACACGCCGTGGTAGGACATGAAAGCGTGCGGATGGAGAGGGACAGAAGGACAGAGGAGCTCGGTGTATCTTTGGATGTACCCCGACAGTCTAATCCTATAGCAGCATAACTAGGGGCTGGTCCAGGACAAACCTGAGCCAGCCCTAACTATAAGCTTTATCAAAAAGGAAAGTTTTAAGCCTACTCTTAAATGTAGAGACAGTGTCTGCCTCCCGGACAAAGACTGGAAGATGGTTCCACAGGAGAGGAGCTTGATAGCTAAATGCTCTGACTCCTGTTCTGCTTTTTGAGACTTTAGGAACCATAAGTAGACCTGCATTCTGGGAACGCAGTGTTCGAGTAGGGCAATAAGGTACTATGAGCTCTTTAAGATAAGAAGGTGCCTGGCCTATAATGAAAAGTAGTGGACCAAGTACAGACCTTTGAGGGACACAGCAGGAGCAAGGAATGGTTATAGATTTTGCAGAGCCCATGCTGACAAAGTGGGACCTCACAGAGAGGTAGGATGTAAACCAGTCTAGGGCAGAGTTTGAGAGTCCAATATTTTCACGGAGGCGCTTGAGGAGAATGAGGTGGTCAATAGTGACAAAAGCAGCTGTCAAGTCAAGGAGAATGAAATATATATTAGATTAGAAAACTGACTGCTCTAGAAAAGCTCTTGGAGCTGTCATGAGCCGTCCTCTGGAAAGCAAAAATGTGCTGTGTACATGTTTTGCATCTGTATATGGACTTTTGCCCTGAAGGAAAAGTCAGGAGTGTTACAGTTCAGTCAAAGGAAGGCCAGGACCCAGTAGCAGAGATGATTAAAAACCAGATTTATTAACAAAAGGAGTAACAAAAATATACCTTTGGCAAGGAGAAAGATTTGTTTGCTAAAGAGTAAAAACTGAGAATCACCATAACGGAAAAAGTACATAAAACAAAGATGACAAGGAAAACTAATGATGCCTGAAAGTACAAAATAAAGAGAACATCACCATGCACTGGGAGAAAATGCCTAACTAATGGCAGAACCAAAAGCAACTATGAAAAGCTCAGAGCGATGTACAAACAATGGCACTGGAAAAAACACAGGAGGCAAGAGGAGCGGGACCAGTGTTGCCAGGTGGGAAATGTAGGATTATCGTACCAGAGACATAAAATTATCGTATTTTGAGGGAAATTATCGTACACCCGTCATAATCAAACTAAACAAGTCTATTGATGCGCTATAGTCACTCTAGTGTTGAATAGCGTCTAACAGGCACTCACGGCTTTGCGTCAGTACAGAATGGATCAAAGAACTAATGAGCCAAATCATGAGGCCTGGAGGACCACCCAATGTTAGGAAATAGACATAGCACCAGGTTTAAAAGGTAAATAGTATTCATGATAACTGACAAGGAAATAAAGATCTGGCTTCACGTATTGAAGTTTTATTTTCAGCGAAACAACATTGTCTCTGTCCTCAAAATGACAACAATTCATAAAATAAACAAAAACTGCACTTATGCAAACTTAAAAGTGCCTGCACAAGGTTCTAACTTAAAATAAAGTGCAGTTCTATGTGATTTTTTTGTTTTATGTTCTGTTCTGAACATAATAAGGCAGCTAATGTATGTTGTATGACATGTTGCAGGAATGTCAAAGACTGTATTTCTCATTGCTATGCTGCTAAAAACTCAAAGATATTGTGGAAAAAATAAATAAAATAAAGTGCATATAACCTGGCTATATGATAACCTGGAAAAGAGGTAACCAAGATAACAACAACAACATTATCTCTGTCCTCAAAATGACAACAATTCATAAAATAAACAAAAACTACACTTATACAAACTTAAAAGTGCCTGCACCAGCTTCCAAAAGCGGGTCTGAACCCTGTTTGTACTCTTGTAAAAAAAACGAACCACAACACAGAGCGTTTTGACATTTCCAATGTCGGTTGATTCATCAGTTAGGATGCTGAATTTTTTTCTCATCAGGATTTCTGATCGACTCTCAAAATAGCAGTCACCAATAACATGCTTTGCTATGGCAGTTGCCTTTGTGCGGCCAAGTAACATGTTTTGTGCAGTTTTTGAGTCACTAAATATGTCCTTGATAACATCCACCAGATGGTCTGTGGCCCTCATTGCGATGTTGTGCTCTGCTAAAAACCCCACCAGCTTGACCTCTGCAGTCTTTACCGCTGTTTCCAGCTTCTCCTTTTCTGACACTCTTTGCAGGCATTGTGTTATGGATTTTTGTGTTGGCGCTATTATCTTTTCTTTCTCTTTGTGTTTTTTGGATTTGCTGTGGTTTTTTAACACAGTTATTTCGGCCACCAGCTCTGTCTTGCAGCACCGGCAAAAAGCTTTGCTTTCCAAGCCAGCAACAGGTCTCAACCACCCAGCAAATTGGCTCTCCCACTCTTTTCTGTAAGTTTGTAGGCGATGCTGCTTACTTCGACTCTGCCCCGCCGTTTTCTTAGCCTCTCCTTCTCCTTCTCCTTCTCCTCTTCCTTCTCCTCCTCCTCCTCCTCCTCCTCCTTCAGGTTCTCTCATTTTCTTTTCCGCGCTTCACTTCTTCCAGACCAGGTCGGCTCTTTTTCTTCTTCTTTTCTTTTTTTTTTCATTTCCTCACTCATGGGGCGGGCGCAGCGGACTATTCAGCCAATCATTACCGTTGTTCTGAGGCAAGCTCACATTTAGAAGAGCACAATTGGCTTGAAACTTGTCATATGGAAAGAGATGCCTTCAGGGTTCACAAAAAAAATCGGACAGACAGTTGCGACAGGCTGATTACAACCGATTACAACCACACTTTCACGGAATGGTCAAATTATCGTATATTGGCCTTTTTTGGGATTATTGATCGTAGATCGTACAGAGGGCAAAATTATCGTACAAATACGATAATTATCGTACACCTGGCAACACTGAGCGGGACCAGAGATGAGCGATCACTAGGTAGCAAGTTGCGAGCAGCATGGAACTAAGACAATAGTCTTAGTTAGTAGTAGTAAGTCTTACTCTTAGGAGTAGAGCATGAGGTGGCTAAAGAAGCCGAGCTGAGTGGATCAGTCCGCCTCCCTCCCGCTCCAACCTGCTGAATGAGAATGGAGGAAAATGCAGTATCAGAAAGGAGGAAAAAACTAATGCTTGAGACCAGATCCATAACAAGGAGGAGGCCCTGAAAACATTTGGATTCTTCCTTTGGGGATCATAAATATCCACAGCCATATTAATACAGTAGTAACCAAAATCCCCTTGAAAAAGAAGTTGGTTGAGGTACAACTTTGGACTGATGGTAGTAGTAAAGTTCAGTTATAAGCCCTTAATAGGAATGAGTTCATGAGGAAGGCCACTTTTATTAACTACTCATTTACCATTTTAACAGCAGATTTGATGGTTTAATAGAAAGTTACAGAGGCTTGAGTATTAATGAATGGCTTACCAACCATTAACCATCCATTAACTATGTAACTATGTTATTACAATATTTTTTTGTATATATTTTTTAAATATTTTTTAATGTGGCTAATCTATAAAGCATTAGTAAATGATTTTTTATCAGTGATAAAACTTTCCTGGATTTATAAACCCTTTAAGGTGTGGCTTAGAATGTGATAACAAAATTAAAATAAAAATTGATCATTGCTTTTAGCTTTGATCCATACTTAACCGAACTTAATTGGTAAAAGGATATAACTAAAGCTGATTTGACTTTAACTTGAGACATGACCAGCAGAAAAAAAACATCCAGGCTCTTTCTAGAAACCAAGTCCAGACTGCTGATTAAATTATCTTTCTAAAACTCAGATTCATTGTTAAAAATAAAAAGAGAGAAAACATCCAGGCTCTTTCTAGAAACCAAGTCCAGATCGTTGATTAAATTATCTTTCTTGCCAGTCCCCCACATCCAATGTGTTGGCACCATGACTGGACACACACTAAAATTTCTCTGTGGTCCAAATTAAAATTTCTAACTACGCAAGTTGGACTGTCCCTGGAGCACTGAAAAGAGAGAGAGAGAGAGAGAGAGAGAGAGAAATGTTTGTGTTTTAAATGCTCCAAACTGAAGTTCATGTGCAGTTCTTCTCTTTTTATGACAGCAGGCTGTTGGCCAGATTTCACATTGTACAATTGCAAATCCTTTTTGGCTTGCTTCTGCTTCTTTTTCCATGACTGTGGCAGCATATATGCCATCTGTCTTGCTGTCTCATGTCATGTTGCTGTAAAGACCCTTAACAGAGCTGTGTCTCCAATCTGTTCTCATTCCCAGGTTGTACAATACTGACATTTTGTCAAAGCCACCAGCGTCTCAATAGACACACAAACGTACCCTTTGGTGTCTGTGTAGTGAGGCACCAGGTTTTTAATTGACTCTAATGTTAACCCACCTGCGGCAACATTAGATGCCCACAGCAACTGCTCCAACCATCCAATGACCCTAACGTTCCCCTAACCATGGACGCTTTGAACTTTGTGTTATTTATTAGGGAGCCGAGGCACATTTTCTGGCCAAATATACGATTTGGTGAGACCCGCTGGCTGGAAACATATTTCCCCACTGCAAATTTCACTTTTAAGATTTTCTTGTTCTGATACTCCCCATGTTCCTAAACATAACATAACAATTTAAGAATACAATAGATTTATGTAATGGTCATCAATTTTAATCTATTCAAGTTAAACTGCCTGAGACACCATGTTCTTTCTGTCACTTTTGTAACATGGAATGCTAGATACTCAGATCTATCAAGCAATCAATCAATCAGAGTAAATGAAAGTTGTATAACATTGAAAATGAACACAGTCCAGGTAGCAGTTTTCACTAAACTTTTTTGGAAAGCAATATTAAATAAGATAAGGTAAGGTAACAGTTAATTGATCCCATACCGGGAAATTAAGTCATTCATTACATTCAGCAAGTATTAAAAAAGCAAAATGAACAAAAACTGTGGCACAGAAGGGTCAAGATAAAGAGTATACAGGATACAGGATACAGAGTAAAATATCAACTATGTACATTATTTATGGATTATAAAAATACTTTGCCTTAAGAAATACTACTGCCCATAAAAATACTATTGTCAATATTCTTAAGAGAAAACTGTCAATGCCCTATGCTGAAATTTCAATAGCAGAAACGGTGTTGCATGAAAAGAAATTTGAATAGCACAAGTCTATGTAGATGTAAAATATGTACAGTTTCTAAGAATGCTGTTGCCAATATGGATATTATATACAGTGTTGTTGCACAATTGAAAAAAAAAAATACAACAATTTAATTCAAAATTGCACAAGATGTAATGGATAATGTAAACATGTACATAACAGCAGTGCAAAAAATAAATAAATAATAGTGGGATTATGGGGGGGGGGGGCATCAACACAGTACATTACATGATGCTGGAGTTATACAGTCTGACAACTGTTGGGACATGCAGTAGCATTCTTCTTACAGAGTGGATGCAGCAGTCTGCTACTGAAGGAGCTGCTTAAGCTCCACCATCTCATGCAGGGGGTGGGATGGATTGTCCATGATCGATGTCAGCTTGGCTAACATCCTGCTCTCACCCACATCTCCGATGTTGTCCAGAGGGCAGGCCAGGAGCTGCTGTGACTGCCTGCCACTTGTGCGGTGCCATCTTGAAATCAAGTGGTATATATGTGTAGAAAAAACAAAGTATGAGTACTCCGATATAGAAGTTTCTACAAGGGACAAGTGGAACAAGCACAAAAAGCAACCATGAACTTGATTGACTTTCCTCTTCATAAGAATTTTAACTGAAATGTGACATTTCTTTGTCTGTTCAGCAAACAATTACAACAGTTGTGCTACTGAGGATCTAGTGCACTTGTAATATTAAGGCTATAAGTACATCTGGGTACAGTGACCAATGGTATTGTACCATAGCTTTCTGATTTTGATTTATTCGTATAGTTTGGAAATTAATAAAGTGTTACATAAACAATGTGTATATTAAAATGCTGATCATATATAAATTTAGATATGTGCATATACCCCTCCACAGTGAATCACAACATTGAATAAACTTAGAAACTAAGCACTGCAACCAACTCTGAATATTTTAATCTGCGCTGTTTACCTTTCCCATATTGGAAAAGAGGGAGACTTAATTTGCCAGTAGAGAGCTAAACAACATTCAGGCAATCAGCCCCTCACAGGAAGAAGACAGACGCCATAGCAACAGCAGAAAAAATAGGAAGGAGTTGGAGCTGGGAGCGGCAGCGGCAGCAGTGCTTGTGTTGAGTCGCTGGACTAGAACAGATATACGTTAATTGGAAGTAAATCTGACAGCTCTGGGGGAGAAATGAGGTACAGCAAAGAGAGGGGGGAAGCAACACCATCAGCACACACCTAGACCCATGAATTCATTAAGCAGTAAGCTCCCAGATCTGAAGAGGGTACTTCAAACATCTTGTCCTCATTATGTATTTATTGTTTGTATTATAACCTGTATTTTTCTCCACTTTGTACATCAAGTCTGAGGAAGAAACAGGGTGGTACCCAAGGTTTGCATTCATGATTATTTGAGAGGTTTTCAGAATCAGAATTCAGAATCAGAATTACTTTATCGATCCCCGAAGGGAAACTGTTTTTGTTGCAGGTGCTCCTTAAAAGAATAAAATTAGAATAAAAAATTAGAAGCGAAAAAGAGACATATATATATAAACAAAATATATATACTGAGAACTATAAGTATACACATAGACAAAGCAAAAAATACATGATAAAAAGAGTATTTACAGTAGGAAAGAGTATATATACAGAAAGAATGTGCTTTCTATATTGAATTAGGTCAACAGTGAACTGCAGTATAAATATGTGTGGTCTAACAGGGAGTGAAAAAGTCCAAGGTCCTTTTGGTGGGATGAGTCTCTCACTGAAAGTACTCTTGTGCCTGATAAGCACATCATGAAGTGAAGTGTTTGTTTCTAATTTAAAAAAAATAAATAAAAAATAGGAAGCTATTTTGTTTGCTTTAACTTTAAACTTCACAGACAGCTGATGATTCTGACCATGAACAAAAAGAAGAATGATGCATTCAGGCAGAAGAGGGACAGGCTTTGGGGACATGGTGGAGTTGGTGGTGGTGATAGGTGGGACTGAGAGGCTAGAGCAGGGAAGCTGTATGAAAGGGATGCTTTAGAGTTTTCAGGTCAGACTGGGTGTTTTGAAGCTGACAGCTTCCCCTGCCATCTGAGAGAGCATGGTGGGAAGTCAGGGGAAAAATATGGGCTATAAAAGAGGGAGAGGGGCCTCCACTGAAGCCTGCTGTCAGGAAAGCTGACATAAAAGCACTGGGAGATAATACAGGAATATTAGAGGTGTGTGTATCTTATTTAAGGAGGAGCATTTATCAGAAAACACCTTTCAGTTAATCACTAGTTCTAAAGGCAGCAGTAATTAGCTGTCAATAACATTACTGAAGAGGGAAACAGATAAACAGATAAGTCTAGTAAGATTCTGTTCTATTAAAGGATTGGTAAGCATGATAGATACTTCAAATGCCAAACTAAGTCTCCTCAAGGCTGTAATGTTCAATAATACACATACATTATACTGAATACTTTCTATTCTATTCTTGCAGCCTTACCAGAAGTGAAGGCACTCAAAGAAAGTCGCAGAGTCACTACAATTGAAAGTATACATATTCATATTCTTGCATTTGCACAACACTGCCTAACATTTTCAGTATGACATTATTACTCTGCTGATACACTCAAGCCAACCCTTCCTCCTGCTGTATGTGCTATTTAGTTATCTCAGCAGAATCCTGGTTGCTGATCAGGTTCTATGAGAGCTCTTTCAAAAAGCAGAGGCTTTTCTGACAACCATAAATGCTCATTTCCCTAATGTAACTGAATCTTTAAATTGCAGCTTTTGTGCATAAATGGAACCTTTTTGCCTGATGATGACACAAGAGTATAAGTCACAGTTCACCAAAAACAACATACACAACTTACTGTCTAGGGATCATGAATATTCTCAGCAAAATCATAAGCAGTCATCCTTTTGAGAACACGAAAATCCAAGCAAATGTATTGTTCAATCAGGGGACTACTTGCAATATCTTTCTCAATGCCAAAATGATCAGCCATCATTGCTGCTAATGGAGCAAAAGTATTTAATAGATTAAATTAAACAGGACTGTAATAATTTCATTGTACCATTTTGAGTTAACTGGACCATCTACTTGCATTACACATTTTACTAATTACTTGTAGATCTTAGCTCTGGTGCTAATGCAAACTTTTAAAAACCACATGGGTCAGTGCAGCCTCATACAGACCTGCTCCTTTTAGGTCTCCAAGCTTCATGACTCCAGGTTTACACATCCAGATCATCTTACCAGTTATAGGCAGTACTACTGAGCCTGTGAAGTCAAGTCTGAGAAAAATAACCCTGATATATCATAGTGATGTCATCAGGACAGAAAAGCTTGCTTATATAGAGAGAGCTTATAGATGTGGGCATTTACCAGGCAGGAAGGTATCTTATGAAAAGACACTGAAGTTGCACTATAAGAACTGTAGGCTCTAACAGCCAGACCCACACAGGAGCTACAAGTCTGGATATCGCTGCCTCTACTTCCTTATTTATTTATTTATTTTCAATAATTCTCTCAGGAATCAGTCACAGACTTATGCAACCTTATGCATTTTTCTTATTCCTGTTAGTGGCATATTTATCTCTACTGCATTACACTCAAAAAAAAAACAAAAAAAAAAACCTCTCCGAATGAACTTAAAAAAATCATGGAAAGTATTTCCACATGATTAAATGGCTTTCTTTCAGCATTAAGCAATTTTGTTAGTCCAATTTGACGCACTTGCGTAGGTTCAACCTCATTTATTAGGGTTTATTGAACTTATTTACTAGGTTTGGGTCCAACTCAATTTACTTGGGTTGGGTCAATTAATTCATTGGGGTTGATTTAACTTGTTTCCCAGGGCTGGGACTGACTAAATATAATAGTATTGAAATACTTTCCATGATTTAATTAAGGTCATTCAAACAATGCAATTTAAATGTAAACACTTTAAGGTTTGCAGTGAATAGTAACTGAAACTAAGTTTCAACAAAGTTTACAGACTGCTTGGTGTCAAGCATAGAAAGAAACAAGACAAACAGTAGATATTGCCATAAAATTGTATTTTCCAAATTAGTCAATGACTAACAATGAATGTGACTCCAGTCACATTCCCCTTAAACATTTGCACTTATTAAGTTTTGTACCTGAATGTGCTGGTGAACTCACAGAAACACGGGTTAACAAAAGAACATATCCAAACCACATTTAAGGGACATTTTTTAGACCTGTTTTTAAGCCATCAGTGGGCAGTCTCAAACAGCTTTTCTCCATTACTTTACTAACAGCAAAGCAATGTACCTTTCTGGATAGTCTGTTTCTATCTAGATCCATTATGATCTTCTGCAATGCTTCAAAGGTATATTTTAGCTCTGGAGGGTATCTCAGATTTAGAGAAAACTGTTTTCCTGGAAGTATGAACCATCCTGAGAAGATTTGTAAGTATGTTGCTCACCAGTCACCCTATTACTCTGCTGTGCTTTGTGGTTTTCAACTACCTTAACTACAACATCTTTCCTGTCAAAGAGCTGCTGCAAAGACTTCAGTACAGGCACATACTGAAAACTTCTTTTTTCCTTGGCATCAAGTATGTACTCGATGGGTTCTACAACCTAAAAGCTTTCTTTATAATACTGTTTGCAGAGATAAGATGTGCTCAAGGGACCACCCTTCCCTATGGCTTTGAGCAATGGATTAGATGCACAGAGAGCAGTTGCTACTTCTGTTATCACAGACTTATCAGTTTTGGGACTATGTTTCTGAAAAACACCTTCAAGAATGTTAATGGAGAGGGGTAATGTTGCTGAACTTAGCAAGTAGTGCAGTTCCTCCAAGAAGTCATCAATTTTTGTGCCTGGCACTTGTGTAGAATGCTCCAACTTAAGCAACGCTGCAGCAAAATTTTGCTCAGTTACTTCAGGCAAGTTCAGTGACATCCACATCACTACTCGAACATGCATGTCTGTTTCAACTGCAGAGTCATCTTGATTAAGTGCCTCTCCCTCAGAATAATCAGAGGATTCTTTTTTTTTATGATTTAAACTTTTATTATGATTTTGTTTTTGCAATACAAAAACAAACTACCTCTAACCATAAACAAACAAAGAGCAGTGGGCACAATCACCCAACAGAAACACAACAAATACAACAAAACAGGAGGCCCAAGGCAGTGTTGGTGTGACTGAAGTAGGAACTTCAGCATAAAGGTTTGTCCAACTTCCACTGTACCACTGTCGCATGAGGAATCATAATCCTTCAAATAGTGTCCGTATTATAATGTCTATGTGCTCACTTGTGAAGCGCTATCGCCACATCGTCCTATCTACATCGAGAAATCATATGTACAGATGATTCATTTAAACAGAGGTTGACACAGATGAATAGAATACAAATTGACAATAGAAAAGTAGGAAGGTAATAATAAGAAAAATAAACAAAAAACACCGGACACGATGCTTGTCTGGAACCAGTTAGCTAAAGGTTTTACCATGTGGTCGATGGCTTTAGGGTTCCCTAGTATGTATATTTCGGGACAGAGTTTGTAGAGTTTGTATCCCGGCTATCTCTGAGATATAATTATGAATCCTGGTCCAGAAAGCCTGTACCTTTGGGCATGACCACAGTGCATGTACTAGATCCCCTGTCACCCTGCCACATCTCCAGCATTCTGGAGTGTCTTTCAGCCCTAATCTAAATAACCTGCTAGGGTACCAGTAATATTGGTGGAGAATTTTAAACTGTATTAGTCTTATTCTGATGTCTCTGGAGACATGTTTAGTAATACCAGTAATTTTAACCCAATTTTGTTCTTCAATAAAAATGTCCAAATCTTTTTCCCACATTGCTTTCAGGGCTGTGGTGTTATTATGACCAGAATTATTTATAAGCATAGACCAATAGTGGGAAGCCTCATGTCCTGCCTCTGCAGTGCGTAAAATCTCTTTATCAGAGGATTCTTGTGAAACTCCAGTGGTTGTAACTACACCTGACTTGAAATCTTTCAATGTATGTAGGTTGTGTTTCCTATTCTTGTGAGAGTGAAATGTTCTGTACACATTTATTTCATGAAAACATGAAATTATAGCTTGCATAATACATGTTACACTTTAGTTAACGTAACAGCCCACCAGTTTCCTTATTTTGAGTGTAGGCTTGACTCCATCTTAGTTTGTCCTTAATATTAAGATAATATGATATTAATTTAATGGTGGTGGTGGTGGTGGTGGTGATGATAATATTGTGTCATTTTACATTTGTACCAGGGAGGCTTGTGGATTCAGAATAATGGAATATTTCCCTGAGCATTTCATTAAATGTAGAATAATTCAATCATACGTAAACCAGCACTCAGAGTGTGGCAGCCAGTATGGGCTGGGAAATACATTTGTTTTCCTCCGTCATCAACACAGAATGTCCCTCCCCATCCATTGCCTCCCCCTTTATCTCACCTCCTGATAAACAGCGCTGGGATGAAAACTGGTGTCACAGGAAATGTGTTCCAGCACAGGTACTTCCCTCAGCTAGTTCATGTGAATATTTGATAGCAGATATGTGGTGCAGCAGTTTGGCCCCTGTGTTTGTGTTTGTTTAGCTGCCATGCGGTTACACACAGACAAACGCTTCAAACAACCAGACAGTACGGTGCATCTGCCAATTTCTTCTCAACTCTCATAAAAATACTGTGCTTGACCTACAAACAACATTTTCTGACCACAATTAAATAAGTATCTTGTTGCCCAAACTTCTCCCAGGAGGAGACTGACGTCACTCATGTCTAAATATGAGGTCTTTAGATGGTAAATCCTTGGCCTCCTCTTCCTCCTCCTCCTCCTCCTCCTCCTCCTCATCCTCGTCCTCGTCCTCCTCCTCCTCCTCCTCCTCCTCCTCCTCCTCCTCTTCCTCAATGCAATGATGTACTCCATCTTTGTAGATAACGTTAAGCATTACTATGATTACATTTGTAATTGGAATGAAATGACGTGGGTAATAGCGGACAACGATCATCACTTACATTTTTTCCATGTGTCTGTCTCTCTCTGTCTCTCGAGTGCTCTGAGATAGATGCAGTATATATGCTCTGTAGGATGCCACGGCTGTTTCTGGTTGGCACAGCGACATTAATGGATTAGTTTGCATCCCTGTTTCACCTGTGTTCATTCAGTCACGTTGAGTGACCAATACGCGTGCTGAAGATGAGATACTAATCAAAATATATAAATATAGGTCTGACTGTATGTGCTAAGTCAGATAGTTGCATTGAATCATGGCTGTTGCTAATTATTGATCGCAGTGTGCGTTCCATGACTGACCGAGCACTGCTGAAAACACTGTTAAAACCATGCTGCCGTCTTGTTGAAGGTGTGATATATGGTGACTTGGCGACTTCAACAAAGGTAACCTCACTCACGAACTCCCCAAATACAGACAGTTTATTAAATGCCCGACCAGAGAGGAGAATATTCTGGATCACTGTTACACCACAGTCACGGATGCTTATCACGCTGTCACCCACGCCACACTTGGCCACTCTGACCACGTCATGGTCCACCTGATTCCTGCGTACAGGCAGAAACTAAAGCTCTGCAAACCCGTAGTGAGGACTTCAAGGAAGTGGACCAGTGAGGCTGTGGGGGATCTCCAGACGTGTTTCGACTCTACTGACTGGGATGTATTCAGGACTGCTACCAACAGTCTGGATGAGTACACGGCGGCTGTGACGTCCTACATCAGCTTCTTGTGAGGACTGCTGTGTTCCATCACTCACCAGGGTGAGTTACAACAATGATAAACCCTGGTTCACAGCCAAACTCAGACAGCTAAGGTTGGCAAAGGAAGAGGCCTTCAGAAGTGGGGACAAAGACAGATTCAAAGAGGCGAAGTACAAGTTTAGCAAGGCAGTGGAAGAGGCTCAACGACTGTACTCTGAGAAGCTCCAACACCAGTTCCCAGCTAATGACTCTGCGTCTGTCTGGAAAGGGCTCAGGCAGATCACCAACTACAAGCTTAAAGCCCCCCACTCCATCAACAATCGACGCCTAGCCAACGACCTGAACGAGTTCTACTGCCGTTTTGAAAGACAAAGGGACAGTCCAGCAACCATCCCCCATGACACCTCCCAACAGCTCCAGCTCCAGTCACCTCCACCAATTCCCACCTTAAAGGACCTTAACGGATCCTCCAGCACCTGGACTCCGCAGGAACCTATGCCAGGATCCTGTTTGTGGATTTCAGATCTGCCTTTAACACTATCATCCCAACCCTGCTTCAGGAGAAGCTCTCCCAGCTGAGCATGCCTGACTCCACTTGCAGGTGGATTACAGACTTCCTGTCTGACAGGAAACAGTGCGTGAAGCTGGAGAAACACATCTCCAACGCTAAGACCATCAGCACCGGATCCCCTCAGGGCTGCATTCTTTCTCCTCTGCTCTTCTCCCTGTACACGAACAGCTGCACCTCCAGTCACCAGTCTGTCAAGCTCCTGAAGTTTGCGGACAACACCACCCTCATCGGACTCATCTCTGATGGCGACGAGTCTGCCTACAGGTGGGAGGTTAACCATCTGGTGACCTGGTGCAACCAGAACAACCTAGAGCTCAACGCTCTAAAGACAGTGGAGATGGTTGCGGAAAAACTCAGCATCACCTGCCCCCATCACCCTCTGTGACTCCACTATTGACACTGTGGAGTCTTTCTGCTTCCTGGGAACTATCATCTCCCAGGACTTCAAGTGGGAGCCGAACATCAGCTCCCTCATCAAGAAAGCACAGCAGAGGGTGTACTTCCTACGGCAGCTGAAGAAATTCAATCTGCCAAAGACAATGATGGTGCACTTCTACACAGCCATCATTGAGTCCATCCTCAGCTCCTCCATCATCATCTGGTATGCTGCTGCCACTGCCAAGGACAAGGGCAAACTGCAGCTTGTCATTCGGTCTGCAGAGAAGGTGATCGGCTGCAATCTCTCGTCTCTTCAGGACCTGTACACCTCCAGGACCCTGAGGCGTGCAGGAAAGATTGTGGCTGACCCCTCCCACCCCGGACATAAACTCTTTGAGACACTCCCCTCTGGCAGGAGGCTGCGGTCCATCAGGACCAAAACCTCACGCCACAAGAACAGTTTTTTCCCGTCTGCTGTCAGCCTCATTAACAAGGCCCAGAACCCCCCCGACACTCTTCACACTCCACCTCGGACTCATTGACACTGCTATAACCATATGCATTACATTAACGCTCTGCTTGGACTTCCTTTTGAAAAAACAGACTCTGTGCTTTTTACTTACTGTCACAGTTTCTACAATTGTTATATCTTTTACTTATTTTTATATTATTTACTACTGTTATATTTTTTTACTTTTCTAATGGCTTCTTTTTTAATAGATGTGTAATGCACCAACCTCACCAAAGCAAATTCCTTGTATGTGTAAAATCATACTTGGCAATAAAGCTTTTTCTGATTTCTGATTTCACTTTAATAATCTCCTGC
This sequence comes from Chaetodon trifascialis, assembly GCF_039877785.1. Taxonomy (NCBI): domain Eukaryota; kingdom Metazoa; phylum Chordata; class Actinopteri; order Chaetodontiformes; family Chaetodontidae; genus Chaetodon; species Chaetodon trifascialis. The sequence goes on along the minus strand of NC_092062.1, from coordinate 3,464,907 downwards.
AGGGGAAGTACTGGTCAGAAGTGGGATTTGAACCCACATCTCCATTTGGAGACTAGAGGCCTCATCATAATGGAAGGATATACCTGACACCTTAGACCATTTGGCCACCTTGACAATTACTGCAGGTGTTTTAAATCATTGACTTCCATTTCAACTTCATTACAACTGTAAACTACTTTGCAGTTGTCACTATTTATTTAACTGGCATGTAATTACAAAAAATATTAAAATACGAAGATAACTCTTCCAGACAGCTTTGACAGCACTGAGGTAAATTCCTCAGCACAGCCAGTCCACCAAACACTAAGTCAGGTTCAGTGGACTTGGTGTGCTCTAAGCAAATCTATTACAGATGTAGCGGTCTCGAAATTCCCCTAATTTCATGCTGGGGCCCTGGCGGGTCCGTGACCGGTCCCTGCTCTGCAGTAGGCGGGTTCGTGACTGTAATGAGATCCCCCGCGATGACGTCATCGGCGCAGGGCCAACTCGTAACGCCCCTAAGCTCCATTTGCGGAAACTACCTGCACTCGCTCGATCAGTCCACCAGGAGGAGCAGTCATTATAACCGTGTCAGCTTTGCTGAGTCGTTCATTAGATCTGCACATAGCCTCCACTGCTGTAAGAAAAACTGCTTGTCTAATAGAGCACCCTGTGCAGTTTTTTAAATATAATTATGCTTAATCATCCACATTATTGTAGTGCTCGTTCACAAACTTCTTGGATCTGCTCATCTGCCCATCCTGCCTTTTCCTCCACATCTCTCTCCACCTTTGGAGAGGCTCCAAGCGCATCTCCGCGTGCCGAGTGATTTGTGCCCAGAAAATTAATCATGAATAACAGAAGTTGTGCGTCACGTTCTTCTAGCATTCTGAACTGCTAAACAGTTAAATGTTTAATACTCTGCCTGATTCGCGGAGCCACTCTGGTTTTCAGTTGGTGGGTTTCCTGTTTGTAGCGCATTTTAGATTTGCGGGTCGCTATTTGATGCGGTGACCAGCAATACGCAGAGTCCTGTATGTGTGTGTACTGTATATTACTGGACAGAAATCATTTACAGTGCGCTGAAGAGGGAGGGACGGGAGGATGAAATGCCAATTTCAGCCTGTGATCTGTTAATGTCTGACTGAACAGCCTCATGGAAGTGATATTTTACAGTTCTACATATTTTAATCTAACGAAACTCGTTAAAACAAGTCACTTGGTGCTTTCAAAGTCATGTCATTGAGCTGAAAGGTTCCAGATTTCGTTCGCCTTCACAGGCGGCTGCGGAGCGCCGCAGACGGCTCGCACTGCGCACTGCGATGTTCAACATCATAGGCTTAATATACTGTAGTTAATTATCACTGATCTTTTTCATCACTCTGTCTGTGTGACTGTCTGTGTCCTCCTCTCTGTGTCTCTGTCTCTTTTTTTCAGACTTTTCACGCAATGAATATAAACAGTAACTATAAAAAAAAAAGTTATAGTCACGGGTAAACACAGTGCTCAGAAGCACACAAGAATGCATTCTTTACGTCAGGCGCTGTGCACGCGTGTTTGATATTAATATTGTGCCGCTGCACTTCAAATAAATGTTTTTTTGGGAAACGGAAATGTTCAACATGACTTTATCTTGTTAGACCAGGCAGACAGGTTCTTACTACAACATCAACTCTCCCTCCGCAGCCAGCGAGCCTCATCCCCCGCCGGACACCTACATTCAATCATGAATAATCCTAATGGGCCAATCAGACCAATGAAAAAAAACAATGTTGTGGGGCATAAAGGGCCAATGGGCCGATGTAGATGGGCCAATCTACTTGTTTTTATTGGCCAATCAGTTAACACACACACATGAAAACGGCCAATAAACAGTGAAATCAGTATCATGAGTATTTCTCAGATGATGATTTCTGTATCTATCTAATCCGTGGCATGCAATATTTCACCCCGATTTTGGATAAAGTATAAATCCAATTGTTTCATTGTTTCAGCTGTCGTGGCCAAATCTCTTGTTAACTTATTAAGCTCTTCCGCACAGTGTGACATCTATTTTAATTATTAGAGAGCTGCTCTAATGGCCACTGATAGACAGTCCATCCTATTCTATAAACTGTTGGTGGTTTGTGAACTTCACTGCATTTGTGCATTTGAAGCGATTAACTCCTGGCACATTTCAGAGCTGAGTAAACCTGTAGTTTCACTGACACATCGCGCATCATCACCACAGGTGTCATGATGTTCTCCTGTCTGTCACTCTGTCAGGCATGTGTAGTGTCGAGCCGGCCGCGTTGTTGGCTGAAAAGTCATTATTTGCATTACAGTGTATCCTTTGTTCTAACTCAATGGATGGTCGCCAGCCAAACAGGCTCCCAGCCCCCACTGTCCCACAGACTAGCTATGGCCAGTAAAATAGGTGGAGGGCTGAGGGGAGCGCGCACCCCCAGTAATTAAAAATCAATTTGTGCAACAGATATTAATATTGTGTCGCTGGCTACTTTATAGACTTCACTAAATGTTTCCATTACACTTAATTACATTTATGGATAAGCCAACTTTCCCACCTCCCTCATGCATCAAAATGTATATTATCAGTCCGACCAGGAAATCTTGCGATCGCAAAAATTAGCGCATATTCAACCAATACTAATATGACTGTCTACTGGCCGCTTCCTGGTCTATTTTTGCCGAGAGCTGCGTGCCTGTTGCGGAAAACATAGGCAAGCCCTGGAATCTCCAGATAACGCGCTCTGCTCCTGCAGCTCTGTCTCTGTTCCAGCGCATGTAAAGTAAAATTAGGTCATCATTTTTGTTGATAATTATCAAAAGCAAACTCTATGTAAACAGATGGAGCCTGTTTATTCTTGGAGTCACAGGCTGTTTTGTAAAGCTACTTCACTTTTATGACAGGAATGATTTTGTAACTTTTTTTTTTTTTCGAAGAAGATAATATGCAGCAAAGATGGGATGGGAAGATGGGAACTGAATCTTTTCGACTGGTTCTGTAATGTGAAGTATGGTTATTATCATATAGGAAGTGATTATATACAACTTTTTTACAGGAGTTTGTTTTTTTTTGATCGCAACAATCACAAAAAAATTCATACAGTATATTGTAAGAGAAAAACTTAGGAATTTCCTGTTTGCAAATTGAAAATATGCATTAAAACAGGCTGATGGAAACACACATTTATGACTTTTTTAAGACTTTGTGCGAGAAATATTTTTCTAAGTTGATTTAAATAATCAACGTAAAATAGTTGAGTAACTGTGACTGCCTAACTACAAATAAGCCTACTAAAGCAGATGAATGTAGTGGAGTAAAAATCTTTGCCCTTGAGATGTGTTCCTGTGAGGGACACGCCATCTCCTGGTGACACCCTGCAATTGAATGAAGAGGCGTGTTTATAGTGGATTCTGGGCACACAACCAAGAGGAGGGGGGGACTGGTAGCTGGCTGGGAGCCGGCTGGGAGCCGGCTGGGAGCTGGATGGCCTCTGGCTTGGAGGGGAATTTCGAGGCTGCTGCATCTGTAAGTCTAAAACACACAATAGAAGTACCAGGTTTTACAGGCTTACATCTACTTTATTTAAACCTTGGGTATTATTTTGGTAGTTTGGCCATCATTCCTTTCAGTAATAATAACATTGATCACACTAAGTTAACTGCTCTGTGACATCACTAACAAAAAGACTGGTGACCAAACTGTTGTAGTGTATGTAACACACAGTTTTCCTGCAATGGATTAGTGACTTTTCATGTTCACAAATGCTTTCAATCCACGAATGATCTTCTTTTTCTCAAATCATAGACTAAATTGTATTTCATGAAAAACAAACATAAATTCATATCAAGCACAACTGATATGAAAAATGACAATAAAGTTGAATCTAATCTAATCTAAAAACTAAAAGTTTTCATTGTAAGCTAAGCCATATTTGCATTTTATAAGAAAACATTGTGTCTTAGAAAAATCACAAACGGAGAATGCAGCAGAATTGTTTTACATGTCTGTTTAGAGAAAACTACTCTACTGTGTGTACTGGACTGAAAGGTCAATCTCTCAGCCTCCATCGGCAAGAGTGGCTTTTTAGAGGAAAAAAAGCAATGGCTGTTAATCAATAACACTTCAGAATGGTCCCAAAAGTCGGCTGTGAGCCCAGAATATCGCTGCCATTTTGATTACCCCAACGATTAATTAAAACTTATGTATACTGCAATCACACTGAGCTTAATCAATACAGAGTGCACCGGCTGTGCCGAGCTCATCTTTCATGCTTTCAGTAACAAATATCACATCAAAACTTTCTGCTGTGCACTGCACTCCCACCCACACCAGCGCAGGTAAACACAGCCGCATAGTGTTTAAGGGCTCTGCTGTTTTACACTGCATCAGCAGCTGCTGGCTTCAGTGTATTCCCATTTACAAATTAATGAATTAAGTTTTTAAGAACTTAGAGTAGTAAAAAGCAATTAATGTGGAGCAATTAGAATTTCATAAAATCATCTGTAGAACTCCTGCCTGCTTGCGGTCACCATTCCCTGTCATTATATGACATGATGAGAAATGTGATTCTGGCCTACACAGTCTTTTTCTGTGTGTCTCATATTCAGTGCACTAAGGCGTATATATACATAAGCATAAAGCACAATCTACAATTTGATTGCACTGGAAACTAATGTCGACTTCTATGACTGTGGTGTCACACCCTCGGCTTCTGCCCCTTCTCCTTCCTGCAGGAGAGGGATCAGGTGTGCAGGTGGTCGGCTGCCAGCTGCTAATCATTGCCAATCATTGTTTTAAATACAGGGTTTCAACTCCAACATGGCCCCGGATCATAGACTAAACTAAATGGTTAACTCCCTTTTGGATCTCTTTGTTGGATTAAGCCATTGCTAATTCTTGTTGCTCTATGCCTGCAGCCTCCCTGGTCCAACTTTTGCCTCTGAACCAGTCCTGCATAACCTGGAACCTTCTTTGAACTAGCAGTCTCCTCCTGGCACTCCTGAGGCCTCTCACTCATTTCTTTAGCCAGTTCCCCTGCCTTACCAGGCTCAAACTGCTTTCTTCCAGCCAATTTATGCTGCTACCTGTAGAGTAATACTGCATGTTAATAAATTCATCATTGCACCTACTTCCTGTCTCCACTCCTGTGTTCTTCATTTGGGTTCATACAACTAGTCCTGCATAACATTTAATAATAATATATACTACTACTACTACTACTAATAATAATAATAATAATAATGAGATTAATAATAATAATCATCATCATCATGAAAAAAATCATAATAACAAACACTTCTATTTCTATAACACAATTCATGCATGAAATGCAACTCACACTGTTGTATCGAAGCAGTCCTTCAGAGCCTCTTCAGCCTCGTCAGACCACATAAGACAATAATAAATTAATTTCCTTTCCTTTCCTTTCCTTTCCTTTCCTTTCCTTTCCTTTCCTTTCCTTTCCTTTCCTTTCCTTTCCTGTGGTGGTCTACACTGACCACAATCCCCTCGTGTTTCTGGCCCAGATGAGAAACGGAAACCAGAGACTCATGAGATGGTCCCTGTTACTCCAGGATTTTAACCTGGAAATTAAACATAAAAAAGGAACAGAAAAGGTGTTAACTGATGCTCTGTCTCGTGTCTCTTCCTGAAGTATCAGACATAGTAGGGGAATGTCTGATATTTAGGAAGGGAGGTGTTATGGCCCTGGCCGTATTATTTCTGCACTGTTTTATGTCCTGTGTGGTCCTGTGGTGTCTTTCTGTCTGGTCCATGTTTTTGTGTGTGAGTGTGTGCTCTTCTCTTTTTTAGTAGCTATGCTGGTCCAGCCCTCCTCCATACAGCAAGTGGTGTTGCTATCCTACTGGTCCCTGCTGCTGCATCCAGCCTGTTTTAAACCGCAGACTTTTCATTCATCAAGGGACTCGGCTTGACAGCAGTGGCTTGTGTGGTTTCTGGCGTTTTTGAATTGAGAACTTTGTCCCCAGATCTCTTGTGTATAGTGTGATAGTGTTAGTTTAGTAGTGTGGTTGTTGGTGGTGGGTTTTAGATCTTCTCCAGGTTTTTTGGGTTGTAGGTTGTGTAGGGGAATCAACGGAAATTTGATGTTGCATTTGTTGATAAAATAAATCACCACCTTCTTCAGCTAAGAAAGACTGCAGAAATTAACTGCTATAACGCTGATGAAATACTAACGAATGAACTAACAGTGAACCAGTCTGATAATCTGAAGTGTAAACTCTGGATACAGGGATCGTTTATATTCAGCTCAAAAGGACACCGTCTAACCATGACTTGAATCAAAGTCTCATTTATTAAGCACAATTATGGATAATGAATAATGTATCATGAATAGTACAGCAAAAGATATAGGTGGTATGGCATAACACAAAAGAAACTTATGGCAACACAATGGCAAAACAAGTTTGGCAATAGTGAGAAGTAGTTGTAAGGGAATAATAGAGATGCAAACGTAAAGTTAAGTGATTGAACGAATAGTTGAGAGAATTTGGACAAATTAACAGTATCGTAACCCCACGGACCAACTCTTATTCAAACCTGCTTAGCATGCCTACTTGGTTGATGACATTCCGGCAAGTTCTGCTCCGATCTAACTCGAAGATGCCCAGGTGTTCGTCTGCGGCACAATCTGCTCAGTGGTCCGGTGGAACGCCCAGGCACACCAAGGTGAAGCTGATGTTGGACGGTGATGTCTTCCGAACTGGGTTCTACCATGTTGGTTACAGATGAGGGGCGGCTCTGGATGGTTATTAACCCAGACCAAGGATCAACAGCTGGCTGCAGGGTTTTAGTTCAATTGAGTCCGTGAAATAGTATTTTAGGCTGATAACAAAATTGATAGTCTCTTCGATGGCTGGTCGAAAAGGGTCTACAAAATTATTATTATTTGACTAAAATTTACTGATACTAAAAGAAACAAAACATGTGGCGTAGAAAAATGAAAGTTTACGGCAAAACTATAGAAACACGTCTTCTGAAAAATATCTCACGCTACTCAGTATGACTTTTGAGTAGCTCGAAGGAGGAGAAACTTGAAAAAAATGACCGGGCAAAACTAAGACATGAAGGCTGGATAAAACTTAGCAGAAAGAAAAATTAAGAACTGAACTGAACCGAGAACAGTATAGAAACAAAAAGACAATTAAAAACTAACTGAGCACTGCTGCATTCTACAAGCAGTTTTAAAAGTAATTTCAGGGTGTGTCTAACGGATAGGCCGTCGCTCACGTGGGACGGTTTGCGGTGCGCGGTGTGATTTCGCCTCATGGAGCTAGAATTAATTAATGATTCATACGAGGGGCTCATCTGCTTCTCACTATGGTCAATCACATATATTTTGAATGGACGATTTTCAATGGCATTTCAACACTGTTCACAACATGCGTTAGGCAATTCTTATGAGTGGATGACAACATTAATCATGATAATCATGATAACAATTTCTAATACTCATCCTAATACATCTGATAACTCAAGTTATAACTAACACAAAATAAAGAAATAAAGAAGGGCAGACTATATTTGCCCTAAATGATTATCACTATTACAGTTACTTATTAATGAATGTATCACGTCAAGCGCATTCAACCTAACCGTTACGAACCTCTAGATGGCAATATGGTTCCATGGTAAAATCTCAGACAAACTTTGTAGGAAAGTTAAAATCACAACTTTGTCATTTTATAAGATAGGAACACGGGAGGAACATTGATATCATCCAGATTATGGGCTTGGCACTGTAAGAAAATCCAAAGTTAAATCAAACATAGAGATTCAGTTATCCTGGTGTATTAGAAAGAAGGCACAGAGACATACAGACAGTTTGCTTCAGGAATGTCTAATTTACAACCCATCAGCATTATCTGATTTTTGTAGGTTCCTCTGGGGCCTGGCACCTTTCATTCAGACAGTTTTATTGTCCCGATCTCTCTTGGGGTTATCAAGAAAGCATTAGCATCTCCATGAGAAACATAGGGCAAGAAGGCAACCTTTGATGTTGAGATATCTGTGTCTCTTGCTCTCCCGAAAAGAGCGTGGAGGAGATGCCTCTGGGCCAGATATCTTGTCTCTGAAATTAACACCTTCCCTGTAAACAGTTCAAATGGTCAATAGCTCGTGAAAGTTGGGAGGCTTTACAACTCCATTCCTCCTGAAGGAACGCAGAGAGGGTAAGAGAAGGTCAGTTAGAGGCCAGTTCTGCTACAGTTGTTACACTGTATATATTTAGCACTATTTTGTTTTGTTTTGGCTGTGACCCTTTTTGCCTGTACATCAGGTCTCTTTTTGTTAACAATAAATTTGTGGTTTATTAGTGTACCCAGTTGTGGCTTATAGCATTTGTTGGTTTGGAGACAATGTTTGTTTTTTCCACTCTTTAATGTTGTGTCCATGCTCCCCTAGACTGGGGCGTAACAGGTGTCAACAGATTTAGGACCCCAAAGACCTTCAGAGAGGCTGTTCCAGAGTTTTGGGGCATTATTAACAAAGATTGCTTTTCTGTTCTGTTTAGTTCTGTCATCAGGAAGAATTAAGAGGTCAGAGGATCTCAGCGACCTAGCAGGCACATATGTCTGAATCATGTCAGACAGATAAGAGGGAGCAAAGTCATTCAGTGATTTAAAAACCAATGAAAGAATTTTTAAAGGAATTCTGTGACAGACAGTTAACCAATGTAAGATTTTAAGATTGGATTAATGTGGGCTTTCTATCCAGTCTTCATCGGAACACATGCTGCTGTAACCAATAGCTTTCTTAGATACACCAGACAGAAGAGCGTTACAGTACTCCAACCTGCTGGAGATAAAAACATGGATTACCTTTTCCATGTCTGCCTGGGAGAGAGACGGTCAGACTCTGGCAATATATCTTAGATGATAGAATGACACTTTAGTCAATGAAACACCAAGGTTTTTGACCTGCTCATTGGTGTTTAGTGCAAGTAGATTTAGGTGTTCAAATAGTTTCTCTCTCTCTCTCTCTCTCTCTCTCTCTCTCTCTCTCTCTCTCTCAGCTTTTGCTCCAATAACAAAATTCTCAGTTTTGTCTTGATTTCACTGTAAAAAAAGTTCAGAGTCATCCACAAGCTGATGTCTGAGATGCATATAATTAAGCTGCTGATAGAAGTGTAGTCTTTTGAGTTGACAGACATGTAAAGCTGGGTATCATCTGTGTAATAATGGAAATTGATGTTACAATTTCTAAATAACATTACCTAGACTGAAGGGGTTGAGAACAGCCATTGTTAAAATTTCCTCAGATTTAGCAGTCAGGATCTTGTAGTAAGCTGAAATGTTTATCCAGTTTGATTGGATTGGACAGTGAATTTGGCTTTTATTTTTACATACTACATTGTACTTTCATTATGCATACAATATACAAATCATACAGAAATTTTGAAATATTATTTTTGAGATTTTTTCACCTGTCTCTCGAATTCAACATGCTGCTTAACAAGTTTAGTTGTGTTCTTGTGAACCATGTTTAATGTTGTAAATTCTTTCTATCAAAAGATGGAATACTTCAGCAAAAGACACATAGGTTAAAAGTTGACTATGCACGGATGGTTAGGCATATTGAATAAATCTGGATCAATAAATCTCACAGTTCTTACCTAAAGTCTTAGAGTAGATGGGAAAGATTTAAATTGGGATACAGTGAGTCACAACTTAAAACTAATGTGGACCATGGGTTTGTTCAGATTACAACCATCTTTAAATTCCTTCTGCCAGAGTTTTCAGAGGCCACCGTACAGGAGGGTGAGGTGAGGGGTATCTAGTTACAACCTCACCGCTAGATGCCACTAGAAAATTGATTTGAGTAATCAGAATATTTTTAAAAGAAAATGATTTTAAGTCCAAATCAAATGCATTAAATATGTAAATACTGATAATCATATGAATAATACAAATGTACATGCTTTTATTTAAATTACTATACTTGTTGTGCTGTCAGTATACAGATTATAAATACTTCCCAGAGTTAACATGCTCCTTCTTAAGCACCAATTTACACATTTTCATTCACATTTTCACCATTGCTATGATCCAACCTATCACTACAAATTACATCCATTTTGGACAATGTGGCATCTTACAATGTACTTACCATGTACTTGTCTTCATACATTAACTATGATATTTCCCTAACCTTAAACCTGCAATGGTTGCCATTTGCAGATGTTATATAAAGAGAGTGTTTTGATAATATAATATGCAAAATAAGGGTTGATAATGTCATACAACCATTTTTTCATCCATCCTTAGTAGCCCAGACAACCTTCTCAGACATATTTTCCAGCTCTTTTGGGGGATATCGATCAAGTGCTTCCAGTCCAAATGGGATATGTATTTTCAGGTCATCTGGAGCAGAAATGTCACTTGCAAAAAGAAATCTAATCCTGATGCCACTAAACTAAACAATCACTGTCTCTTGGGAACATGTTGAGATTCTAAAAATCACAAACAGAATCAGAAAAAGCAAAAACCTTTATAGAGCTATTATGTCTTGTATATTCTCATTGTCTTGAAAAATGTCTGGTGCTGTATATGGGCAGTATGTGCATCATCTTCCCAGAGAAGATGCATTTTCATTTGTCGTATCATTGCATTAATGGTTTATAAGGAAAGAAAGCTGAGAATTCAACAGAGGTTTGGTACCATAGAGCTGACTGTATCTGTCAAGCTGTGCTGGGTGGGTGAATAAATGTGTCATTCCAGCTTGTGGCTTCTCCTGACACCACAAATAGTTATTGTACCTTGTTTTAAATTGACATGATGTGAATAAGTTAGCTTTAAAGGTGTTGGTGGATTTTATTCGAGCAAGGCTAACTGTTTCTCCCTGCTCTCCGTCTTTATGCTAAGCTAGGCTAAACATATCCTGACTTACATACTTAAAGGAATTCAAACCTCTCTAGTGTGTAGGGTTAGAATATCATGGAAGATAGAGCTGTGTTTATAAAAAAAAGTGTACCAAAGCCAGAAAATGTAGTGCTTTCAAACTTTAATCCTTACATCAAGGTTATATCTTAAAAGCATTAAATCTAATGCACAACAGACACAACGGCAGCATGAGGTATACAACATAAGGTGGAAGGTCCCGACCTCTGTGCGATTGTGTGCATGTATGTGTGCATTTATGAGTGTGTTTCAGTGTGAGGTCAGTTCTGACCTCCCTCTGAGGCTCCAGCTTTACCCCAATGATGGTATTCAAGGAGTGGCTGGCCTGTCAGACTAGCCATGGTTGGATGACTGCTGCTTAGCAACAGCAAGAAAAGGATGAAATATTATTCAATCTTTTCTCTATTCTTTGTCTCCCCCTTTGTCTCAGGATAATTATTATGGTTTTGAGTCAGATTGAAAGTCTGCATGTGGACTGGCTAGAAAAGATGCCACAGGTGTGCAGTCTATGCAGTTTCAGTGTTAGTATGAAAAACAGAAATCAGACAAGATTAAATATTAAATGACAACTCTTCAGTTCTGCAAAATTAAAGTACAAGGGACACTCATTTGAGGACAATAATGTACATATTTTGGCCAGGAAATGGTTTGAAATTAACAGGAAAAACAAACTTATTTAAAAAAAAAAGAAAAGACAAAAGAGGACAAAAGGGAAGAAAACAAAATACACAAAATGGTTAAGACATAGGATCATGACTCATGTCACACATAAGGGGCGGAGGGAGAGAGATTTTGCATGTGCCATGGGGAGAATGCAAAAGGCAAGACTTTTATAGACAAAAGAGAGAGTTTGTTTCACTCACCGCCACAAACTGTGTATATACAGCTTTTAAACTGAACAGTATATCACCACCTTTACTAGGTTGGACCGCATTAAATTGTACAGATGTGGCCACTGAGAGTGAATATAAATAATTATGTATGTGGTATCTATAGGGGTTTATTGGTCACATTATAGACCAATAAAGCACATCACCCTGATGAAGGCAACATAGTCGAAAACATTTGGTTATAAAGCATGGCATTCTGGGGAGGAGTTGTGCAACATGTTTTAGTTTTGATGGACTGGTTGGAATGTTGCTATGTGCGCATTCTTAAAGTCAAAATGAAGTTTGTGGACTTTTTTGTAGACCATGAACACACATCTGTGACCAATATTGAACCTTGCAGAATTTTCTGAAACTATATAATGTTCACATCAGTTTGCATACAAATTACATGGTTCATATGCAAGCATTCCAACTAGGAATATCACTATTCCATACGTTCATTAAAAAAAAATCAACACCTGAAAATTGATCAATCCATTTCAAACACTGAAATAACTCTGTATCTCTTTTTTGTATTGTGAAAATTGAGTGTATTGAGGTCAGTAAAATTTCAATAGTCTCAAATTCCAAATATCAGTAAATTATTCTTTTATTATTATAAGCTGTTCATGTGCTGTTACAAAAAGTTCCATATCATCATTTTCTCATGTGCCACTACTATGGTTAATGCTTGGGCACAAGAAGTACTTACTTAGGGTTTGGGAAAGATGATGTCTGACCTATTTAAACTTCAACCTGATGATGGCATCAGATGAAAAGTTGGAGAAGTTCCAGAGTTATTAGGATCCATCCTCTGTGGATGACCAATGTCTGTGTCAAACTTTGTGTCAATCCAACTAATAGATGTAGAGGCAGTTTACACATTTACACACAGAAAACTTTTCCCTGCTACCTGGGGATCAGAAAAGACAGAAGCATTCATCCTGTCAGGAGCATGAATCAAATATAATTTCCATCTAACAGCTGTTGAGACTCCTTGTTGCAAAGTTTTGTGTAACATCATACTTCTCACTTTGATCCTGACAAACAAGAGTCATTATTCAACATGAGAGGTTTTCATCACTTTTGGTCAAGCATTTGACCAAAATACTGTTGCTGTTTTTCTTGAGAGAATTGTCTCTTTGTTTCATCCAACACTTTAGTTTTGTGGATGCAGTGAGTGTTGTAGGCTGTAGGGCTTCCTAACAGGATATTACAATTTTTGCATCGTTACTTTGTCGTACACCTTGACATGCACTTTTACAACACGAAGCAGCCTCAGATTTCATTGAACAGCATCATATACCTGTGCTGATGTTGGAAAATAGTGCAGATTGAAAGAACGTGAGGATAAGACTGAATTGGGGGAGACTTTGAAGCACATTGATAATAGATGACACAGCATTTTGTTAGCCTAATAGCATAATTGCCTAAGTCATATTTTAAGGTTTTCGGGCGATAAGGCAGGATGAAGTAGCAGTGTCAGGAGAGTAGAGTTAGGCAGATATCTCAATTTGGCCAAAAAATGACTTAGGCAATTATGCTATGAGGCTAACGATTTGCTCTTTGGCTGTTTAGTTTTAAAATGGGTCATCTCTGTATCTCTGAAAGCTGAGTCGATTTTTTTCTTTGTGTGAATTAGTCACTACACAGACACAATCCCTGTCTCAGTATGACACCTCACTTCAATTTCTGGGTCTGAATTTGCAGATGTGGCCAACATTGTTACGGGCCTCCTGTATGTTTTTCAGCGTCATTATAATAAACAGATGTTTCTCTCACCCGCCCATTCCCAGCCTATTCATCACAGTGCCAGTAGAATATAAAAGATCACAACACAGGCTTTAAAAAGTGCCTCACATTGGAGGCAGCCTCACAGAACTCGCACATTTAGCCTCAAGAGGCTGATGACAAGGATAACACAAGGGCCACATATTTCTATTCCAACACATGCATGTAGAGATGTATATCTCCACCACTGAGGCCGATTCGATACGCATCTCGATATGCAGCCACCAATAGGATACATTAACGATACACTGAAGCCTCTGTCGATGCGATGCGATTCGATCCTGTTCATGGTACGATGCGATTCAAAAATGATTTGATAACGATATGACTTGCTTACAAAGAGATTCGGTTTGATATGATGTGATCCACTTCGATACAGTTAGTTGCCCAGACAACATATCCACCTGGGCACCATATGAGCGCAATGCGTGTTACCTGGGTACCAAGTGGGCATGGGCTAGAAGTGGGCAATTGTTCTGGGTTCCATATAGGTTCCATATGGGCTAAAGGGGCATGGGTTAGAACTAGGCAAATTTGGTGGGTTTTATGTAGGTTGAGATGCTGACGTGCTGACGTGCTGAGGTAAGCGTATCGTCTCACTTCCTGTTTCTGGTTGCTGCCTTACGAGTAGTGTGCGTTTGTCGCTCTTGTTCCTCTGAGTGTAATTTGCTCTGTGTTTTGTTACAGCGGCCTTTTATCCGCACTCTAGAGTAACATTAGTTCTGCTCAAGCACCCATAAGTCTGTTTATTTAGCGACCGTCAATTTTATTTGTCTACGCGCTTGTCTGCTCTGCTAGCTATACCAACTTAGCCTAGCAGCTAGCGATGGCTTCTCTCTGTCCCTCTCCAGCTCTCTCCTGCTTGGTGTGTCACATGTTTAGCTACTCCTCTGCCTCCTTTAGTGATACTGGTACGTGTAATAAATGTAGTTTATTTGGTGAGTTGGAGGCGAGGCTTAGTGAATTGGAAGCTCGGCTCCGCACCATGGAAACAAAACCATTAGCTATAGTTAGCCAGGCCCCTGTAGTCGGTGCGGACCGACCAAGTGCAGCTCCGGCTAGCCGTCCCTCGACAGCTCCCGAGCAGCCGGGAAACCAGGGAGGCTGGGTGACTATTCGAAGGAAGCATAGTCCCAAGCTGAAGCCCACGGGTCACTACCAACCGCTTCATGTTTCTAACAGGTTCTCCCCACTCGGCGACACACCCGCTGAGAAACCAACTCTGATTATTGGCAGCTCCATTTTGAGAAATGTGAAGTTAGCGACACCAGCGACCATAGTCAAATGCCTGCCGGGGGCCAGAGCGGGCGACGTCGAATCAAATTTGAAACTGCTGGCTAAGGATAAGCGTAAATACCGTAAGATTGTTATTCACGTCGGCGGTAATGACACCCGGTTACGCCAATCGGAGGTCACTAAAATTAATGTGGAATCGGTGTGTACATATGCTAAAACGATGTCGGACTCCGTAGTTTTCTCTGGACCCCTGCCAAATCTGACCAGTGATGATATGTTTAGCCGCATGTCATCGTTCAATCGCTGGCTGTCGAGGTGGTGTCCAGCAAACGGTGTGGGCTTCATTGATAATTGGCAGACTTTCTGGGGAAGACCTGGTCTGATTAGGAGAGACGGCATCCATCCCACTTTGGAGGGAGCAGCTCTCATCTCTAGAAATCTGACCGATTTAATTTATGAACCTAACCCCTGACAACTCAGAGTTGAGACCAGGAGGCAGAGCTGCAGTCCTACACGCTTCTCTGCGCCTCCATTAGAGCAGTTACCCACCCAACACTCCATAGAGACTGTGTCTGCCCCCCGACCACGTAAACTAAGTAAACCAAAAGTACAGAGAAGAGGAGTTAAACATAAGAATCTAATTAAAATTAGAACAACCTCTGCAATAGTACAACAAGATAGGAGAATTAAATGTGGACTCCTTAACATCAGATCTCTGTCCTCTAAAGCTGTTCTAGTAAATGAGTTAATATCAGACCATAATGTTGATTTATTTTGTCTGACTGAAACCTGGCTGTGTCCTGAAGAGTATGTGAGCCTAAATGAAGCTACTCCTCCGAGCCATATTAATACTCACATTCCTCGAGGCAGCGGCAGAGGAGGTGGAGTTGCAGCCATTTTTGACTCAAGCCTTTTGATCAACCCTAAACCTAAACTCGACTACAACTCATTTGAAAGCCTTGTTCTCACTCTTTCTCATGAGAAATGGAAAACAGTGCAGCCACTTTTATTTGTTGTAGTATACCGCCCTCCTGGTCCTTACTCCGAATTTATAGCTGAGTTCTCGGAGTTTCTATCAAGCTTAGTTCTTGAAGCAGATAAAGTAATTATTGTAGGTGACTTTAATGTACATGTCGACGTTGATAATGACAGCCTTAGCACTGCGTTTATCTCAGTATTAGACTCAGTTGGCTTCCGCCAGAATGTACATGAACCGACTCACTGTTTTAACCACACCCTCGACCTTGTTCTGACATATGGCATTGAAATCGAAGACTTAATAGTCTCCTCACAGAATCCTCTTTTATCAGACCATCATTTAATAACTTTCAAATTCATATTACCAGACTACCAGCCAGTAGGCAAAAATTCTTATACCAGACTCCTGTCTGATAGTGCTGTAGCTAAATTTAAGGATATGATCCCATCAGTATTTAATTCAATGCCATGTCTCAATACAACAGAGGAGTCTTATGCTAACGTTAGTCCCTCCCAGATTGACTTCCTGGTTGATAGTGCTACAGGATCGTTGCGTATGACACTTGACTCTGTTGCTCCCCTAAAAAAGAAGATAATTAAACATAGGAGGTTAGCTCCATGGTATACTCCTCAAACCCGCAAATTAAAGCAAACTTCACGGAAAATAGAAAGGAAATGGCGTTCTACCAATTTGGAAGAATTTCGGTCCGCCTGGCAAGACAGTCTTAAAATATACAGGAAAGCCCTCCGCAGTGCCAGGGCAGCCTATTACTCTGCACTAATAGAGGAAAATAAGAACAATCCCAGGTTTCTCTTCAGCACTGTAGCCAGGCTGACAGAGAGCCATAATTCTGTTGAACCATGTATTCCTTTAGCTCTGAACAGTAATGACTTCATGAGCTTCTTTAATGATAAAATTCTAACTATTAGAGACAGAATTCATCGACACCTGCCGTTAACAGGTACTGTTTTGTCTTCAAACGCAGAAATCGTAGAAACTGTTACTCAGTCTGTCGCAGTTTTAGACTGTTTTACTCCTGTTGACCTTCACCAACTAATTTCAATAATTTCATCATCAAAATCATCTACCTGTATTTTAGATCCTATCCCGACTAAGCTGTTTAAAGAAGTATTACCTCTAATTGACTCTTCAGTTTTAGACATGATCAATCTCTCTTTATCAACAGGCTACGTACCACAGTCCTTTAAAGTAGCTGTGATAAAACCGCTACTGAAAAAGCCTACTCTTGATCCAGGGGTTTTAGCCAACTATAGACCGATATCCAACCTTCCCTTTCTCTCAAAAACTCTTGAGAAAGCAGTTGCCAATCAGCTGTGCGACTTTCTAAACAATAATAGTTTATTCCAGGATTTCCAGTCAGGATTTAGAGTGCATCATAGCACAGAGACAGCACTGGTTAAAGTTACAAATGACCTTCTAATTGCATCTGATAAAGGATTTGTCTCTGTACTAGTCTTACTGGATCTTAGTGCTGCATTTGACACCATTGACCTATTGCAGACACTGGAACATTTCATTGGCATTAAGAGAACTGCGCTAAGCTGGTTTAAATCCTACTTGTCAGATCGCTCTCAGTTTGTACGCGTTAATGACGACTCCTCTGTGCTCACTAAAGTCAGCTATGCAGTTCCGCAGGGTTCTGTGCTTGGACCAATTCTATTCACCTTATATATGCTTCCTTTAGGTAAGATTATCAGGAAGCACTCAATAAATTTTCATTGCTATGCAGATGATACCCAGCTACATTTATCAATGAAACCGGAAGAAACCAGTCAGTTAACGAGACTACAAGCATGTCTTCATGACATAAAGACCTGGATGACCTGCAATTTTCTGATGCTAAACTCGGACAAAACTGAAGTTATAGTAGTAGGCCCTAAACATCTTAGAAGGTCACTTTCTGATGACATAGCAGTTATGGATGGCATTGCGCTGGCCTCCAGCACCACTGTAAAGAATCTGGGAGTTATCTTTGACCAAGACATGTCCTTTCACTCCCATGTAAAACAAATATCAAGGACTGCCTTTTTTCACCTACGTAATATCGCAAAAATCAGGCATATTTTGTCTCAAAATGATGCAGAAAAACTAGTCCATGCATTCGTAACTTCCAGGCTGGATTATTGCAATTCTTTACTATCAGGCTGCCCAAATTTGCTGCTGAATATTCTCCAGTTGCTCCAGAACGCTGCAGCACGTGTTCTGACAAAAACCAGGAAGCGAGATCATATTTCTCCAATACTCGCCACTTTGCACTGGCTCCCTGTAAAGTTTAGAATAGAGTTTAAAATTCTCCTCCTTACTGACAAAGCCATAAATGGCCAGGCACCTTCTTATCTTAAAGAGCTCATAGTACCTTATTGCCCTACTCGAACACTGCGTTCCCAGAATGCAGGTCTACTTATGGTTCCTAAAGTCTCAAAAAGCAGAACAGGAGTCAGAGCATTTAGCTATCAAGCTCCTCTCCTGTGGAACCATCTTCCAGTCTTTGTCCGGGAGGCAGACATTTAAGAGTAGGCTTAAAACTTTCCTTTTTGATAAAGCTTATAGTTAGGGCTGGCTCAGGCTTGTCCTGGACCAGCCCCTAGTTATGCTGCTATAGGATTAGACTGACGGGGGACATCCAAAGATACACCGAGCTCCTCCGTCCTTCTGTCCCTCTCCATCCGCACGCTCTCATGTCCTACCACGGCGTGTTACTAACTTAGCTCCTTCCCCGGAGTCTCTGTGCTTTGTCGTCTTGCAGGTTCCCATGGACAGTGGCTGAATCTGGATTGTGGATTTCAGCTGCATCTCCTGCCTTGGCCCTGCCTGACATCCACTGAAACTGCTACTGCTGTTATTACATCCACTGTTACTGTGACTGCATGTCTGTCTCTCTGTCTCTGTCTCTCTCTGTCTCTCTCTCTCTCTCTCTCTGACTGCTTTTCTGTCTGTCTGTCTGTCTGTCTGTCTGTCTGTCTGTCTGTCTGTCTGTCTGTCTGTCTGTCTGTCTCACTCTCCCTCTCTTGCTCTTCCTCTCTCACCCAACTGGTCGAGGCAGATGGCCGCCCACCCAGAGTCTGGTTCTGCTCGAGGTTTCTGCCTGTTAAAAGGAAGTTTTTCCTCGCCACTGTCGCCAAGTGCTTGCTCATGGGGGAATTGTTGGTTTCTTTGTAGATAAAAGAGGTTGGTCTGTACCAGCTCTATATGGAAAGTGTCCTGAGACAACTTCTGTTGTGATTTGGCGCTATACAAATAAAATTGAATTGAAAGTTACATGTGGGCTAAGTGGGCATGGGTTAGAACTGGGCAACCATGGTTGGGTCCCATTAGAGTTATGTATGGGTGAAGTGGGCATGGGTTTGAACTGGTCAACCATGAACAACCATATCTGGGTGCCGTATGGGTTATGTGTGGGCTCAGTGGGCATGGGTTAGAACTGGTCAACCACATCTGGGCCCGGTAAGAGTTTTATATGGGCTAAGTGGGGATGGGCTGGAACTGGTCACCAATGTCTGGATCTCATATGGGCTATCTATGGGCTAAGTGGGCATGGGTTAGAACTGGGCAACCATGGTTGGGTCCCATTAGAGTTATGTATGGGTGAAGTGGGCATGGGTTTGAACTGGTCAACCATATCTGGGTGCCATATGGGTTATTTTTGTTAGTCCAGGGTTAAATAAAAATTTATTTAGAAAAAGGAAAAAGAGATTTAAAGACACTATTGATAAATCCGAGCTTTTGCGGCAAACCGTGTAATTTGCAGGCACTTTACAATTCAGTTTACAGTTTCAAGATCATGTTATAAAATTCACATTTAGATTCTTAGAACTCTTTGGAGGATACACAAGCTTGCACCTGAAACCTCACAAGCCAACAACGAATAAGGAACAGGTAAATAAAATAAATAAAAATAAATAAAGTTATAGGAAATTAAAATAATAATAATGATAATAAATTCAATTCAATATCCCTTCATTAGTCCCGCAGGGGGAAATTCCAATTGACAGCAGCATCAATAATGTGGATAGAGTATTGAACAACTGCAATGCAAATTCAAAACAAAAAGTATATACACAAAAGAGTGGGATAAAAGAATAACATCATCCTAAGAAGTTGTAAATAGTATTTACAGATTGTTATGCACAGATTATTGCACAGATTATTGCACTGATTACTTGGAGCAGTTTTTGTTGTGCAGTCTGACAGCTGCAGGAAGGAATGACCTGCGATACCGCTCCTTCACACACTAGGATGTAGCATCCTATCACTGATGGAGCTCCTCAGTGCAGTGAGTGTGTGTTGGAGGGGGTGGGAGTCATTAACTGCCATGGAGGACAGCTTGGCTGTCATCCTCCTCTCCCCCACCTCCTCCACCTGTTCCAGAGGGCATCCCAGGACAGAGCTGGCCTTCCTAATGAGTTTGTCCAGCCTCTTTCTGTCAGCTGTTGTGATGCTGCTCCCCCAGCAGACTACACTGTAGAAAATGGCAGAGGCCACAACAGAGTCATAGAAGGTCTTCAGGAGTGGCCCACGCACCTCAAAAGACCTCAGCCTCCCGAGCAGATAGAGTCTGCTCTGTCCTTTTTTATAATGTGTGTTATGAGTCCAGTCAAGTTTGTTGTTCAGATGAACACCCAGGTACTTATAAGATGTCACCATTTCAATGTCCCTTCCCTGGATGTTTACTGGAGATGGGGGAGAGTACGGGCGCCGACGGAAGTCCACAAAATAAATAAAAATAATAATAATAAAAAAATCAAAATAAAAAATTTTCTTGTGTTCCCGGTTATCACAGAACTAGTTGCGGAGACTGCAGCATATCCAGAAGAGTAAGTAAAAATGTGTGTTGTGTTCACATAAGGGCAAAAAAACAGTGCTTGATATTTTAAATGAGGGATCATGTCCACAGAAAGAGTTTATTAATATGTGCGTGCTTTGGACAGAATAGTCCCCCACTTTGCGCACAAAAAAAGCATTGTTAGCTAGCATTAGCCTATAAGCTAAATTTATTTTCTATGCGTAATTGAATATTATTTCTTGGTTCATCTACGCATTAAATGCATGGCGAGATGTCTCCGCTAGCTCGCAAAATTGCATTGTCAGCGAGCATTAGTTAGATCGCCCTAATAAATAATAATAAAAACTAGCTAGCACTAATGCTCGCCGCAGTCCGAGCGTTAACAGACTGCTTACGCTCGGACCGGGGTGAGCATTAGTGCTAGCTAGCAATGTACTGTATTGCCAGCTAGCATTAGCTTAATAAGCTGTGGTTGGTGCGGCGTTCCGTTAAAATATTATTTACCGGGAAGCCTATTTATAACATTTGGCAATGTATTGTATATTATAATATTTGTTTTTGCAGACATACGTAAATGGCCCTTGTACATGCAGTACGGATACAGTCGGTGGGTTCTACATAGGATTGCATAACTGAGCAGTAAATAGCATTTTCTGCTCTGCCTCACAACGTACTATATATTAAACCAAAGGGACCCTGTGAAAATTTAAATGTGCCCATTCATAATCAAGCAATGAAGCTCAGATGTGTTCTCTCTGTCTCAGTGTGTGTGTGTGTGTGTGTGTGTGTGTGTGTTGTGTGTGTGTGTGTGTGTGTGTGTAGATTGTCAGGCACATGCAGACCTAGAGAGCAGTTACCTGCATTTGAGGAGAACTCAGTAAGTACACAAACAACACAAACACTTTAGCATTTATCTTCACTTGTTACAGTAGCGGTCTTCCACAGAAATACTGTAGAGCAATGGTTCCCAAACTTTTTAGGCCATGACCCCCAAAATAACCCATCGCATAAGCATTGCTTCATATGCAAAATTTCAATCTGTTGAGGCTTTAGTGGTTAAACGGCATATTTATATCCAATTGTCCTTAAACAAGGAGTATGTATTGAGATTTCACTCAAGTGTCAAATCTTTATCTGTTACAGATTGAGAGAATTAAAATTATGGAATAGAGTGATAGCTCTTGGACCAAGCGACGGCAAATTAATGCCAAAGTTCAGGAGCACTTGTGGGTGGTGGAAACTTCCAAAAATGACTTCTCTTCAAATGAGGATGTAGTTGCTTTTGAAACAAGCAGCAGAAGTTACAAGAATCAAAATGAACACGTCTCGTACAGTTTGCGACACAATGGACAGTCAAGTCTTTGGGAATCTGAAAGAGTTGGACTGTTGTGTGGAAAGGGACCAAGAATCAGATTCTGAGGAAAGGTGCCAAATATCACATCCCGAGGAAAGGGACCAAGATTCAGATTCCTAAGAAAGGCTACGACTGACGTCCAAACGGGACCTGAAAATTCACAAAGGCAACACGGGTAATGTTTTTTTTATGGCAGTGGTTCTAAAACCATTTAAAAACTCATGAGTTCTGTCCCTTTCTGCTGGAGCTGGACACATATGTGAGCTGTTTCACATGCATTCTAGCCCACACCATGCACAGCTAACTGCATGATTGTATAAATTTATTATTGTATAATTACTCATTATTTGATTTGTAGTGCTGTCAGGCGATTAAAAAAATTAATCTAATTAATTACAGGATTTGTAATTAATTAATCTAATTAATCGAATTTTTATCTCATATCTGCTAAAGGTCCCCAAATAAAGAATTTGAATTCTAGGACATTACAAAATTGTAGTGCATGACTAATCAATTGAATACACCAAGAAGAGAAGATTTGATATCCACATTTTTATTGGTGAAGTGTGCTTCATAAATGAAATTCAAAAGAAAAAAGGTCAAGCACATCAGCAAACCAATTAGGCCAGGTGCATTATTCAAAAATGCAATAAAAATACAGTTAAATAAAATAAATAAAAATCTGAAATAAAATAAGGCTAAGTCTCAAATAGGCACATAAGCAGACTCTCAATCAAAATGAATACTAAAGCTGACTCAATACAGCAATTCAAAATGAATAATAGTATGACATGCCTCTAAATAAGGCAACATCAATAGCAAGATGCCAACAGGCATTTCTTTTAAAAGGGTATCTCCAGTCATAATCTATGTTTGTCTCAAAATCACCACACCTATTATCAGTTCATCTCATAGCATCCATACACCCAACCTCAGCTTGTGGAAGTTTAGATTCAATTTTGTTCAAAAATCAATCATTTACACCAAACATACAGCTGGTGAATTCTTTTCATTACTGTAGTTCTCGACGGTAGCTGGAAATTAGAGTCAGATGACGCTATCTGAAACGCCTCTTTTAGGCCCTCGTCTTCCACGATTGAAATCGGCCTGCAATCAGCAGCAACCCACTTTGCGATTGAGTTTGTCAGTTTTTCTGTCGTGGCTTTGCTCATTCGTTTTCCTAACTCAGCAAGTGTGGGTTGGTGGAGTGAGCTCACGGTAGCACTAGCGGCACTAGCAGCAACTACATGTTTACATGTAGCGTTTAAATGATAATTCAGGCTGGAGCTGCTACGGTGATAGGAAAATTCTTTTTTACACAAGGTACAAATCACTGCGTTCTTGTTAATAGTCCCGTCTTTGTTCTTTTTATAAATAAACTTGCCGTTCAAAGGTCCAAGTAGGCTTGCCTCGCTCTCCGGTGTCGCATCCATGTCTGTTGTCACCCTGCTTTTGACTAGTGGCGCAGGTAGGATGCGACCTCACTGCAGCCTACGGGTCACTCAAAGGGCCAAATTTAAAATGCTCGCGCATTGACTTGCCACTCATGATTAATTGTGTTAATTTTTTTAGCGCGTTAATTTGCAGCGTAATTAATTAATCTAATTAACGTGTTAAACTGACAGCCCTATTGATTTGTTGTTTCTGTAGCTTTGATCAATGTTATTCATTATTATATTGTTGCTGTCAGGCAGAAACAATTTATCGCCACAATTCAACTTTTAGTGAAAATATCTATAAACTCACCAAGCTTTGTGAGCATGTAGATCAGAATTTTTTTAATAGTTGATGTATATGGTTAAAATTAGTTTGATGCTATGTTAAAATGGTTTGCTGGATATGCTCTGGAACCCCCTCAAGGACCAATGGGGGTCTCCAGACTCCATTTTGAGAACTACTGCTTAAAGAAACTATTTCACTAAAAGTTCTGTTTTTAAATTAATGCAGGCCAACGCAGAAACTTAGGGAGGTTCTCTCGAGTGATGAATCTGAAGTCTGTTCCGACCACTTCTCTTCATCTCAGACACCAAGACCCACTACCCCTATGCACAACCCCAGCAAAACCCAGACCCCAAGACATAGCTGACCCTCTTCAAGGTGGACGAGCAGCTCTGGGATGGAACAACAAATGTTCATCCAGTTGGTCAAACTTCTCCAAGAGGTGAAGGACACCCAGAGGGTCCATACCAGGATGCTGACCAACCTCCTGAAACAAAAAGTGTGTTCAAGTGCTGACTGTGCCAGAGGGAGCAGTGTTCCTACTAAACACAGTGGAGGATGTCGAGGCCATGTGCGCCAGGCTGGGCGACGCAGAGTTCAGTTCTGCAGTTGTAAGTTTAAATCTCTTATTCACTTCAAAATGTAATTGTATTTTCTAAATCTCTTATTCACTTCAATATCTATTTTCTAATGACACTGGTGATTATTTTTCAGCAGAATAGCTTTTGTAGCCTACATCTGGACACCTGTGCATTTACACACACACACACTCAAAAGTAGACATGGTCTTGATCAAATCCAGTACAGAATTTCCTTCCTGTGACTTTTATCATACTCAGGTTGCCATGGTTGGAGACATTGGTGGAACCTCATTGGATGACAGTGTCAGAAGGATGATCGCGTTCATCATCACCAATGCTCTGTGTCTCCAGTACAATCTCTTTGGACATCATGGCAAGAAGAAGTTCCGAGACCTGCCTCTTTTTAATGTTATATATGGTAAATTTGAGTTTTTAATAGGCCATTGTAATTCCTTTTGTATTTTTATCTTTAAGCAAAGGCTTTTATGCCTCTATTTACATAGTATGTAGTGGAGATTAACAGGAGAGATGTGGTGGAGATACCTGCAGTAATGTTTGTCAGGAACGGGACTCAAACTCGTGTAGGGGAACTAACTTAATTTGATGTTGCATTC
This sequence comes from Chaetodon trifascialis, assembly GCF_039877785.1. Classification (NCBI taxonomy): domain Eukaryota; kingdom Metazoa; phylum Chordata; class Actinopteri; order Chaetodontiformes; family Chaetodontidae; genus Chaetodon; species Chaetodon trifascialis. Next base: position 3,440,058 of record NC_092062.1, on the reverse strand, counting down.
GTTGATAAAATGACGGGGCACCACCTTCCTCAGCTAAGAAGGACTGCAGAAATTAACTGCTATAACGCTGATAAAATACTAACGAATGAACTAATTGAAAACCAGTCTGATAATCTGAAGTGTAAACTCTGGATACAGGGATCATATATATTCAGCTCAAAAGGACACCGTCTAACCAGGACTTAAATCAGAATTTCATTTATTAGGCACAATTATGGGTAATGAATAATGTATCATGAATAGTACGACAGTGATATGAGGTGATATGACATAACACAAAGAAACTTATGGCAACGCAATGGCAGAACAAGTTTGGCAATAGTGAGAAATAGTTGTAAGGGGATAATAGGGACGCGAACATAAAGTTAAGGGATTAAACGAGTAGTTGAGAGAATTTGGATAAATTAGCAGTATCTTAACCTCACGGACCAACTCTTATTCAAACCCGCTTAGCGTGCCTACTTGGTTGGTGACGTCCTGGTAAATTCTTCTCCGAACTAATTCGAAGATGCCCAGGTGCTCGTCCGTGGCTCGATCTGCTTGGTGGTCCGGTGGAAGGCCCAGGCACACCAAGGTGAAGAGCTGATGTTGGACGGCGATGTCTCTCGAACTGGGTTCTATGGTGTCAGTTACAGATGAGGGACGGCTCCGGATGGTTGTTAATCCAGACCAAGGATCAACAGCTGGCTGCAGGGTTTTGGTTCGGTTGAGTCCGTGAAGGATTAATTTAGACTGATAGTAACAAAATTGATAGTCTCTTCGATGGCTGGTCGAAAAGGGTCTACAAAATTATTATTATTTGACTAAAATTTACAGATACTAAAGCAAAAACGTGTGACTTGGAAAAATGAAAGTTTACAACAAAACTATAGAAACACGTCTTCTGAAAAATAAATCACGCTACTCGGTTTGGCTTTTGAGTAGCTCGAAGACGGGAAAAACTTAAAGAGCAAAACAACTGTACAAGACTAAGACAACTAAGAACTAACAGACAAAACTAAAACATAACGTAACATAACTTAAAACAAGACTGAGTAACACGCACTTAATTCATGCTGCGGCTGCAGACATTTAGATCTCGCTCCGGGGCAGGCCGTCGCTCACGTAGGACGGTTTGTGGCGCGCGATGTAATCTCGCCTCATGGAGCTGAAATTAATTAATTCCTAGGCAATTCCTATGATTGGATGACAACATTGAATGATAATCATGGTAACAATTTATAATACTCGTCCTAATATGAATGATGACTCAAGGTATAACTAAGACAAAATAAAGAAATAAAGAAAGGCAGACTATATTTGCCCAAGATGATTATCACTATTATGGTTACTTATTAAACACATCACGTCAAATGTATTCAACCTGACCATTACGAACCTCTAGATGGCAGTATGGTTCCATGGTAAAAATTCAGACAAACTTTATATAACAGTTAAAATCACAACTTCTTCAACTTGCTTCAGGAATGTCTAATTTACAACCCATCAGCATTATCGGATTTTTGGAGGTTCCTCTGAAGCCTGGCACCATTCATTCAGACAGTTTTATTGTCCTGATCTCTCATGGGGCTATCAGGAGAGAATTAGCGTTGCCATGAGAAACATAGTGAGGAGAAGGTGAGGAGAAGGCAACCTTTGATGTTGAGGTGTCTGTGTTTCTGGCTCCCCCAAAAAGAAAACATGGAGGAGATGCGGCTTGGCCAGACATCTTGTCTCTGAAATTAACACCTTCCTTGTAAGCAAACCAGGTGGTCTATAACTCAACCAGTTAGACTGGTTTACAACTCCATTATTGCAGAGAGGGGAAGAGAAGGTCAGTTAGAGGCCAGTTCTGCTACACTCGTCTTGCTGTCAGGCTCTGTACATAGTCGTGCAATTTCCTTTACTCTTATACACATACGCATTATGCACCCCACAGTATATTGCCCATTTGGAACCCACCTAAGACCCAGTCAAAACCCTTATAAGCCCATATGAGCTAACACGGATGGGCCCCGTTTGGAACCCAGGAGAAAAACCAGATGGAACCCATGCCCACATGCCCATGTCAAAACCCATATGGGGCCCATATGGAAATGTTGACTGGGTGTGGTACGAGAGTGTGCCCATATCAGATTTCTTATAGCACAACTCTGTTTTACGCTCTGCTTAAAAAGGTTAAAATTTTCAAAAAAAGCATGCTATCAACAAGTTTGGCATAATCTTACATTAGATTATGTAAGATGTATTTAATAGTAAATAAAGGTAATAAAACACAGTTGTTCAGAATTTTATATTTTATTTGGGGAATTTTGTCCGTCAAGTCAAAATCCTGAAGTGTCAAGGTAGTGTAACCACCATTCAAGGAGCCATTTTGGTAATATGATGCAAGAAGACAATGTGACAGGAAATGACATCACAGAGAAGGACCCCTGATGAGACTAACTGCCATGTGCCAAAGTTAGTAACTCTCTTTCAAATTTGAGATAATTTTACATTTTTGGGGTACGGTCAGGTATGCTTATGTTTACATGTCAAATGGTATGACCCCAGGAAAACATTTATTAATCTTCATAATTATAAAAATGAGTATTTACTTTAAAAATTCTTAAAAAGGCTGTGTGTGTACATATGTGTCCATAATAATGCCTGTCAAATTTGAAGGGCTCTATTTTCGACTCCGCCACCAGCGTGGCACAGGTGGTATTTTCGAGCGGCGCAGGGAGGCGCACGGCACATTTGGAATTTTGGTAAACCGAGGCGTACAGAGGTGCGCCAGGATGGGCGTTGCAGCGCAGTAGGGGGGAGGTGTCGGCATAATGAGCCAGCCCATCGGAATTTTTGACCATTTTGATCTGCGCCGGCGGCGTAAAAGTGTGCTGAAAGCTCGCCACCTCAGACCTGGTCAACTCTGTGCGCCAGCGGCGCAAGTGGATTTTCGTAAACCAGTCGTGCGCGCATGTCACCAACACCTCACAGTCAGGTTTCCACAGTGTCTGGCATTTCACTGCGATCAATTATTAGCAACAGCCGCAATTCAATGCATCTATCTGAGTCAGCACATACAGTCAGACCTAAATTTGTATATTTTGATCCGTATCTCATCTAATCACATCGAAAGCGCGTTCGGCACGCGTAATGGTCACTCAACCTGACTGAATGTACACAGGTGAAACAGGGATGTCTGGTGATCTGTGACTCAAATTGCCTGGTGACAAACGTATATGCCCCTTCCCCTCGTCGGCACATGACTCGTTCAGTGAATTCTACAGTCTTTCAGGGGGACACCCTGCTGGATGTGTGGCTGCTAGGTGATAACGGCTATCCACTGAAAACATGATGACGCCGTGTATCACACCGTCAGCAAGACGACAGCATCGTTTTAACAGTGTTTTCAGCAGTGCTCGGTCAGTCATCGAACACACACTGTGATCAATAATTAGCAACAGCGACGATTCAATGCAACTGTCTGAGTCAGCACATACAGTCAGACCTATATTTTGATCAGTATCTCATCTGACGACATCGCAAGCGCATTCGGCACGCGTAATGGTCACTCACCATGACCGAATGTACACAGGTGAAACAGGGATGCGAACTAATCGGTTAATGTCGCTGTGCCAACCAGAAACAGCAGTGACATCCTACAGAGCATATATACTGCATCTATCTCAGAGCACTCGAGAGGCAGAGAGAGACAGACACATGAAAAAACGTAAGTGATGATCGTTGTCCGCTATTACCCACATCATTTCATTCCAAATGCAAATGTTATCATTGTAATGCTTAACGTTATCTACAAAGATGGAGTACATCATTGCTTTGAGGAGGATGAGGAGGAGGAGGCGGAGGATTTACCATCTAAGGACCTCATATTTAGGCATCAGAATCAGAATCAGAAATCCTTTATTTATCCCCAAGGGAAAAATGTTTTTGTTGCAGTGCTCCTTACAAGAATAGAATTAGAAAAAAAATAGAAAAGAAAGAAAATAGAGAGAACTATATACATGAAAAGCAAATATAAAAACAATATATATATATAAACAAAATATACCACAAAATATAGAACAGAATATAAAACAGTATATATATACTGAGAAAAAATAAACAGTAAAAACAAACGGGTGTGCAAAATAATACAAAGGGATGTCAGGAGACATGAGTGACGTCAGTCTCCTGGAAACTTGCCATGCGCCTCGCCAGCGGCGTTCTTAAAGGTGAGGCGAGGAGATGCTGTGATTGGTGAAGATTTGACTCGGCTGTGCCAAACCCACTCCACGCCTTCTCCCCTCCCTCTTTCCGAGTTGTGCCGCTGGGTGGGACTGAAATGAGAAGGAGGTGGAGATGCGCCGCCGGCGCAGCTCACGAAAATACCAAAATCTGCGCCGCCAGGTGTCCGCCAGCGTGTCCTGGGTCTTCCTTCCTCGGGGCCTCCTCCCAGTGGGACATGCCTGGAACACCTCCCTAGGGAGGTATCCAGGGGGCATCCGATAGAGATGCCCGAGCCACCTCAGGCTGAGGAGTGAGATCCCCCGATAGTTGGAACACACCCTCCAGTCCCCCTTTTTAAAAAGAGGGACCACCACCTCAGTGCCTGACTGCCATGCAATGTTGCAGAGGCGTGTCAACCAAGTCCTACAACATCCAGAGACTTTAGGTACTCAGGGCGGATCTCATCCACCCCTGGTGCTCCGCCACTGAGGAGCTTGCAAACTACCTCAGTGACTTCTGCCCTGGTGATGGATGAATCAGCCTCCAAGTCCCCAGTCTCTGCTTCCTCTACAGAAGACATGACAAATTTTTTTCTACAGTGAAAAAAATAAAGTTCAATTAAGCTTGAATTCTTGAATTGACTGTCATTCTTGATTTTCAGTGTCAATTTTTTCAAGAAACAGTGACCTTTGACTATAAAAGCAACATTGTCAAGTGGTGTAACTGGTTAGTGTCAATTGGCGTAACCAGTATTTTTCATGAAAATATTATAATATACAGAAAAATTAATGTGGAATATAAAGTAACCCTCTATTGCAGTGCAATAACATGTTTTAAAACATTTTTTACAAAATTTGTCAAAGATTATTTAGAACACAAATGATGATTACAGTATATGTCCCACTCAATGTATTTAAAAAAGCCTAAAATGTAAATTTGGAGGTAATCCTTATAAAATCTATTTTCATGTGATATTTTAAAATCAGGTAATTATTTTTATGGCTGCATTTATATGCATTCTAGATGGATTAAATATTTAAAATTTATCATTCTTTTCTGGTTACACCATCTGACATTTTCAGGCACATTCTGTGTGATTTTTGTGAAAAATGGTACAAATGTGATTTCAATTGACATGAAACTAACATGAACACAAAATGTACATTTTGACAGACCTGTTGGATGCTTTTAAAACAGAATTTTAAAAAGTTTTTGAATTTCTCATCTTGCCAACCCTTTTGTCACTGACCCATAGACAGAGCATTAAATTTTATTTATAATAAGCAATCCTTATTCCAAATTATGCTCTCTGTCTCTACAATTTTACAAAATGTATAAAACTTCATTGCCAGGTTCGTTGTGCTGCTGACGTGATTGATAGCTGCTCGGCATTGTTTGCAGATTGTGTGCGTTTTGTCCAGTTTACCTTCTTGCTTGAAAAACCCAAAATATTGCCACACATTTGATTTGTGTGTCTTTTCCTAGTTTCCCTCTATGTTGTGAAAAATGCTTGCGTCAGTGAAGGAGGAGCGATGGTGCATTCAGGTTGCCGCGGAAAACACGACAGGGCAGGGAATAGTACTAGAACATGAAATAATCGATTTAACCATGGAATTTACTGATGCAGACAGGCTAGAAGAGATGCATTGTAAATTCGCCCGTAAATTATATCCAATGTACCTTGAATCTACCGGTGCATTTGCATCACAAACGTTTCTATCGGATCACTGACATGAATCGGTGAATCTCGTCATCCCTAATGCACACACAAATATCCTATCTAAGAAGATATCACACAGTGTCATAGAATATGTCTTGTACCATACAGCCCTGCCCTTTCCGTTTTTCTGATGATGACTTCTGGCAAAATTAGTAAATTCCTGTCACATATAGTGAGGACAGGACATACAGACATATTGTTCTGCTGTTTGAGATGGTGATGAATGGGCTGGCAAAATGCTGAGTCGCCACAGATGCCCACTCAACCTGCCAGACTGTGAAAAGTCTCTCTGGCTGGTGATTATTGTGCCCAAGCATGACACTTGCTTTGTCTTTTGGGCTCTTTTATTCATCAGGCCTCATCTAGGCAGCAAAATGACAATAAATAAGCCTATTAAAACATTGAAATGAATATGATTTTTAAAATCAAACTTCTGTAGATATTAACAACTTATCTGCATTAAACAAACAAACAAACAAACAAAGAACAACAACAACAAAAACGAGAACGTATTCCAGAGCACCATTCCCTTGAATATTTATGATTACAAAGCTACAGCTAAAGAAAAGACAGGAAAACCTGCTCTGTCATGGAGATTACATTTTAGAAAATCAGATAAGACTTTATTGATCCCACACTGGGGAAATTAAGTTGTTACAGTCAACAAGTATTAGAAAAGTGAAAGCAGTGGCACAGAAGGGTCAAGATAAAAAAGTATAGAGGATATAGAATAGAAAAAACAACTATGTATATGTACATTTTGTACAGATTCTAAAAGTGCCATAAAAATCCTACTTCCCATAAAAATACTATTGCCAATATTCTTATGAGAAAAACTACTAATGTCATATGTTGTATTGCTCTTGAGAAATACCATTGCATAGAAAGGACATTGAATTTAACGAGTCTCTGTATATGCATAATATATACAGTTTATAAAAATACTGTTGCCAATATAGATAATGAATAGTGTTATTGCACAATTGAGAAAAAAATAAACAACTTAAAAAATGCACAAGATGTAATCATATTACACCAGATGTAGTGGATAATGTAGTGCAAAAGAAAAGTAGGTTTATGATGTAGAATTGGGAAAGACAGCATCAACACAGTGCTACATTACATGAAGGAACTGCGGTAGCGTTCTTTCTTACACACTCTATACAGCAGTCTGCTACTAAAGGAGCTGCTTAAGGCCCTTACTGTCTCATGCAGGGGGTAGGATGAGTTGTGCATGGTTGATGTCAGCTTGGCTAACATCCTCCTCTCACCCACCTCCTTGATGATTTCCAGAGGGCAGTCCAGGACAGAGCCAGCTCTCCTGACCACTGTGTTTAGTCTTTTTCTGTCCCTCTCTGAGCTTCCACAATCCCAGCAGACCACTGCATAGAAAACTGCAAATGTCACCACAGAATAAGAAATGTTTTTAAAGGGTGTCCTATATACTCCAAAGGACCTCAGTCTTCTTAGCAGTTGCGGGCGACTTTGGACACTGGTCACAATTTTTCGCATTTTGCCACCACAACACCAGATGAACAATGCTTGTGTGATTAGCTTGCAAAATTCCAGCAGGGTAAGTCCACTGATGATTCTTTAAGTAGGAATAAAAACGGAATACATCAAAGTAACTTTTCTTTTTTTTTATTTTCAATGATGTCACTTTAGAAAATCAATCTAGAAAATCAAAGTACCTACAAAAAGTACAAAATCACAGCATGTTTTTCATTTACGCAACAAAAATGGTCTCGCGAGAAATTTCGAGAGCGCGACCTCGCATATGATTGGATGCCTCCTCTGACGCAATGACGTCGGCAGAAAATGACCTCGGCACATCTGTGAACGTGAATCGCGCTTGGATTAGAACAGTTCCGTTTCGCGTCCTGCTAAACTTTAACTCTGTTCATGCAATGGCCGGACGTCCTCTTCAGTTCATCCCAGAAGGCACTCCTTTGCGACGAGTAGACGGCCTGGCTGCGGAGCGACCATATCCAGAAAGTCCAAACAATTTAGAGAAGAAACTGCTGAGTGCCTTCAGTGGATTGTCTCGGCTGCTAACACAGCTGATGGCGCAGTTGGCGAGGAGAATGGCCATGATAAAAGCCGGACTGCTCGCTCTGGAGGAGCAGCCCCGACCGAACTGCAGCTACGGAGACGAAGAGACGGGTGCGTAAGTTACGTAAGTAACGTTAGCATTTAGTACCACATTGTGCAGTTTTTAGGGCGCCAAACCTTTATTATTCTTATTGCACTACGTTCCGAGGGTTTGGTAACCGTTCACGTTACATTTAACATTACAATGTATTTTGTATTTAAAGGAAAAGGTGCGACGTCTGCACAATAGTGACGGACACGACAGGCGATATGAACCTGAGCAGGGGTAAGTTAATAAAATAAACAAGAAATATTCTGCAGAATATAAGTAAACGCAAACGTTGCATGACCTGTACTTTTTGTGTTTTACAGACTAAACTCGCCCCACAATGAAACGGTGACGTCATATTTGATGGCGACTTTAACTGGGAGTCCAGACATGGATGGTGTGGACAGCAGTCTTTTAAACCCTTTCTGTTGTTCCTTGTTGTTGTTTTTACTGAAGCCTGTCTTAATTATTTCAAACCAATATATATTTTCTTCCAGCGGCCTGTAAGACATATTTTGAGATGGTGTGGAGGAGCTTCAGGTATGCCCAGCCAGCTCTTTCAGTTCAGGCAGCAGCTGTGAAGATTTCAGCTCGCAGCAGACAGAGAAGGAAGCGGGTAAGAGTCCCATGAATGCCGCTTTATTTTCACAACAATGTAAAAATGGGCTGAATTTTATTTATTAGCTGCATTGGTTTTGACAAACATGCTCATATATGTTATCACGTGTTATTGTTTCTTAGCAGTACTAATATTATATTAACACCTGTATTTACAGCTGCTGGAAGCAAGAAGGAGTGTCCTAGCTCTCCAAACTCTGCCAGACACTGCAAGAGCAGCTGGAGAGCGACCCAAAATATGTGGCAACACACCGCAAGAGGCTTCACATCGAGTCCCCTTCAAAGTGACAGGCGCCAACTCAGTATGACCCAGAGGCAGCAAAGAAGCATTTCCAGAGGCCTTAGAATCTTTTTCATGCACCATGGACCAGCGGCATGGCCCAACCCAGAGACTCTTATCAGTGAACCCCTCTGCACATTTCCTTGCTTTTTTTCCCCAGTAGTCACTGATTTTACTTGGTTGATCCTTGTTAATGTGTGTGTCACGATTTCATTAAAGACTTTTTTTCAAAATGTTTCTGTCAACTGTGTTCTTTGTGTTCTACTGTGTGGTAGTGTAGAAGGTGGATCGCCAAATAAATCAATGAATCATCAATCAAATAAAATATATATATCATTTATATTTTATATATACATAAATATAACAATATAATAACTATTAATAACTATTAATATTATTATATTAATAGTATTTTATTATATAGTATTTAATTTGATATGTATTTATTATTACTATTATTATTATTATTATTATTATTTGTGGCGCACAGATGACCAATAGCAGCAGATATGTCATCCAGTCACATGAGTAAGTGATCATGTGATTGGATGACATCTCTGTTGCTATCCAATCACATGATGGTTTCCTTTTAAAATGCCTGTGGAATCATCCAATGGTTTTTTGTGAAGTCAGCAGGCCAGCCTGAGTAGATCAACGTCGGTAGCATTCATGTGCTAATTAGAACTTTTCGCACCTTCACGAAGGCGCGATTAACCACGCCCCCCGTCAACAGATGGTTCGTTTCCGACGATATTCGGAGCCGGCGAAGTTCCCCGTAAACGTAAATCGCCAAAAATCAACGAACTGTGCGGGAATTTACGGGTCGAAAATGTGGTTTTTCATGCAGTGTGTTGTTTGTCCAGTCCACTTAGTTGTTGAGGTGAACACCTAGGTATTTGTAATCCCCCACAATCTCAATGTTCAAGCCCTGGATGTTCACTGGTGTAGTCTGTGGTACCTTTCCCCGGAAATCAATCACCATCATCGCCATCATCTTGCTGCCGTTTATGTGCAGGTGGTTCAGTCCACATCAGTCTACAAAGTTGACCTTCCCGTATTCGAGTTGCGTTCCCCTGTGATACACGTCCAACGATGGCTGTATGGTCAGAGATCTGGATGTGGCAGCTGTCAGTGTTGTATCTGATGTCTGACCTGTAGAGGGTAAAGAGGAAAGGAGAAAGCACTGTCACCTGTGGAGCCCCCATGCTGCGAATTGCCACAATGGACACAAAGTTATGAAGCCTCACATCACTGTGGTCTGTGAGGTAATTGATGGTCCACGCAGCCATGTGCCAGTCTACTTCATAGCTTCCCCCTGAGCAGTGATGGCTGGATTGTGTTGAAAGCACTACAGAAGTCAAAAAACATGGCCTCACCATGCTTCCAGTATGTTCCGGATGAGAAAGAGATCAGTGGAGCAGGTAGATGACTGCAACCTCCACACATCGCCTGGTCGATATGCAAACTGTAGGGGGTTCAACTCGCTGCTCACCAGGTGACGGAGGTGGTTCAGTATGATCCTCTCCAAAGTCTTCAGGTGGGAAGTCAACGCTACCGGCCTGAAGTGGTTGGGCTCTCTGGGATGCACAGTCTTGGGCACTGGAAACACACGAAGTTGTCCACAGTGCTGTAACTCTCTCTAGACTGACGCTCATATTGAAGATGTGCAAAAATGACCCTGCAGAGCTGATCTGTACAGTCTCTGGGCAGTCTGGAACTGATGCCATCCGAAACAAAGGACACATTAAGTTTAAAATTGACCTTTGAATTAGACGAAAAGTTGAAAGAGGAAGATTGGGAGGATGTATATAAAACAATCTACCGAATAACTCCAAATATTGGAGGAGGATTTCAATTGTACTAAAAATACAGACTAAATTTAACATATCAGTTAAATTGGGCAGTTGGAGAACTATGGTAAAAAGAATGAAAATCACCTATTAACAGCACCTGAACTATCTCTCTCTTCAATAACAGGAATGCAAATGAGCTGCTGCTATCCCACCAATGTTGCCGTGGTAATGGGGAGAGCCTAGACTCACGTAGCACTACGCGTGTGAAAGTAGCGGACACGGCGGCAGTAAACAGACCGAGTTCTTCAGTAGTTCAACCATACATGTTCAAACCTGAATCGGATCCTGAAGAAGGGGAGGCTCCTACAGAACCTCAGAGAATTCAGCAGGATGCTTCTGAAAGGTTAGTCTAAAAATGTCTTTCAATTTTTTCTCTTCAGTATGAGCACTGCCTGTACAGGAGGCAGCGTGAGAGGCCCGCATTTCAGACAGTCCATGCTCACGCTAGGAAGCACCAATCCTAACTTGTAGCATACCAGAATGACGGGGAGAAACTCAGCTAAAAGCCTCGAACAAGCATTGGCACCCAAATGAAACCTAGTTCATACCCCAAGAAATGATATGGGCATGTGACGAGAACACGGAAATAGCGTATGTCTACTTTAGCGCGTCTGCTGATTTCACCATGTTACGCAAACCACACAAGCCTGGCATCATATGAAAGCAGAGAGTACGAAGGTCCTGGTTGTTTACATAAAGGGGAGGGGGTTTCTAGCAATCACTGGGTTGCTGAGACATTGACCGGTCTAACTGCACTGTTAGTTTCAGCGCTCCGTCTCATTTACACATGAATGGGCAGAGTATACAGATGACACTGCTGAGCAGCACTAGTGTATCACTGAGATGTTACAGTACTGTGTACAGCATACAGTACAGTATACAATACAGTTTTTGCCTGTTGCTTGAACACTTTTTGCAAAACTGTGTTTTTGCAAAACTCTACACACAAGCAAACAAGGACACAACACGGAAATAAAGCATCTATTTCAAACTGATTGTGACTGTTAAAAGACACTCCATTAGAGGTCAGTGTGTTATTTGTGATCGAAGCTTTTCTGCCTCCTTCTCTACCCCCTCTAGTAGAAAATAAAAAATTAAAATTTGGTAGGGAAGCCTTGGTGAGAACAACAGGTGTGTCAGCGCCAAGCCATGTTTCTGTTGAAAGAAGACAGTCTAACTTATAATCTAAAATCACATCATTCATTAAAAAAGTCTCATTTAAAAGAGAGCGCACGTTCAGCACCGCCACGTTAATGTTTGTGCTGAACGTGCGCTCATCGTAGTGAATCGGTGTAATGCCAGTGTGTGTGCGTGGTCTATGAACAGTCCTGGGTTTGTGCGATTTGTAGGAGATGATGGTTGGGATGGTGTGGATGGTGCTGTGTGGTACTTCTGTGGGTGGGGTGTGGGGTGTGTGCGTGACGTACAGGTACTCAATCACATGGGTGTGATTGAACTGTGTGGTGAATGTTACCTGCTAAAACCGAGCTGCCCAGTTGTGGTGATAAAAGGAAGGGCAATTCCATAAAAGGTTGAAATTGTCAATAAAAACCAGGTTGTGTGATGTGTAGGTGTGCTGGAGCCAGGTGTTCATGCTGAGGAGTCTGATGAACCGCTCAGCACTGCGGGAGTGGGTCGGTATAGGCCCGCTGAGGAAGACCCTCTTCCCGCATGACTCCAGGAAGCTGTGTCGTTTGTGCCACAGCCGGAGCTCTGCCCTTCCACCACTGCGCTGAAGTGGAGGTCTGCGTGCTGACAGGAGGTCATGCAGGTGATCTGGAGCTGACTGGAGGAGAGGCGGTGGTGCCAGCCCCTTCAGAGGCAAACTCCCGGGCAGGGTTAGTGTCTCCGCACTGTGTCCCTCAGGAGTATCTGGCGTGCAGAGGTGGACAGTGCCCTATAGAGGAGGGCCGGGGCTCCGACTCCACACTACTGGGCCGGGAAGAGACTGGGCCTCCAGGGCAGGTAGACGGCAGTGGCAGAGGAGGTGGAGTTGCAGCCATTTTTGACTCAAGCCTTTTGATCAACCCTAAACCTAAACTCGACTATAACTCATTTGAAAGCCTTGTTCTCACTATTTCTCATGAAAAATGGAAAACAGTGCAGCCAGTTTTATTTGTTACAGTATACAGCTCTCCTGGTCCTTACTCCGAATTTATAGCTGAGTTCTCGGAGTTTCTATCAGGCTTAGTCCTTAAAGCAGATAAAGTAATTATTGTAGGTGACTTTAATGTACATGTCGACGTTGATAATGACAGCCTTAGCACTGCGTTTATCTCAGTATTAGACTCAGTTGGCTTCCATCAGAATGTACATGAACCAACTCACTGTTTTAACCACACCCTCGACCTTGTTCTGACATATGGCATTGAAATCGAAGACTTAATAGTCTCCTCACAGAATCCTCTTTTATCAGACCATCATTTAATAACTTTCGAATTCATATTACCAGACTACCAGCCAGTAGGCAAAAATTCTTATACCAGACTCCTGTCTGATAGTGCTGTAGCTCAATTTAAGGATATGATCCCATCAGTATTTAATTCAATGCTGTGTCTCAATACAACAAAGGATTCCTATGCTAACGTTAGTCCCTCCCAGATTGACCACCTGGTTGATCGTGCTACAGGTTCATTGCGTATGACACTTGACTCTGTTGCTCCCCTAAAAAAGAAGATAATTAAACAGAGGAGGTTAGCTCCATGGTATACTCCTCAAACCCGCAAATTAAAGCAAACTTCATGGAAAATAGAAAGGAAATGGCGTTCTACCAATTTGGAAGAATTTCGGTCCGCCTGGCAAGACAGTCTTAAAATATACAGGAAAGCCCTCCGCAGTGCCAGGGCAGCCTATTACTCTGCAATAATAGAGGAAAATAAGAACAATCCCAGGTTTCTCTTCAGCACTGTAGCCAGGCTGAGAGAGAGCCATAATTCTGTTGAACCATGTATTCCTTTAGCTCTGAACAGTAATGACTTCATGAGCTTCTTTAATGATAAAATTCTAACTATTAGAGACAGAATTCATCAGCTCCTGCCATCAACAGGTACTGTTTTGTCTTCAAACACAGAAACCATAGAAACTGTTACTCAGTCTGTCGCAGTTTTAGACTGTTTTACTCCTGTTGACCTTCACCAACTAATTTCAATAATTTCATCATCAAAATCATCAACCTGTATTTTAGATCCAATCCCGACTAAGCTGTTTAAAGAAGTATTACCTCTAATTGACTCTTCAGTATTAGACATGATCAATCTGTCTTTATCAACAGGCTACGTACCACAGTCCTTTAAAGTAGCTGTGATAAAACCGCTACTTAAAAAGCCTACTCTTGATCCAGGGGTTTTAGCCAACTATAGACTGATATCAAACCTTCCCTTTCTCTCAAAAACTATTGAGAAAGCAGTTGCCAATCAGCTGTGCGACTTTCTAAACAATAATAGTTTATTCGAGGATTTCCAGTCAGGATTTAGAGAACATCATAGCACAGACACAGCACTGGTTAAAGTTACAAATGACCTTCTAATTGCATCTGATAAAGGATTTGTCTCTGTACTAGTCTTATTGGATCTTAGTGCTGCATTTGACACCATTGACCATGGCATCCTATTGCAGACACTGGAACACTTCATTGGCATTAAGGGAACTGCACTAAGCTGGTTTAAATCCTACTTGTCAGATCGCTCTCAGTTTATACGCGTTAATGACGACTCCTCTGTGCTCACTAAAGTCAGCTATGGAGTTCCGCAGGGTTCTGTGCTTGGACCAATTCTATTCACCTTATGCTTCCTTTAGGTAAGATTATCAGGAAGCACTCAATAAATTTTCATTGCTATGCAGATGATACCCAGCTATATTTATCAATGAAGCCAGAAGAAACCAGTCAGTTAACTAGACTACAAGCATGTCTTCATGACATAAAGACCTGGATGATCTGCAATTTTCTGATGGTAAATTCGGACAAAACTGAAGTTATAGTAGTAGGCCCTAAACATCTTAGAAAGTCACTTTCTGATGACATAGCAGCTATGGATGGCATTGCGCTGGCCTCCAGCACCACTGTAAAGAATCTGGGAGTTATCTTTGACCAGGACTTGTCCTTTCACTCCCATGTAAAACAAATTTCAAGGACTGCCTTTTTTCACCTACGTAAAATCGCAAAAATCAGGCATATTTTGTCTCAAAATGATGCAGAAAAACTAGTCCATGCATTCGTAACTTCCAGGCTAGATTATTGCAATTCCTGACTATCAGGCTGCCCAAATTCATTGCTGAATATTCTCCAGTTGCTCCAGAATGCTGCAGCAAGTTTTCTGACAAAAACCAGGAAGAGAGATCATATTTCTCCAATACTCGCCACTTTGCACTGGCTCCCTGTAAAGTTTAGAATAGAATTTAAAATTCTCCTCCTTACTTACAAAGCCATAAATGGCCGGGCACCTTCTTATCTTAAAGAGCTCATAGTACCTTATTGCCCCACTCGAACACTGCGTTCCCAGAATACAGGTCTACTTATGTGTAGCCTGGTGACAGTGTGAAAACAACACCAGACACAATATTATATACAGGGATCTTTATTCTCTACTACTCTCAAAATAACGGAGCAGTGTTAAATGAATTTGCAGTATGTAGACCAATCCTAATATGACTGTTTTCACAAGAATAAGTAAGCATATAAACAACTGCAGCGGCAGCTCACAACTCTGTTAACAGAAAATAATTCAATTCAATTCAATTCAATTTTATTTGTATAGCGCCAAATCACAACAGAAGTTGTCTCAGGACACTTTCCATATAGAGCTGGTACAGACCAAGCTCTTTTATCTACAAAGAAACCAACAATTCAATAAAAAATAAAAAAAAACAAGAACACAATCAATTGCAAATACAGAGTCAAATACCTGGCACATTAATATTACTCAAAATGGTGCAGTACATTTCAAAATTACACTCACCACAACTCTGTGCCAACGTAGGTGTGTTTATGGCGACAGCCATCAACCCCACACACCCCACAAACTGTACAATAAAAATAAACGTCATTTTCAGCACACTATACATGCACGAAAGTTCTTTATAATAACAAAATATATCTCCGTGAAGTGGACTCACATGACTTTCAGAACTTGTTAACTCTGCAGGACCAGTACCGTCTCGGCGAGGTACTCAACACACACGCTGTTGAAAGCGTCTTTTTCGATGCGCTGATAGGAGACCATTTTGGGCGACTCGGAATGAGAAAACTCTCCACTTCCTGCTTTCTCGCGCGTAATTGCTAAAGCAACCAGGGGACACCCGAAAGGGCACGGTGCCATCTAGTGGGCAACTTGGACAAAATTTATATGTCTATTCCACTCGGCTACATATGGTTCCTAAAGTCTCAAAAAGCAGAACAGGAGTCAGAGCATTTAGCTATCAAGCTCCTCTCCTGTGAAACCATCTTCCAGTCTTTGTCCGGGAGGCAGACACTGTCTCTACATTTAAGAGTAGGCTTAAAACTTTCCTTTTTGATAAAGCTTATAGTTAGGGCTGGCTCAGGTTTGTCCTGGACCAGCCCCTAGTTATGCTGCGATAGGATTAGACTGTCGGGGGACATCCAAAGATACACCGAGCTCCTCTGTCCTTCTGTCCCTCTCCATCTGCACGCTTTCATGTCCTACCACGTGTTAGTAACTTAGCTCCATCCCCATAGTCTCTGTGCTTTGTCGTCCTGCAGGTTATACAGTGGCTGAATCTGGATTGTGGATTGCAGCTGCGTCTCCTGCCTTGGCCCTGCCTGACATCCACTGCAACTGCTACTGCTATTATTATATCCACTGTCACTGTGATTGCATGTCTGTCTCTCTCTCTCTCTCTCTGACTGCATTTCTGTCTGCCTCTCTCTGTCTGTCTGTCTGTCTGTCTGTCTGTCTGTCTGTCTGTCTGTCTGTCTGTCTGTCTGTCTGTGTCTGTGTCTGTGTCTGTGTCTGTGTCTGTCTCACTCTCCCTCTCTTGCTCTCCCTCTCTCACCCAACCGGTCGAGGCAGATGGCCGCCCACCCAGAGCCTGGTTCTGCCCGAGGTTTCTGCCTGTTAAAAGGAAGTTTTTCCTCGCCACTGTCGCCAAGTGCTTGCTCATGGGGGAATTGTTGGTTCTCTGTAGATAAAAGAGCTTGGTCTGTACCAGCTCTATGTGAAAAGTGTCCTGAGACAACTTCTGTTGTGATTTGGCACTATACAAATCATACATACATAATAAAATTGAATTGAATTGAATTGAATTGAATTGAATTGAATTGAATTGAATTGAATTGAATTGAATTAAAATACTACTGTGTCTTGTAGCCTCAAAATTTACCATAATTGAGACTAAGTTGCTTAGTTTTATGAGGCAACATTCTGGGATTTTCAAAGATCACTGGGTATTTGTTTTTTTTTAAATTGGATGGTTAACTCTGTGACTAAATGTAATGCATGCAAGGGATAACTGGAACATGGCCTAACCAGAAGCTGGTAATCTAGCAAAAGAAATGAAATATGATGACAGTGAATGTTTTTCAGATTCTTTTGGTAAAAACTTTTTCTCATCATTTGGAAAAAGTGTTTATATTTCTTTCAAAATGCATTTGCTGCTGTATATTTGTTAAGAAATACAATTTTTAAGAGACATGATCACTGAAAGAGTGCATCCTTATGTAATATACTAATGTGTAATACTTGAATCTAGGAAGGTTTACAGTTTATCCTTAGCTTTATAATTTTAAGAGAGGTAAACTATGAAGAGCACATCATTCAGTTGTGACTGATGTTTATTTTCAACAAGCATAAATATTTGACATACTGAATGCAGGAAGAATATTTCCAATTTAGTGCAAATAGTAATAAATAAGCTCAGTGTGAATAAAATGTAAGCCATTATTCATTATTAAGTGTAAGAAATGCTAAACCTTTTTTTTTTTTCAAGGAAAATGATTCATGGCCCTTTTCACTTTCAGATAAGAAATACTGCAGACAAGGTTGTTTCATTCTTTGAATAAAACACTGGGCTGCTCTGAAATATGGGCCCATAAAGGGGAAGCATCAATTTGGTGTGTGTTCATAATCACTGTCAGACGGCTGTGACCAGATGGCAGAGATGCTACTTTGGACAAACTCCAGAGTCACTTCTGTTCTCTGAGGAGATTTCTCTGTGAAATCTAACCTTGAATCTGCCAAAGAATTTCCCCAATATCCACATATGCCCACAAATAGTTGCTGCTGGCTTTGTTGTTGTGCTTTCAGGATTGGATTCTCTCAAGTGAAAGTCATTCACCTTCAGTGATCAGCTTGAATGCCTGCCATCAACTCACCACAGGGCTTCTGATGACCTGGAGAGGAGTCCAGAGAGCATGCGCTTCACGCTACAAGTGACACAGAAAATACACTTTCGAAAGAAATAAGGAGGAATACATATTGCTTGAGATTGCTGACTTTCAGAGAGCAGGGTTTTTGAACAGTTTCCTCCCAAACCTCATCCACTGGTCACCTCATAAGTGATATATCCTAAAATTGCTCCAATTTCCAAGCCAGTTTTACACTCCAGCAGAATTTCATCTGCTCTGAATGGGGCTAAAAACTTCTAATCAAAAAGACTTTTCTCAAAGGCAAGTAAAATCAAGGTTGTTTGGGATGACTTATTATTTTGATGACGCAGACCACTCAAAGTGACGTGATGGGGTTTCATGCCTGTCCTACAGAGTCCTTGATTAAAGGTGCTGGGAGAAAGCAATAACAGCAAAGCTGTGCTCCAGCATTAACCCCTCTGAATTAGAGAGGAGCAGACAGACAGAGAGGAGACAGAAGGCTTACTGTCACATGCACCCATGTTTAGCATTCAAACGGCCTTCCTGTGACAACTGTTCAACCCTCAGCCTGCCCAAATGTTTTGGCTCTATTAAACATAAATTTGGTTTGCAAAAATATTGAAATGAAAGAATATGACACATTTCCATATTTCCCACATATTTGTGGGAGGTTCACTTCATTGTTTTTCTATCACAAAAGCCTCTTCAAGACATGTACTTTCAGACTTGTCTCCTACAAATGACGAACATATATAGTTAAATGGTTTTGTTTAATATATTTTGCAGGAAAGGTAACTGCTGCATGGATTATGTTAACAGGTAGCTTTATTCTATTCCAAGACGAGTTACATTACTGTAGTGCATAGAGGTTAAAGAGGGTGTTGCAGCCCTGGCCGTATAGCTTCTGCACTGTTTGTTTGTCCTGTGTGGTCCTGTGGTGTCTTTCTGTCTGGTCCATGTTTTTGTGTGTGAGTGTGTGCTCTTCTCTTTTTTAGCAGCTATGCTGGTCCAGCCCTCCTCCATACAGCAAGTTGTGTCGCTATCCCATTGGTCCCTGCTGCCGCATCCAGCCTGTTTTAAAACAGGGAATTTTTCAGGCATAGGGGGACTCGGCTTGACAGCAGTGGCCTGTGTGGTTTCTGGTGTTTTGACTTGAGAACTCTGTCCCCAGATCTCTTGTGTATATTGTGGTAGTGTGGTATTCTCCAGGGTTGTAGTTTGTAACACTGTATATATTAGCCCTGTTTTGTTTTGGCTGTGACCCTTTTTTGCCTGTACATCAGGTCTCTTTTTGTTAGTAACAATAAATTTGTGGTTTATTATTGTACCCGGTTGTGGCTTAGAGCATTTGTTGATTTGGAGACAAAGTCTGTTTGTTTTTTTCACTCTTTTATGTTGTGTCCCTGCTCCCCAAGACTGGGGTGTAATAGAAGATTTCAGTTAGCTATTACAAAAAACACAAAGATATTGTCTTGTGTCACCTTTTACTCTTTCAGCATTTAAAAAAGGCCACCATCTTTTCTTTACCTTTATCAAGAGCTGTGAGGTGTTGAAACAAAACCATAAAAAAATATCAATCTAAAAAACAAATGGAGCATATTGTCCATTAATGTTTGCAGATTTTACAGACACTTTCACAAAAAAAACATTTTCCATCATAGTTATATTTTTTAAGAACATTATTTTCTCTTAGTTTTATCCTCATCCTTATTCTTCTTTATTGTATATGTATATTTTTTATTTTTAGATGGATTTTTAACCTGCTGCTGCAACAAAAGAATTCCCCAAATTGGGATCAATAAAGTAAAGACTAAGGGCTCTATTTTTGAGCAGCGCAGGCAGGCGCACAGCGCACTTGGTATTTTGGTAAACCGAGGCGCATAGAGGTACGCCAGGATGGTCGTTGTGGCTCAGTAGGGGGAGGTGTCAGCATAATCAGCCGGCGGATTTGGATTTTCGTTCCATTTCAGTCCACATCGGCGGCGTAAAAGTGCACTGAAAGCTCGCCACCCCAGACCTGGTCAACTGTGTGCGCCAGCGGCGCACCTCTGGGCAAGTGGATTTTCGTAAACCGACGGAGTCGTGTGCTCACATCACCAATACCTCACAGGCAGGTTTCCACAGTTTCTGACATTTCACTGCGATCAATAATTAGCAACAGCCACAGTTCATTGCAACTATCTCAGTCAGCACATACAGTCAGACCTAAATTTATATATTTTGATCAGGATATCATCTGACCACATCGCAAGTGCATTCGGCACGCGTAATTCAATTCAATTCAATTCAATTTTATTTGTATAGCGCCAAATCACAACAGAAGTTGTCTCAGGACACTTTCCATATAGAGCTGGTACAGAGCAAGCTCTTTTATCTACAAAGAAACCAACAATTCCCCCATGAGCAAGCACTTGGCGACAGTGGCGAGGAAAAACTTCCTTTTAACAGGCAGAAACCTCGAGCAGAACCAGACTCTGGGTGGGCGGCCATCTGCCTCGACCGGTTGGGTGAGAGAGGAAGAGCAAGAGAGGGAGAGTGAGACAGACAGACAGACAGACAGACAGACAGACAGACAGACAGAAATGCAGTCAGAGAGAGAGAGAGAGAGAGACAGAGACAGAGAGACAGACATGCAGTCACAGTAACAGTGACAGTGGATGTAATAACAGCAGTAGCAGTTGCAGTGGATGTCAGGCAGGGCCAAGGCAGGAGATGCAGCTGAAATCCACAATCCAGATTCAGCCACTGTCCATGGGAACCTGCAAGACGACAAAGCACAGAGACTCCGGGGAAGGAGCTAAGTTAGTAACACGCCGTGGTAGGACATGAAAGCGTGCAGATGGAGAGGGACAGAAGGACAGAGGAACTCGGTGTATCTTTGGAGGTCCCCCGACAGTTTAATCCTATAGCAGCATAACTAGGGGCTGGTCCAGGACAAGCCTGAGCCAGCCCTAACTATAAGCTTTATCAAAAAGGAAAGTTTTAAGCCTCCTCTTAAATGTAGAGACAGTGTCTGCCTCCCGGACAAAGACTGGAAGATGGTTCCACAGGAGAGGAGCTTGATAGCTAAATGCTCTGACTCCTGTTCTGCTTTTTGAGACTTTAGGAACCATAAGTAGACCTGCATTCTGGGAACGCAGTGTTCGAGTAGGGCAATAAGGTACTATGAGCTCTTTAAGATAAGAAGGTGCCTGGCCATTTATGGCTTTGTAAGTAAGGAGGAGAATTTTAAACTCTATTCTAAACTTTACAGGGAGCCAGTGCAAAGTGGCGAGTATTGGAGAAATATGATCTCGCTTCCTGGTTTTTGTCAGAACACGTGCTGCAGCGTTCTGGAGCAACTGGAGAATATTCAGCAACGAATTTGGGCAGCCTGATAGTAAAGAATTGCAATAATCCAGCCTGGAAGTTACGAATGCATGGACTAGTTTTTCTGCATCATTTTGAGACAAAATATGCCTGATTTTTGCGATATTACGTAGGTGAAAAAAGGCAGTCCTTGAAATTTGTTTTACATGGGAGTGAAAGGACATGTCTTGGTCAAAGATAACTCCCAGATTCTTTACAATGGTGCTGGAGGCCAGCGCAATGCCATCCATAACTGCTATGTCATCAGAAAGTGACTTTCTAAGATGTTTAGGGCCTACTACTATAACTTCAGTTTTGTCCGAGTTTAGCATCAGAAAATTGCAGGTCATCCAGGTCTTTATGTCATGAAGACATGCTTGTAGTCTAGTTAACTGACTGGTTTCTTCCGGTTTCATTGATAAATATAGCTGGGTATCATCTGCATAGCAATGAAAATTTATTGAGTGCTTCCTGATAATCTTACCTAAAGGAAGCATATATAAGGTGAATAGAATTGGTCCAAGCACAGAACCCTGCGGAACTCCATAGCTGACTTTAGTGAGCACAGAGGAGTCGTCATTAACGCGTACAAACTGAGAGCGATCTGACAAGTAGGAATGGTCACTAAACCTGACCAAATGTACACAGGTGAGAAAGGGATGTCTGGTGATCTGGGACCAAAATGGCTGGTGACAAACGTGTTTGCCACTTTCCCCGGGTTGGCGCATGACTCGTTCATCATGGCGAATTCTAGCATCCCTACAGTCTTTCAGGGGGACACCCCTCTGGATGGGTGGCTGCGAGGTGATAACGGCTATCCACTGAAAACTTGGTTGATGACGCTATATATCACACCTTCAATAAAACGGCAGCGTGGTTTTAACGGTTTTCAGCAGTGCTCGGTCAGTCATGGAACACACACTATGATCCATAATTGGCAACAACCACTATTCAATGCAACTATCTAAGTCAGCACACACAGTCAGACCTAAATTTTTATATTTTGATCAGTATCTCATCTGACCACATCACAAGCACGTTCGGCATGTGTAATGGTCACTCACCGTGACTGAATGTACACAGGTGAAACCATAGGCGGCGCCAAGGAGGAGCTTGCCGGTGCTTCAGCTCCCCCTAGTGGTAACATAGCACCTCCATAGCACCCCCATGAAATTCAATAAAAAATCATTAATCAAAGTATATTTTTATGACACTTTATCTCGTGCGTTTTTATCATATGCTGTCAGGGGTCTCAGCTCTAAACCCAAAGCACAGATCTTTTTTAGATCAGAGGTGCTTACTGACTATGGCACAGATTTATGACATCACTGAGGATAACTTAAATGCAGA
The DNA here is from genome assembly GCF_039877785.1 of Chaetodon trifascialis. NCBI lineage: Eukaryota > Metazoa > Chordata > Actinopteri > Chaetodontiformes > Chaetodontidae > Chaetodon > Chaetodon trifascialis. The sequence continues at coordinate 3,417,237 of NC_092062.1, read as the reverse complement.
GTTGCATCAAGCCCGACGTCTTCAAAGAAGAAAATCACAACAGGGACACTCCGTTAACACAACTTTGGAACTTTGAACACTCATGGCACCATACAAGGACGTGTTTATGGACTTATGGACAAACTCCTCTGTATATCCCTGACATTACATCTTCTTCCTGTGAATGATCTTTCTCCTGTCTCCGCCATTTGTAAACCTTAGACTTAGACTTAGATTTAGACTTAGACTTCCTTTATTGTCATTGCACAAAAAAACACAGCAGTGAGATTTTGGCAACGAAATGTCGTCGCTTGGCTTCTGGATTACAGCAGAGATGGAAATTAAAAATATAGTCTATATAACTAAAGAAAATAACAAGAGCTAAATAATAATGAGTTCAATAGAGAGTGAATAGATAAACAGAATGTAAACAGCAGAATAAATAAATAGTGCAAAACAGAATAACCAGTATATAAACAGTGTAAGCCGTGTAGTGCAAAAACAGAATAACCAGTATGTAAACTGTGGAAACAAAAACAGAATAAAACAATGAAGCAAATGAAGCAAAACCAGAATAACCAGAAAAACAGAACAACCAGTATGTAAGCTGTGGAAACAGAAACATTATAGCAGCTGGGGGGGTTATTGCACAAGTAAGAGGTGATTAAAAAAACCATCCCTCCATCCCTCCGAGGAGCAGTAGCAGAGATGCTCATAGCAGTAACCTTGGACTTTTGGCTATCAATATTCAATTCAATTCAATTCAATTCAATTCAATTCAATTCAATTCAATTCAATTCAATTCAATATACCATTAAAAGGGCACGAGCCCTGAACGTCGACAAGATCATCGATGCATTCGCCCTCAGCCATAACAACCATCGCATAGTCCTCCTGTGATACTGTATGTCAGATGGGAAGTGTTTTTTTAATTTCCCATGGTGATGGGTTGCTGTTTTGATATGCTCTTTGCAAATATGTTTTCTATTGTGTCTGCATTTTGATGTTTTTGTCTCTCATGGCACGATGGTTTTAAACATTATTTGATGATTACATATGGATGTTTCCACTTTCATGCAGTTCTGATTTGAGATAGTTACCTAATTAGTGTGTCAATAGTAGTCGTGTCACACAGACCCGTTTAGGTGTGACACCGGAAGGAGACACCGGAGGAGACACACGAGAGATTGCACTTCAATAAAAAAAATAATGTAATTGAAATCCCATTGTTTCTCGATCTGTGCATAACCTTTGGCTTTTGAATGAAGTGAATGTCAGACAGTGGCATAATAATACAGTTCTGGAATACTGGCAAAACTATATTAATGTTGTATAGTTACTACTGTTTATGTGTGTGCTTGTGCACATACTGTATTTCTAGGAGCACCCCCAGTCAATGTTGGAGCACACCCATAGCACCTGCAATCAAATTCTCTGGCACCGCCCCTGGGTGAAACAGGGATGCAAACTCATCAACTAACATCGCTGTGCCAACCAGAAACAGCCGTGGCATGCTACAGAGCATATACACTGCATCTATCTCAGAGTACTCGAGAGACACAGAGAGACAGACACATGGAAAAAACGTAAGTGATGATGGTTGTCTGCTATTACCCACGTCATTTCATTCCAAATACAAATGTTATCATCGTAATGCTTAACGTTATCTACAAAGATGGAGTACATCATTGCTTTGAGGAGGATGAGGTGGAGGAGGCCGAGGATTTACCATCTAAGGACCTCATATTTAGACATCAGTGACCTCATTCTCCTCCTGGGAGAAGTCTGGGCGTCGAACACTTTCCTGCGCGGGCTCAGTCATCCTTGAAACTTGCCATGCGCCTCCCCAGCGGCATTTTTAAAGGTGAGGTGAGGAGCTGGTGTGATTGGTGAAGATTTGACTCGGCTGTGTCAAACCCACTCCACGCCTTCTCCCCTCCCTCCTTCCGAGTTGTGCCGCTGGGTGGGACTGATATGAGAAGGGGGAGTAGATGCACAGGCAGCATAGTGCACGAAAATACCAAATTCTGCGTCGCCATGCCCCATTGGCGAAGCTGACCTGACTTTGTGCTGTGCCTGTGCCGCACCGGCGGCAGAATCAAAAAAAGAGCCCTCAGTCTAAATCTAAGTCAAATTACTTGGCATGTCATTTTTGCTGCTGCAAATCAGTTGTGTTTAAACCATTTTTAGGAGCCAGGCTTGTAACTTTTAATTGATGCCAAATTTACTTGAAACTTTCTTGTAAAAGTTGTCAATCTTAAGCTTGATTTTTGGTTTTGTGTTCAACAGGTTGCAGAATAACTCTGGACAACTCAGAGATCCTCCAAGGCTGCAACAGCTACAGACATACTACTTGGAGACTGTAGGGGAACTACCTTAATTTGATGTTGCATTCGTTGATAAAATGACGGGGCACCACCTTCCTCAGCTAAGAAGGACTGCAGAAATTAACTGCTATAAGGCTGATAAAATACTAACGAATGAACTAACGGTAAACCAGTCTGATAATCTGAAGTGTAAACTCTGGATACAGGGATCGTATATATTCAGCTCAAAAGGACACCGTTTAACCAGGACTTAAATCAAAATCTCATTTATTAAGCGGAATTATGGATAATGAATGATATATCATGAATGGTACGACAGAAGATATGAGGTGATATGACAGAACACAAAAGAAACTTATGGCAACACAATGGCAAAACAAGTTTGGCGATAGTGAGAAGTAGATGTAAAGGGATAACAGGGACGCAAACGTAAGGGATTAAACAAACAGTTGAGAGAATTTGGATAAATTAGCAGTATCTTAACCTCACGGACCAACTCTTATTCAAACCCGCTTAGCATGCCTACTGGATTGATGGCGTCCCGGTGAGTTCTGCTCCGAACTAACTCGAAGATGCCCAGATGTTCGTCCGTGGCTTGATCTGCTCGGTGGTCCGGTGGAAGGCCCAGGCACACCAAGGTGAAGAGCTGATGTTGGACGGTGATGTCTCTCGAACTGGGTTCTATGGTGTCAGTTACAGATAAGGGACGGCTCCGGATGGTTGTTAACCCAGACCAAGGATCAACAGCTGGCTGCAGGGTTTTGGTTCAGTTGAGTCCGTGAAGGATTAATTTAGATTGATATTAACAAAATTGATAGTCTCTTCGATGGCCGATTGAAGAGGGTCTACAAAATTATTTTTATTTAACTAAAATTTACAGACTAAAACAAAACGTGTGGCTTAGAAAAATGAAAGTTTACGGCAAAACTATAGAAACACGTCTTTGGAAAATTAAATCATGCTACTCGGTATGGCTTTTGCGTAGCTCGAAGACAGGAAAAACTTAAAGAGCAAAATGACTGTACAAGACTAAGACAACTAAGAAGTAACAAACAAAACTAAAACAAAACTAAAACATAACTTAAAACAAGACTGAGTAACGCGCACTTAATTCATGCAGCGGCTGCAGACATTTAGATCTCGCTCCGGAGCGTGTCTAATGGGCAGGCCGTCACACATGTGAGATGGTTTGTGACGCGCAATGTAATCTCGCCTCATGGAGCTGGAATTAATTAATGATTCATACGAGGGGCTCATCTGCTTCTCACTATGGTCAATCACATATATTTTGAATGGACGATTTTCAATGACATTTCAACATTGTTCACAACATGCGTTAGGCAATTCCTATGATTGGATGACAATATTAAACGATAATCATGGTGACAATTTATAATACTCGTCCTAATATGAATGATGACTCAAGGTATAACTAACACAAAATAAAGAAATAAAGAGAGGCAGACTATATTTGCCCAAGATGATTATCACTATTACGGTTACTTATTAATAAATGCATCACGTCAAGCGTATTGTTATGAACCTCTAGATGGCAGTATGGTTCCATGATAAAAATTCAGACAAACTATAAAACAGTTAAAATCACAACTTTGTCATACTTCAGGTTAGAGATACTGGGAAAACACCAATATTATGCGTACAATGAGTCCTGTAGGGTGAAAACATCAAAAGTTAAGTTTAACATAGAAGTTTGGTTATGCTGGAGTATTGGGAAAAAGCACACAAGCATATACCCCAAGTTGCTTCAGGAATGTCCAATTTACAACCCATCAGCATTTGCTGATTTTTGTGGATTCCTTTGAGGCATGTCATTTGTCTCTCCAGACAGTTTTATTGTCTTGAGCCCTTAGGGCTATTGGGGAAGAATTAGCCTTAACATGGGACATCCTGGGTAGGAAATGCCCATGAGGTAAAGGCGTTATGACCTGACCTTTCCACGCTCCCCTCTGAAAGAGTGTTGAGGAGAGTTCACTGAACCGGACATCCTGTCTCTCCGAAATTACATCTCCTTAAAAGCAAACCAGATGGTCTACAATTCAATCGGTTAGACTGGTTTACAACTCTGTTTCTCATGAGAAGTCAGAGAGGCTAAGAGAAGGTCAGTTAGAGGCCAGTTCTGCTACAAGACCACAAACCTGTGATTGGTCAGCTTGTGTTTTCGCCTACAAGTTTCAGATGATAATATAGACTGAGAGCCAAGACACTGTGAAGGAAGTTGAAAAAGAGAAAAAAAAGTTTTTGTTTGCATTTCTGCTTCAGAACTGTTTTTCAAGAATCCTCCTTCCTCCTCCCTCTTCCTGTGTTCCCCTATCCCTCTGTGTCATGTCAGTCTCACCTGGTGTTTGTCCTTGTGTATGTGTCTGGATTGGGTTTTCCCTGCAATCTCAGCTCACCTACACCAGCTCCCAGCATCAATCAGACAACACGGCTGCAGCCAATCCACACTCAATCAACTACAGGCTAAATACATGCTACTCAAATCTGTTTCCTCTACCCAACTCCAGTCCAGCCCAGCTGCGGTTCTGGAGGAAGAGCGGTCATCCACCTATCAGAAGGTCGGTGGTCCAATCCTTGGCATCAGCAACCTACATGTTGAAGTATCCTTGAACCCCAAATTACTGTGCCATCGGCGTGTGACTGTGCGTGAATGGATAACGTTCATAATGAGCAAGTTGTCGTACAAATGTGTGTGTGAATGGGTGAATGCAACTAACTCACAAGATCTCTCTCTTTTTATCACCTCACCTCTCTTCTCAGACCCTCGGTGCCAGCTGGGCTCCCACGGTCTCCATCTCCACTGTCTTAACAGCCTCTCCACAGATCGCATGCCTCAGACCCTGATGCATTCGACAGGGATCTGGGCAAATTCAGAGGCTTTCTCCTTCAGTGCACTCTGGTTTTCTGTCTGCAGCTGCTGTCGTTGTCCACCGACCCCTTGACGGTACAATGTATTGGGACTCTTAAAGGGGAGTGCACTGACATGGGCAGTAGCTTCATAAGCCAAGTGCCTTGTAATCAGTTTTTCTCCAAGATTAAGAGGGGTTTTGATCATCCAAATTGTGACGGCCCTGTGGGCATATGATGATGGACATGGGATTGTCACTAACTTTCTGTCTCTACCTGACGATCATGCGTGGAGGGTGGAGCCATTAATCTGAAGCACCTGGGCCCAGTGCTTGGGGGAGGATAAATGTCCAACCTGTGCTGAGCCTCCAGTCTCTTCTCTTACCTCAACCCTGGCTGGTGTCATCATCTTTTGTTATGTTGCTTTAGAACTATTTTACCACACAACACCCGCACCACACATCTTTTCACCCACCCACATTTACACCACTGATGCCACTGACTCACACACCTCATCCTGTAAGTTATCAAATCAAATCAAACTTTATTTATATAGCGCTTTTCATACATAATAAAATGCAACACAAAGTGCTTCACAAGAGTTAAAAACAATATAAATTAAAATAGAACAACAATAAAAACCATCCCTCCCACCCTCCATATGTACAAACACCCACCCTCAACTACATACACACACACACACACACACACACACACACACACACACACACACACACACACACGTACGCACACACACAGACACAGACATTCTCACCACAGACAATAGCAGGGGTAACAAGACATGGCAGGGCACTAACGATGGAGGAGAATGCCACTTTTGGGGTCGTCCACACCAAGAGTCATCAGGGACTGTGAGCACAGGGGGCACCCGCACCCGGGCCCACCAGACCCCGACAGACCGGCGGACCCCCACACCAAGGTAGGGAGTCCCCCCACCAAACAGGCCGAAGGGCCCCGAGGACAGCACCCCCGGCAACAGACAAGACACATTTCTCAGTGTGGAGGACCCCCCCGAGGAAACAATGGAATTAGAAAATAAACTTAAAATAAATTTAAACAAAGAATTTAAACAAAGAAAAGTTCATAAGATAATAAGTGAAGTAGATAAAACAGGGTAAAATAATACAAAATATAAAACAGCAAAATAAAAGGCATCAACATAAGATAAGTAATAAAATGTAATAAGATTTTAAAGGTCAGCTAAAAGCCTGATTAAAAAGGTTTATTTTAAAAATATCAACAGACTTTGCAGTCTTGAGGCTCTCCAGCAGGCTGTTCCACAGGTGTGGGGCATAGTGGCTAAATGCCGCCTCACCATGGGTTTTTGTTCTGGCTTTTGGTATGAATAAAAGGCCGGTGCCAGAGGACCTCAGGGTCTGATATGGTAAAAGCAGGTCAGATAAATGAGAGGGCGCAAGGCTGGTAAGACATTTATAAACTAGTAAAAGAACCTTAAAATTGATCCTTAAGTGGACAGGGAGCCAATGCAGCGATTGCAAAACCAGTGTAATGTGGGCCCGCCCCCTGGTCTTTGTCAGCACGCGTGCAGCTGAGTTTTGCAGTAATTGGAGGGTTGAAATACTCTCTTTAGGAAGACCAGAGAGCAGGGCATTCCAGTAATCTAAACGACAGGAAATAAAAGCATGCATTTGCACCTCTGTGCTGGCCTGAGAGAGAAACAGGCGGACTCTGGCGATGTTCTTAAGATGATAAAAGCCTATCTTTGTTATGTTTTTGATATGTGGGATAAAAGTCAGCTCAGAGTCAAAAATCATGCCCAGGTTTTTTACAGATTGTATTGGTTTAAAATCTTGTAGTTTTGGTAAAAGTTTATCAGTCTGGCCTTCAGGACCTATAACTAAAACCTCAAAGGACAAAACCTGTTTTGTCCTGGTTGCGCTGTAGGAAATTCCCTGCCATCCATGACCTGATATCTAAAATGCAGTTAAAAAGGGTATCTATTGGCCCTGTGTCATCAGGAGACATGGCAATGTACAGCTGTGTATCATCAGTGTAGCTATGGAAACTAATGTCGTGTCTCCTGATGATGTCTCCAAGAGGAAGCATATGAAGATTAAAAAGAATTGGACCTAAAATTGAGCCTTGGGGGACCCCACACTTAATTTCATGGGTTCCTGAGGAACAAGTATCCATACTTACATTATAGCGGCTAAGCCTAAAACTTAAAGCCACTGAGGGGCTGCATAGACGGGCTAAACATAATTGAAGCGCTAGCCGTGCACCGCTTCTTGTGTGTCTTGTGAAAATGTCCATCAAAATCCATAAATCCAGCATTCACAAATACACCAACAAAACTTCACTCGGCGTGGCGTGCCGGCGTTGCGGTCAAAAAACTATTTGTGCTCCCCCTGTCTAGCAACACTTGTTACCTGATGAAAGGTTTCTACCTAAGTAGGCATGTGACCCAAAACACAAAGTGACACCTAGAGTACAACTTAGTGTCACACACACATTAACCCCTTGAAAATGGCCCTTACACACCAGCCCCTAATTGTAATGACTTACAGACATAACAGTTCCATTATTTACAAAGTAAGGAGCCATAACCAAAATGATACAATGATGAACATGATTTACCATATTTTTGGTCACATATTCCAAATACACAGAATACTTCAAATGACCTGCTAACCTTCATTCTCATGTACCAGGCAAAGTTTAGTCACAGGCCTTTCAATGACACTAGACTTCGTTTGCAGACGCACTGAGCGCACAAATCCTTTTTTATCATGGAGAGCTTCCAAGACTCTTCCGAGTGGCCAGGAGCCTCTTGGGGCAGTGGAATCCATTATGACGACAACGTCTCCAGATTTCAGATTTCTCCTCTTTTGGTTCCATTTTTGCCTCTCCTGCAGCAAAGGTAGGTATTCTCGTATCCAACCTTTCCAGAAGAGATCAGAGATGTACTGAACTTGCTTCCATCTTCGCTTTACATACAGGTCATGTGGTTGAAACAATCCACGTGGCAATGATGGTTTTCCTTTCATGAGAAGGATATGGTTGGGAGTGAGCGGCTCAAGATCATTTGGATCATCTGACAGCTTAGTGATAGGCCGATCATTTAAAATGGCCTCAGCTTCACACATGACGGTATGAAGCCCGTCGTCATCCAAAATCTGCTGTCAAAGAACCGAACTGAGAATCCTTCTTACCATACGGATTAAACACTCCCAGACGCCACCATGATGTGAGCCTGCTGGAGGATTGAAACACCACTTGACTCCCTTTTGTTGCAACGCTCCTTGAATCCGTTTATGATTCAGAGCTGCCAGAGCCTCCCTGAGCTCCCTCTCTGCTCCAATGAAGTTGGTTGCATTGTCGGATTGAATGTGAGCCACTTGACCTCTCCTGGAGATGAAACGGCGCAGAGCATTGATGCATGCATCTGTGTCCAGCTGTCACCTGTCACCCAGTACTTCCTCCTCAGCGTGGACAGCGTGTGGTTGCGACCACTATGGCCAAGCTGTTGGTGAATGTGCTTGAGAATGAGAGTGGCTACATGTTCATCCTTTGAGAGGATGAGTGGATGTTTGATTTCCTCTGGCAAGGAGCCTTTTGTCAACCGTCCACCAACTCTCAAGAGCCCATTATCCAAATACGGATCCAACCTATAGATGGTACTTTGCCTGCTCACAGTAATTTTCCCTGATGACAATACAGAAATCTCCTTTTCAAACCTTTGATGCTGACAGTATCGAATGATGGCAAGCTCCGCCTCCAAAAGATCCTCTGTTGACAAACTTTGCCTTCTTGGACACTGCTTCTCCTGCCGCATGACATTGTCTAGCCTTGATGTGCTGACATCAGAAGCCTCTGGCTTACGCCTCTAGTGACTCATCTCCAAAAGAGTCTTTCTCAGCTTCAGGAACCACGCAACTGATACCTTCAGCTTCCTCCAATCTGAAAAGTAGGCCAATAGCCGACCAGTGGCATCAGGTGAGCTGTCCACATCAATAGCATTCACCATGGCTTCCTTCTTTACCTCCAGGTCATCTGCTCCTACAGCAGTCTCCACCACACTCGCTGGCCATTCCCCTTCAGCTCTACACAAAAACATTGGACCATGAATCCACCTGCTGTCCTGAATAAAGTCGTCAACCCTCACTCCTCTGGATGCATCATCTGCTGGGTTTTCCTTGGAGCTGACATACCGCCATTGGGATGCTTTGGTGGCTTCTCTGATGGTTGTGACCCTGTTTGCCACAAAAGTATGGAAACGCTTGTCCTCATTCTTTATGTACTTCAGCACTGAAGTGCTATCAGTCCAAAAGACTGAATCTTGCAGCTGAAACTTCAGCTCTGTTTTCAGCATCAGGTCGACACGAACAGCCAGGACAGCAGCTGTCAGCTCCAAGCGAAGAATGGTAATCATCTTTAAAGGTGTGACCCTGGCTTTTCCCATCAGGAATGCAACATGAATGCCACCTCTGTCATTCTGCATCCTGAGGTAAGTGACTGCTCCATATCCTGTTTCACTAGTGTCTGAAAAGTGATGAAGCTGAGCACGTATGGGGTGTCCAAAGCCCTTGGGTTTAACGCACCTTTCAACCTTGTACTCAGGCAGCACATCCAGGTCCTTCATCCATCTTGTACACTGATCCCATCCAAAGTTTCTTCTGCAAAGCTCCTGAAGCATGACTTTGGCAGGCAAAACAACTGGTGCCAGAAACTCGAGAGGATCATACACAGAACTCGACACTGACAACATCCCACGTCTGGTGCAAGACTTCTGAGGGACCTCCATCTTAAACTTGAAGGAATCAGTTTCAACACACCACTGCAAACCAAGAGCTCGTTCAACAGGAAGGTTGTCTCTGTCAAGATTCAGTTCTTTCAGATCCTTGGCTCTATGTTCTTCAGGGAGAGTTTGCAGCATGGCGCAACTGTTACTGATCCACTTGGTCAGTGTGAATCCTCCCTTCTGACAGAGAGCAGTGAGATTTTTGACCATGAGGGCAGCTTCTTCCTCTGAGCACATGCTCTTCAGACAATTGTCAACATAAAAGTTCTCTTTGACAGTTTGAACCACTTCAGCTGGAAAGTTGGACTGATTGTCGCCTGCAGTTTTCCTGAGAGCGAAGCTTGCACAACTCGGCGAGGACACAGCACCGAATAGATGGACCGTCATGCGAAACTCTGCCACTTCCTTGGTCAGATCTCCCTCTGGCCACCACAAGAAACGAAGGAAATCTCTGTCCTCCTCTGCCACGTTGACCTGATGGAACATTGACTGAATTTCACCCATGACTGCCACAGTTTCCTGTCTGAATCTAAGGAGGACTCCAAGCAATGTACTAGTGAGGTTGGGACCTTGCATAAGCTGATGGTTTAATGATGTGCCCTTGAACGCCGCACCACAGTCAAATACCACCCTCAGTGTCATCTTCTTCGGATGATATACAGCGTTATGGGGGATGTACCACACCCTGTCACTGCCACGATCCAGCTGCTGCGTGGGTACTCGCTCTGCATAGCCCCTACTAATCATCTCATTGAGGTACGAGGTGTACTCCTCATAAAACTGCCCATTGCTCAGGAACTTCCTCTTCAGACTAAGTAACCTTTGCTTCACCATAGAGTAGTTGTTTGGCAGAACCACATTGTCCTTCCTAAAAGGCAATTTCAGACTGTAGTGACCATCCTCAAGCGTTGCAGAATTTTCCACAATGTCCATGAACTTGATGTCTTCTCCTGACAGGCCTTTCTCTTCTGTAGCTCTCATTGAAATCATGATTATACTGCTCGCTCAACATTTCCTCCAACCTAGACACAGAAATCCTGTTGACAATTGCTGAGGGAAACTCTGATTCCCAGCTGCTCCCCTTTCCTTGCAAAGGTCCGTTAATGACCCATCCAAGTAATGTCCTTTTATCATATGGGCCATCCCCATGGCTGGTAATGACCTCCCAAGGCTCCAAGATCTTGGGTGCATTGCTTCCAATCAGCAGGTCCACATTAGCCTTTATGCTGGGGATTCGTACCTTCGACAGGTATGGCCATTTTGCCAAATCTCCTTCAGTCACAATGCTGTCTGTACTTACTGCCATTATCTTCTGGATGAGGACTTCTGGGAGTTTATAGAAAAGGTTGGTCTCCAAACCAGACACTTCCAAGCCTGTACATTCATAGGCTGGCACGACTCCTTCCTGTCCCATGGTTTGCAGAAGAATGTGGGTTTGCCTACCAGTCAGATTGAGCCATCGCATGAGATGCTCCGAACAGAAGGTGGCAATACTGCCAGTATCCAAAAAGGCGTATGTTTGTACTATCCGGTCTCCTTTGATGGACTTGACCTGGACTGGCAGTATGGAAAGCAGACAGTGATCTTTTCCGGCCCCTGTATGACCACAAGTTGTATGAGATGCTGTGATGTTACATGCTTCTAGCTCTTTAGCACGTTCAGTGTTTGTGTTGGCTGCATCTCTCCTGTCAACATGAAGCACACTTGGATGGCTTTGACCAGAACTCCTGCAGGTCAGACGCTCATTGCAGTCACTACTCCTGTGACCTGGACATAAGCAACCGAAACAAAGCTCTTTCTCCCTTAGAAAGCGTATTTTGTCTCTGTGCTTCTTCCTTTTGAACTGCAGACATTCTTCCAATGAGTGACCTCGATTACAACACACACAAGTACACTTCGACACTGTAGCACCACGAGCATGTGAGACTGCCCTTGAGTCTCAAGTTCTCAACTGACTGCACAGGAGCAATGCTAGTGGCAAAGCTGTTTCCTTTAATCCTGTTTCCTGACTGTGGCTTCAATCCGTTGACAACCTTTGAACCAGCTGTTCCAGACGATGGGTCCCGAATGTCACCAAATAAGGGATCTGATAGAATTCTCACATGTTTTTCAATGAATGCAACCAAATCCTTGAATAAAGTTCTGTGTTTGGACGTCTCCAGTATGTCATGTGTAACTCTTCGCCATCGCTCCCTCATCTTAAATGGCAACTTAGACATCACTACTGTCATGTTGCTTGGCATGTTCAACTCTTGCATGTACTGCAGCTTCTCCATTACATTGCAACATGAACGCAGAAAAAGAGAGAAGGCTTGCAGAGCATTCACGTCCTCAGGTTTTATTGAGGGCCAACTCAATGCCTTTTCCATATATGCAGTAGCAATTTTATATTCATTGCCAAAATGTTCCTGCAGCAGCTTTTTTGCTTGATCATAGCCTTGACCAGGTAGCATGTGTTGGCAACTATGCACCAACTTCCTTGGCTGCCCTCTTGTGAACTGTTCCAGGTAATACAAACAATCTGCATTGCTAACCTTTTCCTCCACTCCTTGCTCGAATGTCCTTTTAAAGGAGATATACTGTAGAAGATCCCCAGCAAATATCGGAATGTCTCTTGCTGGCAATACCATTAAACGTTGTTGTTGGACAAGAGCTGCTGTAATTTCATTTTGCCTTTGCATTATGGTATAAATATCTCTGGGCTGTCTTTCATCCACTGGCTGAGAGCTGAAAAGAGTAGGCTGCATTTCATCCACAGACTGGGCATTGAACGTAAAGGGTTGTCCTTCATCCACTGGCTGAGTACTGAAAGCAGGGGACTGCATTTCATCCACAGGCTGAGCAGTGAGCAGGGGACTTTGCCCTTCCTGAACGGGCTGAACACGATGCAAAGAGGGTTGCCAAAATTGAGACTGTGCATCCACTTTTGTGTTGTGTGGGTAACCCTGCATTTGTGAGTCAGTCTGCTGCTTTGATTCAGCCTTTTGTTGCCGACTAGCCTCCAGAGGCTGTGTAACAGTTGGTGCTGGGTGAGTTGCCGGTAACGTCCAATCCTTACTTTGCTGCAGCTTGTTCTGATTTTCAGGTTTGTACTCCTTTGCCAAAGGATTTAACTTGTTTGCAGTTGCTTCCTTCCTTTTTTCCATTTGCAAGTAAGAATTCACTGCATTTGATGCTTTGAACCACTTGCAACATCAGAGGCCTGTAAAACTGCTAATTTAGCAGTGGATGCTGCTAGCAGAGCTTCCAGCTCAAGTTGTTCTCTTTTTCTTTGTAGTTGTTGCTGTTGTTCCTCCAAAGCATGCATTTTCTTTAAAGCTGCAACACGGGCAAGCAGTGCAGCTCTGTCTGCCTCTGCTTTGACTCTTGCAGAGGACGTAGTGCTTAATTTTCCACTGCATGCACTTTTTTTGCTTGTGTATTTGCTTGCAACATTTGAAACACTGTCCTCTGGATTTACGTCATCGTCACCATTGTCATCATCATTACCATTAAGTGCACGTTGTTCAGCACATTTTGCCCACCTTTTCACATCAGAAATTAATTCATCATTACCAGTCATTTTTGCTTTGAACCATATGTCATGCTTTTCATTTTTATCATCAGGTATCAAACCCATCAAAGAACCATCAACACCTTTTGCTTCATCACACAGATTGACAAGCTCATCAAGGGCATATTGCACCTCTGATTTTTCATCACCTTTTTGCATAAGCTCTTGTATCTTTTTTCTCAGATTACTAGCTTTATTTAACTTAGCTTTCCTGTCATTTTGCAACCTTTCCAACCTTTCAGCATAAGCTTTAGTAGTTAATTTCACCACACGTTTTTCTTTGTCCCTTTGCATATCAGAGCCATTCGCGTTCATGTTTGAATCAGCTGATTGCGCAATAGCCTCAACGGGCCTGTCAGCTTCACGTACATCCATAATTTTGAATTTATCCAAACGTTCTCAATCGCAATGAAGTCAACAAGTCAATCTTCATTTGTTTTCGACCACCAATGCATTGGATTTACGCCCCAACAAGTGTGCACACAAACAAAAATGGCCATTTAACTTGTAGCGCTACACATACCTCACGCTGGGCGCCATGGTGATCCCGGTAAACGAGTCCTCCGCCGGTGTCTGAAGAGCAGCTCCCAGTGTCCTCACACTGGTGGAAGGAGTCTTGATCCGATGAATGAAACGTGCTGTACACCGCCAAGCTGAAAGCCATCCATGGCGTCCTGTAGCCGATGGACCTGTACCTGGATGTTGCAGCTGAACTCCAATGAATAAATGTCCGTTTCCAGCGTCCACTCGGCTGAAACTGCAGCAACTGCCGACGTATATTGCCGCTGTGATGAAACTCTTCCAGCATCCTTTAGCACAGTTTTTTGACTTGAATATAGCGGCTAAGCCTAAAACCTAAAGCCACTGAGGGGCTGCATAGACGGGCTAAACATAATTGACGCGCTAGCTGTGCATTGCTTCTTGTGTGTGTTGTGAAATAAAAACATCCGACGTCTTCTTCTTCTATTTCTTATGGATTATTTATTGCTCACCGTTCTGGTCTTCAGTGTATTACATGCAAGAGTCCAACAACTAGTGTCCATCAAAATCCATGAATCCAGCAATCACAAATACACCAACACCACTCGGCGTGGCGTGCCGGCATTGCGGTCAAAAAACTATTTGTGCTCCCCCCGTCTAGCAACACCTGTTACCTGATGAAAGGTTCCTACCTAAGTAGGCATGTGACCCAAAACACAAAGTGACACCTAGAGTACAACTTAGTGTCACACACACACGTTAACCCCTTAAAAATGGCCCTTACATACATAAAAACATCTGTCTGTGAGATAGGAGAGGAACCATTTAAAAACAGTACCAGAGAGGCCAACCAGGTGTCTGATTCTATGTAATAAAATCTGATGTTCTACTGTATCAAAGGCGGCGCTAAGATCCAGTAGAACCAAGACTGTGAGTTTCTTGTTATCTAAGTTCCACCTGATGTCGTTTAAAATCTTTAAAAGTGCTGTCTCGGTGCTGTGACTTGGTTAAAAACCACTTTTTCTAAAATTTTACTTAAAAAGGGTAAGGTCAGTAGTTATTAAGAACGTTGGGGTCTAAATTGCTCTTCTTCAGAAGGGGCCTCACCACAGCAAGCAGAGAGCAATTTGTAATGTTTAAAAGCTGTTCCTCGAAGAATCCATAAAATGATTTTACAAGTGATGTGGGAATTGGATCTAAAAGGCAGGTTGTTGGGTTTACTTGGGAGAATACTCGGCCAAGTGTCCTTGCATGAAACAGGGCAAAACTCTCTAGTGTTTCCTCAGGCAAGGACAACAATTCCAGTGTGTTAACAGTTAAAACTTGTTGGGATAAAAGGCTGGATCTGATGTCCTTGATCTTAGTTCTGAAGTGGTCTGCGAAGTTCTCACAGTGTTAGATAACATGTTAAGAACTTTATTAAAATGTGTGCTTGTTAAAATATCAAAGGTGGATAAGAGGAACCAGGGTTTGTTTTTGTGGTCTCTGATGAGTTGTGAAAAATGAGAAGACTTCTCAACCACGGATAAGGTCGCGAACTTGTTGGAGAGCGGCAGGCTCAGGGGAGAAGGAGCCCCGCCAATAGTCCCACTCGGAGCCCTCTTCCGCCTTTGGACGACCACTTCGGTCCAGGGGGTCGGAGTGGAGCAGACGGGTCGATGGCAGGAGGATGACAGTTCCCAGAGGACTGTGTGCCGAGTGCAGAGGTGGCGTTTTTTGGCGCGGACTCACCGGTCTGTGAGGACTCTAGTCAACTGGACACCACCGGGAGACGAGACCTGAGGGTGGACAGCATGGAATCCTTCCTCAGCAGCTCGTCCAATATTTGTTTTTTGTCCGCTAAAAGGTCAGCGATCGTTTTGTGTGCTATTTTTAGCAGTTCTTCCAGCTCTCCAGGTGACTCGGCAGCACCCGGTGAAGGCATGGCGGCTCTCAATCCACACAAAGTCCTCTTGACCGGCTTAACACTAAAAACAGTTAAAATGCCAAAGACTTAAAAACCAGAGAGCTAAGAAAGGCTAAAAATCCAACTCTCAGTACTAACTTAAAAGGCTAAAAACAAGTGTTAAGACTGAGAGCTAGGATGCGGACTGACCGCTAAAAACACGGAAGTCAACCGGAAGTACTCTGTGAGCAAAAAGGGACGCAGAGATCCTATAAGTTATTTAAGTTTGCCTTTAATAAATATTCTATGTTACCTTTGATACCTCGTGTCCTTTCCCTTTGTTTTGTCATGGCCTAGAGCCGGGTTATAACAAAATCATGGTAGATACTCATTGAAGCAGTTGTGGAACCTCCAGTAACGTGATTATTCTCTGGGGGGAAATTCTGGAACGAGTTAAGTGAACAATTCAAGATGAATCAGCTATCTGCAATGAACCTGCTAATTTCAATGCGCTTTAACAATTCCAATGGATGGTCAGCTGCATGGATGCTGGAAGGAGTGGTTAAGCCAGCTTCTCCCCATCTCTTCCTCCTCCCCTTGTGTGCACCTTCCAACTCCTCCCAACCCTCAGTCCGCCTCTCTGAGTCTCGAGCCCGAGCAGAAGTCCATGCAGCATGGTTATCTCTAGCCGAGAGAAACCATAGGATTTCGGCCACTGAGTGTCTTTATTGTGCACAAAAATTGCATTTCTTAGCTACCTGTTCTCTATGGCAAAAGACCAGGCCCCAGCAATTTAGGCTCCAGAGGTAGCGTAGGGCATCCCCAAATCACCGGGTTGGTGGCTAAGTGTCCTTGGGCAGGACACTGATCCCACATAAAGCTTGCGATGGTTTGACCAACACCTTCTATGCAGCATTGGTGTGTGTGCACGTATGTGTGGTTGCTCATGTTATGGGGACATTACTCCGTTTACACAGTCACATTGTGGGGACAAAAGCCCCCACAATGTAAATCCATATATTTTACGGTCAAGACTTGGGTTAAGGGTACACTATTGTCATGACCTGGCTCAAAGGAAATGACAAATAACAAAGAAACGCAGAACAAAGCCAAATACAAAATATATTTATTTACAAAAATGACCTAACCACCAAAGATACGAACAAAAGCAACAGGCACTGGTCGGGAGAAACAACGCGAGCAGAGAGCAAAGCCAAGACAAGCCGCAAAGAGCAGAGCAGAGCAGAACCGAACCAAGCAGAGCCAAAGCAGCACCAAGCAGCGAAGAGAAGAGAGAGCCCCCGGACGCCAATCAGCCACGGCATTTAACTCCACGGCATTTAACAGTCTAATTGAAAGGCAGGATCAGCTGATTACCTCAAAAAAACAAAAACAAAACAATGATTAGTCTACATCAGACCACACACCCACTTTCTCAGACTAAACGGCCAGCAGAGCCGTGACACTGTAAGAAAAAAAATTTGTGATTTTTACAGTAAAAGACCAGCAGCTGTGGTTGCAGAAACTCTACTGTTAAATTACAGTAAAACATTTTCTACATTTACATTTTTTTACTTAATTCAGATTTTACTGTACAAAAAAAGTTTACATTAAAAAAAACAATGTTTTACCTGAAAATTTACATTTAAAAAAATGTTATTTCAATGGTAAAATACTGGCAGCTGTGGTTGGCAGAACTCTACTATTAAATTACAGTAAAACTTTTTCTTCATTTACAGTAAAAAAAAAAAAAATGATACTGTTGATTTTATGGTTAAAAATGTGCTCAATTCGATATTTTACCATAAGAAAAAGTTTTAATATTAAAAAAAAAAAACATTGTTTTACCTGAAAATTTACATGAAAATTGTTACCAAAACAGCCACAAAAAACATCCAATACAGAAACTGTACAGAAACTTTATTTGAACAAACTATAACAATTTGCCAAGAAACCTTAACGCTTAATATGAGACCATTTTGAGAACATTTAAGTGCATGTTTTGGTACAAATCTAACCATAAAGTGATATCAGTGTACATACAGTATATCATTTTTGTAATGATTTGGCTCCGGTGTCTCTTTTCTCCCAGGGCTAACAGTGTTTTTCTTTCCTCCCTCTTTGTCAGCAGGCGGAGCTCAAGAGAGAGAGACGGGTCTGATCTCCCCAGGTGCGAGTTCATAAGACACACCTGTGCCTCATCGGCTAATCAACCGGCTTCTTAAGCCAGCTCCAGTTTGACTCCTGCGCCAGACTATTCTCTATGCTCTTGCCATTCAAGTCCTGTGCCTGTTGTTATCTCTTGTCTCTCTCTCTCGTGCCTCTACTGATTGTAGTTAAGCTGTACAGTTTCTCTAGTGAGTTTGCTCCTAGACACTTTGAGTTTGATAGTCATTTTGCTCTCTAGTGAGTTTGCTCCTAGACACTTTGAGCTTGATAGTCATTTTGCTCTCTGTTGTGTTTGTTCCTAGACACCTTTAGTTATTCTACCTCCTGAGTGAGTTTTCGCCCTTGTGGTGTTTTTGTGTTTTTTCCTGATTTGCTACTTTTCCTGCAGTGGTGTTTTTGAGTTCTCTTTTTCTTTGTGGGACTTTTTCCCTGTAAAGGTGATTTTGTGTTCTACAATAAACTCTTGTTACAACTCTGCATCTGGGTCCAGGCTCTTCCTGTTCACACGTGACAATTTTCACATTATCAAAATAAAATCATCCCTGAAGGGGAGCAAAAGTTCAAATCTCGCATCATAAATCTAAAGAAATACTTTTCCCTGTGACTGCAAGTAATCTTTAAAAGATAACACTTCACTTGAGCGATACAAGTCATATACTTAAGGAATGCTTAATTATGCATAATTCATGATGAATTACTACATGCACTAACAAAAGATGGACAATTAATTATGAAGTCACTCCAACATACTTAATATGTTAATTGGTATTTGACAAGATCAGCTTGATTTCTTTAGTATAAAAATTCATAAATAACACCTGAATCATTATGGCATTATGCCTAATAGAATTTGTTGGTAACCTGATGTACTATTTTGTTAGCGAGTGTCCTTTGCACTCAATTGACCATCTATCGGCACGGCCTGTGGCACACTGCTGAGCTTAAAAATATCTGATCATATCATATTCCACCCACTGTGTTGTAAATCTATCCAAGAAAACCATTCAGTCTATTCCCTTAAAAGTTTTAAGGAAAATAAAGGTGTTGTCCATAAACTTTTATACTAAAAAAAAAAAAAAAAAAGAGAGAGAGAGACAAAATCAAGCTAATTTAGTCAAATATCAATTAACATATGATATGAAGTAACTGTGAACTAAGAATCCTTGATTGATGATCTATTAAAGTTGAGCTGAAACAGCAATTCTGCAAAATGCATCCTTCATTAGTGCATGCAGTAATTTATAATGAATTATGCATTATGTAAGTACTCCTTAAAAGAATAGTTTACTTTGCCTATGAAATTAATTCATTATCTATTCACACTCATGCTGATGACAAGTCCAGAGTAGTTTCTTTTTTTTTTTAAATCCACAAAACACCAACAGCTTTCAGGATTTTTCCAAAACAATGGAAGTCTATAGAGATCTGCAGTAAACTGCAGATGAGCAGTTTGGAGACATATAATTATTTTTATCATGTTTTATCACTGATCTGTATAGACTTCTGTTGTTTTGGAAGAAATGCTGAAAGCTTTTTTGCTCTGTAACTCCATTAGTGTTTTATGGATTAAAAAAACGACACTAGACTTCTCATCTGCATGAGGGTGAGTAAATAATGTCTGAATTTAACTTTAAAGAGAACTATTCCTTTAAGTATATGAATTGTATACCTCCAGTTAAGTGTTTCCATTTTAATCTAAGACCTTCCTGGAACTAGCAAATTTACCTCAACTTGTTTAAAGTACAAAACCAGTGTAATAAAGCTGAACATGTACAAACTGTACAAGACAATTTATCTAGTAAAACTATACATCTTGTAAAACTTTCAGAAATGTTAGGAACACAGTATCTGCAGTGTATATAACATCCAGTGTACCTTTTATCATATCATCCCTCAACATCACTGGAAGGTCCACTCATGGTCAGCAAGGTCTGAGATCAGAGTGAAGACTCTGGGATTGACTGAGAGCACTTTTTTCTTCTTCTTCCACTCGACTTTGGTGCCTTTCTCTGGATTTATTGAAAAGAAACACCTTTATAAAAGAGAGAGAGAGAACAACTTCAGGTGGGATATTAAATGCCCTGCATTTTCTAATATTATAAAAAGAAAGAAATTTTACAATTGGAGGAACTCCAGTGGAGACCGTAGTTCCACTGGTGTAGTGTAAGTTGAAGCAGTAGTAACTGCCAAACATCAGGCAGATGGCAGATGTGAAGGAAGTCATGTGGTCGTTGACAACCTCTTTGTCAATGCTCAACATAAATGTCCCAGCGGCAAAGCAGGAGGACCCTAAGAATAAACAACATGAAAAAATAAATCAACTTTAATGACAAAGACTTCAATATCAATTAAAACTGCAAGCAGTGTTGAATGGGCCCTTGCACCCCCACGACACTCGGGGTATCAGGTGGCTCTGGCCCCACTGACCGCCAGAGCTATTGCTCTTAACAAATGACAGTGAGTCAACGCGTTCAGGCTGGGACTCTGATCAATCTTGTAGAGTTTGGTACAGATCTGATAATGTCGAGCAGACTTATAGCAACTATTGTGTGCTGCCAGTAGGGGGTGCTATGGTTGTTAATGCAGACTGATATGTCATTTTGTTCAGGGCGGGACTATTATCCATCCTGTGAAGTTTGATGCCGATCGGACCTTTAACCCCAAAGTTATAGCAATTTCGTGTTTTATGGCAAGACATCAAAACTCAACCTTCCGCAGTGATCGTATACTTTAGAGATAGCGCAATCTTTTAATGACTTTTGATCACAAGGTAGTTGAGCTTGTACAAACCAATTTTTACGTCAATTCGATGAAATCTGTAGGAGTTCATTCAAACACAACATGTGGAAAACGCCAAAAATGGCCACCAAATTCAAAATGGCTGACTTTCTGTTCGCTTTGGCCTATGGGTCCAAGAGACTTTTTTGTGTCTGGGTGTGTTACACATGTGTACCGATTTTTGTACATATCGGTGAAACGTGCCTTGGGGGCTGCTGTTTAAGGGGTGTGGCCTATCAAATTATCCCCATCCCTTGACGAAAGCCATATCACACCTAAATTTGCATGGGGACTGACACGCACAGCAAAATTGCTGAGTTTTTGAGCATGTTTAAACCTCCAAATAAGTGATTTACTTTTGTCGTAATAATGAAGAAGAAGAAGGAAAAGAATAATTCCAACGGTTACAATAGGGTCCTCACACCGGACAGTGCTGGGACCCTAACTATGAATAGAAATTCAATGGTACTTATTACAATATAAGATGAGAGTAATGCAATCTACTGTTGGCAGAACTTGTAATCAGGTAAAATGTTAGCCAGTGTCTCAAAGTGGGCTACAAGCTAACATGAAAGTAAACAAGCCAAGAATACAAGTGGGTCAGTGTTTCCCCTATCATTGTACAGGCCTGACAGGGCCGCCAAGCCAAGGAGACCCCATGCCAGGCCAAAAAAAATAAAAAAATCAATTTGCCAAAAATCAGCCACCTATCCTGTTAGGCTGTCAGCCACCAAAGAGTTGAACCCAATGATGCAGACCCAGAGACAGGATTTATGTAAATCAAAACCCAGTTTATTACAAACGGGAAACAGAAAACGCACTCGACGAGTGGATGGAAAACAAACAAAAGACGCACTCAAAAGGAGTGGATAACTAACAAACAAAAGACGCACTCAAACGGAGTGGATGAACAAAGGGGGCTCCGACGAAGTGGGTATGACAAACGAGGCATGCGTGGAAGTGGCAGGAAGGCACTGAAACAAAAGAACACAGCACACAATAAGTGGCTGGACAAAACAACAAAAACACTTTCTCTGAGTAGAGGGAAGAACAAGAAACGCAGTACTTACAGACCATGAGACCAGACACCGACATGGGAGGATGAAGGAATAATCCGGCGACATGAAGGAAGAAGCTCCCTCCTTAAATACTCCACCTCATCAGGAAGAGTGTTCACAGGTGAGTAGTAGGAGGTGGAGCTGGCAGCAGGTAAGGGGCTGCCCAGCCACGCCAACAGGGGTGAACAGACAGACACACACACAGGGAAAAAGGGGGAGGAGACACAAAAGGAGAGACAGGAAGGCAGGCTCCTAACATATCCATTCATTCATAAATCAATAATCATATGCATGGCAACATGAGTCAACCTGCTTCGTTGCCTAGTAACAGGTCAGATTGTTCAATTGTATCACTGATTTTTACAATGTCTTCATCTGAAACCGACATATCTTTTAGAAGCAAGTTCAGTCGATTCAAAGTATATGTCTGTCCCAACTCATGTATATTCTGCATTTCTTCAACAATGTTTTGAATGGTAGACATTGGAAGTTGGACTGTTGTGGTGACGATAGAAGTGCAACTTTAAAACTGTATAGCCTGAAAACACTTGCTTGTTCCAACACATTTAAAAATATGTCGCGGTTCATTGCCGTGCAGTTTGCAATGCAAAACATATGCTTTTACATACTGAACATTTTCTCCACATGTTACAAGAAGACATGTCCGACAGTCAAATACACTGAGGTTATATCCACAATAGGGATGTCCCGATCACGTTTTTTTTGCCCCTGAGTATTTGATTTTGAGTATCTGCCGATACCGAGTCCCGATCCAATACTTCTATAAAACATTATGAAACGAACTAAGAGCAAAGAATAAGATCCAGGATGTCCCTTATTTTTTTTTTTTTTACCAATGGCTCTTATATTAACATGTAACACTTACGCACAATTGTGCATGCATGCAGTGCAGTGTATTGTAAACTTCTATGAGGTAGCTTGAATTACAGTCTCAAGTCAGAACAGAACACAGAAATAAAATAAAAATTTTCTTCACATTAGGAATAGTGCAACATTATGTCAGGGATAATGCCCGATGAGGTGTCCATTATCAGAAATGAATGGACTACGCGGAGGCGTGAACCGACGTGAATGAATGGACTTCATTTCTGATAATGGACACCTCGAAGAGCATTATCCCGCTTACACCATGGTCACTTACGAAAGAAATAAATATTAAATCAATTGGGGGGTTTTTTTACCGTTAAAATCGTAAGTTTTTCACAAGAAGCGGCTGAGTGGACTACTTAATATCTCGTTGTGACGCGTTGCCAAGGTAACCGGCTCTGGCCACAGAACCTGCAGCTCGGTCGGCTGCAGCTGTTATATTAGGCCTAATCAGTGGAGGGAAGTGAGATGATTTCTTAACGTTATGTTACGT
This sequence comes from Chaetodon trifascialis, assembly GCF_039877785.1. Taxonomy (NCBI): domain Eukaryota; kingdom Metazoa; phylum Chordata; class Actinopteri; order Chaetodontiformes; family Chaetodontidae; genus Chaetodon; species Chaetodon trifascialis. The sequence continues at coordinate 3,393,979 of NC_092062.1, read as the reverse complement.
GATACAAAGTATCATTTCAGAGGGCAAGTGCACCTCTTACTGCTTGTGTGTGTCCTCTACTGTCTTGCCGTTGTGATAAATAAACTGTGAAATAGTTTATAATAATAATAATTTAGAACAATCAGGCTATTTGACCGGAACTTTTTTTTATAGGTGTCCACAACACTTTTTAACAGACACCCTGCAGCCAATCAGAATTGAGTATTCACCCAGACCATTGCCTAAGGCCAGTATTGTGCTTTTTGGAACTGCACTCCTAACTCGTATTCTCAGTGCAGTGTATTGTAAACTGCAGTGCAGTGTTTTGAGGTGTCGTATCAAGTTGTGGTGTTAAAAGCAGCTTTGTCCTTCCCACCTCTCGAGATCCCCAGCTCCAAAACAAACTGCTGCGTGCTGCCGTGATCCACGCATGCGTTGTTCAGTGGCGTGTGTCACAGACAAAGACCCGGCCCATATAATCACTATCCCATATATTGTAAATGTGATTAATATATTATTTGTCCGATACCTGGTCGGGACATAACGTCCGATCCGATCGAGTCTGCAGTCACACGATCGGCCCCAATTTCCGATCACGTGATCAGATCAGGACAACCCTAATCCACAATAAACACGAGCAGCGGTTAGCTAACCAGAGGCTTCAGCACATAGACAGATCCCGCTTTAGCCTGCCAAGCGGGGGTAAACCATTGGGTAAACCCACACTGCATTTTTCTAAAGCAGTCAAACTAATGAAATGATTGCTAATAATACACTCTGTCTCCTAAATACATCTGAACATGCATTATAGATGTTTCCAGGCTGTTAGAAAAGTGTAATGTAGAACGAGGCGTAAAGCTATGGGGACATTTGCGCATTGTTAGCTGTCTGTAATGCAACCCTCTTCGAATGCCGAATAAACCCAATTCAGCTACAGCCTTTAACTTGTATTGATTTACTTACCGAGGTAACTTAAGACAGGTTCAACTTCTGGCTGAGGCAAATTCCTAAAAATCCAGGCCGCTGATAATGAAGCTCCTCCAGCGAAGACTGTGGACTTGAACCGGCAAAGTCGGAAACTAAACTTACCCTGGGTGAACAGGTCACGGGAGTCAGATACAATGCGTTGATTCGGCGCATTAATATCAACAAATGAACGATCCCAAGCTGTAGGGGAGAAATACTTACTCAGTTTCGAGGTGCTTTAAATCATTTCGATAATGATGGTGCTTTTAAATTTAGCAGGTAAGGGATGCTATTAGAATCAATCAGATGTTTTGAGATGCTTTTAAAATCAATCAGATGTTTTGAGATGCTTTTAAAATCATTCAAATGGTTTTCATTATCGTCGCTGTCCGATAAAAAGCACATATCTCCAAAACTTGTTTTTTTCAGGAGCATGAAAAAGTGTTTTACTCGTCAATTAACTTACAAATTAAACCTAAAACACAGTAATTAGACACACTTAGGACTCGAAATGAAAACCTATAGTTACACGGTGATTAGCAACCCGTTTAGTATTTTAATCGGATTTACGTGCGTTGTTGTGAGTGACATTGGACATACGTGTTTTTTAAATAATGCGTTCCAATGATGTCCGGTCATTCACGAGCCTCGAGTCTCCCGTTCATGTCCCACTAAATCCGTAAACTATTGATAGCAGGCTATCCTACATTTCCACATAGCACATTACCCTAATCTAAGATTTTTTTGGTATTTTGTGTTGAAATCAGATTAGTCCATATAGGCGAAGAGTCATCTAATACTGTATAAACACACATGCATCAGTCTGACTCGGTTCAAGGAAATCACAGAGTTTATCGTCTATCCCTTGCTTAAAACCGTTATTTACCCAAAGATATCATCTAAACCCCTGTCATAATTTCTCTGTTCCTGCAAGGCAAGGCAAATTTATTTGTATAGCACAATTCATACACTAGGCAATTCAAAGTGCTTTACAGAAGCATGAAAATCATACATTTTGATTAGAAGAGAACAAAAAAATAAAATACAATTGAAGGAAAATTAAAAACAGAAAAGACAATAATTTAGCATTTAAAATGATTAAAACCATTGAGCAAATACATTTACTTTAAGTAAAAGCTGTAGCAAATAATAATGTTTTCAACCCTGATTTAAATGAGCTGACACTTGGTGCAGACCTCAGGTGTGCAGGGAGAGTGTTCCACAGGTGAGGAGCATAATAACTGAAAGCTGCTTCACTTTGTTTGGTTCTGATTCTGGGAACACACAATAGACCTGTCCCTGATGACCTGAGAGGTCTGGATACTTCATATGGAGTCAATAAATCTAGAATATATTTTGGTCCTAGACCATTTAATGCTTTATAGACCAACAGTAAGATTTTAAAGCCTATTCTTTGATTCACAGGAAGCCAATGTAGTGATCTGAGGACTGGTGTGATATGGTCCATTTTTCTGGTGTTTGTAAGGACTCGTGCAGCTGCATTTTGGATCAGCTGTAGTTGCCTAATTGATTTTTTGTTTAGGCCAGTAAAGACTCCATTGCAATAGTCCAACCTACTGAAAATGAATGCATGAACAAGTTTTTCCATGTCTTCTTTGGACAGACAACCCTTGATTCTGGTTATATTTTTCAGGTGGTAGTAGGCTGATTTGGTAATCAGCTTTAAATGGTTGTTAAAATTCAGGTCCGAATCAATAATTACACCAAGATTTCTGGCTTTATCTGTTGTTGTCAGTGACATGGAGTTAAGTTGAGCACTGATCTTTGACCTTTCATTTTTGGGGCCAAAAACAATCACTTCTGTCTTATCTGCATTAAGCTGAAGAAAATTCTGGCACATCCACTCATTGATTTGATGAATACACTCACTCAGTGAAAGTAAGGGATGTAGTCATGTGATGACACAGAAATATAAAGTTGTGTATCATCTGCGTAAGTATGATAAGAAATATTATGATGCTCCATAATCTGAGCTAGGGGCAACATGTAGATATTGAAAAGAAGTGGTCCGAGAATGGACCCTTGTGGCACCCCACACATCATCTTCTTTCGTTCAGACACATGCTCACCAATTGACACAAAGTAGTCTCTATCTTGTAAATAGGATTTGAACCAGTGTAGTACAGTGCCAGTAAGTCCCACCCACTTTTCCAGTCTATCAATAAGTATGTCATGATCAACCGAATCAAAAGCAGCACTGAGATCTAATAATACTAAGACTGAGGTTTTGGAAGCATCATTATTCAGATGTATGTCATTTAAAACTTTGATAAGTACAGTCTCAGTGCTGTGGTGTGGACGAAATCCAGACTGAAATGCATTAAAACGATTGTTCTGCATCATGAAAGCATGCGTTTGTTGAAAAACAACCCTTTCAATAATTTTTCCTAGAAAGGGAAGATTTGATATTGGCCTGTAGTTACTTATTACTGAAGCATCCAGATTAGTCTTTTTTAGGAGAGGTTTTATTACTGCAGTTTTCAAGGCCTGGGGAAATTGACCGGACTGAAGAGAATTATTTATTATCTGCAACACATCTGGAGCTATGCAATTAAAAACATTTTGAAAAACGTTTGTTGGCAGAGTATCAAGGCAGCATGTTGTGGATTTTAACTGTGATACAGTTTCTGTCAGCCTTGTATGGTCTAGAAGGTTAAAATGTGCTAGATTAACTGGAGAACAAGAAGGCACAGATGGACTTATCATTTTGCCTGAGTTGGAGCTGCACACTGTTTGTCTTATCCTTGAAATTTTATCTGTAAAAAAGGCTGCAAAATCATTGTATGACTTGTTGGACAGCAGCTCAGGAGGGACTGATGCTGTGGGGTTTGTCAGTCTATCCACAACAGAAAATAAAGTGCGGGCATTATTACAGTTTCTGTTGATAATCTCTGAGAAGAATGCTTGCCTTGCCTTCTTTAGTTCATGGTTATAGGTGTGGAGACTGTTTTTGTAAATTTCATAATGAACCTGGAGTTTGGTTTTTCGCCACCTGCGCTCTGCCTGTCTGCAGACTCTTTTCTGGACTTTGACCAGTGTGGTATTTCTCCAAGGTGCCTTTTTCCTTCCTGACAAAACTTTGGTCTTAATTGGAGCGATGGAGTCAATAATAGTCATAACTTTGGAACTGAAATCATTTACAAGGTCATCAGTTGACGCTGAGGGCAGTGTTGGTGATGGTGTAAAAGACTGAGTGAAGACTGTACAGGTGTTATCATTAATATAACGCTTTTTGATTACCTCTGTTCCACTTTTGTTACGAATAGCAGGAGTGGCCATTTTAAATGACACACAGTAATGATCAGAAAGAGCAACATCTGTCACCATAACCTCAGAGATATTAAGCCCTTTGGAGATAACCAAATCTAATATATGCCCTTTGTTATGTGTTGAATGTGTTACATGCTGAGATAGGCCAAAATGTTCCAGGATGTTCCTGGAACAGACAGTGGATTGGCAAACTCATCAGAAAACTTTGCATTGTATTTTGGGGGTTTGTAGATGGTTACGAAGACTGATTGACAGGGAGACTTTGATTGAGTGGCAACATATTCAAAAGATTCAAACTGACCATAAGAGACTCTCTTGCATTGAATGCTATCATTAAACAAAATGGCGACTCCACCTCTTCTCTTATGCATTCTTACTTCACTTATGAAACTGAAATTCGGAGGGGCTGACTCATTGAGAACTGCTGTGCTGTTATCTTGTCCTAACCAAGTTTCAGTTAAAAACATAAAATCAAGCTTGTGCTTGATGATTCTTAATCATTGATTAAGAATGATTTGCCTGCCAAAGACCTAACATTTAAAAGAGCTAAGTTAAATGTGCTAAAAAGTCCAACATCCCCATGTTTTAGAACATACTGTGGCTGACATGGAATACATGTTAAATTCGATGATATGATGTTTCTGGAGAGATGGACCGATCTTCTCCTCCTACCTAAGGAGACATGATTCAATGAAGCTTCCGGCACAATGGGCCCTGGCTTTTCCTTGGAAAAGTCAGGCATAACATTTGCCTTAAAAGCTGGACCCAGAACACATCAGTTACCAACACAAATAGGTGGCTGTGCTGGGCTCTTACTAGGGGACTGGAGTAGGTTCAGATCAAGCCGTGGAAGGGGTGGAGGTGGTGCCCATCGGCGCTGTGGTGGTGGAGGGGGACAGGGTGGTTGTAGGGGGCGGGGTGGAATTTGGGGGGACAGGATCCCAGATGGGCGAGGAGTAAGCCTGATACCAGCGCTGACAAGTTTGTTCATTTGGTCAGTAAACTCCAGCAGGGGGGAGGAGGGTGATGGGATACCCAGTGAAGATGAGGAGCTAGATGGAGTTTGGGCAGTTGGAGATGGTGGCCTCGGTGGAGTTTTAGTGGTTGGAATCAGTGAATTCTCACAAGCAGTGGCCTCTGGTAGAGATGGTGGCCTCGGTGGAGTTTTAGTGGTTGGAGTCAGTGAATTCTCACAAGCAGTGGCCTCTGGTGGAGGACATGAGGCATCCGCTTTTTTGCTCTGGCATCCCTCATGGTTGGAGCATACAGGCGGGGGGAGAGTTGGTTCTCCTTCATGTTTTGGTGTTTGCTGCTTTTGTTTGGATTCCTCTTGTCTCTTATCCTTGGGAGTGGGAACAGTGTGACGCAGGAAGAAAGATAGGTTGGAGGCAAAAAGTTTTACTCCTGACTTGTTTAGGGAAAGTCCGTCTCCTTTGAAAAAATGTCTGCGGTCCCAGAAAAAGTTGAAATTGTCAATAAAATGCACTGAGTGGACATCACATGCAGTTGAAAGCCATCTGTTTACTGCCAACAATCTGCTGAATCTCTCTCCTCCTCCTCTGACTGGTGGTAAAGGCCCACTGAAGAAGACTTCAGCATTCAGAGAGCTCACTGCATTTAGCAGTTTACCTAAATCTTATTTGAGCACTTCAGATTGTCGTTTCACAATATCATTTGCCCCTGTGTGCAGTACAAGGTATTTCAGAGTTGGAATTTCTGCAACAATACTGAGGATTTTGTCGGTCGTGTTGGAGACCGTATCATCAGGAAAGCACAGCACTTTTGTGTTTCTGCTGTACATTCTTCCGACATCTTTAATAGCAGAATTACCAACAATCAGAGTCTCAGGACCAGTCAGTAGCTTTCCTTGTAGCTTTCTAGCTTCTGACTTCCTGTCAGGCCTTACCCTTCTCTGTGAGTCCGAGAAGTTATCCAGGTTTTCAGTTGGAGATCCAGGGTCCTGCAGTAGTGGAGCAAACCGATTTTGTAACTGCACACTAGCTGGTTTGGGAGCTTTGTTGCTCATCTTCCCTTTAGCTTTTATCCACAGCTGTGTCTTACTCTGCACAGGTGTTGAGTAGGATGGTAACGCAGGCCAGCCTGTCGCATCACAGATCTCTGGGCGCTGGGTTCTGCCTGTTGGACGTCTCCCCATATCAGCTGATTTACTCTTGGGCTTTGCCCCGAGAGCATTTCAGGGAGGACTAATACTGGCAGATTTATCACCCGGTACACAGCCCTTAAGTTTCGAGGGAGCTGTATCAGAGCTAATTAGCTGGATGTTAGCATTCTCCAGTCCGCTGCTTTGAGTCAGCGGCAAAGTGCTGTCATTTCCACAAAGTCCGTTCACTTCTGCATTTATTTCCAGACGCTGGACTTTAGTTTCCAACACTGCAACCTGCTGCAGAAGTTTGTAGAGGTCATCTGTGGAGAAAAGAGGCATCTTGGTGCTAATTATCTTTAGCTACCAGCAGGCTTTTTCTGTTGGTAGGCCGAAGCAGGCTTTTTCTATTAGTAGGCCAGTGCAGAGTGTATCCGTGAAATATCAGAGGTCGCAAAGGTCATCCACAACTTTTAAATGTTTGTCCATAAAATATGTCTTTAGATGTCTAATTCAAAGAAACATTTAAACTTTCAAGTTTAAGGAAAATTAAAATAAATACAGAAAACAAGATGGGAAATCACAAGCCCAGCCAGAAACCAGCTACCAAGAGGAGGAGGAGGGGAATTCGTGCGTAACACTGCACCACACAAATTACTGCAGAAACTTACCTTTCGGCCTACGTGTATCATTGGGCTATTAAGATGCTTTTTTACAAGAAACGGTGCAATGTTTCCTCCTGAACAGATACATTTGGCTACATTTTACAAATCCTGCAGGTGTTCTGCCGAAAAAAAACCATCCTTAACATAAAGTGCACTTTCTGCTAATGCTACCTGTTGCTGGGGGAGAATGTGAATATTCCTTAGCCAATGGAAAGTCAAAATCGTTAAAAGTGGAGATACGTGTTTTTTATCGGACAGCGACATTATATAAATTGAATTTACCTCTGGATGGTAACTAAAGAGGGTCTGTAGGCCTACAGAAAGAACAGACCACAGATTAACGTTTTAATATTTTTAATATTTTGACATAATATAATGTAATTGACCACAACACCCTTGCTCTACTTAAAGCTCCTTTTTGGGCTGTTTTAAATAAACCTGGCAAAAAAGTTTGGAAACTTGTGATTGATCAATTATTTCTCTGTTATAATGCTAATTGGCATTGTATTTTATATCGTTGGAAAGCCTGTTCATTAATGATGTCGAACTTGTAGTGACAAGTCTGCTCGAGCCCTGGGAAAAAATTAAAAGGGGGCCCCTCAAACCAGCGTTAATCACCATTATATTCTAAATATCTTGACACCAACAAAAATTGCAAAATATATGCATGTTTTAATCTCAGAGGCTATGAGATATTATGAGAGTTATTTACAAGAAATGAATTTTAATAACATTTAAAAACAACATTTAAAGGTAATTTTTTTCTTATGATTGAAAATGTTATTGTGCACGTGCCTCACAGCAAGAAAGTTGCCAGTTTGATCCCCAGGCGGGGCCTTTCTGTGCGAAGCTTGCATGTTCATCTCGTGCATGTGTGGGTTCTCTTCGGGTACTCTGGCTTCCTCCCACAGACCAAAAACATGCTCATTAGGTTAATTGGTGACTCTAAAATTGCCCCTAGGTGTGAGTGTGAGTGTGAATGGTTGTTTGTCTTGGGTGTTGCCCTGTGATCGACTGGCGACCGGTCCAGGGTGTACCCCGCCTCTTGCCCGTTGACAGCTGGGATAGGCTCCAGCCCCCCGCAACCCCGAAAGGGATAGGCGGTATAGAAAATGGATGGATGGATGGATGAAATAGTTATGGTAATTCATTGTAAATAGTGAGGCGGCATAGCTAAACTATTGTTCATTTTGTGAATTAGCATTGTAACAAACAGAGAAATAATCTACCAAACAGAAAATATCAGACCATTTTTGTTGAGTTTATTACAGCATAGTTCTGTTAATAGTTCATAGACAATATCTATAGATGCATAGGACCTTATATAAAATAACAGCAATAATATTATTTAAACATATATGTTTTTCATTGAAATCAACATTACTTTATAAACATACCATATTTTTAACATACTCTTTGTGTTGAAATGAAGGTATGATTTTGCAAAATGTTTAACAGTTTTATACTGTAAATTCAAATGTACACATCAGCAAAATCTTTCATTCAGGCAAAATAATGCCATTAATTTTATTACTCTTTTGTGACTTTACGGTATTTTCCCATTAATTTTTATTTTATTTTCACAGAAAAAAAATTGTGTTTTCTGCATGTTACCACTGTAAAAATTAAATTAAGTTGTGTATTATTTCTTGATTTATGGTAATTCAATGTATTTACTATGGTAATATACTATTTTAGATTTTACGCCTTTTGACTGTTGCACACACTGCTGTATCCCTAACCGTCCTCATATCTGAATAGAGCTCATACACAACATTTAATAATAGAAAGCTGTATTCTAAAAGCCAAAATAAACACCATGCCCAGATTAATATGCAAGTGTTTTTCAAAAGCAATAGTGACCATTTGGCAGATCAAATAGCTGAACGTCTTGTTTCTGCTTGTGGAGGGTAAAATGGAGGCTGAAACAGCTCTTTTCCTTTGTCTTTGCCATGATCAAAAACCCATCCAAGCAAGAATCAGCTAATGATTAGCATAATCACTCAGTCCCCGGAGCACTCAATCACCTTCGGTGGCAGTTTATGATGCAGAAGGGCAGACATGATGGAGAGGAGCTTTTCTAGCACATAATTGGCAGTAAATATTGTATGCATTATATATATATATATATATATATATATATATATATATATATATATATATATATATATATATATACACACACACACACACACACACACAAGCACACACATATAACAGTACATACACAGCTGGATGCATGCAGCCTGTTAATTATGAGCAGAAGGAATCAAGGAGGATTCACTGTTCTGTTGTTTTCAGGAAAGCTGAGTCTTCACCGAAGAGGTGTTCAGGTCTATAGCTCATTCCAGAGGTAACCAGGAATGCATCTGGATTTAACAGCAATCAGGTACTAACCAAGAGCCAACAAATGGTTATACAGCTCTGAGGTCTGTATTTGTTTGGGAAGGCAGTGTGTGTGGTAGTTCCTACCTCAGGCCTGAACATGCACTGAGCATGCATTAAAAAGTGTGCAAATGATAAAATGTTGGAAAAAACAGCAGAACAATGAGGCATTTGGGAAGAGTGCTAGATGTCAGCTTGTATCCACATTCTAACATCATTAGTGCTACTGTCAAGCTAATGTCCCTGAAATATCTTACTTTGCCTTATGTGACATTTTCAGAGCCACATTTGATGTCAGAGAATACACGCCTGAGGATGCATCAGAGAACAATTCCTCACAGAAATGAGCAAGTGAGTTTTTTTTCTAGTCCCTGTGGAGAGATTTATTTATACAATTGTCATCTAACTCTATCGCAAACACACACACTCAAGTCATTTTTTGTCTGCCATAGCCGCCCCAGGAGAGCTGCCCTCTACTCTGCATTATCACTAGAGAAAGAGGTCATGATTTAGCCCAATCCTACTGGAAATTGCCACGTAAGATGGTGCTGCTGCTACCCATTTCGCTGCACCAGGTTATATATATTCTCAAGCTGCAAATTAAATCTAGCTGAAAAAACAAACAAACCTCAAAGAGCATCTCTGAGGGCCCTCAGGCCTCTTGGGACAAGAAATAGCTCATCTCTCACATTCCCAGCACCTCAGACATGACAGCACGTCAGGCCGTTGGTCACCTGCCACTCGCTTGTCAACATCAAAGACTGTCTCACACCTCCTGCGAGCTGTTCAGAACTCATCTAAATTCAGAAATAAAAGCTAGCGGATGCTGCATTGTGTGAAACAGTCACCTGGTGCATAAATCAACCACACTTTCGACTTAAGACCATATACCAAACAAGTTGTGACTTGTCAGATCTGCAGTCAAGGAGATGAAATGGAGGATATGTCAAGCACAGCTTTCTGTTGCCACCCAATGCAAAGAAGGTGGTTTTGGATTTCATCTTTGTGAAATATGCTGTCACAAGTTAGATTTTTGTTTTATGTTCCTTTGTAAAGAACAGCATGTTTATTAGTGTTGGGATTTAATAACCACAGATTTGGTTATTAGAAGATATTAAGAATAGCCACCGATACCAATAACTGCACAAGTATCAGGAATTATTATTATTAATATGAATTGGTAATAACAAGGCACCACCCTGAGATCTGAGGACAATAACCAAACTGTGGATAGAGTCTCACAAAGGTGCTGTTTACTGAAAATATCATATTCTTGAGGCCGGCTTGATGCTCCGCCCGGAGTGAGCGACAGTTTCAAGAATTGTTTGGCAAGCCAAACAACTGGCAGTCCCACTCAGTAACAGATCCAGGAGGGGTTAAGCAATAAACCTAATCATGTACAGAAGGCTGAGGTTGTTTTGCAGATGAGGGAGAGAGTGGCAGCAGGTAAGGAGCTGGCAGACTGTGACACTGACCCTCGCAACTGGCTGTTACCACAACAAATATGCACAAATAATCACAGACAACTGCTCCCAATTTACCTTCACCAATAAAAGTCAACTATCAATAGTACTTTAGTCGATAAACATCTATTGTCCAACTACAACTACAATACAAACAGCAATAATACAAGCAACCCCACTAACAAGCATGAAGGCGGCAAGCAAGCACGTTGTATATGCGAATGCATGTACGTGTGTGAGTGACAGAGAGCACATGTGGGGAGGAGATGAGAGGAGAGAGAAAGAGAGAGAGCAGGCAAGATGGTGGACATAACCTTGTCAACTTAATTGAAAGAGAGTGGGGCATACAAGTTATCCTTCTCTTTCTTGAAGACACAGTTCATACGTGTCTTCCTTTCGCAGATAAATCAGGTTCCCAGATACGTAAACAGCTCTTACCAACAGTCTCTTAAGCTGTTTTATCACCTCAAGTTAGCCGACGATGTGCTAATCTTCTACATTTCTCCGTTATATTTCTAAAACATGTACATGTGTGACATTTTGGCGTTAAAGTGGCCGCTGCACCCAGACTGTTTAACTGATACCTCCATGTCATTTGACAACTGACAATAGCCAATGAGAGTATGTTGTATGGAAGGGCCTCCTTTTCATGTCAAGTAAAGATCGAAGGGGATAGGCGGTATAGAAAATGGATGGATAGATGACAGTCTTGGATCTGGGCTAGGATCTGGGCTAGGATTTTCTAACAGTTCTCCTGACCATAGTAATGAAGGAGCATGTCAACCAGTGCGACATTATGGCTAAGATGCATTTTTAATAGTTTTTGGAGTCAGCTCTGTGCACCGAGGAATATGATATATAGTATCAGACTTTAGATACACACACAATTAATTGTTGCGTGGGTATTTTTGTGGGACATGTTGACAAAAAACGAGATATAAATTATTACTATTATTATTATCAGCAGCCCTTAATTTAGCAAAAAATTCAGCATCGTGGACACTCATATTTATGCTGAAAGTATTTATTTTATCTATACTGTGCCACTCTTAAATCATGCTAAGAAGCAAAAACTGATCATTAGGTGGTTATATAACTTTTTGTGATCTGTCAAGTTATCACCACAGATCACAGATACATGATTTGTTTATTTTCATCTAAAGCATCTATTTTACTCTGGGTCTGTTTAGTGGTCAGTTAACTTGGATTCTTGCTTTCCTTTAACATTTTCTTAGCAGACTCTTTGCCTTCTCTCAGTTGATTAAAAACATTGCCACGCCACACATACTGATCAATGCTATCTGCTGGCTGATGAAACAGGAGTGTGATTGCCCACGGAAACACTGTTTAGTTCCTTATTAGCATGTGAGCTAGCACTCTTTGCGGGGGGCCAACTTCATCAGCTCCAACTCAAATTCTCAGCGGTAACTGTGGGGTGGTGCAGCCTGTCAATAGGTTCTTTTGACCTACCTGCACAGCTTTAGAAGCTCTCTTTGGAGACTGTCCTGATGTTAATGATAATAATAGCTGAAGGAGCCACACCCCTTGCAAACAGGATCTTACATTTCACACACATAACTCATGGTTATCATGATTAATCTTGAATTTAGTAAATGCACTGCATGGTGTATTTCACTTCTTATCATTAGCTCTCTTCTTTGTTAAACAATGACATTTATCCCTGTATGACACAAAGGTGAATATACTGAGGGACAATTGTCATTAGCACAATGTTGTTAGTAGTACACAAACATGTAGGCTATATACTAAAATGATGCTGAAAATGAATGAATGAATGGCACTTGAGTCACATTAACTTGTAGTGAGGTGTTATCTAACCAGCATTTCTCATACACCCTTAAGGCTAAACCAAATCATTACAATAAATTATTACAAATGGCCTGGGAATTGTAATTACTGTTTGCACTGCAATTGCTAGATATAATTATATACATCTATGTTGCAGACACAGGTACAACTGCCGACATCTAACAACACAGCAGTATTTATTTGACATTGTTTGGCATTTTACCATTGTTGCCATCACTGCTGCTGTATATTATCTTCAATTCATTTTAGTTTTATTCTTATGCCTTTATTTATTTATTGTTTCTCTCCACTTGTTCATCCATCTTGTTTGTTTTTTTTATATCTTTGTAGCTTTTGACTTACACCCAATTGCAGTCGGCTACTCCTGTCTACTTTTCACGCAAGCTGCAACTCATCTCAAACAAGCCTGATAACTCCTGTCTCTGTTCACTGATGGTCTCTGGTGTCACAGGTCAGAACACTGAAGAGGAAAAGACAAATATATGGTAATTAGACAGCAGTTTTGAAAATTGAATGGCAGTTTTGGAATTATAGGTTGTAACTCAGAAAACCATTCAGTTCCATCAGTTCCTCGTTATAGAAGGAAAGGAAACTTTTGCAATGATGTAACACTCTTTTTTATCAAAAACAAATTTGAATGCTGATATTTTCTGTAGTTTGTATAATTTTGGCAAATGTGTGTATAGTAGCAGTGCAGGCCTTATAAAATCCATCTTACTGAAACTATACAAAACAGACAACAACAGACATTGTGACCTTTTTGGAATAACATCCCTGCTTGCTCCCTCTCTCTGTCTCTGCATGATAGAATCAAATTGTCTTTTCTGAGGGTTTAATGAGGGTTTAGAGTGAGCAGAGGAGCATCGTCTTCCAACAGCAGGCAGCTCTGAAGATACAAAAGCCTATAATTAGAAGTTTAAACATGGCCATCATTTACTCTGCCTCTGATGTCTCTGTCTTCCTCTACCTTTAAAATACTTTCACACTGGCACTGGGGAGAAGCTGAGCCAGAGAGTCATTTTGAGTTTCAAGACTCTCCATTAGTTTTAAAACTCTTTATCAGACCGAGAAGTGAATTTTAGAAGCTCTATGTGTCAACTGGAATGGATAAATCATTACCACACTACCATGTGATATACTATAATCATACGATTTGCAAGACGTGCATTTTGACATTGTGAGCTACTGGGTTTGATTTTGAGCAAAATCTATTGGTTTACTTTCCAGCCAAAAGAGGAAGAGGGTATCATTGTTAGAGCACAACCACAGCTTAAGGTCAAGCTTTGAAAGCCTCTTGCAGTGGTACATGAAGGAGGGAGAGGGAGGTTGTAAAACACATCACTCTAATTTACAATGACAGCCTTACAGGTGACTGCAGGATTTGAAGAAATGGGGAACAGCAAAGATAACCAGGAAGACAAGAGCCCAGTGGTTTGCAAAGGTACATGTAATGGCCCCAAGAGGCTGCAATTTATGTTGCAACTCCATAACACTAAAGTACGATACTGAATACAGGAGTTTGTATGCTTTAAATAACAACTGGGAGGACTAAATCCAAGAAAAAAACCACAATATGTTTTTTGCCAGGTGTGCAGAAGAATGATTGTCAGCGCTGCACAATATTAATGGGGAGGAGGTGCTAGAGACCAAGACAATTAAATAAACAATAGCATCCGAAACAGTGTGTATGATACTGGCTGTCTTGTGTTTAGAAAAGACCAAAAAAGAAAGAAAAATTGACTGTGACCTTTCTCTGTCTCATAGTTCCACATAGAAACATTTGTCAAGCTTGGTGAGAGAAGGAAAAAAATACAAGTAAAATAATAATCAACTATTCTTAAATCAGCTCCAATTTGTCTTAAATACAGTAAAATAAACATTCCAATACTTTGTCAGGGACCACGTTGGAACTACATGTCTCAGGATCAAATACTGAACCCATCAATTCACCTCTACCTACTTTTTTCTTAATTTTTTACAGTCTCTATTTTTAACCAATATATTCACAATCCTTATCCTTCATAAAACCTCCACTCGTTTAAAGCACAGCACAACCTGCCACTGTTTCCCAGATAAGGGGATGGGGAGGCATTTTGCTCATTACCACAACCCCCTGGATGCTGTCCCACCGCTGATGCTGTGTCGCAGGTACTTCTTCATGCACCATTTGATTAATAGATTAATTCCAAAGTAACATGCTCTTATTCATTGTTTTCTCTGGTGGACTCGATTGCGGAAGTGTTGATTAATGGGATTGAGTGTGGAAATGGTAATCTGCACTTTTGAAATTCATGACCTACTTTATGCACTACTTAGGAAAAAAATAAAATGCTAGCTCTCGTTGGCTGAGTCTTTCTCATATCATATCAGTGGTAACAGACCTCTATGCATAGAAGCTGCAGCATAATTCCCCTGGGCCATTTTGTTTATATCTGCAATAAAGTGCTAGTGTCACATTAAAAATGGTAGACTGGAGACAGGGGAGAGTATATTTAGTGTGGAGCCTTCAGTGACTGAATGTTCCCAGGCCTGGCTGTGGTTTCTCTCCATACATTCTACACTAATGAATTGGTCCAATTAGTGGACCAATTAACAAAGCCAAGAGCTGTGCTATTTTCCAGCTTTGTGCACATACATTACACACTATACTGTGTATACCAATAGGAAATGTTGTTTCTTGGATATTGACTTTTGGTTTTATAAGAGATTACCCTGGTCTAGACTTTGCATGTCAATGGTTCAATATGTCAGAGACGAGCAAATGAATTTTGAGAGCTTAGATACCTAGAAATCCAGTATGATGACATCAGTAAATTGTTGACAGCATGTTTGTGTTTGCTGACCTGGCCTGTTTGTAGACAAAAAAATAAATAAATAAAATAAATAACTGAAGTGTAAGGACAAGATTGCACATCTTTCACTCAGTGCTGGGTGCAGTGCAGTGCTGTTCAGAAGACATTTAACTGAAGCCTCTATATGCAAAAATTTCACATAATTTAAGCATCTTTCAAATGATCAATATTTTTATATGAGTAATGTATTGAATTTTTATGCATAATCTGAAAGGCTCACAGAGATGAACCAACAGAGAATTAACATCAACTCTGCAGTTTCCCTTGGCTATTTCACATCTTTCAGCTCATCGGATTTACTGACCGTACCTGTTTTACGTTTTTGGGTCACTCTCAATGCTTTAATCAACATGATTCCTAGTAGCAGGCAACTGTATTCAGTAAAAAGCTCTGATAAAGCCACTGTAAACTACCTGCTCAGCAGCAAACAGCAGACAGACAAAGAGACTAGCTGGTGAGCAGAGTAATTAACTGCTAAAGACAGATATTTTTCTCAAGAGTTGGTGGAAACCATAACAAACCTAAAAGAGAGTGAATATTGGACTTACATTCATCAAGTGAACACAAGCACCACTCCTAATGAATGCCAATGTTGATCGAAGTCTGGTGGATGTGTAAATAGGCAATTATGGTTCTCTAGGGATGTCTCCCCATGCGTTTATGCAGAGAATGAAGCTGTAGGTAAACTTATGTCCACAGGATAGCAGAGGAGCTAAACAGCACACATCCCAAATTTCAGCAATGTATTGTGCTGGGCTTTTTCTTTGTTTTGTCAAGTAACCAGAGATATGGGTTGCCATATTCTTGCAGGTGGTTGGTTTCTGGGTGAAGGTTTCATGTTTCCTTGGGTTTTCTATAACATGCTACTGTATTTTGCTGTCTTCCTAACCCACGTGCACCTTTTTTTGTCTTGATGAAACACTCCAGAACCTTCCCAGAACTCCAACCCCCAAGGTGACGCTAATCAACAGTCACAAAGACAGAAAGTGAAGGTACTGAAGCAAGCAGATGAGTATATCAAAATAATTCAGGAAACAGACAACAAGCAAAACCCATGACCATGACATTTTTCATGTCTAGAGCTTTTAGCCAATCTCAACTGTCATAGGGTCAGAGGATGATGTTCAAAGTACTCACATTTACAAAGTGTTTTGCTCTTCCTCCAGTTGTTATGCCATCCGTTCTCAGAGCAAGTTGTGCTCTCCATGGTTAACTTTTTGGCAACTATAGGATAATAAAGTTAAACAAAGTAAATGTACTTCCAATTTGGTGACCCCCTGACTTTTGATCCAGCACAACAATGAGTTTGGGTGGATTTCCATGAAATTATGATACTTGGATGATGTAACTTTGGGGTATAGTTGAAATTTTGGAAATTGTCTTACTCTTGCAGCTCCATGGTTTGAATGCACTTCTTGAATTAATGGAATGCAACTCTACCCCTGATCCACTCATTAAAAAGGGACTGGGTGGGGATGCTGGTCTGTACCAGCTCTATATGGAAAGTGTCCTGAGACAACTTCTGTTGTGATTTGGCACTATACAAATTGAATTGAATTGAATTGAATTGAATTGAATTGAATTGAATTGAATTGAATTGAATTGAATTGAATTGAATTGAAGAACAGCTCAGCTGTTATTTTACTACACTTCCTGATGTCCTAATGTGCTTTTTGGGTGAGCATTTTTTCCTTGTAATTAAGTTGTTTGATAAAATCTGGACATTTCTGCACCATGACCACAAATTAGCCAACACTGTGTGCCTAAACTTTATACACACATTTGATAGTACTTGCAGATAAGATCTCTACTCAGTATCCCCACCATCATGGAAAACAATTAACTCGTATATGCCATTGCAACAGTTAATTATGGAGATATTTGGGTGTAATTTCACAGTGCAAAATGTAGAGTGCTCCCCATGGACAAGAAAGTTGGAAACCAAGATCAAGAAAGCCTGGGGGGGGTGTTAGTCGGCCGGCTCATGTCTTCCTCAAGCTCAATTTACAGTTGGCTGTAATGTTGATGGGAAGCATATCCGCCTTTTTAATGTGTTTGCTACATTCCCCTGCAGTACAGCAAGTGACAGTGTGTAGAACATTAGCTGCAACATCTAGTGACAATAAGTCATTCAATCAAAGGACACCAACCAGTAAAACAAGAAGAAGAACCAGAACAAGAAAAAGAACCAGAATCAGAAAAAGAACCAGAACAAATATCAAGACGATGAAAAAAAACAAAGAAGGATGAAAGTTAAGGGATTGAGTACCTGCCAAAAAGTTTGAAAGTTTGTGCAAGTATCTCACCAGATGGGAGGAGACAGCAGTCAACAGCAGTCAAAGTCCTGCTCTTTGTAACATATGTCACACTACGTTTTAGTATATCACATGGATTGAAAAGTGAAAATCTGGCAAGGGACAGTGCATCATCTTAGTATATGCCACACTTGATGGTCTCGAAGTAACATCAAGTGCCATCATGCTGTGTACCCAAGTGTGGAGCACTGAGTCATATGCCTACTTGTAGTCACTCCAGGCAGTGCTCAGGTTGGTCTTTCTTGTCTTAGTGTCTTAGGTGACTGCTTCATCAACCAGTAGCTGGTGCTTTGGCCCTCTGGTGTTGTTTCAATGCCTTTCTGAGCTTTGCTCATGTGTTGACTTATGTGTCTAATCAACATACCTGCTATGATACTTAAGAAGAGCTCCCATGTTGAGGAGAGGCATGTTATTGGCCAGAAGATTGAAGGTGATGTGCTATTGAAGAGATTCTTCATGATCGGGATTGTCCTGCCATTTGTTAGCAACACTCAAGCTCAAGTACTACTATTGCTACTGATGCAGCTAGTCAACAATTTGGAGAACAATAGGTTCCAGATCATCAAGTCAGGTATGCCCACAAACCTCTGCATAGATTTTACCAGTTACACTGTGCTGAATCATAAAAATATTTATTGGGATAATTGAGCACCACTTTAACATTGGTAGGGACATGTCCATTCATACCCAAATCTACACCTATTTGGCAATGACATGTAACTCAGATCCTGGCTGGAGATGTTGCAAGTATATATCTGAATTATTAGGTTCCCAGTATACAGCATGTTGGTTGTACTCTGGTTTAGCCGAGCACAGTTTAACAAGCCATGAGTGACAACGTGTGTTCTTGTGATATCAGCGGCTCTCTGTCACTGCTGATAAAAAGGGCCATGCAAAACATCTTTACTACTCACACATTTCACTCAGAGCAACGCAGGTTCATCTACAGTCTGTCTGAATCAGACACCATGTAGATGCTTGCTCCTGAGGGAAGAAATCCTCAAACAAGAATTTCTTGTCGAGAAGAGCAAGGACGTCCAGCAAGTCCTGTCTCATTACCATATCAATTAATTCTGCAGCTTGAGATGGCGCAGGCTTTAAAGAATCTATGTGTTTGCTTCAGTCAATGAATATTCCTAAAGCCTGATCAGGAAGAAAAAAAGACTTAGAGTGGCGAGCTGAAGCTGACCTTGGATATCGCAACTGCTGACCCTTGGCTTGACTGGCCAATCAGAGAGTGTTTTGTTCCCCATAGGTGGATAAGCCAATTGCAGCATCTAGTGCTGGAAGCCATGTGTCCTCCACTGAGATGTGTGATTGACTTGGAGGTGATCACACACATGCAAATGAAGCAGAGAAACAATAAAATCTTGGGAAAATTACCTTCAAATGTATTTGATAAATTTTATATATTAAATATAACAAGTTAAGAATAACAATCAATATAACAAAATTAATCTTAATTCATGGAGTAACCTGAATGGCAGTGATATGATGCATGATCACATTTCACACTTTTAAATATAGCCAGCGTGTGTGATGGAAAGCCTTTCGTCCTTCTTTTTATTTTCACTCCATCTTGTCCTTTCAGTGATGAAACCTTCCCCTCAGCGGACACCCTCTTCTAGTTGCTGAGAAGAGAACAAAAGCTGTCATTCACTGATCTCCCCATTGCACACAGTGAGCGCATCCCTGCCATCGTCACCTTTAAATCCAGCCCTAACTGGGCTTGTCGCTGCCTAGGAGAAAAAAAGGCAAAAATAGAAAGCAGGAAAAACAACACTAGATTTTTAACTTTTTTGTTTTTAGATTGCTGTGAGATAGATCAATACATTTTCTCCTCTCCAGCCTTTATGTTTTGTGGGATAGGAAGCTAATTACAATTCCCTTAACTCTCTCCTCTGCCATGTGCAATAATATTTTAAAGCAGGCCAACCTGAATCCTGCAATATTTTTGTATGCAGAGAAGCTGTTTGAGATGATGTTGTCATGTATTTATGTCTGGGGCAAAGTGTTGCATTACGAAAAACAACAAAACGGCCTGAGATGAGGCATCTGTCTGTCAGGGAGAGATTACAGTTTGGGTCAACACTACTACTACTACTACTTACTACTTTGTTATGTTAACTTAATTGAATCTTAGCATTAATTCTCATGAATAATAGAAAACCTAATCTTTCTAAGAATATGCATAATCATCGTCGAAAGGAATTAACATTAAAACAGGAAAAGAACAGTGGTCTTGCATGTCACGGTCCAATGATTTGCTACAATCCTCTCTGTGTAGTGTTTAGACATCATGCTACTTTTGTCATGACTGAAAAATTGTACATGTACTTTACAATACTGTACATTCTCATAGCGCAAAGATGCTGTGTTGTTGAACCACAACATATTATAAAGCTAAATATTGTGCTGATACAGCTTATTAGAAATTACAGCACTGTAGCAGTGTAGTATGTTTGAATGTTGTGTTCCTTGACTATGTATTTGAAATGTGAGTATAAAAACATTTAGCATCAATTGCTTCCTTTTTTCCTTGTCATGTTAATATGAAGTTGTTTTTAATTTAGTCACAAAACTGTTGCTGATATGCTACATTTACATTTTCCCCAGATGGATGCTCACATGCTTTTAAAGTTTTATTTGGATTCATAACTTAGACAAGTTGTCAGTGCATGTCACCAGTGCAAATAGTGTGAAACGAGTTTAACGAGAGAAACTCATTTAAAAAGAGTGACTGAATGTGCTGATGAAAGCAAGTAGTGCTTACACAACCATTAAGCAGAACAGATGCATAAAGCCATAGTTTACTGTTCTGAGCCTAAGGCGCAAAATTAAAACAAACAATGCATTAAAGGTGCACTCACACTGCCTGGGACATTTTGATGCAACATTAGAATTGAGTGTTCAACTACTGCAGCAGAGGAAGAGCCACAAGCATGCAAAGACAAAGCAAAGGGGCAAAGGCAGGAAATGGGGCAAATAAGGGGCAAATAATCACAACAAGCAGGATGAAGCCTGGACGCTCAGGCGGTATGCACAGGAGAACCTCTTCACAGTAGACAGTTAGACAGTCTGTTTTTATCAAAACAAAAAAAGCACAGTTGGAACTGCATTTCATTTAGGTACTATGTCAACTCACTCACTTACATGGCTCACTAGGACACTTAGTGGAATGGAACCATTGTAATATTATGCTTTACACCTTTGCTTTTCCTGCTTTGACAAGTCAACCTGTCTGCTGTGAAAAAGGCTTATTAATGATCGGAAAGTGAGCTAAGGAAAATATAAATGTAGTGGGATAATAGGAACAGGACCACAGGTGAGGTTCTGAAGAATTACTGCAGGGCTGAAGGGAAATAGTACATTCTGAAATGAAAGTGAAGAATCAGTGGCTGACAAACTCACAACAATAAAATGATGCAAGCAATATAAAGAACTTATAGTTATTAAGTATAAGTATTAAGTATATTTTGTGAGAAGTGGTATCGATGCTGGAACATGAGTGACATACAGTTCACAACTGCCATAGTAGGATGACAAATTATTGTGTATTTGTAGAAATTGCCGGTTTCAAACAAAAACATTTGCCAGTGGGATTAGCAAATACTGTGGGCTGCACGGTGGAGCAGCAAGTAGTGCGCGTGCCTCACAGCAAGAAGGTCGCCGGTTCGATTCCCGGGTGTGAAGTTTACATGTTCTTCCCGTGCATGCGTGGGTTCTCTACGGGCACTCCAGCTTCCTCCCACAGACCAAAAACATGCTCATTAGGTTGATTGGTGACTCTAAATTGCCCCTAGGTGTGAGTGTGAGTGAGAATGGTTGTGTGTATGTGCCCTGCGATCGGGTGGCGACCGGTCCAGGGTGTACCCCGCTTCCCGTCCATTGACAGCCGAGATAGGCTCCGGCCCCCGCGACCCCGAAAGGGATAAGCGGCATAGAAAATGGATGGATGGATTAGCAAATATTGTCTGACAAGAAACTAGCCTAAAAATCAGGCCAATAAAAAGAAGCACTAACACTAGATTACTGTCTTCATTAAGCTTAATTAAGTAGGAGTAAAAGGGAAAATTTGCCCCATTTTTTGTGGATGGTATGTTAAATTTACCGAGGAACCTACCTACATGTACCAGGATGCATTTTGCACAAGCTTCTGATGCCTGCATTGCCATGGCACAGCACAGGGCTAGGTAGTTGCTGGGTTCTGTTAGGCTTTTGCCAGAAGGTTTTGTTTGGACCCAAGGATGCAGACCCGGACACAGGAATCATGTGAACGAAAATTTATTAACAATAATAAACAACAGAAAGCGCACTCATAAGAGTGGATAATAACTAAACTAAAGGCGCACTCAAAAGTGGGAATGAACAAAGGGAGCTCTGCAAGGCAGGTTTGAGGCAATGCATACACTGAAGTGGCAGGTAGGCACTGTAAGAAAGGAGCACACAGTTTAGTGGCAATTCAGGAACAATGGACATTAGCTGGTCTCTGGAGGAGAGGAGGAAATGAAATGTAGTACTCACATTGGGAACGACCAGACACCGCCATGGAAAGAGGAATAATCAGGCACAGGTAGGAGAGGGCTCTCTCCTTAAGTACTGTGCCTAATCAGGAACATATCTCTCAGGTGAGCCCCTGAGGGGGCGGTGCTGACTGGGTGCAGGGAAATAACCTGCTGCACAGACAGGAGAGAACAGACAGACAACAAACATTAGGAAAAAGGTCAAGGAGACACACTCGGAGAGAACAGGTCAGTAGGATCCTAACAGGTCCATATGAAAGTAACACAAATATTGCAAGCAATTCCTGGATTTTTCCACACATACCCTTCAAACACATCACATAAAGCCAACATTACCAACAGTTTCGGGTGGCACGGTGTTGCCTCACAGCTAGAAGGTCCCAGGTTCGATTCCTGCCTGGGGCGCTGTGGGCGTGTCCTCCACCATGCCTTCGGTGCCTGCTGATCTTTATCTCCACTTCTGTGTGGAGTTTGCATGTTCTTCTGGGGTATCCTCCACAAAACCCCCCACTAAAAACATGCAAGAAGACCACCACCTGACCGTATGGTGACAAAAAGGAACTGGGTCCCTGGGCGCCGCTGTTGGCTGGCAGCCCACTGCTCCTGGTCTGCCTCGGAGGAAGGACTTACCAAGATGGGTTAAATGCAGAGGAACAATTTCACCAAAAGCATGGCACATGCACGTTGTGTTGTTGTTGTTGTTGTGTTAACCGAAGCATGGCATGGGCATGTTGTGTGGTTCTTCTTCTTCAGATGATATGACAACATGTCTCTATAGTCTGTTCTATGGTCGCAAAATAACCAGCCCTCATGAAGACTGTTCTGCAACATTGCAGTAATGTTACAGAGTGGCATATATACATATATGATGCATATTTGATAACGTATCAATTACGTCATATCACAGTCCTCATTCTTACTTCATTTGAAACATTACTGGTACACAGCAAAAGTGTTACAATTGCAGAGTTTTGATGACCAGAGTAGAATTGTATACAGTATATATAAAGCACACTTCTCAGGCTGCACCAGACTCTCTCTTTTGTATTGTTTCTTGGTATAGTATTGGTGTGGAGGTGTTTTAGTGTTTATTCTGGGATGTTGGACTTTCTAACACAATTGTTAATTGATTCCACATGTGATGATGCATTGAGACCTATAGGTTATAGGCCACACCTTCTCATTGGTTGATTGCAGCCTCATCAATTCGAAAGACTATTGGAAAAGTGCAACCATGACAATTTAATGCACAACAACGAAGACGTTGAAATGTCTGTAGCTATCTCTACAACTCCACAGGACTGTAAGAAAGCACTAAGTGAAAACTGTAGAACATTCAAGTTTGTCTTGTTTAAATTCTCATAACTAAAAAACAACAAGGCTAGCAGGCTGCAATTTAGTTTAACTGTCTTGCTGTTAATGATTAGCAATTACAAATTTTTAATCTGGTAGAACTGTTACTGTACAGTTATGTTAGCCATAGTCCATGAGATTATTCAACAATGAAAAGTATAGCATTCTTTTGGAGCTATAGCTGCCCCTCGTGGGACATGACTTGAGCTAGTCTGCAGGCAACGGTATAATGTCACTCTTGCTTTGGTCCAACTGATTGAGGTTTTTGGGAAAAGTTCATGAGGGACATTTATGTAAAAAAGTTCAGCTCCATATTTATAGATATTAATCTGTATTAATCAAGCATTTGTGTTTAGTGTTAATGTCAAATTCACCTGTAGCAGCAATTACATATTGAGGCCTATGAAATCAAATCATCTCAAACATGTTTGTTCAAGTCCTCATTAACTGCTCTAAATGGTTACTGTAGAGTCACCACTGGCCTTCAATCAAACATTCTTGCAAAAACTAATATAATAATATAATAAAAAACTAATAACTAACGTATTTCCCAGTTTAAATGACCACAGCTGCTTGTGTATTTATCAAACAGGCATAACTTACTCCACTTACTACCTGTTGCACATGTCACCTGTTTACATACCGTGTTGCACATGTTTTATGGTTTCATAGAAATTAGTTGCACTACCTGCACCTACCTCATACTGTTTATACGTTATGCCAATTGCATTACCTGTATGTATTTATATTTTGGATATTATGACTATTTGCACTTCTGGTTAGATGCTGGGGTGGCACGGTGATGCAGCAGGTAGTGCGCGTGCCTCACAGCAAGAAGGTCGCTGGTTCACCAGTGGGGGCCTTTCTGTGTGAAGTTTGCATGTTCTTCCCATGCATGCGTGGGTTTTCTCTGGGCACATCTGGCTTCCTCCCACAGACCAAAAACATGCTCATTAGGTTAATTGGTGACTCTTAATTGTCCTTAGGTGTGAGTGTGAGCGTGAATGGTTGTATGTCTTTGTATGTTGCCCTGCAATCGACTGGCGACCGGTTCAGGGTGTACCCCTCCAATGACAGCTGGGATAGGCTCCAGCCCCCCTGCAACCCCGAAAAGGATGGTCGGGTATAGACGATGGATGGATGGATGGATGGATGGATGGATGGATGGATGGATGGATGGATGGATGGATGGGTTAGATGCTAAACTGCATTTTGTTGTCTCTGTGTTGCACTCTGACGATGACAGTAAAGTTGAATCTAATCAAATCAAATCAAATCAAATCTAATCTAATCTAATCTAATCTAATCTAATCTAATAATGTGCAAATACACGTGCAAATGTCCTTGGTATTAGCAAAGATATGTCTTTGTGAAACTTTAATGTTTCTTGTGACTTAATTATCAATATTGTGGACTAATAAGTGTTTGAAGTTTATCTAATCAGGCAGGACATTTATCTGATTATAGGTCATACTAAAGTCTCTGATAATTATATGGGTTTTGTATGTCTAATGTCCATGTTTAAGCCTGTATTTGGAAACTAGACTGTAATTAACACAATTTAAGCTCTTAACTTTTTTACATTATTTTACCTTCTCTGTGGACTAAATTATAACCAGCCCAGGAAAGTAGTCAGTTTTTGGCAGGCAATTGCTTTTTTGTCACTTTTAGTTTTTGAGTGGCAGCATGCCCCCTGGCTACCTACAAATGGAGACTGGATGTCCAAGCTGAAATAGATTTATTGTTCAATATAGAATGCATTGAGAAAACTATTGTTTCAATTGACTACATTTATCATCATTTACCAACAATAACTGACATCAACATAGAAAGGGGCAAATTTTCCCTTTAATTCATTATAACTACACAACAACATTCCAGATTAAAGAAAAGGTTGGACAACACTTCTTGTTTGTGACTGAGCAGAACTCAAGTCAGTTCAGAGTTTATTAAGTGGATGTGTTCAGGTGGACTGGCGCTACACTGAATCAGCCCTAAACTCTGCACAGCTGTGATTGGTGGATTTGCTGTCAGGCAACTGATGATGATCTGGACATGTGTTAGCAAGGCATCTTCTCCAGCTGTCAAGATGGCCCTTCTGATGTCACTTGCTGAAGTGTAGCCACTCCATCTCTTTAGGCCTAATTCTTTCAAGCATTATCTTTTCAAACTCTGTTTAAAATTCATGCGAGGACACTGCTGAAAGTAGTGCAGGAAATGACATTGAACTGTCGCCAGGGACTTGGGTTCTGTCCAATAAGAAAAAAGAAGTGAAAGAATCTGAAATATGTTTTCTCAAATGTTGTCCTGTTGTGTGAAATTTTATTGTTTTTCTTTAATGTCCTGTTTTGTGAAATGTCATTGTGCTGCCATGTTTTCTGAAATGATGTGTTCCTTGAAATGTTGTATTATGCGATATGCTGTTGTTGTTTTGACCCTCAGAGCCACCATATAAAGCAACGGCCAGGAGCAACATCTTAAAATAAGAATCACTCTACCTGTGTCAAGAAAGTTCTAGAATCAAGTGAGCTAACTTAGGTCCAACTGCATTTGAAATCTAAATACATAATGGAGACATACATGCCCATAGTCAACCAGAATCAGAATCAATACCTCAGTTTGCTCCACTGAAAAGACAAAGAAGACAAAGAAGTAATGCTGTTCCATCAGCTGTGTCACATTGGCAAGAATCTCCAAATGTGCCACCATGATACAAAACTATGATGTGCAGCTCTATTTATAGCAATCGGTATAAAATAAATCATCATGTAACTGTACCTCTATTATCTCAGTTACCATCATTAAACATCAGAAAAACAATCAGTGATTGAGTTCAAAGAGCTCATATCAAAACAGACTTTACAAAGTGTTTTACAATAAAGGATCAAATGGAAAAAAAGATAACAGGGAAATCACAAGGAAATAAAATGAGGCATTCAGTGTAAATAAACAGACCTGACACAGAAAAGTACTGAAACACTCACATGCAAACATAAAGGCTTGAACTTGTGTGTTAAAGTCTTTTAGGTTGTTGGTTGCCTCTCCATTACTGATGAGCGCTGCCTTATGGACATTTTCCAGTCATGCAGTGTGGCTCCTCTGTGATCAAGTGTGGAGTCCTTCCTCTTCTGCTTGCCAGTCAGAGCAGGATGCCAACCAGTTCTCCAGGGGGAAGCTGGAGTGTGACTTGCCACAGTCTGTCACTAGGCTCCTTCTCCCAACTCAGTCCACAAAACAAACTCATCCATGGCCAAATCAACATGACAGGCTGTCAACTCATCAGCAAAACAAACTCAGCTCAGTGCAGTCACTCAACGTCCTTTCAAACCCTGTGACATCCAACAATATGAGCAAAAAGCAAGAAAGACACATAATCCCAATGGTTTCTTGTCTTCATTAAAAAAATATATAATACACAAGAAGGTCAATGAGGAGAAGAGGTCCTGGGGGCAAGAAATGTTCTCTTCAGTCAGTGCTGTCACTGGGCAGAGTTGCTGTATACCTCCTCCAACAGGTTGGACAGGTTGGTTAGAAAAAGTGCAGGTTATTTACACAAGTTACGATGGGAAGTGTTGTGAATGTTGTGTTGATGGATGTCAAAACAATACAACACTCGATACAGCATACATTTGACGTTTTCATCTTATTTTATTGCTCTGTTTTGTATGCTAGCTTACATCTTTGGAAGAGATATCTGTGTGGCCAGATCTCCTGAACAGCAGCAAAGAAGAGTGCACTGGCAACAGCAGACTGGTAAAATATCTCCAACATTTTGCTGCACGCGTCTAATGATCAGAGGCTCCTCAGGAAATAGAGTCTGCTCATCCCCTTCTTGTAAACAGCGTTGATGTTAGTTTTCCAGTTCAGTCTGTTGTTGAGGTGCACTCTGAGGCATTTGTAATCCTCCATCACTGTGACATACTCCCCCAGAATACACAGTGGCCCTGTTCCTTCTGAAATCAATCACCATCTCCTTGGTCTTGGCCACGTTAAGCAGCAGGTGATTTCTACCAGAACATTCCACAAAATCTTCCACCACTGCTCTGTATTCCACCTCTCGTCCATCCTTTATACACCCAACCACCGTTGAGTCATCCGAAAAACTTCTGTAGGCAGCACAATGAAGAGCTGTACTGAAAGTCTGAAGTGTACAAGGTGAAGAGAAAAGGAGACATAACAGTCCCCTGTGCTGCTCCTGTACTACTTTCCACAGTCTCAGACAGAATGTTGCCCAGTCTGAAAAACTGTGGCCTGTCTGTCAGATAGTCAGTAATCCAGGAGATTGTGGGTGCATCGACCCCCATTACTCACAGCTTCTCAGCCAGGAGCAGCGGTTGAATGGTATTCAGGAAAGCAAAGAAAGTGATCCTTACAGTGCTGCCGCTACAATCCAAGTTCGAGTGAGCACGCTGCAGCAGGTGCATGATGGCATCGTCCACACCTGACGGGGCTGGTAGGTGAACTGTAGAGGGTCCAGTGATGATTTCACCTGCGGTCAGAGGTGAGCCAGGACCAGCCTCTCCAGCACCTTCATAATTAGCGATGTAAGGGCAACAGGTTGGTAGTCTTTGGGGCCAGATGGAGATTTCTTCTTTGGAACAGGAACCACGCAGGCCATTGTGGATAGTGGGGAGGTGTGAAGGGGTGGGGGACTGTAGGGCCACTCCTGGTTGTGAGCTAAACCTGTTGAAAACGTGGTTTAGCTCATTGGCCTTCTCAAGGCTGCCGGCTGCTGGTCTGTCTCTTGCCTTGAGCCGCGTGATCTCCCTCATTCCTGTCCACACATTCTTCACTCTATTTTGCCGGAGTTTGGCCTCCAGCTTCCTCCTGTAGGCATCTCTGCTCTACCTCAGCTTCTCCCTCAGCTCGTGTCGAACACTCCTCAGTTTTTTTTTAGTTATGACTGATTTGACATTTTATTCTACAGACCAGTATGTCTCTATCCATCTATCCTGTCCATCATCGGCCCTGTGGGCCCTGCCATCTGTGACAGTATGTGCATCAAACACACAAACAGTACCCTATCCACCCCCTCATATATGAGCAAACCATTGATAGAACATCACAAATTTCCCAGTGAACTAGTACATTATGGGAAGGGAACAATGAGCTGGGGTTAGATCACTCTGACAGTGGCTTCATGCCAACAGCTCCTAAAAATTCTCCTGTGATGGTAGAAGATAATCAGATTAAAATAATTTTCATTTTGCTGTAGTATCAGCCAAGTGCTTTACAAACTCATGTCCCACTTGATGGAGGTTGAGTATGGCACAGTGATGGGAAATGAGAGATCCAAACTATTTTGGGAATAATAGTCATTTTGTATTTTAGAGCCCTTTGCACCCAGAGCAGAAACTGTTTCCATTGTTCGGCATACATCTGCCCTATGCATTATTTGTATGAAAAGATATGAACTTTTCAAAAGTGTTTTGCCATGACTGAAAATGGAAAAGTCACAGCAGTGGGTCTGCAAAACTTAAAAACAAACAAGTATCATGTCTAGTGAGAGTGGAAAAAAAGGAGAGAAACAGAACAAAAAACAAATCCAGCACAATCTTACTCATCACGCTGCTAAAAAGCGTCAAAAGAACATCTTGGATTATTACCGCCTTAGAGAACAGGGACGCATTTTGAAATGCCCCCCCCACCACCACCACCACCACACGCACACAACCTAATCTGTAAACACGCTGGAATCCTTGTTGTCAGAGGAGAAATCCTCAAATCATCTTAGTGCATAACAGCCTTTTTAGCAAAACTGGGTCGTTTTAGTTAATTTACCTATTGCACTAGACTTTTCATTTCTTTCCAGAGGCAGATGCTCAAACGGCATTTCTAAAATTGGAAAGGAAATCTGGACTAGCAGCTTAACAGACGTATAGAAAGAACACAAACCAAACCACTGCAAGGAAGGAATGCCGGTCGTTCAAACATTTGTCTGATACTTTTGTATTGGTGACAGCAAGGACTGACGTCAAAGACATGGAATGTAATGCCAAAACATGGAGAATCTAATGTGGAAAAAAGAAAAAAAAAGATTTGATATAGAGTATAAGAGGATTCTCATCATCTGATAACAAAAAGGAATTGGTGCACAGCAGCTACTGTAATTATCTGAGATTATTCAGCACAGAGAGAAGTGTAAAGTTACACACCTAGATTCTGAATGAATTGTAGCTGCAGAGGGGCCATTCAGGATCAGTACGGTGAGAACAGAGATGCAGAGTGTTCTGTAGGCCATGGCTCAGTAAAATACCACCCTCAGCATGCTTTCACTGGGAGAGGTGAGGGACAACATAATGCCCAGAAACATATAACACAGTTTCAAAAAAGCTTATGTTAAATGTTTAATTAAGCCACAATCACACTTTTTTAATAATGCAAAACTAAATCTCTGAAATATTTTCTTGTTTTTAAATGCACCTCCATTTTCCACAAGGAAAGGCGTTTCAGATAACCTCAGTGAGAAGCAAAGCTGTGGCCCTCCTTCAGTTTGCTGACAAACTCTCTTGTATATTGGCTTTAAATTTTAATTGCATGGTAAATTATTAAGAGTGTTAGAGCCTGGCTCAGACTTCCCACGCTGCAAACTGGCCATGCAATAGCACAACAACAGTCCATTCATATGCACAGGACCCCTCCCTGTCACCATGTCTGCTGCTTCAGAGCCACGTTTGGTTAAAACATGGTAAAATACTTTGAAGATTAATCTGATAAGGCCCAGTGTGGCAGTGAATGCATGAAAGACATCAAATTTTTTGTGGGAGAAATGCACATAATAATGGGAACCTCTTCAGTGCAAAACATACTTTTTGTTTTTTGTTTTTTGGGAGAGAACTATCCTCTAAAAAATGTATTTATTCAAGTACCTAATAACAACATACTTTACTGATATATAAAGGAGAAGGGGACACAATGAGCATGGCTCTCTCAAAAGTTCAAAAATGTAAAAATGGTGGCATGGGAAGATGGTGTAGTTGGTAAATGGATTTTATTTTAAGAGCTTCAAGGTGGATTTTCTACTGTTTTCCCTCGAAATAAAATAGGTCCATCCAGTCACAACAAATGACATCTTCAAAATAATACACTTCTGGCCTTTTACATTTTTACAGTACATACTCATTTACTTTGACCACAACTGAAATACACACACATAGCTTTATGTGCTTTAGTAGTTACCTTCAAGGCTGCATTTAAACTGACAGAGGTAGGTGGCTTAACAACTTATTACAACAACCACACTTACTTCACATCATACAATATGTTATATCCTGACTGGTTTTGCTTCACCATGGTCCTCAAAATAAAACAACAAAACTTAAGTAACACACTTTAACTCTATTGCAACGAAACCTCAATGCTAACCAGCTAACTTGGCTAGGATAATCCACTCAATTGAAAAGAAACTCCCAACAAAGTTCATCCTGACACTTCTTTATCAACAGCCTCAACAGTTTAGCAGGATTCCCTCGATGGCAACTGTCAGCTTCACTCAATTTGGTGCCTTGGAAATCTTAGGTTAGAAGGTTCCTACAGTGGGTTGGGTTGGTCTCCCATCTGTCCACTGATACATAGTTTATCTACTTGCCACAAGAGCACACAGCTAATACTGTTAGGTTTTGTACAAACAGACCCAAATGCTAAACTCAGATATAATTTAATGAAAGTTTCAAAGAATGTGCAACAGACAAATTCAAATGATTTACAAGAACTGGAGAGATGAATGAGAATGAACATGGTCCAAATACAGTAAGCTCATGAGGCACAGACAGACAGGACATGGATTGAAGCAGGCAACGATTTGGCACCTAAGCACAAAAAACAAGAGTCAGGAAGGCAGGTAAGCAGACAGGGAAGGGATCGCAAAAAATACTTGTGTGGCTCTTCTGAGGTCTCAGT
Organism: Chaetodon trifascialis; assembly: GCF_039877785.1. Classification (NCBI taxonomy): domain Eukaryota; kingdom Metazoa; phylum Chordata; class Actinopteri; order Chaetodontiformes; family Chaetodontidae; genus Chaetodon; species Chaetodon trifascialis. The sequence continues at coordinate 3,362,357 of NC_092062.1, read as the reverse complement.
CAATACCACGTAATGACGAGTCTGTCTCTCCCCTGTCTGTTGTGTATGTGTATGTTTTGCTGCAGGAACTCTCTACTTGGCAAATATTTGTACAGTGTGTCATTACAGCAGAGAACCTGTCCTGGTTTCATGATGAAAAGCTCTCTTAAATAAAGATTTTTTTTTTAACAGATACATAAACAGATTTAAAAGTGATAAAGAAGTGTCAGTCAGTGTTGTTTCATGCTACTTCCTGTTCTCCACCTCTTGAATATACTTCTTCTTCTCTGCCAAAACCTTCTAGCCCCAACTTTGTTGGTCACCTCTACAGGATTTGCACAGGTCTGTCAAGGCTTCAACGTTCTTTTCACAAATGTGACAGAGGTCATTCTCAGTCCTGCCATCTCCTGGATTTTGTCTCTCACTTTAGGATGCATATATTTTGAATAGCAACATCCTGAGTCAACAGTGTGGTTTGTGTGTGCACCACACAGATCACAATTCAAAAAAAAAAAAAAAAAAGCAGGCTACAAAAATGCAGCAATACAGCTCAGAATATACAGACTGTGTACTTAATTCTAGTCATGCTCTGTCCACTGGTTAAGCAGTCAAAAAACACAAACCTAGATTTCTTTTTGATGCTGTATTCAAACTTACTTAAAAGCAGCCAACTGTGAAATGTCCATCCTTTATGGCTAGAATTAGGTCCTCATCTCCAGCTACTCCTGCAGAATCAGTAGTGCAATATTCACATATTGCATGAAAGATTCTCCTCTGTTGTTACATTAGAGCCTGCTTATTTGCCATAGCTTAAATTCTGTCTTTCCAGTCCATGCCTGATGCAGAGAGCATAATTCACACCTTTGTTTCATCCAGACTTGATTATTTGGGAATGGGGATGATAACATGCATCTTACAAATTAAGTAGTCAGCAACAAGGTGTGGGCAATATGGGTTCAATCATTATCATGATATCAATGTTTTTTCAATATCAGTATATTTTACGGTATGGCAAATGTATATCAAATTGTATGTGAAATAATGATCTTGATGTGTGCTACATATAAATTTCTCCATTACATCAAACAATATTTTGCACAAGAGTAATACATTAACAGCTATGTTGCACCTTTTTAGCTACTGTATAAGTCTTAACAATATGATTTCATGAATAACTTCCCAAACTTAAACTTGGCTGTGTGCTCTGGATCTGTATTCTGCCAGAGATTTTTTGTGAAGAATGAAGCCCCACTATGTATGATTGTGCTATAACTGTGGGTGGAATGCATGTTTTTGTATTTCCTAAAACTCAAACAGAATGATACATCTTCTCGCCAGATGATCGCATCTCATCAGTTTCAGTAGTTGGATTTTCCCAGTCAATCTTTTCCTTCATCTTATAACAATAATTGAAGCTTCAGCTCAACTTCATTGTTTTGAAACAGGACCTTCAGTATATGGATCAAGTAACCAGTCAAAAATAAGGTGGATCACATTTAGTAGTCAGTACAGCTCTTATTTCAATATGTTGGATACATATTTAATCAACATTTAGATAAACATAAGCATAGATTGGACTCTGTACTCACAGATACTCAGAGTTAAAGATCTCATATTTTGATTAGGGCCAAAAAAATCTTGATTTGGACACAACATTTAACATGAATCATTGTGTAAATCTACAGCATAGGCTTTGATTTATAGTTAAGTGTCAGATTTCACTGGTTCATATCATCACTGCTACACTTAACTGGTATTGTACTTTGATTGCACTGTGTAATGCTTTAATTATAGTCCCCACAGCACAGTAACTGTGTTAACTTTACTTCATGCCTGAATAATTTGTTTGGACCCAAGGATGCAGACCAAAGAGGAATTTAAGATAATAAACAATATTTTTTTCAATAAATAATGTGGCAAACAAAAGCGCACTCAAAAGGAGTGGAGGGAAATAAAGAAAAGCACATTCCAAAAGAGAGTGGTGAAAAACTAAGGAAGCTCCATTGAAAAGGGTCAGAGGCAAGGCACACGCTAACGTGACAGGCAGGCAAACTTGTTGGAATTCACAACAACGCCAAGAATTAAGGACAATTGGGCAACAGGTAAGAGAGAGCTCTCCCCTTTTATCCTGTGCCTCAATCAGGATCATGCGCATCAGGTGTGCACTTACACACTATTGGTGTATTGATTTGACTGCGTGTCTTTTTTGCACGTGCACTCAGTCGCAAGAGATATCAAGTCTTGTGCTGAACTGTTTGAGTATGGCTCTCAATTCACATTTTGTTGACATAAAAACGTAATGTACTTTATTTTTCTTCTATAGAGTACATCACTCAGTGTCCCTACATACCATTTCAAAAGCAGTAAAATTTGTGTTTACGTAGACTCATCCTAGATTATTTTGAACATGCATATCTAAGCACTCTCAATTGACTTCTTTTACTGGTAAGTACTACGCTTTACTCTCTTTATTTTTCCTTGTTTTTTCAGTTTTGCTGTTGTTATATATGCCCCTTTTCAATTCAATCTGTTTGGCTCATTCCCTCCACATTGGCAGCATAGTTTCTCTACCTTAGATTCACTCAGCTCAATCACCTCAGCACTGATGGCAATCATCAGGGTGCTCATTTTAACAAGCGAGGACACAGTTGCTGCAAAATGGCTTTTGGATAAGAGGCAGCTTTTAAAGGTACAGGCTTTTACTAAGTCACAGTCACTGAGGGAAACTCGTGTTGCTATTTTAGCTAAAAAGCTCTTCCTGATACCCTCATTAATATGGAAATTTGAGCCTGTAAGTGCATCCTCACACCATTACAGAGTCATCAAGCTCCTTTTTACACATTTTGTTAACGGAGTGTGAAAATGACAAAAGAAATGGAAACACATTTAGCGGTGAAAAAAAAAAAGAGATATAGCTGTACTGTTTACAAAGACAGACTAGAGTACACAATGTTAAAATGAACCTGACCCACAGTACAGTTTCAGTTTTCAGAGTATTTAAAATAAAGTATGTCGCTTTCAGACTGACAGTCAAAAGAAAAATGCCGATGAGATTTCAAACTGTTTACTTGCAATTATGACTAATCAGGGATGTGACTGAATTGGTTTCAATGCACAAACAAGCTCATCTTTGAGTCAAATGTGCTTTTATTCTTCCCTAGTTACTTGTGTGAACTCATGGTTATTACAGTGTATGTATTTCATAGATAATGTGGTGAGGAAGGGCTGGCGCTTAGCCACTGTCACACTGCCAAAAATTTAACTTATAACTTCAACCTGGATCTTTTTTTTTTTTGTATTTTTATCATAATTTTAACTAATCACCAAAGTAATTGTTGTGAGATCTGGGAACCCAGCAAAATCACAAAAAATAGATCCAAGGGGTCAAGAAGTGGCCAGACAATCAGACAGGTTCATCCAGATCTCAGACTCAATGCAAAAATATTTTCATACATTAATCTGAAAATAGGATTATTTAAGATTAATTGTATTCAATAATTTTTCAGCCTATTCAAAAAATGTATGCTAGGCATGCTGTATTTGCTTACGTTAGTTTGTCGTGTTCTGTATGTAGAAAAAAATCACAGAAACCACATCATCATCATTATCATGTAAAATAACAAATGTATAAGAATAATAATGCCAACGACCATACCAAGACAATTTCAAACCGCTTCTGATGAAGTTTTATTCAAACTCACTCCTCCAAACTCTCCCATGTCTCACTAAAGCTCCTGTGGGGAAGATAAGAGATTAGATTATCTTCAGATTGCACTATAATTACCTGTTGATTTGGAGATTACGAACTGGACATCTCTTGATCAGCAGACACTTTATCAGAGGATTATCAAGAAGCAATCAAACAAAGGCCCTTTTCTCTCAGGGGAGAAATCAAACCAAAGTGAAAAACACAAAAGAGAGGCAGAGACAATTACCTTGGCTCCTCTTTTTCAGGATGTCAAGTAAGTTTGAGCCCTCCACCATTGATCAAAAAATTCAATATATGCTAAATGTGGCTGTGGCTCAGGAGGTAGAGCGGTCATCCACCGTTCAGGAGGTCGGTGATTCGATCCCTGGCCTCGGCAGTCCACATGCGGAAGTATCCTTGGGCAAGATACTGAACCCCAAAACTGCCCCGATGCTGCGCCATTGGTGTGTGAATTCATATGTACAGTACGTCGCTTTGGATAAAAGCATCTGCCATATGATTAATTGTAATTATAAATGCTATTATAAATAAATAAAGGTCCAGTGTCAATGATTTAGGGGTTTCTGCTAGCAGAAATGGAAAATAATATTCCTAATTATCTTTTCGTTGGGGCACTGTTGCCTGAAAATAAGAATCTTTGCATTTTTGTTACCCTGTACTTTCTACAGTTCGCAGAACGAGCAAACCAAACACTGGCTCTGGAGACTGCCTTTTGTGTTTACATATGTAAATGTACGTAGAGACACACACATACTGTATTTGTATATAGATAATGTATATAGATATATTTTGTTTAAGTTAAACCTCATAGCAGAATGAGAGTGACAGAAGGTGGAGAGGGATGAAATAATCACATGATGATTATTGTTTAATTTGACTTAAATTTTCATGAGAAGGTTGGAATGAGTGCAGGGATGTTGCAGTGTAATTTTGCGTTAATAACATTCTCCCCATTAGAAAGGTGTGATGGGATCTTTCCATTATGAGCTATAAAGCCATGTTCCCTTTAGGTTCTCACATCCATTTATATGCAGATGATGTCCATCCTGTATCTCTCCCTGTCATAATTGGGCCTACAATCTGTAAAGCAGTGGAGTACACATCCCTATTCTTATCACTCAGAGAGGAAGTGTGTTAGGAAGTGTGTGCACTGATGTGTAGCTACAGTATATATCCATGTGTGTGTCTGAATTTGAATACATTCATGTGTGATTGTAGCTTGCTGGGCTCCATGGAGAGACACAGAGTGGCAAAGAAGAGCCTTCATCTCATAGGCCGGAATGACAAAGCAGGCACATCTCAGATGTTAATTTGAAAATGAAGGATATCTTGCATGCTTTTTCCTTCCCACTCTTATCCCACTCTTCAGATATTGAGAGGGCTCTCCATATATCTGAGGAATGCTGGGACTAAGTTTATCTGTCATTCCCCTGGAGGTTGCCCTGTTTATTTCCTGTCCCTCTTCTGGCACTATTGATCCATTATCACAAGCATCCATTTCATTTCCAGGATAGAGAGCTTCTTAATGTGACCTTATTTGCATCAAGGTTGTTGTGTTTCATCAGAGACAAAGAAAGACAGAGAATTCAAGTGGAGGACTCCCACAATCTAGATTTAAATTTGCCTGAAACTTTTATCAAATTTACTTTTTCCAGATTCAATATCACTTAAGCAAATGCTTTCACAGGCAGATGTTGAAAATCAATAGGAGTTAGTCATCCCTTACAAAGGACATGCAGAACAGCTCGATACAGTTACAACGCAGGGGCATGGATAGGAAAGACACCTTCATTTGTTCAGCTAAGACCGTAAAAGAATTTTCATGTACAGAAGTTTGGTCTTATCAACCCCAGATTTTGTTGTATGAGGAAAGAAATGGTGGCCTATGGGAGATGACCGTTCATGTGCAAGTTATTGAACTTTTCTACATGCTTAGTGTTACTGTGTTACTTGTGTTAAAAATAAGAAAATGAGCCACGTTTACACACATTAATCACAAGCAAAATACAATCTGCTACACAGCCAGTGTACACAGCTCAATTAAAATAAAAGCATATCTGTTCCCTCAGACATGTAAGACAACCAAATGAATATGCGGCTGAAACACTTTCTGTGTGGACACACTATAAAATCAGTCAATTTTTATTACTGTATATTCAAATTTCAGGCATAAGATATTATGTCATTTTATCAAACATCTTTATTAGCATACTGGGTGGGGTATATTATTATATTATTATATTATTACATATATTATAAGATAATCTGGACATCAGGTCTTTTTTTAAGAGGAACCAAACTGCTTATAGGACCCAAAAGTAGAACAGTAGACAGAAATCACTGCAATCAGTTTATTAGTACAATATCAATGTACAGAATGTGCAGTTTGCTGGGGCTTGATTTGGGCAAGTGACAAGAAGTGGCAAACAAAGGAAGATCAGGGAGATAAGCCAGACAGAGGCTGATCAGAGAAATGACGCGGGGAGAGTTTGGCTGACCTATGGCATGAAATCCAGGTGGAGAATGGCTCAGAGGTTTGTTGGCAGAGGAGACAAAACACAGATGTGAGGTCAGGAGCACAGCGCAGGGAACAGACTAGCAAGAGCAGATCAGGAGCAGGACAGGAGACAAAGCATCACATGGGATAGCTAATGATCTGACAAAGACTGGAGTGAAGGACCGGGGTATATATAATGTGAGTGTTGGTTGCCATGTGGGCTGGCAGCAGGTGAACCACGCCCAGTTCACCTCAGGTACAGACAGAGACACACTAACAGGGAGAGAGAGAAAACACATAAGAAACACAAGGGAGGGGAAACAAGAGAATCACTAGGAAACAGGCATGAGCACACTGCCAATCCTGAAATCCATCATTTATTTTTACTTCATAATTTGAGGAATGTTACTCCTGATCACTCCACACAGATCTGATGTTTTGGTCGCCGGCTTTTGGTTTCTATAGTGAAGTGGAAGCTTGTGTTGTTGTTTGAGGCCCAGCGATTCATGCACATTATGATTGTTGTGGCGATCTGCCTGGAGGTGTGGCTGTGCGCACTGCACCTGATGGCAGCGGACAGCAGAGCAAACGTGTCGGCGGGCGCGCGCTATGTGCGCGCCTCCATGCCGCGCCTCAACAGGTGAGAGCAATTGAGGTAATCAGCAGCACACGCCAGGAACTTGGGCAGCATCAGTGGCAAACCAAACATTTGGCTGGAAAGCAGCAGCAGCAGCAGCAGCAGTGGCAGCGGCAAATAATCCAAGACAAAGAAAGAACCCGCAGACGAAAACGGCTCAGCAGCAGCAGGAAAACAAGGACAAAGAAGGAACCTACGGACGAGAAACGCATGGGAAAGGGACTGGAAAAAAAAAAAAAAGAGGCTACCGGTAAGCTCATACATCTCACTGGACTCTTAAGTGTGTTTTTTGACTGCGCTGCTGAAGACACGTTTGAATTGTTGGACACTGCTGCTGAGGACATGTGTAAATTGTACTGCCTGCTTGTTTAAGTTAGTATTATTATTATTTGTGTGAGTAAAAGAAAAAATGCAGCTTAAGTGCAATTTGTGTTATTTTTGATTACCTGTTTATTTGAATTAACATTTATTTATCTTACATAATTAGACAGAAAGTAGTTCATTGTTTGCTAAAACCTTTATTTAAAATAGTTTGAGTGACAGTTAAATAAGTTTGCTTTATTTGAATTCATGGGAAGAAAGCTAAAAAACTGTTAAAACTGTTTAAAAAATAACAAAATAAAATCTGTTTAATTTGTGTAAAATCCATATAAAATAATTTGGGTAAAATGAGTTAATTTAAAACATTGTTTAAAAATGTAGGGCTAAATTTCTGTTTACTTAAAACCTGATTAAGTTCGTGTTTAATTAATGATTATATTGATATAAAACATGCTTACTTTACTCAGTTGTAAAATATATGTATTTATATTTGTTTGTTTTTTGTGTTTTAAAGGTTTTTCACCTTGCCTCCTCTTCACTGCTTAAATAAAAATAAAGAAGAAAACGAGTGAAATCCTGTCGCACATCCAGTCCTTCCTTTTCAAGTGTGGGAAGCCATGGCGTTAAAGACACTTGACAATGATTCATTCACAGAGTCAATTGCCATTGCACACCACATTTTCAACCTCAGCCAGAGTAAAAAATGTTTAAAAATTTCATGTTTTTCCTAATTACATTTCCATCCAGATGTTTCTAAGAGCAGAAAAAAAGTGCTCATAAAAACAGGTGGACGCAAATGCATTCAGAGACGAACAAAGAGCTGAGCTGCAGGCACCCTGATGAGCTCTGATGTCATAGTGAAATGGCTGGCCATAAGTTCATGAGTTCATTGAAAAATAAATAGAAGTGGAAGACTATTGTAGCAACTGTGGCAGTCATATAATAATGACTCATAAGTACCAAATAATGCATATATGAAGGCTAACACAGTAATGAGTTGTAACAGCTAGTGACCAGAAGTTTAGGGGCGCATTTCCATTACACAGTTCCAGCTCTACTCAACTCGGTTCTACTCTACTTGGTTTGGTTGAGTTTCCATTACAATTGAGTACTTCATAGTACCTCCTCAACGTAGGCGGGGTCGTCATACCGCGGCTGCGCGAAACCGCCATGATGTCAATTTGTACGCGACGCAAACAGAGCCGACGAACAATGGAGGACAACGAGGTGATGTTGTATTTGCTGCTCGGTTTGTGGCTTTTTGTCGACGGACCACGGTGATATTTTATGAGCAGCCATTTCCCTCGAGTGAGAATAAAGAATAAAGTCAGCAGTTGCTGTTGCCCGGCGTTACAATGGAGGGGGCGGTATTGTTTTTCTGGTGTTGGACGTCGCAGACCAGTGACGACACTCTCCGGCCAATCAGTGGCCGACAGGCTGTTGACGTCACACATATAGTATCGCTTCTACTCGCTTGGAACCTCGCCGCCAGAGCAGGTGCTAAAAATAGTATCGGGTACCAGGTACTATCCCTAATGGAAACACAAAACAACTGGGTAGAGTCGAGTCGAGCCGCGCCAGTGGAAATGTGGCATAGGTTTCGCTCAAGGAGAGAGTGGACAAGAGACTGAGGTTGCTTTTTAATGGTACCATATATTATAGAAAAAATAGTAAATTACATACAACAACAAGTGAAAGAGTATATACAGTGTAGAACAATCAATTAATATGAAACCCGGAATAAGAATGGCCATTAAGGTAATGCAGTGCTTGTTCAATGTCTTATGCACATTAAATAATTGCGAGGCACAATAAGAAATTTCCGATACATGAATGCACAGCTCGAGAATCACAAGCTTCCAAATCTCGGATATCCCAAGTTCAGAGTAGACACCATCTTAACCCACCAGCCACCCACAGTTCCTTGAAACCCACGTCTGGGTTTGAAATTGAGTCCAGGGGGAATATTGGTGTGTGTGGGGGAAAATGTGTGTGGGTTGTGGCAATGGGCAAAGCGAGTAGATGATGAGTGTGGGCTACAGAAAGCCCCCTACCAGTCCAGCAGGAGAATTGCAACTCTTCGGTGATGTGCCAGTTCATAGGCTCTAGGTCTGCTCCTTTTAGCTCGCCATCAGTCTAGAACCTGGCCAGTTACACACACTCATTCGTCATGGCTTGGTCACAGGTTTGGTCGCGGCAGAAGGCTCCTGTAGCTCATTTCACATGCAGCCTCCCCATTGCTCCTACTTGGACTGAGCTACTGGAAATGACCTCTTCAAGTTCCGGTAAGTATTCTCCATTTTCCTCTCCAGAGACATCTCCCTCCATACGGAGCGAAGATGGGTCCTCGGGATTGGACAGACGACTCTCCGACAACCGGCAAGTTCTTTGCAGGTGAATGAACTGGCACAGCCACTGCAGCGTTGGTGGGTGAAGACTGGGTAGAAAGAGTTCTTGCTACAGTGAACTTTACAGTTGGTGGGATCACTATTCTCCATTCCTCCTCTTCCTTGCTTAGATACTCTCCTGGGTCTACACCAAGCTTTTTCAGACTATGAGTTTGAGGTCTGCATGCAGGTGTAGCAGGTTGCAGTTCTGGTTCTTTACTCTCAGGCAGGAAACCACACGGAAGTAGAAGGTCTCGTGCAACGTTCAAGTTTTTCCAGAGGAATTAGTTTAAGGATGCCCACACGTTTAACAACAACATAGATGTCTTTCTCCCACTTGTCCTCCAACTTATGTTTACCACCAAGCCTTACATTCCAGACAAGCACTCGATCTCCTTCTACCAGAGTGGAGGGTTTAACTTTCTGATCAAAGCGAGTCTTGTTTCTTTCGGCTGACTTGACTGCATTCCTGGAAGCAAGTTGGTAGCTTTCCTCCAGCCGAGAGCGGAGGTTCTGCACATATGTCAAGTGCAATGTCGAGGATGCATCTCTGACTGGTACGCCAAAAGCAAGGTCCACAGGTAACCTTGGAGAGCGACCAAACATGAGCTCATAGGGAGTGTAGCCTGTGAGCTCATTTCTGGTACAGCTGTAGGCATGGACCAGTGGCTTCACATACTCCTTCCATCTCTGTTTCTGCTCCGGCTCCAGAGTACCCAACATGCTTAGCAGAGTTCGGTTGAATCTTTCAACTGGTATGGCGTGGTCTGAGTCTTTTCAATGCCAGCAATGTCACAGAGTTCTCAGATGAGATGGGACTCGAAATCGGGGCCTTGGGCTGTGTGCAGACGCTCTGGAATGCCATAATGCACGATAAAATTCTCCCAGAGACACTTAGCAACCGTCTTCGCCTTTTGATTGGCAGTTGGGATGGCCACAGCGTGCTTGGTGAAATGATATGTGAGGACCAAGATGTCTTTGGTGTTACTTTTATCTGCCTCAAGAGTCAGATAATCCATGCACAACAACTCAAGTGGCCTGCTGATTCTGATGTTTACCAATGATGAAGCCCGTTCTGGAAGGGCTTTCCTTTGGATTCAGCGATTACAGGTCTTTATTTTTTTTTCCACATCTGCAGCCATGCATGGCCAGAAGAACCTAGATCTTACAAGGTCAAGAGTTCTCTCAACCCCCATATGGCCCATATCATCATGGAGGCTGGTGAGGACCATTTGGCATAACTCTTCCGGTAGCACGAGCTGGAATGATAGATGCCCTCCATCCTGCATCCTTCTGTACAGAACGTCGTCTTGGAGTTCAAGGCGGTTTCTCTCTCGGAACAGAGGGGCCAGGTCTGGAAGTTCTTTCTGAACCCTGGGAGGGACTATCTCACCAGTCTCAAGTTGATAGATGACTTCTCTGAGACTGGGGTCAGCTCTCTGCTTCTCTTGGAGGTCAAGGAGGGTCACTGAGGGCACAACTGGCAAGCCTTGCTGAGTCTCACTGGCATAGCAGTCAGGGATGACAGAGGCTGACATGCTCAGCGACTCAACCAAGGTAATACAGCTCTCGGTGGACCTTCAGGATTTGAAGCTCTTACCAGACAGCTGTGACATATGGCGGCCACAACATCTGGATCAAGTTCAACTGCCCTGTCATCAACATGGTCATGGGTGAACTGTTGGACCATGGCCCATTCTTTCTTACAGTGGGCATCAGATGGCTGGTGATGGGGTCTTCGGGAGAGTGCATCAGCGTCTTTGTTTTGGCTGCTGGCTCGGAACTGAAGTTTGAAATCATAGGTGGAAAGTGCAGCAAACCATCTGTGGCTGGCAGCGTCGAGCTTGGCAGAGGTCAAGATGTATGTTAATGGATTATTGTCGGTTACGATGACAAACTTGTTCCATATAGATAGTCATGGAATTTCTCTTTACGCTCCACTTCAAAGCCAAAAACTCCAGTTTGTGTGCTGGATATCGGGACTCACTGGCAGATAACCCACGAGTGGCATACGCTATGACACGTAGTTGTCCTTCCTGTTCCTGATAAAGTGCTGCTCCGGTACCTGTAGTGCTTGCATCTGTGTGCAGGATGTACGGCTGTTTTGGATTTGCAAATCCAAGCACCAGGGCTGTTGTCAGTCTGCAAATAAGTGTTTCAAAGGCAAGTTGGCATTGCGAGGTCCATCTCTCATTGAAAGGCTGTTTGGCATTGTGACTCGGAGTAGAGGTCTCCTTGCAGCCTTGGCGACGGGCTGGAGTGTACCCCCTTGTCAGGTTGTTCAAGGGCTTTGCAATTTCGGCTATCCGAGGATAAACCTACGGTAGTATCTTTCACTGTCTGGGGAACTGGCCAGGATTTTAAAGCACTTATTTTCTCTGGATCTGTCTCCACACCCTGCTCTGAGACGATATGGCCGAGATAGCGTACAGATACTTGAAAGAACTTGCACTTCTCGGGTGACAACTTGAGGCCATAATCTTTGAGCCAATGTACTCGCAACAATCAACTTTCATGTTCTTCAAGGGTATCAGAGAAGATGATTAGGTCATCCAGGAAAACCAAAACCTCTTTGAGGTGCAAGTTGCCCATGCAACTCTCCATGAGGCACTGAAAAGTGCTTGGTGCATTAGTTATGCCTTGCGGCATACGGTTGAATTCCCAGAAGCCCAGTGGAGTCACAAACGCGGCCTTGGGTTTGTCAACTTCTGCCATTTCAATTTGGTAATACCCGGACTTGAGATCGAGAACGCTGAACCAATGTGAACCAGTGAGTGCGGTAAATGACTCCTCCAAATTTGGGAGCGCATAGTTGTCATTGACAGTGTGGAGGTTTAGCTTGCGGTAATCAATGCATAGCCTCACATCTCCATTCTTCTTTTGGGCGACTACGATAGGTGAAGAGAAGGGTGACTCGGATTCTCTTATCACTCCTGCCTCCAACATATCCTGTAGATGATCTCAGACTGCCTCAATGTCACAAGGGTAAATGTGTCGAGCTTGCTTTTTAAATGTCTCGTCATGGAGGCGGATGTGATGCTTCACACGTTCTGTACGTCCAAAGTCAAGATCGTGGTGCGAGAATACTTCTGGGATCTGCTTGAGTTTAGCGACGACTCGTTCCTTCCAATCTGGAGGAACTGGAGAATTTCCAAAATCAAACTCCAGGTTGATTATTTTTCCGCTCTGCTTCGTAGTGTTAGTGGAGACACTGTGAGTCATAATTTGGGGTGACACAGAGAGTTCAGCAATGATGCTCAGTGGCGGAAGAGTGATGTTCTGGTTCATTGGTGATCATGATAGGGATCCTGTGAGGTGCGTGGCTGGGCAGGGTAACAAGACAGTTTCTTACACACAAACCTCCGGGCAGTGGAGTAGATGGTTGTTCAATCAGAGCACACTTGCCGGCTGGTGGTGGATTTGCACGAACAGAACCCTTGATGATCATGGAGCAGCCTGCTGGAACTTCGATTGGCGATTTACTAGCCAACCTCACTGTGCCGTCATTGGCCCCCTGGGTCTGCTGATGCTGCAGCTGGAGCAAATGGAGGACAGCTCTATAGCCATGCTGGGATGGTTTGTAGCTGGCACAATCACTTTCCAGATGTTGCTTGTAAAGTGGGTCCAGTGTATTCATCCCAATCAGGACTTGAAACCGGAATCCTGGTCTGACATCTGGGACTACCAGTGCCAGGGTGCACACGTCCATATCATACCCGATGAATTCTTTTGGGAATGTAATAGTCATTTCAATGTAGCCCAAATATGGGACTTCTTGCCCAGTAGCACCCTCCACTTGTAGCAAGTCGCACAGCGGCTTGACAGGTTGATGTGAGAAGTGTTGCTTGTAGAATGAGATGGGTATTGTCGTTACTTGTGATCCAGTGTCCAGCAAGCATGAAAATTCCTGACCAGCTATGCTTACTTGGCCAGTGCATTTGGACCCAATTAAACCTCTGGGCAGGTGAATAGTCTTTGTGGAAGTAGACTGTGACTGACCGATACACTTCACTGGCGTCTGCTTGGTGGGACATTGTTGGTCAAATCAATTCAATTCAATTTTATTTGTATAGCGCCAAATCACAACAGAAGTTGTCTCAGGACACTTTCCATATAGAGCTGGTACAGACCAAGCTCTTTTATCCACAGAGAACCAACAATTCCCCCATGAGCAAGCATTTGGCGACAGTGGCGAGGAAAAACTTCCTTTTAACAGGCAAAAACCTCGGGCAGAACCAGACTCTGGGTGGGCGGCCATCTGCCTCGACCGGTTGGGTTGGTCCTCTGCAGTTATCGTTCAACAGGAACCCGATCTAGTTTAAAGACGAGGCACTTTGGGGGTTTGATCTTAGCCACTTTTTCTGTTTCTCTGTGAACTGTTTCTTCTTTATAGCAACAAGTGAGGGATTTGGATCATTGTCACAGTTGGGTTTTATATGTCCGTCTTCTCCACAAATGTAACAATAACCTGGCTTTGGTCCGGATGATGGAGTCTTGTGAGAAGAGCGAGGAGTAGCTTTGCTGGGTCTCATACTTTCACTGAGCCTGCTGACGTGAGTTGGGTGGGATGAATTGGGCTGCTTCCGAGGCTGAGCAGTAAGAGATGTGAGCTGTTTTTGAAAGTCTGAAAGGCGCTGGGTGAGCTGCTGAGTGATGGTGGTCAGTGCATCAACTTTTGTCTCTTCTGGAGCGGCAGAAGTGTATTGGGCATGTGCCCCGGCTCTTGCTTTCGAAACGAGATGCTGCTTCATATGCTGCACCTTAGCAGCTTCTCTATCTTCCTCTGTCCGGTGTTGTCCCAGTAGCCACGACAAAATTGGTTTAGCAGATGTCGGTCCAGTTCAGTGGCTGGGACCCCTCCCCTCTTCACAGCCAAACTTAGCGCCACCTGCAGACGTTGCAGGTATGCTGATGGCTTTTCATCAGCGTCCTATAACAGCTCCATAAACTTGGCGTACAGCTCATCACCATCTTGGACTGTTCCATATGCAGAGTCAAGGATCTGGAGGTAGGCCATTGGTGGTGTTTCTGGCATGAGATGTCTCACCATATCTACTGCTGGCGAGAGTAGACACTGATGGATTAGTATTAATTGGGACAAGGTTTGTAACAATTATTCAATTTGCTGAGTAAGCATATAAATAGTGCTGTGACACTCGTGCGTAATGCTGCACAATGGATGCGCTGGCACTGCTGGAAGATCACACAAATGGTAGGATCAGGATAGAGAGAAGTTTTAGGGACCATGGAGATTTCCTGGCCCATGATGATGACTGGCTAATAAGCCGATTTAAATTCCCTAGAGCGGTGCTCTTGGATCTATGTGCTGACCTGGCTCAGTGTTAGATAAACCCACCTGCCGGAATAGCACCATCCCGTACCAAGGATTCTTGGCCTCCACCTTCACATCCGACCACTTCTTTTTAATTTCTGCCACAGAACGCTCTGTGGCACTGGAACTATTCACTGCGGTGACGACGTGCTGCCACTAATTTTTTTTTTTATTTTATTCGTGACGCCATTACTGTGACCACCGAACAAAATATCATTTCTGGCCTCCACCTCACCTACAGGCACCTCGATTCCAGTCTCCATAAAATTTCTCTTCCTTTTCTCTGCCATGACTGAATGTAAAATGCCATTGATCAGCAGGCATATTTATATGCAAAGACATTCATGAGGTACTTTGCATTGACCATTCATGGTAAAATGTGGGTGTGTCGGGGGCGGGAATTTTGGGCGTACGCACACATTGAGTATTGTAGCAGAACTAGCCTCTAACTGACCTTCTCTTACCCTCTCTGACTTCTCATGAGAAACGGAGTTGTAAACCAGTCTAACTGATTGAACTATAGACCATCTAGAATGCTCATAATGAAGTGTGATTTCGAAGAGAGACAGGATGTCCCATGTCAATGCTGATTACTCCCCCAATAGCCCTAAGGCCTCAAGACAATTAAACTGTCTGGAAGAACAAAGGCCAGGCTTCAACTGAATCCCCAAACCAAGTCTGCTGATGGGTTGCAAAGTAGCCAACCTTAAAATGAACTGTTTGTAAGCCAGAGGACTTTGTTTCTTGGTATACCTGACAATTGCATCTCTGTACGACTCAACGCTGGATATATGCACATGACTAACCCATGATCTGTAGGATGCCCATGTTCTCTCATGTCCCATGACAAGCTGTGAATCTAACTTTGTTTTAAGATTTGCCTGAGGCTCTGCAATGGAGCCTTCCTACCATCTAAGGGTTTGTAGGGTTCGAAGTTGATTGTGCTTTACGAGACTTTTATTAAGGAATAATCATAAGGATGATAATCATTTTGGCAAATATAGTCTGCATTTCTTTATTTCTTTATCTTTATTTCTTTCTTTATTTCTTTCTTTTTCTTTTGTTGTTGTATTAGTTATAGATTGAGTCATTATTCATGTTGGGATGAAACTGTACCAGGATTATCATTGAATGTTGTCACCCAACCATAGGAAGTGCCTGATGCATGCTGTGAACAATGTTGAAATGTCATTGAAAATTTGTTACTGAAATTATGTGATTGACCATAGTGAGAAGCAGATGAGCCCCTCGTGTGAGTCATTGATTAATTCAGCTCCTTGAGGCGATTGCGCGTCACAAAGCGTCTCACATGTTCGACGGCCTGCCCATTAGACACGCCCCTGGAGCGAGGTTTAAATGTCTGCAGCCGCAGCATGAATTCAGTGCGCGCGTTACTCAGAGTGCGCGTTACTCTGTCTTGTCTTAAGTTATGTTGTGTTATGTTTAGTTTTGTCTATTAGTTCTTTGTCTTAAGTTTTGCACAGTCGTTTTTGCTCTTTAAGTTTTTCCCGTCTTTGAGCTACTCAAAAGCCATACCGAGTAGCGTGATTTATTTTTCAGAAGACGTGTTCCTACAGTTTGCCGTAAGCGTGGAATTTTTGTTTTAGCTAGACGTTTTTGTTTTAACCTCAGTAAATTTTAGTCAAATAATCATAATTTTGTAGCCTTTTTCGACCGGCCATCGAAGAGACTATCAATTTTGTTACTATCAGTCTAAAATAATCCTTCACGGACTCAACTGAACCAAAACCCTGCAGCCAGCTGTTGATCCTTGGTCCGGCTAACAACTGTCCGGAGCTGTCCCTCACCTGTAACCGACACTCTAGAACCAGTTCCAGAGACGTCACCGTCCAACATCAGCTCTCCACCTTGGTGCGCTTGGCCTTCACCAGACCACTGAGCAGATCGAGCCAAGGACGACCATCTGGGCATCTTCGAGTTAGTTCGGAGCAGAGCACAACGGGACGCCATCAGTCAAGTAGGCATGCTAAGAGGGTTTGAATAAGAGTTGGTCCGTGAGGTTAAGAGACGGTCAATTTGTCCAAATTCTCTCCATTAATCGTTTATTCCCTTAACTCTACGTTCGCGTCCCCATTATTCCCTTTCAACTACCTCTCACTATCGCCAATTTATTTACCATTGTGTTGCCATAAGTTTCTTGTGTGTTCTGTCATATCACCTCCCATCTTCTGTCTTATTATTCATGATACATCACTCATTATCCATAATTCTGCTTAATAAATGATATTTTGATATAAGTCCTGGTTAGACGGTGTCCTTTTGAACTGAATATATACGAAATCTGTATCCAGAGTTTACACTTCAGATTATCAGACTGGTTTATTGTTAAGTTCATTCGTTAGTATTTTATCAGAGTTATAGCAGTTAATTTCTGCAGTCCTTCTTAGCTGAGGAAGGTGGTGCCCCGTTATTTTATCAATGAGTGCAACATCAAATTAAGGTAGTACACACTACAGTATAGATTATACGCAATGTTTTATAAATGAGGCCCCTGAGTCTTTGTGCTGAATGGATTGCATTGTCATCGCTTTTCAAAATGTGTTCCACAACATATCGTTGTACCTAGGGTTGCCACCCGTCCCAAAAAAAACGTAATCGTCCTTTAATTGACAATTAAATGTTGTGTCCTGTATTGAACCAATACGGGACGTGATTTGTTCCGTATTTTCGTAAATGTCCAATACACATGTCTGTCACACACATCAACACTAAATTTAACAATAATGAACAAAATAAAACACAGGAAATACTAAGGCCAGCAAAATTGTCGTGGTGGGATCTACGCAGGACCCCCGCTCCGGTCGTCTGTCCAAGTGCCTCGCTGCCTGCGTGTGTTGC
This sequence comes from Chaetodon trifascialis, assembly GCF_039877785.1. Taxonomy (NCBI): domain Eukaryota; kingdom Metazoa; phylum Chordata; class Actinopteri; order Chaetodontiformes; family Chaetodontidae; genus Chaetodon; species Chaetodon trifascialis. Next base: position 3,344,636 of record NC_092062.1, on the reverse strand, counting down.
TGTCACGGTTGCCTAAAGACAGACACCACACACCGGCGCTGCCCACAACACCCGTGCCTTTTAAAAATGTCCACTACACCCGATACTCCACCACGTCCTCAAAAGCGAAAACGCTTGCAAAAGTACAGACGTGAGTGGGAAGAGGCACATCCTTGGCTGGACAGCATCAGTGGAGATGATTACAAGGCAAATTATAAAATGTGTCGGCGAGTGTTTTCAGTGACGCACGGTGGGCTGACTGACATCATCTGACAGCATGCATCAGGAGAGCAACACTGCAGGCACGTAAGAATGCAGAAGACCCAAGCGTCAGTGTCACAGTTCTTCATACCCCAATCATCTCCTGAGACTGATACGGTATGGGACATTATGTCATGATTGATTCAGTATCCTATCTTCTGGCTCTCAACGAAGGCGGACGCTTTTTCTCTTGCTCCCTCCCTGCCCTTATCTGCCCTGCTGCTGCTGCTCTTTGTCTTGTGCTGTCTGTGTCTGATCTATTGGAGCCTCTCTCTGCATTCTCTCCGAAAACCCAAAATCATGGATTTGATTAGCTGGTCTCTCAATGCAATCGACCAAATTTTCTCGACAAAGAGACTGGGTCAAGGTGAGCCCTCCTGCCCTGACGGAACGTTTGCAGCTGGATACACGATGGACTCCTGGGAGAGGTGGAGGATCGTGTGCCTGTCGATCCTTTCAGTTGAGGATGTTGAAGATGTCTACACATTTGGATTTATGATAACAGGCTTTCTGCTGTCTGGAGTTAGCAGCTTCCTGGTTTATCGCAAAGTTCGGAAGTTGATGGCAGGACATTTGGCTACCGAGAGGCTGCCCATCATGGTTGAGGGAATGTGCAGGGATGTCAACACTCAGACTCAAGCAATAAGTGAGATCGGTCGCAAACTGGATGCGATTCTTGATCAAAATCGCTAGCTGGATGCGAATTCTGAACTCCTTCACAGGGTGGATTCCAACTTGGAGAAGTTGTCAGCTCGGCTCGGATCAAAGTGACCACCGAATTTGGATATATTTGAATTACAGCCACCGGGAGACTCAGAAAGACTCAAGGCAGACGAAAATTGCAGTGTTGGCCTAACCTAAACAAATTGTTATCTTCATTGGCTCCCCGAGATAACCGGCCTTCTCAAGGTTGGTATCTCTCCACTCTCCTGGATGTTATGCAGACAGGACGCTCTGGCCCTATCTCCTCCCCCAAACATCCTCTACTTCCGCGAACTTTGTTTCTGGATCAGAATTCTCCAAGGTTATCTCCATGTGTCTTCATCATCAGACGGAAGAGACAATGGGTTGGGACTGAGCGGAGATGATGTACATGGGCTTACACATACACACACACACGAAGACACATAACACACACCCCCCCCTCAAACTCAACGCCTTTGTGGCTCCCTCCCCCCTCCTTTCCTTGTCGCAGTAGAGCACGGAGGGTTGCTGCGTGCATGCCCCCTCTGTGTCTGTGCTGTGAAACCTACCCCCCCCCCCCGAAAACCCTCACCCGCTCCCACACACAGGACTTTCGTTTGGGATTTGCTTTTCTTGCCTCTTCCTCCCTCTTGTTCTCCTTTTTTCTTATCTAAGTAAACGGGGCGCTGATCGCTGGATTGTGCAGACCCACAGTTCTCCTGTTCTTGTACTCCCCATGTTATGTGTCATTGTTCTTTTCATGTTTCTTGGACGGGATGTAACTGAAATGAAATTTCCCCTCTGGGGGACTAATAAAGGCTTTCTGATTCTGATATCTGGTTGTGCTTTTGCCAGAATATGTCAGTGCATGGGCATAGCCTATTTTAGGCTATTGTGGTTTGATTGATTGTTTAGGATGTTGAGTTTTTAAAGTCGAATGAATGATCATTTATTTAATATACAGCAGTATTAGCCAATATAAATAGCCATTTAAAGAACAAATCATACTAATGGATTAACAGTTAATAAATGAATAAATAAATAAATATTGCGATAAAACGTTTATTTTTTTAGATATATATACATTTCCTCGATTAAAAATGTTTGTAGAGCTTTCTGTGTATTCTATGTCAAAATATTTTTGAGGACTACAGTGTTCAGTGATCATTACATAAATTCTTATATTTATATTTGTTTGGATGACCTGAGTTATAAGACAGGCTGTTCAATTTAAATACTGTTCAATTTAATTAACAACAACAACAAACAATAAAAACAGTGGCACAAAATAAAACATACCACTGCTGCGCCCCACCCCACAGGAGTCGGGCCCGTGGTGGTCATGGCCCCGAGGAGCTGTGGTGGGCATCCCTTATTTTCATTTCTGAAGGGTAGCAACCCCAAGTGTAACTGTATGGTAACCGTTAGCTTACCTGTCTTTATGCTTCCTCTCGAGGTGACAGTAAAAGTTTGAAGTCGTATCAATTGTTTCTGTGAGTTGTGCACTGCAGAATTTGCACACTGCCAAGTGTTTTCACTTGCATGTCGTTTTACAAAAAAAATAAACTCCTTGTGGTTTAGGAAACCAAACTTAATTATTGCTGAGTTGGCAGACATATTTCATGACAAGTTCACCGGGTGCCAAGCATGAACACAGCCTCTGCTCCTGTCATATCCATCCTCTCTCTGTATGCAGGGGGTGTGTCAGTCACTCAAATTGTGTGACACTGGGCAGGTAACTTAGCAGCTGCAGCTGGAGGAGAATCACTACTAACAAAGATGTGAAGTTATTAGCTGTTTTTGAGAGGCTCCTTTTTCACTCTTATCAGTAAGGCACGGACAAAAAGCCGATCAGTGGTGGCCTCGACCGGTGTCGTTCAAAAAACCTGAGTCCGCTCAGTCCGAGACCGAGACAAGACCGAGTGAAAATACCTTCGAGTCCGAGACGAGACCAAGACCCTCAAAAAATGGTCTCGAGACCAAGACCGATCTCGAGTACTACAACAATACAATATTAGATGTGGTTCTTTGATATTTGGACATACATGGTGTCCAGATGGTTAAACCTAATGATTTTGGTGATCCTCTGACTTTCTATGTAGTACCACCAACAGATCAAAGTTTGCCACTGTTCAGTGAAGATGTTTTGAGATTTAGGCTACATGATTCCAGATGATCTTAAAGACTTTGGAGATCCCTTAGTTTCCCTCTATCACCACCAGCAGGTTGAAATTTTCCGGCAGGATTAAAAAGTCTGGACAAAAATTGGACAATTTGCCACAGAATTTGGTGGACATTCATGCTCCCCATAGGATTAATTGTTATGTATTATATATTACATAAGGTATTTGCAAAGAAAGTACACTAAACTATGTTAAATATTACCTGCTGAACATTTAACTAAATTTAGTTTACTGTTTTAACAGCTTCATAGAGCTGTTGGCATGTCTGCATATTCTTAAAACACTTGAAAACACCGAATGGCTGCGAATGCATTATAAATATACCAGTCTTCAAAATTGAAAATCATTTGTCTACGTAAACCGCACATGGAGCCTTAATCCCAAGAATAAGAAAAAATAAAATATCAAAGTTTTTTGCAATGCCAATGCGTTGCAATGCAATGTGATTTTTATACAAATTACATCGGAATAGTGTATGCAAATCCACATGATTTCTAATACGCTTCTTAATGTCATGTATTTGAAGTTCTTCAGGTTCTAGACCATCTGCATGATATTTATCTATTATTGTATCTATTTATTAATAAAAATGTATGCATTGACTCAAGGATTTTTTTTCTTTCTTTTAGTTATTTACTTTTAGAGCAACCTAATACTGTACTGTTTATCAACCTGGTTTTCCTTTGTTCTCAAACCAAACCTTTGTTCTAAAAACCAAGGGACTAAGACATAAACATTGAATGACATAAAATAAGTAAATGAAATAAATAGTAAATAAACATGTCATTAAAACATGCAACTAAAATAAGATACAAATAAAGATTAAATATGATATGATAAGAAGCCTGATTAAAGAAATGAGATAAATCAAACAAATCAATTAAAAGCCTGATTAAAAAGGTGGGTCAGTCACTCAAAACATAACATAGCAATATAAAAGCAACTACACCTCCCAACACACCTGCAGACATACGTCATGCACACACCCATCCGCACACAACCACACACATACACATACCCATACCCACACACACCCACCCCAACGAAAATGGCAGGGCACTGAGGCATCATGAGAGGAAAAAGGAAAAGAAAACCACCTACAGGGAGCTCATCTGCACTGTGAAGGATCACCGACCGTGGCCACAGGGAGCGCCGCCGCAACAGAGACCCCCAACCCAGACAAACCGGGGTGTACTCCACACGCAGGGCAGAGCCCCCCAGTCCTCTGGGCCCAAGGGGTCCCCAGGACGACGCCCCGGCGGGCAGACCAGACACCCCTCCCAGTGCGGAGGCCCCCCATGAGGAAGCACTGGAGCTAAAACCTAAAAGACAATAGAATTAAAAGACCTAGAACCTAAAAGACAATAGAATAAAGGACCTAAAACCTAAAATTGAATAAAATAAAAGGACCTAAGAGCTAAAAGACAAAGTACTTGGATAAAACATGTCTGAGTTAAAAGAGTATAAGAAATCAATTGAAAGCTAAACTAAAAAGGTGAATCTTGAGCCTTCTTTTCAATTCAATTCAATTCAATTCAATTCAATTCAATTCAATTCAATTCAGTTCAATTCAATTCAATTCAATTCAATTCAATATTCCTTTATTCGTCCCTCGAGGGGAAATTCCGAATTTCACAGCAGCATCAATAACAGAATAGAATATTAAAAGACAAAGTGCATGCAGTTAACACAAAGTATATACAAAAGGGTGTACCGGGAATAGTATTTACAGACGTTTATGTCCTAGCATATTGCACAGTTTACAGAGAAATATTGCACAGATTACAGGCTTTTATGTACTGAAATATTGCACAGATTATTGCCCAGATTATTGCACAGATTGTTTCCCAAAAAATTGTTCAGTTCAGTTATTGCACAGAATGTTATGCAGATTATTGTACCGCCTATTTGGAGCAGTTTCTATTGTAAAGTCTGATGGCTGCAGGAAGGAAAGACCTGCGATACCGCTCCTTCGCACACTTTGGATGTAGCATCCTGTCACTGATGGAGCTCCTTAGTGCAGTGAGTGTGTGTTGGAGGGGGTGGGAGTCATTGAGGACAGCTTGGCTGTCATCCTCCTTTCCCCCACCTCCTCCACCTGTTCCAGAGGGCATCCCAGGACAGAGCTGGCCTTCTTGATGGGTTTGTCCAGCCTCTTCCTGTCAGCTGCTGTGATGCTGCTCCCCCAGCAGACTACACCATAGAACAAGGCAGAGGCAACAACAGAGTCATAGAAGGTCTTCAGGAGTGCCCCCTGCACCCCAAAAGACCTCAGCCTCCTGAGCAGGTAGAGTCGGTACAGAGAGGCATGATTAAAATCCCCAGAGATCAGTAAGAGGGCCTGTGGTTTCTGAGTCTGCAGCCTGCTGATCACGGTGTTGATGACGTCACAGGCTGCGTCGGCGTTAGCGGAGGGGGGAATATACACAGCCACCACTATGGCGTAAATATAGAAAGAAGAAAATATGGCCTCAGACCAACAGCCAACAGTTCAATGTCCGGGGAGCAGTGCTGCTCCTTGATAGTGATGTGCCTGGAGTTACACCATCTACCGTTCACAAACACTGCCAGCCCTCCCCCTTTCCTCTTACCGCTCTTCTCTGTCCGGTCCGCTCGAACGAGTGAAAATCCATCCAGCGCTACCGTCGCATCTGTGTGCTGCATTCCCAGCCAAGTCTCCGTGAAAAGTAGCAAACTGCACCGCCGGTAGTCCTGCTCATGTCGCATCAGCACTGCCAGCTCATCCATCTTGTTGGGGAGAGATCTTACGTTCCCCATGATGACGGACAGGAGAGTCAGTCTGTAAGCTCTCCTCCTGTCGCGGCGTTTGATGCCAGCATGGCACCCCCACATCCTCCTCTTTAACTCGCGGGGGACATCAGGGCGCTCCTCCGGCCGCACAGCTGTGTTACGCAGGGCCAGCAGCTGATCCCTACTGTAGACAATGGGAGCCATTGTCTCTCACGGACCCACAGACGCAGATGCAGACTGTTCCAAAGCTTCGGACCGTAGTGGCTGAATGCTGCCTCCCCGTGGGTTTTGGTCCGAACCTTTGGAACAATCAAAAGGCCGGTGCTAGAGGACCTCAGGATCCGCCAGGGCTGATATGATAAAAACCGGTAAGATAAATAAGATGGCCCAAGACCGTTAAGACACTTGAAAACTAATAAAAGCACCCTAAAGTCAATCCTGAAACACACGGGGAGCCAATGCAGCGATTCTAAAACTGAGCGGCAAATCACAACAGAAGTTGTCTCAGGACACTTTCCATATAGAGCTGGTACAGGCTGACCTCTTTTATCTACAGTGATCCAATAATTCCCTCATGAGCAAGCACTTGGCGTCAGTGGTGAGGAAAAACTTCCTTTTAACAGGCAGAAACCTCAGGCAGAACCAGGCTCTGGGTGGGCAGCCCTCTGCCTCGACCAGTTGGGTGATAGAGAGAAAGCAAGACAGAGGGAGTGAGACAGACAGAAATGTAATCAGAGAGAGAAAGAGAGAGAGAGAGAGATGGGGGGGGGTTCAAACCATTTTTACTTGCTCACAGCATCACAAGAAAAAGGTAGTTTCGATGGTAAAGTGCTCAAAAAAACAGAAAACAACAAAATAAACCAGTTAAAACATGTTTAAGTCAGTAAATGCCCAAAGAGCAGCTTCTTTTCCTCCACTGAACAGAGCACATCATTCACACACCACCTGTCTTTGAATTCATCTAGGTTTTGTCTCAGACTGTAGAAATTAAAATCTGTCCTCAGTCGGGTTTTCAACATTCGACAAAAGATCAGCCTGTCATCGGTATCCACTGAACTCTCCAGTCTGTTCTTCCTGCTGATGTAAATGGCCATCTTGGCCTGACCTAACAGGAAGTTCAACAGCTGCCCCTTTGGGTTTGTTCTTCTTGTTGTACCTGTGACACAGAATGAATGTTTGGTGTGAGAAGACTTCATGAAACATGGCAAAACACACACTCAGCAGGTGGAACAGAGCAGAGAGACGAGCACACTCTAAAAAACAGTGAAAAACAGTCTTTCTTTGAGCACAGAAAGGACAGTCAGGGGTAACATCCGGATTGATCACAGACACAAAGGCATTTACAGGAAGCACAGCGTGCAGAAGCCTCCACTGTAGATCTCCCACCTTCCTGGTTAAAGGTGCTTTATACAGTGCTCTTCACTCAAGCCTCTGAGCATGTGTGAGGGCCAGCCGAGCTCTCCATGGAGTGTCCACTCAGCCCGCCAGTTTACTTTGGTTCAGCACCTTAACCAGTAAACAGTACATACTTTTACCTGCTGTGGTCCTCAGTGTGTACTCACTGTTTACCTTCAACAAGAAGTTCTCAGCACACTCAAACACAGGAGTCATTGGCATCAGAGTCATCGGCTGCTTTCAGCCCTGCCCCATGTGCAGCAGCTAAAAACCTCTCAGAGACTCAGCTGATGTTTCCAGACTTCTAGCAGGTGGCCAATGACCCTAGCAGACCTGACTCCGATACAGGAGGCCAGACCTGCAGCATTGTCCAGAGAGGGGCCGCACAAGTCCATCACCCGGCCTAGTGTGACAATCTTGGCCTCACACAGTCTCTGAAGCAGGGACGGTCCTGCTTCACACTTGAGCCGAGTCCCATAGACCACCTGCTCCTTCAGAAGCCAGAAGAGAGAGTCACAGGGAATCTGTCTCTCTTTTTTAAAAAGACTCCACACTTTGAACAGTCCTCTGTAGAAAGCTGGCAGATTGTCCATCCTCAGTCCACTCAAGTCCATTAAAAACTCTGCGAGTCCTAGTCCACCACAGTGTTCCAGAATGGCTCTAGACACAGGTCTCCAGACCAGGTCTGCAGGTCCACACAGCAGTCTCTGGATGAACTGGAGCCTGAAAGCAGCTCCTCTGCTCACCAGGTGTATCAGCCTGTGGCCTCCTTCATCCTTGGGCAGGTAGAGGATGCTCTGCAGGACCCAGTGCAGGTGGTCCCAGAAAAAGTCCACCATGACTGCCTGCACCTGCCTGCACAGCAGGTTTGGAGGAGGGTCCACACACGCCAAATGATGCCACAAACTGGAGGACACAAGGTATAAGTATTAAGTATAAGTATTAGTAGTAAGTATAAGTGAAGTATTTATCACCAGGACACGACCTTTAAAAGACATTTTTGGAAGAATCCACTTCCATTTGTCCAGCTTGGCCTGGACCTTTTCCAGAACGTTCTCCCAGTTCCTGGAAAGAGAGGATTCATCTCCGAGGTGAACCCCCAGATATTTGAGTCCTCCTCTCTTCCACACCAGACCTCCTGGTAATACCAGTTTTCTGCTCAGCCCACCACCTACAGCTAAGGCCTCACTTTTCAGCCAGTTAACCTTAGCTGAGGAGATTTTACCAAAGTCCATTACAGTTTGATGTAACCTATTAATGTCCTCTTGATTTTTAACAAAAACAATGACATCATCAGCATATGCAGACAAATGTAATGGTACAAGACTCTGATCTTGGCTATAAGACCAGAGCTGAACCCAAAAGCCTGCAGCGTCTGCCACAAGTACTGGTGTTCAATCCGGTCAAAAGCCTTTTCTTGGTCCAGAGAAATCAGACCAAGCTCACAGCCCAATGAACCAGAGAGGTTCAAAACGTCACGAATTAAAGCAATGTTGTCAGTTATCAACCTGCTGGGTACGCAGTACGTCTGGTCTCTGTGAATGACCTGCTCCATCACATTCTTCAGCCTCCTGGCCAACACTTTCGACAGCAGTTTGTAATCTGTGCAGAGTAAGGACACAGGCCTCCAGTTCTTAATGTCCTGCAGGTCTCCTTTCTTTGGGAGCAGGGTGAGGACAGCTCTCCTGCAGCTTAGAGGCAGTTGCCCCTTACTCAGACTGTCTCTGAGGACAACCAACAAGTCCTCACTCAGCACTGGCGAGAAAACCTTGTAAAAATCAGCGGGGAGGCCGTCTATCCCTGGAGCCTTCCCGCTCTGCAGGCTCTGCAGGGCCTCCTGCAGCTCTTGAGCAGACACCGGAGCCTCCAGTTCCACATTGTCCTCCTCACAGACCTGAGGCAGACCCTCAAATAAGGACATGGTCCCTCAGGCTCCTCCTGTAGCTCAGCCTTATAAAGTCCTCTGTAAAAGTCTGCTGCACACTGATGGATCTCAGCAGAGTCATACAGCAGCTGTCCGGTGTCAGACTGCAGAGCATGCATCAGTCTCTTCTGTCCATTTTTACGCTCTAGACCGAAGAAGAAGTGAGAGGGAGCATCCATCTCAACGATGTGCCGGAAATGTGAGTGGACCAGAGCGCCCTGCGCAGAGATACCCAGCAGGTCAGACAGAGCTGATTTTTTATCCTTGAGAACTTGAAAATGTTCTCGATCTCCTGTGGAGTCTGCTAGATGTTGAAGCTCCACTACTTTTCTCTCCAGAGCTCTCATAGACCGGGCCGTGTCCTTTGTGACATTGAGAGTGTACTGCAGACAAAGCTGCTTGATCTGAGCTTTGCCTACATCCCACCACTGCTGTAAAGAGCTAAAATCAGGCTGTGTTTCTCTGAAACTACTCCAGAATGATTTAAAAGCCTTGTGAAACCTGCTGTCAGTTAACAGAGTGGTGTTAAAATGCCAGTATGCACTCATTTAGCGTCTTTGATAGACAGCACACAGTGCACCAGAGAGTGGTCAGAGAAACCCACTGGGCTGATGGCAACACCTTTAAAAACATTAAAGTGATGTTTAAAACAGTACACTCTGTCCAGTCTGGCTAGAGACAGCCAGTTATCTCTGCTGTGCACCCAGGTGAACTGTCTCTGAGCAAGATGGAAACGTCTCCACACGTCACAGAGTTCAAATGTTTTAACCAGTTTCAACAGGGCGAGTTTAGAAGCAGCTTGAGGTTCCTGATGGTTCCTGTCTAACTGAGGGTTTTCTGTGCAATTAAAATCACCTCCCAGGAACAGGTATTGCTCACTGCTGCAGGTAGTAAGAACAGTCTTTAAAACGTCTAAAAACACCAGTCTATCTAAGCCAACAGTTGGAGCTCCCCCCTCCACTCCCTCCTCCAGTCTGACTCGTTATCAAGAGTGCTGTGGGTCTCCTGAAGGAAAACCACATGTAGTCTTTTACACTGAAGAAGAGAGAAGAGGGCAGCTCTCTTCACACCCTCTCTTGCACCATTAATAAATAGTGCTGTCAGGCGATTAAAAAAATTAATCTAATTAATTACAGGATTTGTAATTAATTAATCTAATTAATCGCATTTTAATCTCATATCTGCTAAAGGTCCCCAAATAAAGAATTTGAATTCTAGGACATTACAATTCACTGACATTCACATTACAGCTGGTGAATTCTTTTCATCACTGTAGTTCTCGACGGTAGCTGGAAATTAGAGTCAGATGACGCTATCCGAAACGCCTCTTTTAGGCCCTCGTCTTCCACGATTGAAATCGGCCTGCAATCAGCAGCAACCCACTATGCGATTGAGTTTGTCAGTTTTTCTGTCGTGGCTTTGCTCATTCGTTTTCCTAACTCAGCAAGTGTGGGTTGGCGGAGTGAGCTCACGGTAGCACTAGCGGCACTAGCAGCAACTACATGTTTAGCGTTTAAATGATAATTCAGGCTGGAGCTGCTACAGTGATAGGAAAATTCTTTTTTGCACAAGGTACAAATCACTGCGTTCTTGTTAATAGTCCCGTCTTTGTTCTTTTTATAAATAAATTTGCCGTTCAAAGGTCCAAGTAGGCTTGCCTTGCTCGCATCCATGTCTGTTGTCACCCTGCTTTTGACTAGTGGCGTAGGTAGGATGCGACCTGCCACTGCAGCCTACGGGTCACTCAAAGGGCAAAATTTAAAATACTTGCGCATTGACTTGCCACTCATGTAGGGCTGGGCAATATGGCTGAAAACTCTATTGCGATATAAGTGTTTTATATTGGTCATATCGATAATTACTGATTTTTTTATGACCTATTTAAAATACCAGGAGAAAAATACATTCAATTTAAACATTTTTATTTTAAATTGAACCTTCCTCTGATTATAATCCCCTCAGCTATAAAGGCAGAAAGGAAAGGAAATGTCAACACAACCATGGAAAACCCTCAAATAATAAATGTAAAAAAAAAGTGTAAAAATGTAAACAGAGAGAAACCTGGGAACTTTTTTTCCTGCAGGTTTAGTGCAGAAAGTTCACAAGCTGATTCACCCTCTGCTGAATAAAATGTTTTCAGATATGTGCAGTGTTTTGGAAACATAGCAGAAACTGAGGTGGACTTGACTGAATTATAAAACCAGCCTAGACATATGAACAACTTTAGTCACTCTTGTTACTCTAAACAAACATGAACTATTCAATTATATTTTTATTGCGTGTGTTTTTTTGTTGTTGTTTTTTTTAAAAGCACGTGTAAGAGGTGTTTATAACCTGGCTTCTCCACAGTGCTCAGTGAAGCATGTCTTTAGCTATATGATATGCCGCTGCCTCCGTTACATCTTCGTGCCTTTTAGATGATTTGTCATCAGGCACTGAAGCAGATACCTCTGCATGGTGGTCAGCTGCTTGTGCGGTGGTGCTGCGGTTGGCGGACGTTGGCGAATACGGCTGCGCTCCAAAGAGTGAGCGCGGCTAAGGTGATTAAACAAGTTTGTGGTATTTACCGGTCTTGGTGGGGACGAAAGTCTTGCATAAGTTACAGACCACATCGGTCTGACTACGGTCCGACTTATAAAATCCGAAAAACTCCATACTGACGAGCTGACTTTCCCTGTTCTATTGACCATTTCTTCGCTCGCTTTGCCGGCTGTCAGCTCTGACAGGTGGCTCTGCCTGTTTTTCTCCCGCTCTGTCGGGCATGAACAGACCAGGTGACCCTCTGCTCCACATCCAAAACATTTGAGCGTATCAGTGGTAACATGGACTGTGTAGTCGAAGTTATCGATACGGAAACGGAGAGCTATATTTTGCTCATCCTTGTTTCCATTTAGGACCATGGACACTTGTCTCCTGAAAGACATGATGTGTTTGAGCATCGGAGATTTACAGCCGAGGGGAATCAGCTTCATGGGGGACACGATCTGACCATGTCGAGCTAACTCGTTTTCTAACAGGTCTTTTTTCAGAAAGGAGGACACATTCGACACGATGACCTTTTTTACTGGACTAACCTGAGAGAACACCGGCGTCAACATCCCCTGAATCACTACCCCGCTTTCTAACAACTAATTAGCTTTCTCAAGGCACCACAGCGCTGTTCATCCTGGAAGCCGATTTGACGCTTCCATAACCCACAACTTCACCAACAGCCAGGTCACAGTCTTCCACCGACACACCAAAAGGTGGCGAAAGTTTGATGGCATGTTTGCAGCCATGAATGAATGGCTGGCAGCGGCAGCAGCCGCCGCCAAACAAACAAAACACCCGCAAGTGAACAATTAAAGTTTGGTCATAGAGAAATTATTTACAAAACCATTAACCAACACCCAGTGCAAGAAAAAGGAGCAAAAAAAGGTTTGAAACACTTACACGCTCAACAAACGCTCTCCGACACACTCACCCTGTCACTCCCAGCACACACAGAGAGAGAGAGACAGAGAAACAGAGAGACAGAGACAGAAACGCAATCAAAGTAACAGTGACAGTGGATGAAATAATAGTAGTAGCAGTTACAGTGGATGTCAGGCAGGGCCAAGGCAGGAGATGTGGCTGTAATCCACAATCCAGAATCAGCCACTATCCATGGAAACCTGTGAGACGACAAAGCACAGAGACTCCGCAGAAGAAGCTAAGTTAGTAATACGCCATGGTAGGACATGAAAACATGCAGATGGAGAGGGAGAGGACAGAGGAGCTCGGTGTATCTTTGTCTAATCCAGTCTAATGCTATAGCAGCATAACTAGGGGCTGGTCCAGGGCAAGCCTGAGCCAGCCCTAACTATAATCTTTGTCAAAAAGGACAATTTTAAGCCTACTCTTAAATGTAGAGAAAGTGTCTGCCTCCTGGACAAAGACTGGAAGATGGTCCCACAGGAGAGGAGCTTGATGGCTAAATGCTCTGGCTCCTGTTCTTCCAGCCAGTTGTCTGTGATTCCTTGGTTTCTCCAGTGCATTTAATACCATCAAGCTGCTGCTCAGGGTGAGAAGCTGCAAGTGATGGGAGTCGATGCTGCAAGTGATGGGAGTCGATGCACCTACTATTTCCTGAATTACTGACTGACAGACAGACCACAGTTTGTTCACCTGGGCAACGTTCTCTCTGAGACCGTGGAAAGTAGTACAGGAGCAGCACAGTTTTGTCTCCTTTTCTCTTCACCTTGTACACCTCAGACTTTCAGAACAACTTCATCGTGCCACCAACAGAAATTTTCAGACAACTCAGTGGTGGTTGGGTGTATAAAGGATGGATGAGAGGTGGAATACAGAGTAGTGTTGGATGATTTTGTGGAATGGTCTGGTATAAATCACCTGCTGCTTAACGTGACTAAGACCAAGGAGATGGTGACTGATTTCAGAGGGAACAGGGCGACCACACAACCACTGTGTATTCTGGGGGAGTATGTCACAGTGATGGAGGATTACAAATACCTCGGAGTGCACATCAACAACAGACTTAACTGGAAAACTAACATTAACGCTGTTTACAAGAAGGGGATGAGCAGACTCTATTTCCTGAGGAGCCTCTGATCATTCGAATGCAGTAAGATGCTAGAGATCTTTTACCAGTCTGCTGTTGCCAGTGCACCCTGAACATCCTCTTCACGACCTCGTAGACAGACAGCAGAGATCCTTCTCCAGCTCTGCTGTCACAAGGACCGCTTCAGGAAATCATTCCCGCCACGAGCCATCATGCTGTACAACAGCAATTTAAACATTTAATCTACCACCCTCACAAAATCCAATATTTCAATGTTTACATATTATTTGCACTACTGCAATTTTGCACATTACTGTTAACTGTTTTTTTTTTTCTCTCTCTCTCTCTCTCTCTCTCTCTCTCTCTCTCTCTCTCTCTCTCTCCAAGAACTGCTGTTAATATTTGTTTACATACATACTTATTTCTATACTTATAAGTACTTAAGTACTTATATAGTTATATTTTCAGATTTACTGCTATTCTATGTTCATGTACGTAGTTACATTTTAGGAATGGCTGCTGTTTTATGTTTATATACTTAGTTATATTGCTTAAGAACATTCTTTTCTCTTAGTTTTATGTGCATTGTTTCATTTGCTGCTGCAACAAAAGAATGTCTCAATAGAGGCTAAATTCTATTATTATATCATTTCCATTATCACTCCTCTTCTTATCAACCATTCACACCTTTTAAAAGTATGTCTAGCAGGAACACTTGGTGTTCAGGCTGCATGACTCCTGTTGGCTTGCGAATGTACCCCATAGAATTAGGTCAGCTTCTCCCTGGTCCAGCCCCCTAATCAGGCTGAGGGTATTTAAAAGCACCTGTGGCATCATAGTTTTCTTTTGCCTTGTCTCTGTCTGATGCCACATGGTCCCCTCTTTGTGACTCTGAGTCTCCTGTCTGCCTGGTCATACTGGCGTCTGCTTCCCTGACGTCTTGGTAATCTCTCTGCCCCGAGTGATCTGTATGATTGACATCTGAGGTCTCAATCAGCTGCTGTTTTGCCCTTAATTTTAACTTCTTGTGTAGCGTTCAGGCACAATTGCACCACCTCTCACTGAGTGCCTGACTGGGAGGCTAGGTGGTGTTTTAGATTGAACAAACTGGTATTGATCCCCAATGCTTTGATGATTCCTTTTCCCTTTTCTAGTGGAGCTGGTCGCCGGCTTGTGGTGGCGGCTAGACACTGTAGCATGGTTCCCTTCACAAATTTGCAGTGGTAAGAGCACAGGGACACAATATTGAACCACAGTTTGCAGTGATTGCCGGTTGCCATGAACACACGTGTGGTGGGTGAGTTGCACCCATGGAACACACCCTTAATTAGGCTGCCTCCCTACAGCTAGCCTCAGGCCACTTTTCCTTTTCTCCAGTTACCTTAGTTATTTCTACTGGAAGTTGTTTTAAAGAAAATGTAACATTGTAAGAATAATTAAATAATTGAAAAAAATCTTTTCTACAGTTTCCACACCAGCTTGATTACTTGTCTTTACAGTGCTAACTCTCTTCATAGATACTTCCAGCTACCTTTTAATTAATAATCAATAAATTTGCCTGTGTTTTGGAACAACGTCTCTGTCTTACCTCAGTTAACAAACCTGTGTTGTCTGTGTAGAACCTGGCTTTTGGTTTAGCCCATAATATAATTCCTGTGGTAGACTCCCCAGGTGGTGGTGTCAAGTAGTTTCATGCTGGTGGCCTTTTGGCCTCCCCTCCCAGCCCCGGAACATTTGCATCATATCTATCAACACGGTCAATCACACCTCCTCACTAAGATAAAACTTTCTTCCTTTCCTAAATCACTCCTAAACTAGGACTCTTTGGTCAAAAAATTTCAGCTAAATTAGGAGCTACTTTGCAGAATGTTTGTGAATACGGCCCAACGAGTTTAACAGATGGTCACCCATCTGGTGACTCATCTGTTAAACTCCTGTTTCAATGCAGTCATTGATATAGAGAACAGCAGTGAGGGGAGAACACATCCCTGGTAGACTCCAGAAGTAATCGTCAGGGTGCTAGATGTCGTTTCCCTGAGCCTCACCCACTATCTCCTGTCTGTTAGGAAGTTTGTGATCCACTGACAAGAGTGGGCTGGCACAGTGACAGACCAGTGGTCCAACCAAAAGTCAGTGTTGACTTGTTTTAACTTGCATAAAGTACTTATATCTTGGATATTATGACTACTTGCACTAGTTAGATACTAAACTGCATTTCGTCTCTGTATGGCACTCTGACGATGACAATAAAGTTGAATCTAATCTAGTCTAATCTGGTTTGATTTATGTAATGTCTGTTAACTTTTGTAAAAATAACAAACATACTTATTTAAACCCAAACCAAACCACTTCCTAAACCTAACCAAGTAGTTTTGATCCCTCAACCCTACAGAACTGCAACCACTTCACAACATTAAAGAGCAGTTACTGGATGTAACTACACGTCTAGCAGCATGTCTGCCTGTCACTGGTACTCTCCAACGACCATATGCAATTTTGTGAGTCATTGACAAACAACCTACTCTGTCGCTTAGGTATGAGGATTTTAGGTACTTCAGATTTTATACTGTACATACACAGCTACATTCTCATGCATATCTATGATGCTTAGCATCAACGTATTCATGTTGGGGGGATGGTTTCCTGTAGCTGGTGATGTCCTCCAGGCCTCCCCACAATGACTCACATTTGCTGAAAATCTGTTTTTTAGTGTTTCTTCTTTCTCTTCTGATCTCCTTTGTCCCTGTGGTTCTGGTTGTAGAGGATGCTGTTCTTGCTATATGTGCAGAAAGTTTTAGTTGGCACACATGTCCACAAAAGCTGATATAGGATGTAACAGTCTCAGTGTGGCATCATATATCAGCTTCCTGTGACTCACCACTGTAGCCTCCTGTGATGATTTAATTTCTTTAAATTTAAATTTGCTTTTTCATGTGGGGGTTCTTATGTGTCCACTGCTGTAATACTTACACAGCAATCTTGCACACAGACTGAAATACACCCTGCTGCAACTGTGTCACCATGTTGCCTCAGATTCTATTTTCCACCTCATCTATCCCAAATACTCAGATGGTGTCCCCCCCACCACTGCCTCCCTTTCCCAATTTCATAAATGGATGTTGTTGTGAGCCATGTCAGCAGGGTGTTGGACTGAGATTATGGCCCCTTCTTACCCCTGCCTTCACTATGACTGAGACCTGCTGCCACCACACTGAGCCACTCAACTGAATAGCTGCTAGATCACCCTCAGTACAACAACAGGAACAACACAGGTAGTGGTGATTGTGCGTGTGTGCGTGTGTGTGTGCGTGTGTGTGTGTGTGTGTGTGTGTGTGTGTGTGTGTGTGTGTGTGTGTGTGTGTGTGTGTGAGAGAGAGAGAGAGAGAGAGAGAGACCAGGAATTTATCATGTTGTGGGGACAAAAATCTGTTTACACAGTCACATTGTGGGGACTCACCTGCCTTATGGGGACAAAATGCAGGTCCCCTTAATGTAAATCATTAAATTTTAGGGTGAAGACTGAGGATAGGGTTACGGGTGAGGTAAGGTTAGGATAGGTATAGGGTTAGGAATAGGCAAATAGTGGTTATGGTTATGGTTATGGTTATGGTTAGGGTTGGGTTAGGGTTTGGGTTAAAAAAATTTTTTGATTAAAAATCTGGTGCACTGGCCTAACTGTCTGGATGTAGTATGGACGAGTGGATGAGGCTGTTGTACATGTTTGTTAGTGGCACAGGTGTCAAGTCTCCGTCCTCCACACTTGAGACCTCGGTTCGAATTCCGGCACCGCTCCGCATCCTCCCACCTGCATGTGCTGTCCACAGGTCTCCATTTTGTGTTGTCAGTTGTAGTGTTCCCTGGACCTCCATTTTGTGGTCTACTGAGAATTTTATAGAATGTCTCATTCACTGTGTTTCTACCATTGCCATAGAAAAGTTAAATGAGTAATTAACCAGGTACATGTATAAATGTGGGTGATGAATCCGTGGGGAAGGTGGTCCTGTAGGTGGGGTTCAGGTGTCTGGTTAGGGTAAGGGGTAAGACGAGGGGAAAGCAAACAGTAGGAGAGGGAGGGGGGTTGAGATTTGGGTTGTAGGTCCAGCTTGTGTTTAGGCACAGGAGATGAGAGAAGGTTGAGTTTAGGGTTAGGGGGTCAGCTCGGGGTGGTTGTAGGGGGAGGAGGGTGGTTGGGGTTAGGCTTGGGGGGAGGGAGGGGGTTAAGGTTGGGGTTAGGGAAGGGAAGTGGGTAGGGTACTTGATGGGAGACTAATGGTTGTGGTTAGGGGAGCGGGAAGGTGGTGGGTATGAAGGTGGGAGCGTACAGGAGGCTGGGGGGGTGCTGAGGGGTGGAGGGAGTCATCTTGTCCTGGGAGGGAAGAGGTGGTTGTATCCTGGGTCTGGGTTGGGCTGATGAGGGTGTGGGTGTTCCTTCTGTTAATATCGTTGAGTCCTGTGGGTATGGTGGTGGCGAGTTTGTGTATCCAGATTTTTTCCATTCTTTTGCATTGTGCTGTGGTCCAGTGGGTTAGGCTTAGAAGGCTCCAGGAAATGAATGTAGGCCTTGAGGTCCTGGAGGGCCTGTGTGGCTTCTGGGACCAGCTGAAACTTCTGGCTGTGGAGGTAAGATCAGTTAGTGGTGCAACAATGTTACTGTAATTTCTAATGAAACGTCTCATGTGATTATATGGACATGTGATTTTTGCACATGTGAAATTTAACATGTGAAAAATGTGGAACACGTGATTTGGACATGTTAAACATGGGAAATGTGATTTTGGAACATTTTTCATGGTGTAATGTGTGAAATCCATGTGATCACATGTGAAACTCATGTTATTACATGTGTAACACATATAGACTACCACGTGAAAGCCATGAGATTACATGTCAAAACCCATGCAAATTCCTATGAGAAACCCATGGGATTCCATGTGAAACCCATATTATTACATGTGAAACTCATGTTTTTACATGTGTAAGCCATATATACTCCCATGTGAAACTGATTCAAATACCCATGTGAAACCAAGTGGGTTTCAAAATAGTCTTAGTACTTACATTTTCTATATAACATTTAAACCAACAAAACACAAATTTAAACTAGGAATGCAAGCAGTCTTGGATGTGCCTGGCAGATGTCATCAAACAGGAAAATGAGGGTGCACGATATGATCTGTCCATCCATACAAAGGCAGACTTCAAACCAGTGTTTAATATTCAGTTTAATAATTTTACAAGAAATAAAGTAGTTAAGACAAATATAAGTGATACAAATACTGTTTATTTGCAAACATGCAATAAAAAGTGAGAACAGAACTGTCCATAGAAAGGATCAAAATGCCTCTAAAAAATGTCTTCTGGGGAAACAGTGTGTGTGTGTATTGTGTGTTTGTGTTGTCTCAGTCCTCTGGGTATCCTCCAGCTGGCTCCCTGTTTTGGGATTGAAAGACAAAAATCAAAGATTAGGGCAGTACAAACACCAGTCTATTCTATTAAAGTAAAGGTTAATTTCTTTTCTATCTGCATTACAGGATTGGTTCTGTTATTTTCAAGTGATGACTGGTCTATGTAGAGTAGTCAAATATAGAAACAAGCACAGATCCTGTGCAGACCCACAGCAGGCCCCTTAGAAGCCATCCAAAACTGGATTCTACAAATCAAAGTATCATCAACAGTATCATATACAGTATAAATAGGTTACCTTGTTTCCCTCTCAGCTTGTCTCCTGGTGTCTTGTAATTTTTGAGCCACACAGGCTTTG
Source organism: Chaetodon trifascialis (assembly GCF_039877785.1). Taxonomy (NCBI): domain Eukaryota; kingdom Metazoa; phylum Chordata; class Actinopteri; order Chaetodontiformes; family Chaetodontidae; genus Chaetodon; species Chaetodon trifascialis. The sequence goes on along the minus strand of NC_092062.1, from coordinate 3,325,158 downwards.
ATTTCAGTGTGTCCGATGGCTCCGTGAACCTTTTTGACATGGTCTGTAAGAAATGAAATGCTACTAAATTTATTCACGGTTCACCAATTAATTCATGTTGTGTAAGATAGGTGTCAATGAGGATGCTAATAAAAATAATTGAAAAAGAGCAACATTTTTGTGTGTTAACAAACTGATACAATAGCATTTTGCCCAACCCAAACAATATTCAGGCATGCTTACCAATTACTTGCTTCACTTTGCCTTTGTCAAGGCTCTGTTTTTTCTCCCCTATAATCTCCTTTTTCCCTGTGATGGAACACGTCACCATCTCTTCCACAGTGAAGATGGAGTCCATCACAGTCTTGCTCCTTGTAGCCATCACACCTTTGACCATAATCCAAGGCGGTTCGATTCAATAAATCGAATACAGACTCGTTCTGCAAAGATGAAGAAATATTGGAATACATCCATGTACTCCTAGAATGCAAAAAAGTCCAGTTCTCAAAGGTATGGTATTGGCATGGCTGAGAAAAAAAAGATTTAACTTTTTTTTTTTTTTTTTACTGGGCTTCAGGTTGTGTGGCGAAGCTTATGTTTGCATCCCACATGTGCAATGTGTAGGTGTAAGGCCTAAATTAGCAGCTAGCTATTACTGAGTTTCTAATAAGCAAAAATATAGGAATTATTTGAAATCATCATTTTGGCACAAATTGTCTATGTAGTATTACTGCGTGGTGATGAATGAGTGTGTGCTTAGTCTATTCAAAACAGGGTTAGAATTTATTTATATTTTAAATATAACTAAATGTTGTTTCTAGAGCAGCAACAGTAACATTTACAACAGCAAAGTTAAAAGTTAAAACAGCACATTTAGATAACACAAAGCCTTGTAAACATGTAATATGTAAATATGTGGATTGAAGGGCATCGTATGTTTCACTATGAACTCTGCTGTCGCTGGGGTTATTTCATGGTGTCGCTTTGAATCTCATTCAAAAGGAGTTCTGTTCTCTCACATTTCTGTCAATACGGGTTTTTAGCGATGCAATCGTCACACATGGCCTTGTGATACTTTTTAAAGCTACAGTAGAAAGGGTCGTTCTACACAATGCGTGACTGTCAAAACAGGTCCAGACAACCGGCGTACTGTTCCTCTTTGACACTAAAGTCACCTCTGGCTCCTCGGTGTTCAGTTCTGGGGGGGAGGGGAGCTGGCAACTAGCGTGCCATCACCAAACATTAATTAGAAGAAATGAAAAGACAGCAGAATAAGTATAGATGATCAATTCATTGCTTACAAGAGGATTTGGGCAGGCCAAATATAATGAATGTATGGGAAACACTGCATGGTCCACAAATGAAATCACTTCTCCTGACTATGTAAGTGATACCTTTGTCTCTCCTATTTGGTTGTGAAGAGGGGCTGGGTGGCTGCTCGAAGGCTCGAAGGCTGCTGAATTGCCTGTGTACAGTCTTTCACAGTTTTTTGATTGTATCTGCTAGCCCTACAATTAAATCAAAGAGGGAACACTTACCTATTCAAAATCACTAATTGAGTTATCACTTATTATAGTTGTAGCATAACTATTATAATATTGTCATGGAAATAGGTTCAAGGTTACTGCAAGGGCTCCCCTCCATACTTACCCTCTTGCAGTTGAAGGTTCAACCTTTGCAACCACCTGATCACCTTATCCTTGTCATTTATCCTCTCCTCAAGCTCCTTTAAGTCATTTTTGTAGTCCCTCTATCAGGTGAGAAAGAGAAGATAAAGAAAGAAGAGGCTTAAATGGACGGAGAACTTTGGTAGTATCTCGTGATATACTGTAAGCCCAAAATCTGTGATTCTCTGTTATCTGTTGCTCTGGTTGGTACAAGTGGAGAAGGTGTGTTGTAATCCTGCTGAAATGTTTTCAAGCAAATTGCTTTCTCTATGTGATTGAACAAACAAGTCCATCTATCCATCCATTTTCTCCTGCTTCATCCAGGGCTGGGTCGCAGGGGGAGCAGTCTGAGTAGGGACGCCCAGACTTCCCTCTCCCTTCCCCTAGCTCTTCCGGGGGGATCCCGAGGCGTTCCCAGGCCAGCCGAGTGATATAGTCACGCCAGCGTGTCCTGGGTCTTCCCCAGGCCTCCTCCCGGTGGGACATGCCTGGAACACCTCCCTAGGGAGGGGTCCAGGGGGCAGCCGATAGAGATGCCCGAGCCACCTCAGCTGACTACTCTCGATGTGGAGGAGCAGCGACTCTACTCTACTCCTCCCGGGTGACAGAACTCCTCACCCTATCTCTAAGGGAGCGCCCCGCCACCCTGCCGAAGGAAACTCATTTCAGCTGCTTATATCCGGGACCTCGTTCTTTCGGTCATGACCCAAAGTTCATGACCATAGGTGAGGTTAGGAACGTAGATTGACCGGTAAATCGAGAGCGTCACCTTTCGGCTCAGCTCCTTCTTCACCATGACAGACCGGTACAGCGACCGCATTACTGTGGCCGCAGCACCGATCCACCTGTCAATCTCACGCTCCATCCGTCCCTCACTCGAGGGAAGAGTTCCTGCCTCACTTGAGGCAGGAACTCTCCCCCAACCTGAGGGGAGCAAGCCACCTTTTTCCGGTCGAGAACCATGGCCTTGGACTTGGAGGTGCTGACTCTCATCCTGGCTGCTTCACACTCAGCTGCGAACCGCCTCAGTGCATGCTGAAGGTCCTGGCTCGAGGGAGCCAACAAGACAACATCATCCGCAAAAAGCAAAGACGAAACCCCCTCCGGCCCCTGGCTGCACCTAGAAATTCTGTCCATAAAAATGATGAACAGAGCCGGTGACAAAAGGCAGCCCTGTCGGAGTCCAACATGCACCGGGAACAGGTCCGACTTACTGCCGGCAATGCGGACCAAGCTCCTGCTCCGGTTGTAGAGGGGCTGTACAGCCCTCAACAGAGGGCCTCCAACCCCATACTCCCAGAGCACCTCCCACAGAGTGACGCGAGGGACACGGTCGAATGCCTTCTCCAAGTCCACAAAGCACATGGGCGGACTGGTTGGGCAAACTCCCATGAACCCTCAAGCACCCTGTGGAGGGTATAGAGCTGGTCCAGTGTTCCACGGCCAGGACGAAAACTGCATTGTTCCTCCTGAATCCGAGGTTCGACTATCAGCCGGATTCTCCTCTCCAGTACCCTGGAATAGACTTTCCCAGGGAGACTGAGTAGTGTGATCCCCTGATAGTAAAGAAAAAAAAAAGAGGGACCACCACCTCAGTCTGCCAGTCCAGAGGCACCGTTCCCGACTGCCATGTGATGTTGCAGAGGCTTGTCAACCAGGACAGTCCTACAACATCCAGAGACTTGAGGTACTCAGGGCGGATCTCATCCACCTGGTGCCTTGCCACCGAGGAGCTTGCAAACTATCTCAGTGACTTGAGTCCCGGTGATGGATGAATCGACCTCCAAGTCCCCAGTCTCTGCTTCCTCTACAGAAGACATGACAGTGGGATTGAGGGGATCCTAGAAGTATTCCTTCCACCGCCCGACAGTATCCCCAGTCAAGGTCAACAGCTCCCCACCTCCACTGTAAACAGTGTTGATAGAAAGCTGCTTCCCCTTCCTGAGGCGCCGAACAGTTTGCCAGGATTTCCTCGAGGCCGACCAGTAGTCCTCTTCCATGGCCTCTCCGAATTCCTCCCAGACCCGAGTTTTTGCTTCTACAACTGCCTGAGCTGCCGCACGCTTAGCCTGCCGGTAACTGTCAGCTGCCTCAGGAGTCCCATGAGCCAACCACGTCCGATAGGACTCCTTCTTCAGCTTGACGGCATCCCTTACTTCCGATGTCCACCACCAGGTTTGGGGGTTGCCGCCACGACAGGCACTGCCGACTTTACGGCCACAGCTACGGACGGCTGCATCAACAATGGAAGTGGAGAACATGGTCCATTCGGACTCAATGTTTCCAACCTCCCTCGGAATCTGATCGAAGCTCTCCTGGAGGTGGGAGTTGAAAACCTCCCTGACAGCGGGTTCCGCCAGATGTTCCCAACAGACCCTCACGGTACGTTTGGGTCTGCCAAGTCTATCCCGCTTCCTCCCCTGCCAGTGAATCCAACTCACCACCAGGTAGTGATCAGTAGACAGCTCAGCCCCTCTCTTTACCTGAGTGTCCAAGACATACCGCCGAAGGTCAGATGATACGTCTACAAAGTCGATCATTGGCCTCCGGCCTAGGGTGCCCTGGTGCCACATGCACTGATGGACACCCTTATGCTTGAACATGGTGTTTGTTATGGACAAACTGTAACTAGCACAGAAATCCAATAACAGAACACCACTCGGGTTCAGATTGGGGAGGCTGTTCCTCCCAATCACACCCCTCCAGGTATCATTGGAGGGGTGTGCTCAATGCTCACACCCACGTGAGCATTGAAGTCCCCCAGCAGAACAATGGACTCCCCAGTTGGAGCACTTTCCAGTACTCCTCCCAGGGACTCCAAGAAGGCCGGGTACTCTGCACTGCTGTTCGGCTCAGACTGTGCGTGGAGGTGAGCCCGACTATCTCTAGCCGGTACCGCTCAACTCCCGCCCTAGCTCAGGCTCTTTCCCCCCCAGCGAGATGATTCCATGTCCCCATAGCCAGAGTCATTGTCCAGGGTTTGGGTGGTCGGGGTCCCCACCTACTACTGCTACCCATATCGCATAGCACCGGCCCCTTCTGATCCTTCCTGCGGGTGGTGGGCCTACGGGAAGGCAGGCCCACATCGCTCCTTTGGGCTGTGCCCGGCCGGGTCCCGTGGGCAAAGACCTAACCCCAGGCCTGGCTCCAGGGTGGGGCCCCGGTGACGCCAATCCGGGTGACGTATGCTTCCTTGGTTTCTTTTCTTTCATAAGGGGCTTTTGAACCGCTCTTTGTCTGACCCGTCACCTAGAACCTGTTTGCCTTGGGAGACCCTACCAGGGGCATTAAGCCCCAGACAACATAGCCTCTAGGATCATTCGGGTGCTCAAACTCCTCCACCATGACAAGGTGTTGGTTCAAGGAGGAGTAAAACAAACAAGTGCAACACCAAAATCAGGACTGAAAAATTGCACGTTTGTTCATTCAAACTGAATGGAAACCTGAACTTTGGCAAACATTACTGATGAGAGGAAGATCATTGAGTGAATATACTAATATTTTTGGAATCAAATTCTAACATTGTAGGAACGGTGGATTCCCAGTCGTTCCATTCTGAGGCAGCGGTTTGGCTAACGCTCATGTTATGCTAATGTTAGCCGGCCCGTGGGTCGACAACTGCCGTTGACGTTACACATACGTCCTGCACGGCTTCTACGTAAACATCATCCACCAACATGTCCCGAGTATCGTTACTAGTAACACTAATGTTACTATTGCTAACTAGCAAATCGACTTCATTTCTCTAAATTTTCCTGTTGATGTATTTTTTGTTCGAGAGGAACTTCTCCAGATTAGGAAACTGACTTCACAACTATTCCAGTTTAGATTTCTACAACATATGGAAGGTAAGGAATCACCTTTTTGGATATCAGAAGAGTTCACCCTAAAAACAAACAAACAAAAAAACCGACCACTTCGCCTCTCTTAAATCAGGAGGTGCGTTGAAATTCGAGCTGACCTTATATGCCGAATTTAATAAAACACCCTAGCACTATCACTATACCTACATATGTATATGTTTATATGTGTGCGTGTGAATATATATATATACACACACACACACACGCACACACACACGCATAGACATATATATATTTTTTATTTATTTATTTATTGCCGATACATTAACCAATGTAGAACTTAATTGCCAGATTCTTGAATGGGCCTTGGTGTCTCTTGAAAGCTGTGAGATGGCCTTAGCCAAAATAAAGGATAAAGTTGAACATAATAACAAAATAATAAATCAGAAAATTGCAATGTTAGGGGTTATTTTATAACGAGGTTAGCTAACACATTCAATAATTCCTAACTAGCTGTTAGTAATATAATAGTGTAAGGTTATGCAGTGATCTGTACATTGCAGCTAGGTTAGAGGTCACACTAAGTTTGTTAGCCAACCTAATGGAGATGTAACATTGACGGTAAGTAATAATAAGATGGGTGCAATTGATTATAAATACTTATAGCACTAACGATGAATTATTCATAATTGATTCATCTCCCTTTTACACTGAGTATTTGGCCCGGAAAAGCTTTCCAGCCGCCTTTAGGTGGCTTTACTCCAACTGCCCCATGTTCCTCCAGGCCAATCCTCTTTGGGTCACTTAACATTTTTTCGTCTTTCACATTTCTCTCCAATCCCACTCTTACTTTGTTTTCTTCTATCCACTTTATTAGCACATACATAGCTTTCTTGTCCCTTTGCTAACGTAGCTTATACCTCTGGTCTACTTAGCTTTGCCTCAGCAACTGACAGTAAAAGCAGAGCCAATCAGATTTTTCGGCAGGCTTGCAAAGTCTCCACGCGTGTCATCTTTAGCTTCTAGCAAGATGGCCGTGTGGTGATTTAACAGAATTGTTTCCCCTCTTATTCAGCAGTCCTTTGATGACAACACTGACAGCAATGGGACAGGCGCAAGTTTGGACTCTGACTTCGAGGTGAATTTGCATTTTAAACAGCTTAACAGCTCAGAAATCACTTTGGCCTCATCAGCACACCTAATGTCTTCTGCCATTGCTCTGAGAGGTCAGCCTACTCATGTTATCTAATATGAGTCATGATCAAGACTTAGCCCCACTTTGAAGTAATGCTACCTATTGTCTCCTCCTAGCAGTCCCTTGATGACCACACGGACAGAGACAGCAATGGCACGGCCGCAAGTTTGGACTCTGACTTCGAGATGAGTTTGCATTTTAAGTTTTCACTTTCAAAGCGGAGTAATCAAACATGATGTTCTGGGGGACCTCTCAGAACCAAGGACAGAAAACATGAGTAGTAGTTATGCTAACGTGGCTAGAAATTGATTTACAGTATTTATTCATCATCATCATCATCATCATCATCATTATCAATATGATGATTTTGTATGAATACTGTATATCAACTTCTAAATCCTTTCCTTTTCACAGAAACTGATTTAACACAACAATTTAAATCCAGCATTTCTCTTAACTAATAATAGCTGTTGGTGTCTCTCCTCTCTGTAGTACCTCCTCGACAGCAACACAGATGACGATGATGGTGGTGATGGTGATGATGGTGGTGATAACGGCTTAACTTCTGATTCTGACCACATGGTAGGATTATTTTTGATACAAACCAGTCTGATTAGAGATATGAATCAAATCCTTGTTGAAGTTCAATCACTTCCTGTAAAATATGAGCTGTTGTGGTTCACACTACATGCAGTTGGATAATCTTTATTATAACATATCCCAAATTTGCACAGTAGAGCCATCAAACATGTTGTCCTTGTACCATAGTTAGCTTGGAATGGGCACTGGGAATGGCTGAGCAGGATTCCAAATAATGACAATTTCTGATAATGCACTAATAACTCATATCACTCATAACAACCAGTGGTTCTGAATACCGTGCCATCATAGAGCCAATGGTCAATATTTTGTCAATATTTTACGGCAGCCCCCTGACACTTCACAGCTGGAATCCAGATTCTTGATTCTTCTGCCAATAGCAAGCAGTTTAATTTATGATGTCACAACATTTCATACTGCCTCTGAAAGAGGGTGGGGGTGCCTCTGCTGCCAATAGGCCAAATGGTTCGATCACATCTCCTACTTTAACCACATTACAGGAGCTATAACTCATAGGGATCCTGTTTTTTATTCCAGGTGAATGATGACATAATGAGGTCTCCACTGTACAGAGGAGCATCTGTTACTCTTGGACAAACCATCCTACTTTTGATGGCTTTTCCTGGAGCAGTGGGATTGACACAAGATGGTCTGCAAACACTTCTCCAAATTGTGATACTTATTCTGCCACAAACTTTCCTCTTGCCATCCACCAAATATCTGCTCAAAAAACTTTTCAAAACAGGGAAATATGATTTTCATGTATATTGGCCCAACTTCTTTTGTGCTTTGGAAATCAATGCATGCAAGACTTGCCATCAGGTATTTGACAAAAATGAACTAATGAAAAATGGTAACTTTGTCTTTATCTTATCCCTTGTCGGCCAACTGAAACATGTCCTAGAGACTCTAAATCTTGGAGAGTTCTTTCAATACATACAGTACTGCATTACTTTCAAGGCTAAATCTGGTGTCATTATTTCATACTTTAGTCCAGCTTCACTAACTCATTCAGTCAAAATAAACTTTTAAATGCCTACCATCTTTGTAGTGTATGTATTGCCGTTATATAGATTCTATATGTATTTATCATTTATCAATATTGCTGAACATTTGTGTTTGTCAGTACTCAAATTACTGCACTTGTTTAAAATGTTATGGTGAAACCTTGAAAATGTGCAGTATTTCTCACATATGTGACCTGCCACGAGAAAACCAGCAACAAGTCGGCCCAGTGCAAGTTGTGTAAACAAAGAAAAATCAATTATTTTTTTTTTTTTTTCTTTTTTTTTTGCAGAATATGTCAGTTGAAATCATGAAGAAGCCACTCCATGTTTCAAGTAACAGTACAACCATAGCAGTAAAACCATAAACTTTGTATTTGAATTTGGGTTGTTTTAGAGGAAATTGTTGGTCCTAGTTGGGGGTGTGGCGATGGTATGGTATGGTAACATGATTTCTACATGTGCTCCATATGTTGCAACATGGTAAAATGTTTGCTACATGCACTCCACATTACCACATATTAACAACATGTGGAAACACATTTTCCAAATGTGCTCTATATGGTACCACATGTTACCATGTGCCTTTGTGGGATAAACACATTTAAAGTATTAGTCAGCATCTCATCAAGCGCGCACACACATTTTGACCCATGCGCGCCCACACACACACACACACACACACACACACACACACACACACACACGTTTCACATGTGTCCACATGTAGTAACATGTTACTATATGTGATAACATGTGGTATTCTGGGGGTTTGATGCTGAAAACTCAAACTGATCACTTCGGCCCCTGGGGTACCATGGCAATTCATGCTTTTATTCCTGTTTTCATTGTTTTTTGTATGCTTTTGTACGTGTGTGCTTACTTGTATGCGGGCTCTGATATATAAATGGATAAACGGGGTAGTTGGGGAAGAGAAAACATTACTGCACGTTAAAATACCCTTTGAACTAAGTAATAATGATGAACCAGATTTTCACCCTACATCAGAATGGGCACCAGGAAACCCTTATAGTGAATCAGATGATGAATTTGTGTAATATTGGTTTGTTACAAATGGGATCTGTATTGATGATTTTTTCAAATTTGATATTTTGATGTAATTCCTAAATATGTTGTTGACACTTTGTGTCAAAAGGGAGGAATGTAGGAATTAGATGACTTACTAATCCTGGGAATCAGTCTATGAATTGTAAAACTCTTTATGGCCCTTTGTCACTGAGGGGAGAAAGAGGATCAAAGGACAATTGAGTGAGGGACACAGGATAGAGGGGGAAGGTTAAGGTGCAATTCACTGTACCTGAGAAGTTTATGGTATAGTATGAACCCTGGGAAACAGGATGAGTGAACTTCCCCAAATGGTCATTGTTTTTGAAGGAAAGATTTATCATTACCAGATGTCTGTGACAACCATTTGTTGTCAAGTATAAAAGCCAAGACATTGTGGAGATCTGCAGAGAACACTCTGCATGAGTCTTCCCTCCATGTTGCATGTATTAAAGAGACCTGATTCATCACACCGAGTCTATAATTCTTCAGAGAATTAGCAACTCTCAACAAGCAACAAGGAGAATTTCCCTTACAGTATCACAGGTGATAACATGTGGTACCCATGTGGTACCACATGTTATCACATGTGGACACAAGTGGACACATGGGGAATTCTGTAAGGGTCCTACAGAGGTCGCGTACTAGTCATTAATAACCTGGTCTCGTCCTCCATTTGGCACCGACTAGCCTGTTTTGATCCTCCAGCCTCTCTCCTGACAGAGGTACAAAGGCTTTTAGTTGACTTTTTTTTGGGGGGGCGGAATGCACTGGGTCCTACAGAGCGTCCTTTTTCTGCCAAAGGAAGAGGGAGGGCAGGGCCTTATGCATCTGGCCAGTCGGGGGGCTGCTTTCCATCTCCAGTTTATACAGAGACTACTAATAGGGTCAGAGGATGTCCTGTGGAGGCCCTTAGCCCGGTGCCTTCTGCTCCATTTTAATAGCCTGGGCCTTAGTTTTAATTTGTTTTTAATGAACACCAGTGTCACGAGGAAGACATCTCTGCCTGGTTTTTATCAGAGTGTTGGTCTACAACCTGCTGCAGAAGAAGCGAGAGGAAAAGATGGGCTCGCTGGACTGGCTCCTGCAGGAAACTGTCCTGCACGGGCTGTTCTGTAAAAGAAGGAACCCTTGTTTTTATTGACTGGCTCATGTAGTGTGTGTATATTTATTCTATTTTATTAAGAAACTTTATTTTTGAATGTTGTATTTTTTTTATTTAGTGTTCATTGTTATATTTGTGCAGCTGTAAACCAGTGATAAATAAAAGCTGTTAAAAAAATCTCTCTCTCCCCCTCTCCCTCCCTCCCTCCCTCCCTCCCCCATCCCTCTCTCTCTCTCTCTCTCTCTCTCTCTCTCTCTCTCTCTCTCTGTGATGTTTTTACGCATGTTTTTACACATTGACCCAGGTTTAAATGAACGTGATTGTTAAACACACTTGTCTAAGTTTGTGGTAGTTGGGTGCCATGTAAACAATGTACCAGAACCTAGTGTTTGACCTTATAGACATGTGTTAATAATAAATGTGTTTTTGGACAAATGCTAGAATTCTGTGTTCGATCATGTACCATGTAAGTCATGACAAATTTGAAATTTAAGTCCTTTTAACTTGAAATAGTAAGTCATTTTAACTCAAAACTGAGTTACAATAATGCAAACATGTTTGTTCAACTAACTACACTGTAAAACCTAACAATACATGTTAATAAAATAATAAAGTTTATGTAACTCAAACTTTGAGAAAAGTTACAGTCACTCATTCCCATGAATTTAAGTGACTCGAAAATGAAATGTTGATGCAATAGCTCAGTTTCTTTGAGTTCACTTAAATTTTTGGAGCATTTAAGTGTTTGTAATTCCAGTTCATTCCACTAACTCATTTTCTGTAAGTTGTGTTTATATCATTATAAAAACATTTATTGTAAACAAATAAAACAAAGAATGCATCAGAAATAGCTCTAATAAACCTGAAAAGCTAAAAGAAATAATAATATGAAGATTTGGTGTTTAATTGCACAAAGAAAAGAAAGAAATTAAGAATGAGGATTTTAAGAAATTGGTAGATATATCCAAACCAATTGGATGCACTTTATTTGTACTGGGCAGCTAGTTTGAGTCGTACTGTACTATCTACTGAATGTGTGATTCAAGAACAGTACGGTGATTCTGCATACAAGTTTCCTAGAATGCATTTCGCGCCAACCGACAGTGATAGCGGTGACACGGGTTAAAAGCCGTTTCGATTCCAGTTGCAGAGCTGTTAGTATGTCAAGTTTTAATATTTTTTCATGCGAGAAAGTAAACATTTAGATCCCAATCTGTGGTCAGTTTATCAAAATGACGCCTTTTTGGAAGTTTGCTCCGACGTTTTCGGAGTAGTGCAGCGCCACCTGTGGAACCAGCCAGCATGCAGCAGCGGGGGTCATCTCAGAAAGCTCGCAGCCAGTCTTCTAAGGTGATCGGCAAGTCGATCTCCATCGTCATGCCTGGGAACAAAGCAAGCGACAAAATCGCAGAGGACCGCGTCGCTCACACTGGATTACATTGGGTCGCGCCGTCAGGTAATTCAGCTTGCTTCGCGCAGCGAAGACGATACATGTCGCGCGATCTGAGGTGCAGAAGACTGCGTTGCGAGGCATGCTGGGAAACCTGACGGCGCGAACAAACGTTGGCTACACTTTTTTTTTTTTTTTAATTGAATACCGTGCAAATACAAGTGTACAAACAACGTGTATAAGAATAAAGTTAGTGTATACAACTTAAACTACAAGCAGTTCAGTGTGATAAATACGCCAGGGGGATTAATATAAAAGAAAAATGAAATAGAAATAAAAGGAATATCTAAATAAATATTTTGTAGAGCTTGAAAAAATTCCAGGTTTTAATTGCTTTCTTGTTTGTACAGTCAGAAATTGAAGAAATGTACTGTTTGATATACGCAGATAACTCTAAAAAGTTTGGCTTCTTGTTAAGGAATTTAGACCTGTGAATAAAAAATTTAGTTACAATAATAAGCAAATTAATTACATAAAATTGAGAGATAAGATTCTTGTCAAATTCAGTATATCCGAACAGTACATTTTTCCAGCATAAAGTCAAGTGGTGATAGATATGGTCAATAATGTAACGTGACAGTTTTTTACACAGCTGTTGAGAGTGTGGGCAAGACCAGAATAAATGAACAAGTGTTTCATTAGAAAATCCACAAAAGGCACAGCTCACATCAATGTCTTTGTTGAGTCTATGCAGATAAAGATTAGTTGGGTAAAATCTGTGAAGTATTTTGAATGTTATTTCTTTGACTTCATCCAACGTTGGCTACACGCTGCACAGCCTGTGACTGTCCTGAATAGGTAACTTGTGCTTAATTGTGTTTTATTGCTAATGTGTACACGTTTAATCATTCAGTTTTTTTGCCGAGCTGTTTCGGCCTGTTTCATTTGAAAAGCAGAGTGTGCACTCTCAACGGTAGCACTAGCAAACAGCGCTGTTCAATAGATTACCGCCGTGCTTCTCATTAGTTAAAAGTCGACGGAAAACGGCTGTTGGATCTGTCTCCTCAACTGTTTGCGAGTTAGTTTTCAGGCTTCCAGTGTAATGTATCACGAACTTTGAACCACCATTTGGCGTTTGTTATTAATGTGTTTGCTATTTAATCGTTTAATTGTTTAATTGTTTTGCCGAGCTATTTCGGACAGTTTCATTGAAAGAAGAGCGTGAGCTCTCAAGTGTAGTGTGTTAACGTCAGCTTTAGGGGTTTTCACACAGTAGCACTAGCAAGCAGCATTCAAAAAATAACCGCCATGCTTCTCACTACTTGCAGGTAAATTCGTCGAAGAAAAGCGGCTGCTGGGACTGTCTCGACTGCTTGTGAGTTTATTTTTAGGCTTCCCGTGTAGTGTAATACAAACACTCAACCTCCATTTGTGTTGTTGATAGACGTAATTGTTTGAATATGTGTAAATGTAAATTATGTGAGTTTTCTAGTTCCTTGAAAATACAGTTATTGAGACATTACAGGCTCTACCATGGCCAGTATTCCACTGTGTATACACCAGTTGCATATGTACATTTACTACTTTTAATTCACTGAAGGTTCATTTATCCAGAAGTCATTCGGCTAGAAGCGTGGGAGGTGGTGACAGTCATGAGCGGGCATTTCATTGCCCAGTTTGTGAATTTAAACAGCCATTTGTTGAGAGAGAAATGTACAGTCATCTAAGAGGACATTTAAGAAAGAAGGAAATGGTTCCATGTCCATTTACGGCTTGCAAGTTTAAAACAAATGTTTATTCCACCTACAATGCACATAAATGCAGAGAACATCAGAATGCATCCGACTATGATGTAGCAGTTGTAGTGCAAAATGTTCCAGATGTTTCCCAGGATAGTGACATTGACAATGACTCTGTGGAGCAATCATATGATGATGACGAAACTGCCCCAGTAGCAGGCACTAGCACTGAGGGATTAGCAGAGCAGTTACAATACAATCTGGCTGCTTTCTTTTTGAAAATGCAAACTATTCTCCATGTGTCATAGAGGGCAATACAGGAAATTATTGGGCACATTGATCAGTTGTTTTCACTGTCAGAACCTGTTGTCAGAGAATCTGTGATCAAGATACTGAAAAAAACATGACTGTGCTTTCACTGACACACTTGTAAGTGAAATTGCCCAGGCAGTTTCAGAGAGTAATGTTTTGCATAAATCTGTTACCTCTGAAGGACCACTATCAACAGCTAAGAGGAGAAAATCTTATTTTGAGGAGAAGTTTCCATATGTTAAGCCTGTAGAATACCTAATTGAATCATCAAAGCGCACCTACATGTATGTGCCCATTCTCACATCATTACAACAGTTGTTGCAAAAACCTGACGTACTTGAGAAAGTCAAAGAAACAACATCGCATATGCCTGGACAGTATTTTTCATATTGTGATGGCTCCCACTATCAGGAAAATCAGCTTCTTTCAGATGAGAGTGAGAAATTATCAATAATTCTCTATGTTGATGATTTCGAAATTGCAAACCCTCCAGGAACATCGAAAAAAATTCACAAAGTATGTGCAGTGTACTGGACATTAGCTAACATACCAGTAAAGTATCGCTCAATCCTCCATTCTACTCAGCTGGCCTGTTGTGCAACTCTAATGATGTACGACAGTTTGGATATGAGAAGGTTTTTGTACCACTCTTGAGTGATCTAAAAACACTTGAAGATGTGGGTGTCTACATTGAAACATTCGGTGACTGTCTCAAAGGCACAGTCTACTCTGTTGTGGCTGATAACCTTGCTGCTCATGGGCTAGCTGGTTTCAGTGAGAGCATCAGGTCTACGCATTTCTGCTGATTTTGCCTTGCCACCCAGACAGAAATGCAGCAATCAGATGCAGTAACTGGTGGTTTGAAATGAGAACAAAAGATTTCCATGATAGACTGGTTCAGGAAATGCAGACAAATGAAACCGAGGAGAATTATGGTGTAAAGCAGAGTTGTGTTCTTTCTGATCAGCTCTCCTTTTTTCATCCCATTACAGGATTTCCTCCTGATGTGCTGCACGACCTGTTTGAAGGTGTGGTCCCTGTGGAGCTGGCGCACTGTTTGAAAGGTTTGATTTCAAAAAAAATATTTCACGTTGGAGGACCTGAATAAAGCTATCCTGTGTTTTCCCTATCAGCATTCCCACAAAGTTGACCGCCCTCACCCAGTTCCTCAAAATTTTGCTAGTCGAGGAACAATTGGTGGGAATGGGCATGAGAACCACACTCTTCTTAGACTGCTGCCTGTTCTCATTGGCTCCAGAGTTCCAGAAGGGGACAAAATATGGGAGGTCCTAATGGAATTAAAAGATATAGTTGAGCTTGCTGTTTCTCATAGTTTCACAGATGATGCCATTCAGTACATGGCCTGCAAGATTTTAGATCACAGGCGACTCCTTAAGGAAGTCTTCCCCAACTTAAGACTGCAACCAAAGCATCATTACATCGAACATTATCCTTTTCTCATCAAGTGCTTTGGTCCTCTGGTGCATCTCTGGACGATGAGATTTGAGGGGAAGCACAAGGTTTTCAAGAAGATAGTTCTTGACACTCAGAATTACAAAAATGTATTGAAAACATTGGCAGAAAGACACCAAAACATGATGGCATTCTATCTGTCATCACAAAGGTTTTTCAAGCCGCCAGTACAGACTTCATATGTGGAGTCTGTCTTTATTGAATCATTGCCTATTGATACACATTCAATAGTGTCAAACATCACAGATAGAACCAGTGTATATGGCACAAAACAGGCAACCATTCAACGCACAACTTTTGTGGTAGGCATGTTCATATGTAGTGGGACACATGCTGCCTTGCCTGAGTTTAAAGAGATCAGAAACATATTGCTCATTGGAAGTGATATCTTTTTTTCTGTTGAAAGACTATGAGACCTGGTATGTTGAGCATTTGCGGTCAAATGAGCTAACAGACCATAAGAGCACGAGCCATTCTGTGAAAGCTCTGAGTCAGCCAACTGACCAAATGCCACAGACTGCCTACAAAGTCTCAGGCAGGCTAATTCTGACAACTAAACATTTCATTTCAGTGTCTGAATAAAGGAGACCACACCAAGCAGCCATCCCCAGACTGTTTTCTCCCAGTGACCAGATGTTGGAGATTGTTTGGACCCTTCTGTGAACACTCATGGTCTCCTCCCTGGGCACACTTGACAAAGTAGCTAAAGGTAATGTCTACTATGAGCCATGTTTTTCATGGTGCATGTGCTTTGTATGCATCTTCTAATGAGAAAATTATTAGGTGGACTTCATTTGTTTAACTTGCTGCACATCAGTGAGAAACAACAATGTACTCAGTGGATATATTGATATGAGAGTAGTTTGAAAAGTAGTAGAAAGAAGAGCATGGACAAGGAATACAAATTTTTTTTTCACTCTCTCTGTATCTTACAGGTTTCTATAACAGTGGAAATGGATGCGACTGAAAAAACTGAGGGTCATCCTTGATGATGTCAACGCTGAGAGGCTTATTTTGCCCTCTCGCCCTGAAACTGTAAATGCCCTCAGATTTGAAGTGAAAGAAAAGTTGAATCTGGTCTATGACTTTCGCCTTCAGTTTCAAGACCCAGAATTTGACAATGCCCTCTGCAAATTAGTTAACATGGAGGACCTACTGTCTAAGGCAACCATTAAGATAGTGAGAATTATTGAGTCAGATCTTAGTTCAACTAGCACAAATGACACTGTGTTATTGTCTGATAACACAGAATCACCGGAGCGACTTTGCCGATGGCCAGCCATCTTTGTTGTTCCAAATTTCTCCTATGAGGTGGAGTATACTCTAAGAGAGGGCAACTCTGCCTATATGAGAGAAGGAAAAACTGCCAGGTCGACCAGGGATCAAAAGCACAACATACTGGATGTAATGGCTGCAGAAATATATAGGCACAAAGCATATCCTAGCACCAAACAGATTGGCTTGGCTGCAGAGGCTCTGGTGAGCAAACACCCCTGTTTGAAAGAAAGTGGATCCAAAAGAGGCTGTGAGGGCTGACAGAACAGTTTGAGCTTCAAGATGGGCAACCACAGGACCAAATTTAGCAGGGCTGGTATCAAGGATGTGGCTGTGAATGCAGGAAAACGTAGCAGGACCAACCCAGAGGGTGCAGCATCCAGGGCCAACATCAAAAGACCCAGAAGAGGGGAAGTTAACTTCCTTCCCAACTATCCCATGGAGAAACAAGGCAGACACTTGAGACCCAAAGACTTAAAATGGTTGAGCAGTTCAAGAGGACATCGATGGAAAGAGACATGGTATTAATCCATCAACATATGCAACGAACCTTTGCACTCAGGCGTGAAGAAATTGTGAATTTAGCTCCTCCAGTTGCTGTATTGAAGGAGCGGTGGCCTGCACTCTTTTGTGAAGCACAAGTGAGTACAAATGTTTAAAAATATGAATATATCACCAAATTCAACATTAGATTTAATTAGTTGTTCTTGGTATGTCCGTTTGTTTGAAAAGCCCACTTTTACAATATCATGTTGCTTTTGTTGTTGTTTTTTTTCTTGTCTGTATACAACATCTTTTGCACTGTCTGCCCATCCTAAATGAGGGACCCCTCCTCTGTGGCTCACTCTGAGGTTTCTCCTGTTTTTTCTTGGGAGTTTTTCCTCAGTCGTTGTGAGGGGGTAAGTACAGACGATGGTGTTATGCTGTGTGAAGCCCTTTGAAACAAACTGATTTTAAAATGTGCTTGTCTTGTCTTTTTCACGCAGCTCTATAGTGAATTCCACAGGATCACAAATCTAAATCTGCCATCTACATCCTATGCTTCACTCGACAAATACACACCTCAGCTGCTACAGCTCTACAAAAAGAAGAGAACTGGCAATTTTGGCCAGAAGATGGAAGCAGTTATGATGGCATTTGAGGAACAGGTGTTTTTATTTAATTATTTTATTTCATGTATTACATTGTTGAATGTGAACAGTGAACACTGACATTCCCTATGCATATGCTATCTTTTTTGCAACAGGACAAAAATGATATCTGTGCCGCCCGAACAGCAGCCCTGGCTGGCCTACCACACTACTTAAAGAAGGATTCATCAGAAATCTTCAGAACGTGCAAAGTATTTATGTGTACATTTGAACCAGTGTCACTCATTTTACTCTCTCAGCTTGGGCCAGTCAGAAGTAAAGGTGGAGAGATTGGACGTGGACAACGTTTTGAAAAGATAAAAAGACAATTTATTGACAGAAAAAAATTAAACCATTCAGTGCCTCCTTTTTGTACAGAAGTGAATAATCAAACCTAGGACTTAGCCCAGTAACCTTTAAAAGTAATACGGGGGGGGGGGCTGCACAATGTAAAAATGGTGAAAATAAAGAAGAGAGCCTGTATTTAGTCAGTCTTCACTGTTTGTCAGTGTTCTCTCACTTGTCCTCTCAAAGATGAAAAGTGAGCCAGCCGCCGATGTCACACCCTCCACACTTGGCCTGCATCAGGCTTCTCGGGCTGCGTAGCTGTAAAAATTGTTATTGAGCAAGATAGAATTGGGGATTACATTAGTGCAACTAATGGGTAGTACAATAAGATTAAGAAATGAAACGCTACATTCCTAAATTAGTCCATTCAATTATAGTTTAGTTTTTAAAATTTTCTAAACTTTGAGACCAAAATGTGGAAGTGATGATGTGATTTTTTTATTTTTATCATCAGACTTTTAAATTGTCTTCATTTGTGAAGTTATACTTACACATTACTCTCTCCTTTTTTAGGATGAGTTGGAACCTGCTCAGGAGGGAGCAGTGGCTCTGGTGGCAGTGGTGAATGAGGAAGAGGTACTTCAAGTTCCCTTTGACACCCAGCATGTGTCTATTGTTCTTGAAGATATGGT
Source organism: Chaetodon trifascialis (assembly GCF_039877785.1). Taxonomy (NCBI): domain Eukaryota; kingdom Metazoa; phylum Chordata; class Actinopteri; order Chaetodontiformes; family Chaetodontidae; genus Chaetodon; species Chaetodon trifascialis. The sequence goes on along the minus strand of NC_092062.1, from coordinate 3,306,441 downwards.
CGTCACTTCACATAGATCATGGACAGATGCACTGGTTGTGTTGTTTGCATTGGTGTATGCATTGCATTTGAAGTACCCGGAGAAGCTCAGTGGCTTCTATGAGTTCATTCAGGTTATCCTCCTTGACCTGGATGATGAGAGGAAGGAGCTACAGGCCTTGAAAAATGAGCTGGAGTAAAGTTGTAGTAAAGCATTTGTTGTCAGCAATTTTCAAACAAAATATCTTGTGGCTGGCTTGTTGATTTATTGTGTTCAGACAAGTGTTTTTCACTGTGCATATAGTGTCACCAGTTTTATCATTGTTGTGACAATACTGTAGAGAGCTGATACTGATACTCCCAGAGAGGGAAGTCTGTTTTGATTGTGGGTGTTAAAATTCAACTTAGTAAAACCTTTAATATTTAATCATTTCACTATGCATATTTGTATGGTGTCACTAGTTTAGACACTGTTAAGATACCGTGATTGCTCTTAGAACGAGAGAAGGAAGTCTGCTTTGATTTTAGGTGTTTGTCTAGCATTCAACTTTGTAAAACTTTTAATGTTTAATAATTTTACTATGCATATATGTATAGTGTCACCAGTTGTTGTCACTGTTGAGATGATAGGCGAGGCAAAGGCAAGGCAAAATTTATTTGTGTAGCACAATTCATACACTAGGCAATTCAAAGTGCTTTACAGAAGCATAAACATGATACTGTACTGTGATTGATCTGTGCCCCAGAGAGGGACGTCTGTTTTGATTTTAGGAGTTCAGCATTCAACTTAATAAAATATTTAAGTTGTGACACATATTCTGAGTTTGTATTATGTTAATAGAACTCAAATTGTATAAGGCAATCGGTTTCTTCAAATGAATTGAGTAGCTAAAAGTTGTCAAAACTAGAATGTAGTAATTAGTGAAAGAAAACAGAGTAATTTAAACTTACGCGGTAACATTTATCTACAAAAGTACCATTTAAGTTACTAGTATTTAATTCTGATGAATTAAATTAACACATTTTAAATTAGTTGATATAATTGTTACATACAAGTGTAATATACTTATTAGTTTTAAGTTAATTTAACTGAGTGAAATGGTAATGTTAACTTGATTTACCCAAGTTACCTCAACAATAAATACTTGAATTACTGGAACTTTAACAATTCAGCTGCAGCAAATTATTTTATCTGAGTTATTAACTTAAATGGTTTAAGGCAATCAGTTTCCTCAAATGATTTGAGTTCAACTAACTCATCGGGTTTTACAGTGTAAGGAAAGTTCTTGTATTGGTGATGTTTAATATTTATCTGGTTTAACTCGCATTATCAAGTCATTAACAGTTTTCCTATACTGATAATGTGTAATGATTTTTTGTTTGAACTCAAAGTTTAAGTTGAGACAGCAAGTGATAAAAAGTTAAATTTACTTTGACAACTTCAAAAACAAAGTTGAATCAACTAGAACAATGTAGTACAATCAACTTTTTAAACTTTAATTTCTGAGTTGAAACAAAGAAAAACCTCAAGTTGGGTTAAATTGCATTTTTAAGGCAGCAGGGGAACTTTCATTTGCAAGTTTAACAGACTTGAGATGTTTTGCAGTGTACTTGCTTTGTTTTGCACGTCTGACAGCCAATGGAGATACTTGTTAAAATAACTATGTAATGAAACGTCTTTTCATTGGTGAAATAGATGCCCCATAGTGAATAGTGATGTGAATATGAAAATGAAGGTAGGTATTAATCATTAAAAATATCATTATGTTTGTATAGAACCTTTGATACAAAAATACAACTGAATATGCTTCAAAAATCTACATTTAGTTTCTTAAATCAAAAGATTTTAAACCACAAAACAGTTTTTATTAATGCTATATTTCACAAATGAAATCTGATAGGGCACTTGAGGCAGAGGAAAGGGTCAGCAGTGAGGAGGGTATATGGAAAACAAGGATTAAGTCAGACACAGGAAAGAAAGCAAACTCCTAGCAGCAATCATTATGTGAGCATTACATACAGTGTAATTAATGTTTTATTTTTTAACTTTTCAAGATTCACTTGAGAGTGAACAGGCAGACTCTCCTGCTTATGTCCCATGTTAATCTGAAAATGCCATGTTTGTATCGAATCTTTAATAACAAAAATCAACTGAATGTGCTTCACACAATCAAAAATATTTTAAACCATTAAACAGTTTTTATTAATGCTGTATTTCACAAAGTGTTATGCCATTCGATTCTGTGGGTGTCTCTGAAAACTCAGACTTCAAGAAAACACAAAGGCCATACTTAAGTACAGGACTGGTGAAGTAATCTAGGATTAAGTCAGCTCGAGCAAAGGATGCAATCTCTAAACTAAATGTGTTCTTTATCTTTTCAAGATTCTCTTGAGAGTGACACCTTCAAGAACTGAAGAAGATTTTGTCAAAGGATTTCTAAGCCTTCTATGATGGGCTTGGCTATGAGTGATGCCCATCACCAACTGAAATCACACAACTGGTTACATTTTTGTTTATTACTGAATGTAATTGCATTAATTGCATTTTAACTTAATTTTGTGATTGGTTTACTGATTTTCACAATGTTAATAGATTAATGATTTTTTGTTTTATTTTATTTTTTTATTAAATCAGTTATTAATCAGACACACAAATGTAGACTTAGACTTAGACAAACTCTATTGTCATTCAGTAAAGAGCAAGGGTACACCGAACATCTGTAGTCTGATGACCTGGGGGAAAAGCTGTTACAGAATCTGGTGTTCCTGCAACATATGCTGCAGAACCTCTTTCCAGAGGCCAGCAGGGAGAACAGACCATGGTGGGGGTGTGAGGAGTCCCTGATGATGTTTCTGGCACGCGACATGTAGCATTTAGGTGCGATGTCCTGAATGAAGAGGAGAGAAGTCGCAATGATTCTCTTTCTCTGCTCTCTATGGTGCTTCTGCAGAATGTAGTGAGGATAGGCAGGGGCAGGTGGGCTCTCCTCATCCTCTGCAGGAAGTGCAGACGTTGCTGTGCCCTCTGACCAGTGACGCGGTGTTCACCGACCAGGTGAGGTCGTCTGTGATCTGCAACCCCAGGAACTTGGTGCTACTGACCACCTCCACAGCTGTGTTGTTGAGGAGAAGTGGAGTGTGACTGGGCTGGTCCCTTCTGAATTCAACAAGGATCTCTTTGGTTTTGTCCACGTTCAGGATGAGGTTGTTGTTTTTGCACCAGCCCACCAGCTGTTCCACATCCTCTCTGTAGGCCAGGTTGTTGTCATCCCTGATGAGGCCCACCACTGTTGTGTCGTCTGCAGACTTCACAAAGTGGAAGCAGCCCTGAAGGGCACAGTCATGTGTCATCAGGGTGAACAGCAGAGGGCTCAGGACACAGCCCTGAGGGCAGCCTGTGCTGAGGGTGATGATATGGTATGTGTTCTGCCTGACCCACACTGGCTATGGTCTTTCAGTGAGGAAGTCAAGTAGCCAGTTGCACAGGGGGGTGCTAAAGGTAATATACATAGACAGATTGGTTACAGTTTTAAGGTTATGGTTACGCTTTTGTTTATCGAGTGCAATTGTATTTTTAACTGTAAGTTTGTGATGGGTTTACTGATTCCAGACATCAAAAGATTTGTGATTTTTATAATTATATCAGTTTTTAAACTCTGTTAAAGAGTATTGACAATTATCTCTGTCTTTCTTTCCTGATGGTTCATAATAATATTAAAATAGAAAAAAAGATATGCAAGGTCCTAACATTTTAATGTTTTGAATGGTAACATTCGCAATGGTAAAGAAAGCCTGTCGTTACATTAGTAACATTGTGGATATCTCAGATAGCATCAGTTATGTTGTTGATTAGAGACTACAAGTAGGTTTGATAAAATGTTGCCAAATTTATTTGTTTTGGAGGAAAGCCTTAAGTTACTTTCATCTTAGTACACTTAGTACCTGTCGACTCATTATTGCCAAAAGGTTGGCTCTTGTAGTAATTAAAGTAGTACAGTGCAGTTTTCTGAAAAACAAAATCATGCAAGGAGTCCAAAATGATCGTTTTGGTTGACTAATATTAAGTTTTGAGCTGAGCATAGACAATAAGCTCTGATTTCCCTGATCAGATCAAGATCAATGGACGCATGTCAGTGTTATAATTGTATTAGCTTTTAGCTCATGGATTCTGCTGATTTACGTGCAAAATGATAGACAAATCTCCGATTAGGCTAACGTGATATGGCGTGACATATACACGTAGGGCCAGGGCTGGAGTGCGACTCATTTTCAGCCCTGGAGTTTCATGCCTCAGACCAGCCCACTTTAGATCACGACCTATTATTATTAAAATCATGTAATTATAACCTTACATTTTAAGTCTACAATTGTGCACTGTTATGTAAAGCCTTGTAATTCAGTGTATTTTTCTAAAATATTTCCAGTTCAGTGCAAGCAAGGGTTGCTTCACAATGTAGATTCATATCAACATGAGTGCACAACCTCAACATTATTCTCAACACATCCTTTTCAACAATATCTGAATCTATATTCTGTTCAATAAGTGTTCGTTTGGGCATAGAAAGTGGTTATATTGGAACTAATTCTTGCTTGTTCACACACTGTTACAACAGCTCACCTGTTCCTTCCATACTGACAGGAGCAATCCCCTCGTCACTACTGGCTCCTGGCTCTGCTTCCGACACTAAATCACATTTTAAAAATGGTGATAGTTCTCATTTTCGTGAAAACGTTGCCAAATGTAGCACATTTGGCTGCGTCTGTTTCCAGAGCTTTCCTCTTTTTAATTCTTGCCTTCTCCGCGCCACCCTTGCTCTTCCTATTTTCCATCTTTCAAACACCACTGACAGAGTGCACGGACGTGTTTCCGTCAAAAAAAAAAAAAAAACAAGAAAGAAAGAAAAAAAGCACTGCCAATGGAGGCAGAGGCAGCAAAGGAACAGAGGTAGCAGAATACATGATCAACCCAGTGCCATGACTGAACACCTGCCAAAAAAAAAAAAAAAAAGAACACCGGCCCACCGGGAATTGTCCTGTTCCTCCCGATTAGCCACTCCGGGCCTGCGTAGGGCAGCTTGTTATCGATCGTTTAGTGGGACATGAACAGATGATTCCTGGCTCTTACCTAACTGCACGTCATGGGAATTTGTTATTAAAAAAAGAAGAAGAACGGTAAGTTGGAAAATGGTTATTTCCCCTGTGCTCTGTCCTCTTGAGCTGACTGTAGTTTTTTAAGGGTTCTCACCTAGTTCTCTCTCTTGAGTTGGCTTGAGGTTGAAGAGACACTGAAGAAGAACACAATGCTCCCCTGTTTGGTCGCAGATGTCAACTTTGATGTGTGCATGTTCTTTTTGGGTAATTTTCACTCAGTGTTTGGTGCCTGGCATGGTTTGGTACAGCCAGTCACAGTCTACATGAATTCTTCATTCAGCTGTGTACATATTGTACTTCCTCATTTGGGTGTTGTTTAGTGGAAAATTACATGGCTCACTTGATTCCACACCCAAGATCATAATCATAATTTTCATTAACTTAGCTCATCTTACAAAACCTTGTACTTGATTCTCTCACTCTTATTCCTATGATTTCATTGCATTATTTGGTTAAAATAAACAGCAACTCAAAAGTTCTTTTACTCACAGTTCTTAAGTGTGTTAGGAGAATAGGGATTACAACCTGTGTTGACACTTACAGAAACCAACACAGATATCCATACATATAAATATACAATTAATACTTGTATAAACACATCACCAAAAATATACACAATCTTCATGATTATCTACACACCCACAGAGACTTAATAAAAACTCCCCTCTACCCACTTCCCGCTTCCTACTGGAACTGATAAAAGGTGTGTGAGCCCCCTGGGAATTCTTTTACATGAACACCCCGGGACAAGGAGAACATACACAGGTAAGTTTGTGCATGACACCAATGGCTTTCAATTTACCTTTATAATTATTTTCAGTGTGAATCTCACACTCTACTCCATTATCAAATATTTCACCACTCTTGAGTCAAACTTCACTGTGTGTTATTTCATAGATCACAGATGAACAACAAGGTGGAACGGCCCTGTATGACCGCTGACAATACAACGTGTGTTTATTTCTTGGTACTTTATGTCAGTCTGTATATCGTATTAAAGATCTTTTCTGGTAAAGTATACCATTACTGGAGATCTAGTAACGGCAACTCATTGTAACACAGTCCATCAATGGTTTGTTTGTGAACTTCACTAAGCACAAAACCAGTTTAAAATCACATATGAAAAATCCACAATAGTCTGTCTTGGATTAAGCTCTAGACAATGTAGCTACAAGCAAAGTGTTACGGACAGTGAACCCCAACTTTTCAAATTCTCATTTTAAGACAAGATTAAGTATACATTTCATTAACCTACAAATGGTTCTTTAAAAAATGCACAAAATTCCAAACACGGGACAGTGACGCAAGACTCAGGACAGTTTGACTGAATGAGTCTTTGGTTTTTTGAAGGAGTCAACAGGGTTAACCCCGATGACTTTTTTTTTTTTTTCTCTGAAATCAGCATCTCTACATCTATGACAGCCATTCCATTCCAGTGTCTGTTGAATTTCCAATGCAAGCACACCTCATTCTACTTAATGAGGTCCTGATTAGGTGATCACCTGAACCAAATCTTATTGAACAAGGAAAAGTATAAAAACCACTACTGTTGTCATCACTATCTTGTTGCAATAGGACCAGCTAGATGGCAAAAAACAATGCTAGTAGTACCTCAAAAGAAATTGAAATCAAAAAATAACTATTGCCAAAAGACTTGAAAAGAAAAGTTCAAATCTGGCTTTACTGGCAGAGGGATACAGTGAGTGTCAGGTTGTTTCCATCCTTAAAATTTCTAAGATGGCAGTTCATAAGAACAAGGTCAAGCAGCAGACATTGGGGACAACAAAGCTACAGACCAGTAGCGAAAACGACTCTCCACTGATGGGGATGACTGTCATCTTTTTCCAATGTCACTCAGCAACCGTCGGATGACATCAAGTGACCTACAAAAAGAATGGCAGCTGGGGTGAAGTTCACAGCGAGAATGTTTCGAACCAGGCTCCTAGGGGCAGGGCTCAAGTGGTGTAAAGCTAGAAAAAAGCCCTTGTATGAGCCAGGCTGAGATTTGCAAAAGAGCAAAAGGATTGGACCACAGAGGACTGGAGTAAGGTCATTTTCTCTGATGAGTCCAACTTTCAGCTTTGCCCAACACATGGTCATCTAATGGTTAGACAGAGACCCGGAGAGGCTTACAAACCACAGTGTCTCACACCCACTGTGAAATTAGGTGGGGGATCGGTGATGATCTGGAGGTGATTCAGCAAGGCTGGAATTGGATTTGTCTTTGCGAAGGACGCATGAATCAAGCCACGTATAAGGTTATCCTGGGAGAAAACTTGATTCCTTCTGCTCTGACAATGTTCCCCAACTCTGAGGATTGGCTTTTCCAGCAGGACAATGCTCCATGTCACACAGCTAGGTTAATCAAGGTATGGATGAAGGACCTGAACCCCATTGAAAATCTCTGAAATGTAATCAAGAGGACGATGGATGGTCACAAGCCATCAAACATAGCTGAGCTGTTTTTTGCACCAGGAGAAGCATAAAGTTACCCATCAGCAATGTGTAAGACAGGTGGAGAGCATGCCAAGACGCATGAAAGCTGTGATTGAAAATCAGGGTTATTCCACCAAATATTGATTTCTGAGCTCCTCCTAAGTTAAAACATTAGTATTGTGTTATTTAAAAATGAATATGAACTTGTTTTCTTTGCATTATTTCAGGTTTGAAAAAACTGCATCCTTGACCATTTGTCATTTTCTGCAAATAAATGCTCTAAATGACAATATTTTTATTTGGAATTTTGGTGGAAATGTTGTCAGCAGCATCTGTTTTCTTTGTGTAACAACCTCGTCTTTTGAATTTTACACTGTGTTTTTAAACCCATGCTTTTCTCTGAGTGTCAGTACATACTGTATGTTACATGTGCTGGGCAGCTTGCAGACCTGTGGCTCTGTTTATGTATCTGTACTTGTTTCTCTCTTTGTGCTGCTACAACACCTGAATATCCCCCGTAGGAATAAATACAAATTATCAATCAGTTTATTTGATCTAATCTTATCTTGTCTGTTTTAAACTGTTTTTGTACGTATCAACAGTTGAAATATAATGAATCAGCATATTTTCCAGAGTGACTACAAAATAAGTTTTAAAGCACACTGAACAATCTGTGACACTTGTATCTAGCTAAAATAACCCCAAATAAGGTTAATTAAGGTAAAAGTTAAACTGCAAGTTTACACAGTGAAATATTTCACGTCATTTTGTTACATGGTTTTATAGGACGGGGAATGTTTGGAGGCAGTGAAGGAGGAGGAGGAGGCTTCTGTCAACACATCTCTTATCGGGCAAAGAGCACAGGGGAGGGCCTGAGTGCAGACAGCCACTATTTTCTTTTATTGCTCACAATAATTGTTCTTTGAATTGGCTGGTGCACTGTGTGTAAAGTCAAGGAGATCAAACTGTTTACTGACTAATGCTGATGTGTGGAAAAGATCTGTTAAGCTGCAACACTGAAACTAAAATCAAATAACATAAAGATAATAATTTTGAAAGACAATAATAAAAGTTAATGATAAGATCAAGTTTTTCCTTGTTTCTTTTGCAGAAATCCAAGTCTCAATCTGTTACATACAGCACCTGGGGCCAGATGTAAAGTATGTGTACACAGTGTACAATGGGATTGTATGCACGTCAGTTATACTTCAAACTGGGTGTGGACATTACCTTGCAAGCGTGTTCAGAAGAAGGTAGAAGTAAAAAATAACTTGAGAGACTGAATCAAATTGTTAAACGTCATGCTTTGGGTTATTATTTCAGGACCAATTTCAGTAATTCAGATGCAACACAGACACCATCATCTATAGTATGTAATCATACAACATTTAGAAACTTAAATTGAATTAACTGCTGTTGATTGCACACATTTTTTTTTGTCTTTCTATCCTTTACTGTCAAGCACTTTAAATAAGTGTTTCTGATGTCTCATGATAATGATTGAGATCTCACTGGTTTGATAAAGTCTCTCTTACCTGAGACCTGTCATTGTTTCCTCACCAGGGGCCCGTTGCACAAAAGTAGGATTAAGACATCCATTAAGACATAACAATGTGTAGTGGGCAGTGGAATAACTGTTGGTTTCCATTTGTGATGACTGCTGACTGAGATAAGGGATGAGATTAAATAGATCCTGGAACTTAGCCTGGTCTGGAGCAGGCTAGCTCCACAGAATAAATCTCCATGGTAACTTATCCCATAACATATCCCACTTTCCGCTATCCTGCTTTTGTGCAACCGGATCACGGATAAGTTGAGCCAGGATAACCAACATATCCCGGCTTAATACCTTATCCTAGTTTTGTGCAACGGGCCCCTTCTCACCTGTGCCATCAGTACTTTTCCACACTCAGCCACGCCTACCTGCCTGCTCACCTGATCACATACCTGAGACTCATAGCAAGTGCAGTGCAGTATTTAAGATATTCAAGGCAGAGGCTGGACCTCGAGTCCTGCCAGTTCTGGCCCCTTAGTGGGCTAGCCGCCACCCTGATTGCTCCCTGCCAGTTCCAGTCCATGAGTTGGCTAGCTACCTACCTGCTTGCTAACTCCAGCCAACAAGTTAGCTTGCCAACAGCTTTCTCACCCCCAGCCATGTTCCGTTCAAGAGTTGGCAAGCTTCCTGCCAGAGCCCCAGAGGTCTCCATTCTGGGGGACGCAGCTGGCCATGGAGACCCCCCTGTCCAGCACCGTGGTTGCTCCTGCTCCAGTTGGCAGCCCAACCTACATGTGCTTCTAGTTCATGGTTGTCGGGCCAGCTGACACATCATGACAGAGCTGCAGTAATCCACTGAGCCAGCACTACAGCTGCTGACTTTTTAAAACTTTTTTATTCATGCGTTATTGTAATGCATAACTTCCAACCCTTGTACCACTTCCACAGTACACAGCCTGTAATAAGTAAACTTCATATCAAGATTTTTGTTTTCTTTTTAGAAATATATTATAAAAATAAATCATTATTGTGATTTATTGAATTATGCAATGTCATGGGGATATTTCTTATTCCCCTTAAAAACTCAAGGCTTAGACTTATATTTGCTAGTTGTTATCTATATTGATATAACAACAAGCATGTACTGGCTAACCAACACTCACCACTGCATTTGCTAGCTCTGCATTGATGGGTCCTGTCATGATCTGCCCTGAGTTGATGGCCCCTTCTTTGATGGGTCCTGAGTTACTGACTCTGATGTGACACTAAGGGCTCTATTTTTGACTCCACCGCTAGCGTGGCGCAGGCTGCGCCATCAGCGCAGTAGTATTTTCGAGCGGCGCAGGCAGGCGCACGGCGCATTTGGTATTTTGGTAGACCGAGGCGTACGGAGGTGCGCCAGGATGGGCGTTGCGGCGCAGTAGGGGGGAGGTGTCGGCATAATGAGCCGGCGGCGTAAAAGTGCGCTGAAAGCTCGCCACCTCAGACCTGGTCAACTCTGTGCGCCGGCGGCGCAAGTGGATTTTTGAAAACCGGCGGAGTCATGCGCTCACGTCACGAACACCTCACAGTCAGGTTTCCACAGTGTCTGGCATTTCACTGCAATCAATTATTAGCAACAGCCGCAATTCAATGCAACTATCTGAGTCAGCACATACAGTCAGACCTAAATTTGTATATTTTGATCAGTATCTCATCTGACCACATCGAAAGCGCGTTCAGCACGCGTAATGGTCACTCAACCTGACTGAATGTACACAGGTGAAACAGGGATGTCTGATGATCTGTGACTCAAATTGCCTGGTGACAAACGTGTATGCCACTTTCCCCGGGTCGGCACATGACTCGTTCATCCGGCGAATTCTAGCATCCCTACAGTCTTTCAGGACACCCCTCTGGATGTGTGGCTGCTAGGTGATAACGGCTATCCACTGAAAACGTGATGACGCCATATATCACACCGTCAATAAGACGGCAGCATGGTTTTAACAGTGTTTTCAGCAGTGCTCAGTCAGTCATCGAACGCACACTGCGATCAATAATTAGCAACAGCGATGATTCAATGTAACTGTCTGAGTCAGCACATACAGTCAGACCTAAATTTATATATTTTGATCAGTATCTCATCTGACGACATCGCAAGCGCGTTCGCACGGGTAATGGTCACTCACCCTGACCGAATGTGCACAGGTGAAACAGGGATGCGAACTAATCGGTTAACGTCGCTGTGGCAACCAGAAACAGCCGTGACATCTTACAGAGCATATATACTGCATCTATCTCAGAGCCCTCGAGAGACAGAGAGAGACAGACACATGGAAAAACGTAAGTGATGATCGTTGTCCGCTATTACCCACGTCATTTCATTCCAAATACAAATGTTATCATTGTAATGCTTAACGTTATCTACAAAGATGGAGTACCAGTATCATTGCTTTGAGGAGGTGGAGGAGGATTTACCATCTAAGGACCTCATACTTAGACATCAGAATCAGAATCAGAAATCCTTTATTTATCCCTGAGGGTTTTTGTTGCAGTGCTCCTTACAAGAATAGAATTAGAAAAAAATTAGAAAAGAAAGAAAATAGAGAGAACTATATACATAAAAAGCAAATATAAAAATATATATATATATAAACAAAATATACCACAAAATATAGAAAATCATATAAAACAATATATATATACTGAGAAAAAATAAACAGTATATACAAACGGGTGTGCGAAGTAATACAAACGGATGTCAGGAGACATGAGTGACGTCAGTCTCCTGGAAACTTGCCATGCGCCTCGCCAGCGGTGTTCTTAAAGGTGAGGCGAGGAGCTGCTGTGATTGGTGAAGATTTGACTCGGCTGTGCCAAACCCACTCCATGCCTTCTCCCCTCCCTCTTTCCAAGTTGCGCCGCTGGGTGGGACTGAAATGAGAAGGAGTAGGAGCGGCGCAGCTCACGAAAATACCAAAGTCTGCGCACCACGCCCCATTGGCGCAGCGGACCTGACTTTGCGCCACGCCTACGCCGTGCTGGCGGCGGAGTCGAAAATAGAGCCCTAAGTCGGATCATAATAGTCACCAACTTCTGCGTTTACTATTCTGTTTTACAGTGTGCCAAATGGGCAAGGGGGCACTTGGGAGAATACTTTATCTCTTTCCTGGTTTGCTTAGTTTCTCTATTTAAATAAATAAATAAATAAATATGACAGTAAGAACACATATTCTTCTCCCTTCACATCACTCTTTAAGTCTAGCATTAGCCAGGACCAGACCCATTTGCACCTGACTCCTGTCTCTAGCTGTACAACAGCAAGAGCATCCTCCTCAAATTCTCTCATTCTGAGATTAAATTGAATTAGGTGAGGTAAAGTTAGGCTACCTGGATGGGTCAAATGTGATTATCCTGTAGTTTAAGGAAGACAAGGTAAGTTTATTTGCATAACATATTTCGTGCACAATGGCAACTCAAAATCCTTTACATAGGGATAGAAAGGCACATTAATGGTCCATAAACTGACCATAAACAGTGTGTCTTCTGACCATTAGGTTGTAACTTTTCAACTTTTTGTGGCATGTTGGCATCCAAGTAAAAGTCTCTCATGACTAGAATTTTGTCTTACAGTAATAACGGCAAGAAAGTTGAATTATGGAACTTATCCTATGTGATCAAATCATTACAGAGTACTTTATAAAGATGCCATGAGAACCTTCATAGATTTAAAACATTTTCATATGCTCTAACTTTCATGTCCTACTTCAGGTTTGGTCTGGTGGTCATATTTCATAGAACCTGATACTGACCTGCTGTTGTTCTATATTAGAGTCATTTACACTAAACACAGTAATGACATGGATCATGGCATCTTATAATCTCTTTTGTTCCTTGATGGGTTATTTTTCCTGACTGATATGAAGTCTGCCTCTCTCAAAGGGAGCCTCTCATCAGACAAATGGTTCCTTTCCATAAAATGTAGCCTTCTGTGACTTGGGGCTCTATTTTCGACTCCGCCACCGGCGCGGCGCAAAGTCAGGTCCGCTGCGTGGCGGCGCAGACTTTGGTATTTTCGTGAGCTGCGCCGACGGCGCATCTCCACCTCCTTCTCATTTCAGTCCCACCCAGCGACGCAACTCGGAAAGAGGGAGGGGAGAAGGCGTGGAGTGGGTTTGGCACAGCCGAGTCAAATCTTCACCAATCACAGCAGCTCCTCGCCTCACCTTTAAGAACACCGCTGGTGAGGTGCATGGCAAGTTTCCAGGAGACTGACGTCACTCATGTCTCCTGACAACCGTTTGTATTACTTCGCACACCCGTTTGTATATACTGTTTATTTTTTCTCAGTATATATACACACATACTCAATATAAATATTTTGTTTTTATATTTGCTTTTTATATATATAGTTCTCTCTATTTTCTTTCTTTTCTAATTGTTTTCTAATTCTATTCTTGTAAGGGGCACTGCAACAAAAACAATTTCCCCTCGGGGATAAATAAAAGATTTCTGATTCTGATTCTGATGTCTAAATATGAGGTCCTTAGATGGTAAATCCTCGGTCTCCTCTTCATCCTCCTCAAAGCAATGATGTACTCCATCTTTGTAGATAACGTTAAGCATTACAATGATAGCATTTGTATTTGGAATGAAATGACGTGGGTAATAGCGGACAACATCATCACTCACGTTTTTTCCATGTGTCTGTCTCTCTCTGTCTCTCGAGTGCTCTGATAGATGCAGTATATATGCTCTGTAGGATGTCGCGGCTGTTTCTGGTTGGCACAGTGACGTTAACCGATTAGTTCGCATCCCTGTTTCACCTGTGTACATTCGGTCAGGGTGAGTGACCATTACGCGTGCCGAACGCGCTTGTATGTGCTGACTCAGACAGTTACATTGAATCGTCGCTGTTGCTAATTATTGATCGCAGTGTGCGTTCGATGACTGACCGAGCACTGCTGAAAACACCGTTAAAACCACGCTGCCGTCTTGTTGACAGTGTGATATATGGCGTCATCACGTTTTCAGTGGATAGCCGTTATCACCTAGCAGCCATCCATCCAGAGAGGTGTCCCCCTGAAAGACTGTAGGGATGCTAGAATTCGCCGGATGAACGAGTCATGTGCCGACCCGGGGAAAGTGGCATACACATTCGTCACCAGGCAATTTGAGTCACAGATCACCAGACATCCCTGTTTTACCTGTGTACATTCAGTCAGGGTGAGTGACCATTACGCGTGCCGAACGCGCTTTCGATGTGGTCAGATAAGATACGGATCAAAGTATATAAATTTAGGTCTGACTGTATGTGCTGACTCAGATAGTTGCATTGAATTGCGGCTGTTGCTAATAATTGATCGCAGTGAAATGCCAGACACTGTGGAAACCTGCCTGTGAGGTATTGGTGACGTGAGCACACAACTCCGCCGGTTTTCAAAAATCCCCTTGCGCCGCCAGCGCACAGAGTTGACCAGGTCTGAGGTGGCGAGCTTTCAGCGCACTTTTACGCCGTCGGCGCAGACCAAAATGGTCGAAAATTCCAATGCGCCGGCTCATTATGCCGACACCTCCCCCTTACTGCGCCGCAACGCCCATCCTGGCGCACCTCTGTACGCCTCGGTCTACCAAAATACCAAATGCGCCGTGAGCCTGGCTGCGCCGCTCGAAAATACCACTGTGCCGGCGGCGGAGTCGAAAATAGAGCCCTTTGTGTCACATTCGAAAGCAAGCATGCACGGCCAAATGCCAAGCACTGCATACATTAGCATTCTGTAAAATGTGTCCACGTGCATTCATGGAACTTTATCCAGCATAATCTTAAACATCATTTAAAGCTAAAGAATAATAGACTACTGTGGGTTTCTCCAATGCCCTTCTGGGTTCAGTTCTGTGTGCTCAGCCCTGGAGAGAGGATGGAGGAAGTGTATTTGATCTAATTAAACTGATTACAATGTGCTCACTCTATGAGGACTAAAAGAAGTAAATAATTGTAGCCTTGTTGGCGCAGGTCAGTAGATAATGAAGAGGTTTTTCTGACAATTAGTTCTAAACAGTTTAAGTATAGTACCCCTCACTTGGAGTCATGCCAGACATAGTGGCATGTTTTCTGTTGGTTTTTTTCTCTTGTAGTCTTACAAACACAAAAAGGTATCATTACAATAATTATTATTTTAAGACAATGAAGCAGTTTTAATACAGATAGCACTTGGTAGAGATAATAATAATTAGGTTGATGTACTCAGGACCCGAATGCGTCATTCTCCAGTTTCGTCCTGGCTGCAGGAGCTAATCTACTGCCATTTTGGCCTGTATACATGTCTACATTGTAACTAATGCAACTAATGCCCCTGCCCCAGACCAAAAAGTTCTGGGGCAGGGGCCCTCAGTAAGCCCTGCTATTCCTCAAACTTGTGCTGTGTGTAACATTAAATTAGATCACGGTTGCTCACAGAATGATGAAAAAAAGGCCTTCTTTATTAAAATGACAATAATTTGTTTTGCTGCATTCAGAATTCTGGGACCTGTGGCATTAAACATCAGTTACTGTTACCACCAATAACTCCAGGTGTTGCCAAATCAACCAGGCATGAAGACTTCAGTATCAGTATTAACGGGGTCCAAGCCCTCTTGGCAGTTGGCACTTGACACTTGGCAGCCCATAGAGGCAATGCACATTGAGAGCAGTGCAGTGATTGGAAAGATATAGAATCCCTTTATGCAACCGGAGTAAGAGCCTGCTGATTGATGATAAAGAGACTGGCAGACAACTTAGAGTTAAATTTTCATTAACAGTGGCAGGACTTTAATAGTCGCTGATAAGGACAGTGAGAGTGAGAAAACAGTCATCAACTTTCATTACATTCAGTCTGCGCAAAGACAATACATAAAATGTAAGGCTTATCTATAGACAAAAAAAACCTCAGCTGCCCAAATATATGTAGCCTTAAGTCAAGTGGCATGTCATTCAATATTTAAAAGCAACTGCCATATAGTCAAAAAAATGATATTAAAATTTTCTACAGGGAAAGGAAAAATATATTGAGGCTACATTGACAAGAAAAGATTTTTTTCTGAAGGCCTGTTAGGTACCAAGGTATAACAGACCAAAAACATGATCACAGGGTATTGGATGCTGATATTACTTTAGAAATGTATTTCAGTTGTACTTTCAATTGAATGAAAAGAAATATTGAAAAGAATAGCATGAATGAATTTGAAATAATTAGTCTATCTTTAATATATTAGGAATTTTAAAACTCCCATTTTTTTTTAGCACAGTCAAGAATAGTTAATACAACTTTAGTTGGACTTTTGTGCAGCTTCAATACTATTTAAAATAAGTACAAAATCAGTTTCTAGCACACTTTAATTCTGGATGCAAGTGCACTTCAGTGTGCTCAGCATAGTCTAAATTGCTCTTCTTCAGAAGGGGCTTCACCACTGCCGTTTTAAAGGGGGCGGGGAAGACACCCATCTGAAGAGAGAAATTCACCATGTATAACAGCTGTTCCTCAAAGAATCCATAGAGTGTTTTAAAAAATGGTGTGGGAATTGGATCTAAAAGGCAGATTGTAGGGTTTACCTGGGAGAAAACTTGACCAAGCATCCTTGCATTTTTGATAATTTATCTGTAAATCATCTGTAAATTACCTGTGCAATAATCTGGGCAATAACTGGTGCAATAATCTGTGCAATTCATCCTGTACATAACAGTCCGCAAATACAATTTATAATTTAAGATAATGTTTATTTTTATTACACTCTTTTGTATATACTTACTATTTTTTTTTTTACCTAATTCTATTTTTTACTGGTACTGCTGTAAATTGGAATTTCCCCTTGCGGGACAAATAAAGGTATTTTGAATTGAATTGAATTGAATTGAATTGAATTGAATTGAATTGAATTGAATTAAATTAAATTAAATTAAATTAAATTAAATTGAATTGAATTGTGGGCTGCACGGTGGCGCAGCAGGTAGTGTGGGTGCCTCACAGCAAGAAGGTTGCCGGTTCGATCCCCGGGTCAGGCGGGGCCTTTCTGTGTGAAGTTCGCATGTTCTTCCCGTGCATGCGTGGGTTCTCTCCGGGTACTCCGGCTTCCTCCCACAGACCAAAAACATGCTCATTAGGTTAATTGGTGACTCTAAATTGTCCGTAGGTGTGAGTGTGAGTGTGAATGTTTGTCTGTCTTTGCATGTGGCCCTGCAATCAGCTGGCGACCGGTTCAGGGTGTACCCCGCCTCTCGCCCATTGTAGCTGGGATAGGCTCCAGCCCCCCGCAACCCCGAAAGGGATAGGCGGTATAGATAATGGATGGATGGATGGATGAATTGAATTGAATTGAATTGAATTGAATTGAATTGAATTGAATCAAATCGAATCAACCAGGGCAAAACTCTGCTGTGTTTCCTCAGGTAAAACCTGCGACCCAGATGTATTGGTAGTTAAAACGTGTTGAGATAAAATACTGGATCTGATGTTATCAATTTTACGCCTGAAATGGTCTGTCACACAAGTCTTCACACAGGGGGCTCTATTTTCGACTCCGCCGCCGGCGCGGCGCAGGCGTGGCGCAAAGTTAGGTCCACTGCGCCGATGAGGCGTGGCGGCGCAGACTTTGGTATTTTCATGAGCTGCGCCACCGGCGCATCTCCTACTCCTTCTCATCTCAGTCCCACCCAGTGGTGCAACTCGGAAAGAGGGAGGGGAGAAGGCGTGGAGTGGGTTTGGCACAGCCGAGTCAAATCTTCACCAATCACAGCAGCTCCTCGCCTCACCTTTAAGAACGCCGCCGGCGAGGCGCATGGCAAGTTTCCAGGAGACTGACGTCACTCATGTCTCCTGACATCCCTTTGTATTACTTTGCACACCCATTTGTATATACTGTTTATTTTTTCTCAGTATATATATATATGTATATATTGTTTTATATTGTGTTCTATATTTTGTTGATATATATTCTCAATATAAATATTTTGTTTTTATATTTGCTTTTTATATATATATAGTTCTCTCTCTTTTCTTTCTTCTCTAATTTTATTCTAATTCTATTCTTGTAAGGAGCACTGCAACAAAACAATTTCCCCTCGGAGATAAATAAAGAATTTCTGATTCTGATTCTGATGTCTAAACATGAGGTCCTTGGATGGTAAATCTTCCTCCTCCTCCTCCTCATCCTCCTCAAAGCAATGATGTACTCCATCTTTGCAGATAACGTTAAGCATTACAATGATTACAGTTGTATTTGGATCATCTGTGAAATACTCATGATACTGATTTCACTGTTTATTGGCCGTTTTCATGTGTGTGTGTTCACTGATTGGCCAATAAAAACAAGTAGATTGGCCCATCTACATCGGCCCATTGGCCCTTTATGCCCCACAACATTGTTTTTTTTCATTGGTCTGATTGGCCCATTAGGATTATTCATGATTGAATGTAGGTGTCGGGGGATGAGGCTCACTGGCTGCGGAGGGAGAGTTGATGTTGTAGTAAGAACCTGTCTGCCTGGTCTAACATGATGAAGTCATGTTGAACATTTCCGTTTCCCAAAAAAACATTTATTTGAGGTGCAGCGGCACAATATCAATATCAAACACGTGTGCACAACGCCTGACGTAAAAAAATGCATTCTTGGTGTGCTTCTGAGCACTATGTTTACCCGCGACTATAACTTTTTTTTAATAGTTACTGTTTATATTCATTGCGTGAACAGTCTGAAAAAAGAGACAGAGACACAGAGAGGAGGACACAGACAGTCACACAGACATAGTGATGAAAAAGATCAGTGATAATTAACTACAGTATATTAAGCCTATGATGTTGAACATCGCAGTGCGAGCCGTCTGCTGCGTTCCGCAGCCGCCTGTGAAGGCGAACAAAATCTGGAACCTTTCAGCTCAATGACATGACTTTGAAAGCACCAAGTGACTTATTTTAGCGAATTTCGTTAGATTAAAATATGTAGAACTGTAAAATATCACTTCCATGAGGCTGTTCAGTCAGACATTAACAGATCACAGGCTGAAATTGGCATTTCATCCTCCCGTCCCTCCCTCTTCAGCGCACTGTAAATGATTTCTGTTCAGTAATATACAGTACACACACATACAGGACTCTGCTCATCACGGTCGGGATCTCATTACAGTCACGAACCCGCCTACTGCAGAGCAGGGACCGGTCACAGACCTGCCAGGGCCCCAGCACGAGATTAGGAGAAATTCGAGGCCGCTACATCTGTAACTCCATGTCACTGACAACAAAGATAAAGCCAGAAATCTTGGTGTAATTATTGATTCATACTTACGCAGATGATACACAACTTCACATTTCTGTGTCATCACATGACTACAGTCCCTTACTTTCACTGAGTGAGTGTATTCATCAAAACAATGAATGGATGTGCTAGAATTTTCTTCAGCTTAATGTAGGTAAGACAGAAGTGATTGTATTTGGCCCCAAATGAACGGCCAAGGATCAGTGCTCACCTTAACTCCATGTCACTGACAACAACAGATAAAGTCAGAAATCTTGGTGTAATTATTGATTCTGACCTGAATTTTAACAACCATTTACCTGAAAAATATAACCAGAATTAAGGGATGTCTGTCCAAAGAAGACATGGAAAAAGTTGTTCATGCATTCATTTTCAGTAGGTCGGACTATTGCAATGGAGTCTTTACTGGCCTAAACAAAAAAAAAACAATTAGGCATCTGATTCAAAATGCTGCTACACGAGTCCTTACAAACACCAGAAAAATGAACCATATCACACCAGTCCTCAGATCACTACATTGGCTTCCTGTGAGTCAAAGAATAGACTTTAAAATCTTACTGTTGGTCTCCAAAGCATTAAATGGGACAGGTCTATTGTGTGTTCCCAGAATCAGAACCAAACAAAGTGAAGCAGCTTTCAGTTATTATGCTCCTCACCTGTGGAACATTCTCCCTGCACACCTGAGGTCTGCACCAACTGTCAGTTCATTTAAATCAGGGATGAAAACGTTATTATTTGCTAAAGCTTTTACTTAAAGTAAATATATCTGCTCAATGATTTTATTATTTTATTGTCTTCTGAGTCACATTATGAGTTGCTGTGATCAGCCTGTGATTTCCAATTTTTCACTTTGATTTTTGGTGTGATTTTGAATCCTGCCCTCAATGGGTTGATGATTTTGGTTTCCACTGACTGTTGTTACATCATTTTGTTTGCAACAAATTGTACAATGTACATCAATCAAGATTTTCAATTTGAATAATTTGTTCATCATGATCTGATGTGTGCTTTTAGTGTTCCCTTAATTTTTTTTTTAGCATTGTATCCAATGCACAGATATTGTAGGAATCAATAATTACAAAAAAATGGCACTGCTACCATGGTGAGATAATGGGTGACATTTACAGTTACATATTACCAGCCATGAATATATGTTATTCCTGCACGGTGGCGCAGCAGGTAGTGCGCGTGCCTCACAGCAAGAAGGTCGCCGGTTCGATTCCCGGGTCGGGCCTTTCTGCGTGAAGTTTGCATGTTCGTCCCGTGCATGCGTGGGTTCTCTCCGGGCGCTCCGGCTTCCTCCCACAGACCAAAAGGTTGATTGGTGACTCTAAATTGACCCTTGATTGTGAGTATGTGCCCTGCGATCGGCTGGCGACCGGTCCAGGGTGTACCCCGCCTCCCGCCCATCGATAGGCCGAGATAGGCTCCGGCCCCCCCGCGACCCCGAAAGGGATAAGCGGCATAGAAAATGGATGGATGGATGGATTCACTGCAGGGATTGGTTCACTGCTGTTTATCTTAGTTCATCAATGCACAATTTGACATCTTTGTACTTGTGCTAATATACATCTGTTGTTTTTCTCTACAACTTAGGCAGCAGAAACAGTGTTTCATGTAACTTTGTTGATATGTATTGTCAGATTTTATCAATATATTTGTTCAATTTGGGATAGCATAAGAGCACAAATAATCCAGTAACCCACACTACAGCACAGTAATCCATTTACTATTTTTATTTAACCCCCTCAGACCCAAACTCCTCCATGGCATACATTTTTAATTTCTCTTTGTCCACATATGTGAGGTTAGGAGGTTATAGATAATTTTCACCAAACCAAAATGCACCTGTGCAACAATGATCATTCCGTGTGAATCAGCACCTTTTAAAGTCATATATTAACACCTGATCACACTGAGTCTCATAAAGATAATATGCACAGCAAGAGTCAGCAGTGAGAGTAGGCTAAAACATATTTGAAAACAATTATGGTCTGTTTGTATGTATCATATTTCTTTATTAGCATGAACATGCAGACTGTACTTCATTTGACTCATTCCCACCAAGCAGCAACCTCTGGGGCTGAAAAATGAAGCCATGACTGAGGTGCCAAAACACTGCAGTTGCTTAAATGGCCACTTGACTCCAAAAGCGAGTCAATCTATAGCATAAATAAAAATGTTTACAGCCTGGTTTGAAAAACAGTTTTGGTGTCTGTTACTAATTTCCCCGTTCATGACTACTTTACAGATTGGTGAATTTTTATGGAAGTCACTTGTTCATTTTATTTTAAGGCTTAAAGTTGTGCTCAGTAATGACCACAGGTGTTAGGATCCTGCCTTTCTGTCTCTCCTTTTGTGTCTCCTCCCCTTTTTCCCTGTGTGTGTGTCTGTCTGTTTACCCCTGTTCCCACAGCTGGGCATCCCCTTACCTCCCCTTACCTGCTCCGCCTCCAGGTGCTCACCTGGAGCACACTTCCTGATTGTCTGAAAAGTATTTAAGAAGCATGCAGACCTCACCTCCTTGCAGGATTATGCCTTCGCCCTTCCATGTCGGTGTTTGGTCTACAGGTTGTGAGTACTAGTTCTTTGTCTTCCTCTCCATCTGAGAAACAGTTAATGTTCCATTGTTTGTTCAGGCCACTTATAGTGTGCTTTTCCTTTTGTTTGTTTCAGTGCCTGCCAGCCGCTTCCACGCGTGCCAGTTGTGTTTATACCCGCCTCGTCGGGGCTCTTTTCGTTTCCTTCACTCCTTTTGAGTGCGCTTTTTGTTGTTTTTTCATCCACTCGTCCGAGTGCGTCTTTTGTTTGGTTTTGTTAATAAATTGTGTTACTTTCATAAAGCCTGTCTCCAGGTCTGCATCACTGGGTCCTATAACTGAGTGGCACTCTGCCTAACAACAGGGACTTTAACTGACAGGCTTCATTCAGCATGCCTCTGCTACACCCACGCTCCACCTCCTTGCCCATTTCTGGATTAGCCAGGAGTTTGGCAGAGTCATGGTGACGGACGGAGCCACTGTCACTGAACTTCACAATGGCTCTTCAGACACCTATGGGTGATGTCACAGAGACTATGTCCATGTTTTATCCAGTCTTTTTATACTAGGGGTGGGTGATATGCCCTAAAAATTATTTCATGGTATTCTTTTCCAGGTGTTATGTCACAGTGTTACAAAAACAAAAGGGATACTCTATTAAAAACATAATTGTACCCCTTTTAACTCTATTAGCAATATAAGAATGAAAAAAATGATTCAATGAATGGATGGGTTTACTGGCTCCAAATAAACGTGCGTGTCTGAATGCTAAAGCATTAATGTTGTCAGAGTTGAATCACACGGAGACTCATGCATACTTAGTTACATTGAACCGACAGGTTAATAATATGGAGGAATGAACTGCTCAACACTCATCGTGAGAATCCAAAGGACGAAGAGAGTTTATTGTAGCGCACACACGGTTTCATACATATGCGTCACATGTCCCTATCATCATATATGACTGGCCATCACCTACTCAAGATATCTCTTAGAAAATAAAAGGGTACTGGGCATAGGGCATACCTATTCCATACATGTTCAAACTTAATCACTATAATGATGGTATTGCAAAATCCATGTCATGGCAAAACATTATAGAAGTGGAGGTGATGAAACCAGTATACTATGCATCCTTAATGCATATGCCATCCTACTCAAATACTGAATTTAGCTAAAAAGTGCAGTGGCCTGCTGTTTTAGGAAAGTACAGAACCTTTTTTTTTTTTTTTTTAATGACACCATACATATCACAATTTTCTCCTTTGAGAGCCTTCTTCAAGAGCAGTGTATCTGCCTAAATGAATCTTGCCACTCCAAAATGAACCTTTACCAACCTTCAGGCCACCTCTTCCCCCATTTTTTATTATATTACTAAATATTGTAATTTTGCTACTACAATTAACCATTCTCTATACTCCTACATAGTATATTCTTCTGCTAATGCATCATGTGTCATGTCTTTCTTTTTCTCGACAACAGAGAAAAAAGGAATTAAAAAAAAAAAATTATGAACAGTAGCTTCCAAAAATGACTGTACATCTGTACATTATCATGTGTTCCTCATTCATGTATGCCCCTTTCAGCAGATAAGCTAAAGAAAAGTGGCTTCCCATGTGAGGTGTTCTCCCTCATTTAAAAGTCAGCATGCTGCGGAAACAAATGACAAATCAATAATGTCCCTCACATCTCTATAGACAGAGGCTGAGCCCCTCAAGCCCTGTGTTCACAAACAACCTGCTGGAGCTGCATGTCACACGACAGAATCACCTCACTGCCACAGGTAATGGCTGACTGCAGCACCTGTCGCTGCTGTACATGCCTCCAGGTGATTTAATTTGATCAATGGCAGGATGTGTTTCTCTGAGTTGTATGAGTGTATAATTGGCTATGTTTTCTGCTTTAGATTATTTAAATGTGGACGTGTCAGGCTTCTGTAGGCAAGAATTAAATCTTTGGATTTGGGGTTTGTGATACATCAAGGCAGGATTTTCCTGTTCCATGAAACAATAGACCTCAATTGATTTGTGCAGGCTTGACTAGATCCTACATCAACACCAGTTACTCTGTGATTGCTTGGCCATTTTTTTTTCAAGCTCACTTGCTCGTCCCTCCACTCACAACAAGGAAAAATATAGTTGCAAAATGGCAGTATTTATTTCTAGCACCTGGAAGTGAAATTACATTTTCTGCGCAGATAAACAATGTTAGCTGGACTTTAAAACTGAAGGAGAGAAGTCAGTGATAACTTCCAAGGAATATTTCCATACGGAACATGCAATCACCAGTATTGGGTAATGTTCCTTTAAAAATAACTTAGATATACTTACAATAACTCAGTTATCAAAAATGAAAACCCCCTGTCATTTCATTTTGCACAAGTTGGTTATATTGTCCAGAGGTTCTGCAGCATACTGTACACCTACTTTTGAATGTACTCATTGCATGGCCTAGT
Organism: Chaetodon trifascialis; assembly: GCF_039877785.1. Taxonomy (NCBI): domain Eukaryota; kingdom Metazoa; phylum Chordata; class Actinopteri; order Chaetodontiformes; family Chaetodontidae; genus Chaetodon; species Chaetodon trifascialis. The sequence continues at coordinate 3,282,120 of NC_092062.1, read as the reverse complement.
CTCCCATATTCTGTAGCTCTGCAGGCTAATAACAGGAATAACAGATGCGATATTCACTGTACAGATCTTTATTAATGATTATGTTTTGATTAAAACTAAACATGAAATTAAGAAGATTAAGAGAGTACTGGGGCTCAATGCACATAGCCTAACAACTTCAGCTACTATAAAAAAAAGTTTAATTACTTGAAGTACATGAAAGTAAATAGAAAACAGGGAACCATAGCACTGTGGAGCTCTGCTTTGCTTGCAGGTGCTTCGTGCTTCAAATTTTAAGCAGAGTACTTTGCAGGCACCAAGCAGATATCACCGTCACAATTTACATTTCACTGTGATGTCCATTTCACCAACAAATTCAAAATAATAATAGGCATACTTCCACAAGGCAAAGGCTATCCTCTCTGCCATCGCACTAGTTGAGCTACACATGGACAACCATACGAGTGGATACCTTCCACTAGTACAGAGCTATGCCCAAGGAGTTGGAAAAAAAAAAGTTTGAATGCATCTGGGATTTTCTTTTGTTTTCTGTGGCAAGAAAAGGAACAGGAAAATACAGTAAAATGTAAATTGTTAACAGATTGCTTATTTGAAAGCATAACTAAATATCTGATTTCCTGAAATGCAACTAATGTTCTACGTTACTCATAACAATAAAAATGTATGAGTTCTCTGACACTCTGACTCTAATACAAGTACACTTGTTTTATATATATATTTTTTATATATATATTAAAATATATATTTTATATATATTTTTTATATTTTTTCCTCTGTTATGGTACTACATTCTCCAATACTCGCCACTTTGCACTGGCTCCCTGTAAAGTTTAGAATAGAGTTTAAAATTCTCCTCCTTACTTACAAAGCCATAAATGGCCAGGCACCTTCTTATCTTAAAGAGCTCATAGTACCTTATTGCCCTACTCGAACACTGCGTTCCCAGAATGCAGGTCTACTTATGGTTCCTAAAGTCTCAAAAAGCAGAACAGGAGTCAGAGCATTTAGCTATCAAGCTCCTCTCCTGTGAAACCATCTTCCAGTCTTTGTCCAGGAGGCAGACACTGTCTCTACATTTAAGAGTAGGCTTAAAACTTTCCTCTTTGATAAAGCTTATAGTTAGGGCTGGCTCAGGCTTGTCCTGGACCAGCCCCTAGTTATGCTGCTATAGGATTAGACTGTCGGGGGACCTCCAAAGATACACCGAGCTCCTCTGTCCTTCTCTCCCTCTCCATCTGCACACTTTCATGTCCTACCACGGCGTGTTACTAACTTAGCTCCTTCCCCGGAGTCTCTGTGCTTTGTCGTCTTGCAGGTTCCCATGGACAGTGGCTGAATCTGGATTGTGGATTTCAGCTGCGTCTCCTGCCTTGGCCCTGCCTGACATCCACTGCAACTGCTACTGCTGTTATTACATCCACTGTCACTGTTACTGTGACTGCATGTCTGTCTGCATGTCTGTCTGTCTGTCTCTCTCTCTGACTGCATGTCTGTCTGTCTGTCTGTCTGTCTGTCTCACTCTCCCTCTCTTGCTCTTCCTCTCTCACCCAACCGGTCGAGGCAGATGGCCGCCCACCCAGAGTCTGGTTCTGCTCGAGGTTTCTGCCTGTTAAAAGGAAGTTTTTCCTCGCCACTGTCGCCAAGTGCTTGCTCATGGGGGAATTGTTGGTTTCTTTGTAGATAAAAGAGCTTGGTCTGTACCAGCTCTATATGGAAAGTGTCCTGAGACAACTTCTGTTGTGATTTGGCGCTATACAAATAAAATTGAATTGAATTGAATTGAATTGAATTGAATTGAATTGAATTGAATTGAATTGAATTGAATTGAATTGAACAGGGGCAGGGATCAAATGAAGCTAATGTCAAAGAGAACTCACTGCCGGTGAAGGAGAATGTTGTCATAACAAACTTTCCTCATTCTGAGCAGATGAAAGCCAGGACTCCTGAAAAACTGAACACAAATGAAATAGTTTAATAGAATAGTTGAAAAGATTAAGGTCACCGGTGTCAGTAAAACATAAAATAAAATCGTGTCCCACCATTCTGAGAGGTGTTTTGTTTTCCCTCACAAGTGGATTTCAAGTTTCTTGATGATTATTAATTAATGTTTCCCTGTGTGTCCCTAATTAAAATAATAAAAATGCTTTTGGCTTTTCTGTAGTCTTGATGCTATTAGTGCAGGTTTGTTAATGAACAGATGACACCGGCAGATGATTTACAGGTGTACAGGTGTTTACATTAACAGGTGTTTTTGGCAGGGTTGACTGACAGGTTTTCATCTTTGCAATCTCACCTCCCAGTGAATTGTGGGATACATTTCATGCAGGAATAAAGCATTGCTGGAGAGGTGCAAAACAAGGGGATCAAGCAGGATATTTCGACCCTGGCTTCATATAAATTGGGACCTAGTTAGATTTGTTTTGCAGCGATTTTTCTCCTGTGATTTAAGGAAGGACAGCATGCAGAAGCAAACATTTTACAGAGAAACAAATGCTCCCGAGAAATCTCAAGTATGAGGCTCTGTCCATGGCTCTAATATTCTGTCTGATATTCTCAAAAGCATGTCAACCATGTCAATATTATGTATACCAAACCAGAAATGAGCACTGCGTTCCCATACATTTCTAATGTGATTCTTTGTTTTTTTTTTTGATGAACTATATGATCTGACAATCTTATGAATGTGTTTTATGAATGAATCACCAAAAATCCAACTTCTTTGAACCATATCTGTAGATTTGTAGAAACCTCACAGTTCAGACATTAAAAGGGAGCCAATTTCTGTTTACACTTATATCATATTCATTTGACAGATGCTTCTGTCCAAACAGACGTACCTCAGTTTAACAACACAAGTGCCACAAGGGTTGCAGGTGCTTGAAGACTGTATCAGTGAATAGATTTTTTTTATAAGATGAATAAGTACTCTCAAAGAGGTAGGTTTTCAAGCAATTTTTGAAGACATAAAGGCATTCTGCTGATAGAGTCAAGTTCAGTAACTCCTTCCTTGGTAGTACATAAGAAAAGACACAGCACTGATCTTTCCTTCCTCACACTGATGGTAGGACTAGTCGGCGTTCATTACAGATTGTAGTGAATGAGAATTTTTATGCACCTAAATAAAGGAGTTCGAGTAGGTGAGCGCTGTGCAACTGATTACTCTACAGGCCAGCAGTACAATCAGCTAACCTTCATGTGCACTGTGAGGCCCTAATGTCTGAATTCCCGAATAGTTTTAGAGTTTCAGTCTCTGTCATTCTTGATCCTGTGTACAAAGGTCTGATTGGTTGATTATTTCCCTAACCCAAGAAAACAACCATCAATGTCTAAAATATTATTGGAAAAATTAGAGATGTGAGCAGCAATTCAGCAGTTGGAAACTGGTCATGAGAGACAGTTAAAAAAGAATGGTCAACATTGAATCAGGAGAAGCTGAGATTTCCTGACATTTGTCTCCATTATGGCTCAATCCCCCAAAATCATTGACTGCTACCCTTCCCATGATACCACTTGATAATGTCCTTCATTAGACCCTCCCTACTTTATAAATTTCCACAATTTTCAAAGTCCACACCTGAAGCACATATTGTGGTATAAATTTGTGGTCTCCAAACTCAATTTATATTGTGGAAACACCCTGTAATCATATCTGGACTGGTCAACCACTGATTGAAATATTCTAGCATCCCAGGTAAAATACTGAGTGTGACAGTAATTGTCAACTATAAGAAAATGAAAGATGTGACATCCCAGCCATCCACTCATCTCATCATTACTGGGATCAGGGTGGTACACTCGTTAAAGTCTGCCTCCAAGATTCCATCCCATCATTGTACTAATGCACAGCTGCTTTAATATCCCATTAAGACATCAAAATCACTAAACAGGAAGCACACAGCTAGTTTTCCACATGTGGCCCATAAAAAACCCTGTTTCAAACCGCAGGATTCTGAATTCTCAGCTGCATTTTACAGTCGGGGAGTATTGTCTCCTGTGTCATGGGGCAATGGATTGTTGGAGTGTTCCCTGCCCATGATCTGAATGCTGGCATGACAGGGCAGTGTTGTGTATGCGTGCCAGTTCTTGTGGTCATATCCTTATGAGGACGAAATGTCCTTAAAGGGCATCCAAAGGGAATTCTCTGAAATGAGACTTTTTTTTTTTTTCAGAAACTGATTGGTCATTTGTGAATACTTTTAGGCTGTTACTTTGAGTTCACTGCCTAATCATATTGGTATCTTAAGACAGCAAACAGTTGTTTTTTTTTATTAACAAGGTCATGTCTGCTTCCTTTACCCTCTTGCATGTGTCTTCTGGCAAAAGCATTTGGACCTTGAGGTTGGGACTATAATTACAGCCAATTTTGGCTTCAGAGGATTTTGTTCGTTTCTAAGTTCTAAATTGTTCTAAATTACGTATTGTTGGTGTTTGTTGTCAGTGGTAGTTTAGCTATCTGACCGTACCCTGAAGCAGTGAGTTAATGTTAGGGTTCAGGCTGTTTTAATGTGTAAAGCTTAAAACTCTGGCCCACTCTGAGCTGCTTCCATGATACATAATTTAGAAACTCTGTATAATCCTGTTGACGCAACAATATTTTGATTATCCAGAGGAAATGGAGTTTGGAAATTTGATCTCTGAGTTTCTCATGCTCTGTTGTGTAATGCTTCAGGCACAGACAAGCTTCCAGTTATCTGGTTCTTTTTGCTTGTAGTTTATTTGTTTCCCTGACTGTGCCAAATTTCTGTGCCCACATTATTGGTACGTTAGTATCAGACTCAGCTAATGCACTGCACAGCATATCTCATGACTTTATATTTAGGAAATCAGCTCATTGGATAACTGTTGTTAAACTGTTGATCCCCAGATTGGTCATAACCTATAATAATAATTGTCTCAGTTGATATCAGACAAATCTAAGCTGAATGGGAAAAGTAGACATAGAGTACTGATGGCAGATGAGGGTGTTTCTGGTCAGTATAAAAATCTGATTTGGGGTTAGGTTTAGTATTTTGGTTCAGGATTAAGATCACAGGTCCTTCCAAGTAGCATAATTTAAAGATGGATGTAGCTTTATGTGGAAGAAGCCACAATGTGCTGCTGTGTGTCCTGTCAGGCTTTTAAGGACACCATCATAAAGACACACAGAGTGTGGATTGAGCTCCTCTCTGCTCCACTGGTGCTGATCTTCTGTTTTATCATGTTTACAGTGCTGATATAATGGAAGGAGACAGGAGCATTTATTCAAGCAAGGATCTGCCTGCTGCCTCCTGAGAGTGCACTTACACACACGAACAAAGCAGTGTGTGAAATGTGACACGGGCTACACACTGGCACAGGCTGAATTTAGCTAACTGTTAGGAAATGATAACATAGTGTCATGCAAAAGGAGTATCCTAAATTGCTAAATTGTGACACATCCACCTCTCAGTGTTAAATGACATCAATGTGAAGTAATACATGACAGTTAGATTAAATGTTTTCTACATTTCACAAAAGCTTTTCAACCTATTGACCTGTCAGGAAATCTCCTTGGCTAGTAGTTTGTCAATGCCTGGTGGAAGAAAGCTTGTTTGTGGCATGGGAATCACCGCTTCCTCCTAAATGTGACCAAGACAAAGGAGAGGGCTGTGGACTTTAGGAGGACCAGTAGCAATTTTAACTCTATTTCCATCCTTGGAGAAGAGGTGGAGATAGTGGAGGACTACAGATACCTGTGTACAGTGTGTACAGTGAGATGTTGCAGATCTTTTACCCTCTGTTGTTGCAAGTGCACTTTTCTTTGCAGCCATATGCTGAGGTAGCAGCAGAGCCACTGACACTGGCAAACTGAATAAACTGACAAAGGCTGGCTCTGTGCAGGGGACTGGTGGAGTCCCTAGAGTTGGTTGTTGAGAGAAGGATGTTGCACAAACTGCTCAACATAATGGACAACATTTCACACCCCCTGCATGGCCTGCTAATCAGACAGCATAGTGTTTGGTTGGAGGTTTCTTTAACTCTGCTGTAGTAAGGAAGAAAGTCATTCCTACCCACTGCAATAATGTACAATAACTCCCCTCTCTGCAAGGAGAGGAGACTCATCTTCTCATGGACTTTATGAAACTTTATTCTATCTATCTATCTATCTATCTATCTATCTATCTATCTATCTATCTATCTATCTATCTATCTATCTATCTATCTATCTATCTATTGTGTTACAGCATTTGCCATTATTCTGTAATTGTTACTGGTGTCCACAGTCTCTGCTGTTCCCCTGAAGTTAGAAACAATCACTTTAATCTGCATTCTCAGACTGAAGGCCAAGTGAATTTTCACATTGGCTTATTTGAACTAACTTGACCAGTAGACTGGAGGAAGATGTTTCATAATAGAATTTATGTTTTTGTTTTTATTTCATACATAATATAATTTTACACTGGCAGCAGTGTAGAAGGTAGTGTAGTAGTGAATGAATTAACCAATGTCATTTTCAATCAACAAGAACGAGAGATAAGAGAACAAGATTATGCTATTTTTGCTTTAAAGATAATTTAAATGGCTATTTGATTACTTTTATAGCTCCCAATTAATTCTTCTGTCAATCGACAATTGAATATTAGACTAATTGTTACAGCTATACTGCACTAAACCACAGATGGTTTAGTTGTCGTCACTCCACCAAAGTGTGGAACTTTGCTCTCTTGATAACAATATAACCTATTGTTATGCGACATCAGGTGTGGATGAAGGCTACTTTAATTTATTTCGCTACATTAGATGTAAATTGCTGTTACTAAGAGCCCTGTGTGCATGCTTTACTATATGTTCTTAATCACTGATAAATTAAGCCAAATTGAAATCAACAGCTCTTGTTGACCTGCCAGCAGGGCCACAGTACAGTGTATGCTTGTGCCTTCAATCAGGAGAATTAATGTAGTCAGTCCTGTAGGTCATTTATTATAATCCCACTCTAATAAGTCTCTTCAGAAGCAGTGTTTTAGAAGGTCCTCAGAGCCTGTTTCTCTATTGTTCCCCAGCTCATTGTTAACAGGCTTTTTTGTAATGCCAAGCAATCAGCCACAGTCGGCATCCTCCCAGTGCATCCCTCATCATTAGGCCCTAACAGCCTGTATAAACTAGCCACCCTTTATGACTATCTCTTGCCTATAACTCCATTTGAGCTGGTGGGGTCAGCAGGTCCAGTCTTGGTTTGCTGCTTTATCTGGTCTCTCTCTCTCTCTCTCTCTCTCTCTCTCTCTCTCTCTCTCTCTCTCTCTCTCTATAAACATGGAATTCCATCCACTGATGGCGCTGCTACAACATGAGAAAGGTGTGTCAGGCATTATCAGGCAATATCAAGCATCTGCTTGAGGCTAACTCCACAAGCAAGTGATAGCCCAAAGGTCCCCATATCAAAATGCCCAGCTTTACAGCAGAAATAAGCATGCTTACAGCATGGTTCCAGAAACAGTTTTGGTCTCTATAGCTAATTTCCCCATGCATGACAACTCTATGGGGGGTGATTTTTTTTATAACTCACACATTGAAATTATGTTAAGACTTCCAATTACGCAAATGATGGACATTGCTGCTTTGAGTGACACCTAACCACTAAGTTTCAGCCACCAGGCTTAATTTGCTCTGCCTCAGCTCCACCCACGCTCCAAGTCTCTGCCCATTTTTGGTTTAGCTGGGGATTTGGTGGAGTTAAGTAGTGCCAAGATGGTGATGGCTAGAGCCACTGTCACTGAGCTTCACAATGGTTCTTCAAGAAACCCATGGGTGACGTCACAGAGACTATATCCTTGTTTTATACAGTCTATGTGCCATATTTGTGTTATGGCTGTGCTCTTTGGTCACTTTGTTTTTGTGTTTTCGCTTGTGTTTCCTCTCTCACTTCTCTTCTCAGCAGTTTAGAGCGAGACGGGAGCTGGGTTGAGTTTTCTCTGGCTGCGCCGCTGAGATGCACCTGAGCTGCATCAGCGCTCATCAGCGTGTGGCTTCTTAAGCTGGCTCCGCTCTCTGTTCGTCGCCAGATGATTACTTCGTCCAGCTACTTGTGTCTCTCTGAGTGTGGTCTCTAGCTATTTGTATTACAAGTTAATAGTATCGCTGACTTCTCTAGTGTTGTCCCTGTTTGCAGGTGGATTTTTTGTTATACTTACTCTAGCTGAGTTTTTCTCCCTTACGAGGTGATTTTCCGTTGTAACTTTGTTTAGTGCTATTTTTTCCCCACATGGAGATTTCTGTTCTGTCACTTTTTACTTTAACCTAGGAGCTTATCCCCTTGTGGAGATTTTTGTTGTATTATTTGTTATTTTGTGTTTGGACATTAAAAATCCGTGCCTCTTCTCTCTGCATATTGGGTCCTGGCCTCTCTGTGTCTTGAGTCCCTAACAGAATCATCTGGCCAAAAGAATGGACCCAGCAGAGACAGAGAACTTGAAACGAACCCTCTTGAGCCAGGGTGTTCTCGTTAGTCAACACGAGTCCACCTTGCTGCAGGTAGTGGAACACCTGCAGCAATTAACCTCCAGTGTGGCGCAGCTGAGCGGACAACTAGCCACCGTGAGAGACCAGCTCGCTCCTCCATCCTCCACGATGGGCTCCTTGCCTCCCTCCCCAGCTGCAGACTCATCCACCAGCTCCACACCTCCTGGCAGAGAGCCATAAATCCCCATTCCAGCGAAGTACTCCGGCGATTTGGGTACATGCGCCCAGTTCCTGCACCAGTGATCCCTCGTCTTCAACCAGCAGCCCAGCACATATTCCACCCATCAGTCCAAGATTGCTTTCATTATGAGTTTACTGTCAGGGCAGGCAGCAGCTTGGTCACTAGCGTTATCCAGCCAATTCAATTCAATACAATTTTATTTGTATAGCGCCAAATCACAACAGAAGTTGTCCCAGGACACTTTCCATATAGAGCTGGTACAGACCAAGCTCTTTTATCTACAGAAAACCAACAATTCCCCCATGAGCAAGCACTTGGCGACAGTGGCAAGGAAAAACTTCCTTTTAACAGGCAGAAACCTCGAGCAGAACCAGACTCTGGGTGGGCGGCCATCTGCCTCGACCGGTTGGGTGAGAGAGGAAGAGCAAGAGAGGGAGAGTGAGACAGACAGATAGACAGACAGAAATGCAGTCAGAGAGAGAGAGAAAGAGAGAGAGATAGAGATAGAGAGAGAGAGAGAGAGAGAGAGACAGACAGAGACAGAGAGACAGACATGCAGTCACAGTAATAGTGACAGTGGATGTAATAACAGTAGTAGCAGTTGCAGTGGATGTCAGGCAGGGTCAAGGCAGGAGATGCAGTTGCAATCCACAATCCAGATTCAACCACTGTGTAACCTGCAAGACGACAAAGCACAGAGACTCCGGGGAAGGAGCTAAGTTAGTAACACACCGTGGTAGGACATGAAAGCGTGCAGATGGAGAGGGACAGAAGGACAGAGGAGCTCTGTGTATCTTTGGAGGTCCCCCGACAGTCTAATCCTATAGCAGCATAACTAGGGGCTGGTCCAAGACAAGCCTGAGCCAGCCCTAACTATAAGTTTTATCAAAAAGGAAAGTTTTAAGCCTACTCTTAAATGTAGAGACAGTGTCTGTCTCCCGGACAAAGACTGGAAGATGGTTACACAGGAGAGGAGCTTGATAGCTAAATGCTCTGACTCCTGTTCTGCTTTTTGAGACTTAAGGAACCATAAGTAGGCCTGCATTCTGGGAACACAGTGTTCGAGTGGGGCAATAAGGTACTATGAACTCTTTGAGATAAGAAGGTGCCTGGCCATTTATGGCTTTGTAAGTAAGGAGGAGAATTTTAAACTCTATTCTAAACTTTACAGGGAGCCAGTGCAGAGCGGCAAGTATTGGAGAAATATGATCTCTCTTCCTGGTTTTTGTCAGGACACGCGCTGCAGCGTTCTGGAGCAACTGAAGAATATTCAGCAACGAATTTGAGCAGCCTGATAGTAAGGAATTGCAATAATCCAGCCTGGAAGTTACAAATGCATGGACTAGTTTTTCTGCATCATTTTGAGACAAAATATGCCTGATATTACGTAGGTGAAAAAAGGCTGTCCTTGAAACTTGTTTTACATGGGAGTGAAAGGACATGTCTTGGTCAAAGATAACTCCCAGATTCTTTACAGTGGTGCTGGAGGCCAGCGCAATGCCATCCATAGCTGCTTTCTAAGATGTTTAGGGCCTACTACTATAACTTCAGTTTTGTCTGAGTTTAGCATCAAAAAATTGCAGGTCATCCAGGTCTTTATGTCATGAAGACATGCTTGTAGTCTAGTTAACTGACTGGTTTCTTCTGGTTTCATTGATAAATATAGCTGGGTATCATCTGCATAGCAATGAAAATTTATTGAGTGCTTCCTGATAATCTTACCTAAAGGAAGCATATATAAGGTGAATAGAATTGGTCCAAGCACAGAACCCTGCGGAACTCCATAGCTGACTTTAGTGAGCACAGAGGAGTCGTCATTAACGCGTACAAACTGAGAGCAATCTGACAAGTAGGATTTAAACCAGCTTAGCGCAGTTCCCTTAATGCCAATGAAGTGTTCCAGTGTCTGCAATAGGATACCATGGTCAATGGTGTCAAATGCAGCACTAAGATCCAATAAGACTAGTACAGAGACAAATCCTATCAGATGCAATTAGAGGGTCATTTGTAACTTTAACCAGTGCTGTCTCTGTGCTATGATGTACTCTAAATTCTGACGAAATCCTCAAATAAACTATTATTGTTTAGAAAGTTGCACAGCTGATTGGCAACTGCTTTCTCAAGAGTTTTTGAGAGAAAGGGAAGGTTGGATATCGGTCTATAGTTGGCTAAAACCCCTGGATCAAGAGTAGGCTTTTTCAGTAGCGGTTTTATCACAGCTACTTTAAATGACTGTGGTACGTAGCCTGTTGATAAAGACAGATTGATCATGTCTAATACTGAAGAGTCAATTAGAGGTAATACTTCTTTAAACAGCTTAGTCGGGATGGGATCTAAAATACAGGTTGATGATTTTGATGATGAAATTATTGAAATTAGTTGGTGAAGGTCAACAGGAGTGAAACAGTCTAAAACTGCGACAGACTGAGTAACAATTTCTACGGATTCTGTATTTGAAGACAAAACAGTACCTGTTGACGGCAGGAGCCGATGAATTCTGTCTCTAATAGTTAGAATTTTATCATTAAAGAAGCTCATGAAATCATTACTGTTCAGAGCTAAAGGAATACATGGTTCAACAGAATTATGGCTCTCTGTCAGCCTGGCTACAGTGCTGAAGAGAAACCTGGGATTGTTCTTATTTTCCTCTATTATTGCAGAGTAATAGGCTGCCCTGGCACTGCGGAGGGCTTTCCTGTATATTTTAAGACTGTATTGCCAGGCGGACCGAAATTCTTCCAAATTGGTAGAACGCCATTTCCTTTCTATTTTCTGTGAAGTTTGCTTTTATTTGTGGGTTTGAGGAGTATACCATGGAGCTAACCTCCTCTGTTTAATTAGCTTCTTTTTTAGGGGAGCAACAGAGTCAAGTGTCATACGCAATGAACCTGTAGCATGATCAACCAGGTAGTCAATCTGGGAGGGACTAACGTTAGCATAGGAATCCTTTGTTGTATTGAAACATAGCATTGAATTAAATACTGATGGGATCATATCCTTAAATTTAGCTACAGCACTCTCAGACAGGAGTCTGGTATAAGAATTTTTGCCTACTGGCTGGTAGTCTGGTAATATGAATTCAAAAGTTATTAAATGATGGTCCGATAAAAGAGGATTCTGTGAGGAGACTATTAAGTCTTCGATTTCAATGCCATATGTCAGAACAAGGTCGAGGGTGTGGTTAAAACAGTGAGTTGGTTCATGTACATTCTGATGGAAGCCAACTGAGTCTAATACTGAGATAAACGCAGTGCTAAGGCTGTCATTGTCAACGTCGACATGTACATTAAAGTCACCTACAATAATTACTTTATCTGCTTTAAGGACTAAACCTGATAGAAACTCTGAGAACTCAGCTATAAATTTGGAGTAAGGACCAGGAGAGCGGTATACTATAACAAATAAAACTGGCTGCACTGTTTTCCATTTTTCATGAGAAAGAGTGAGAACAAGGCTTTCAAATGAGTTATAGTCGAGTTTAGGTTTAGGGTTGATCAAAAGGCTTGAGTCAAAAATGGCTGCAACTCCACCTCCTCTGCCTCTGCCTCGAGGAATGTGAGTATTAATATGACTCGGAGGAGTAGCTTCATTCAGGCTCACATACTCTTCAGGACACAGCCAGGTTTCAGTCAGACAAAATAAATCAATATTTTGGTCTGATATTAACTCATTTACTAGAACAGCTTTAGAGGACAGAGATCTGTTGTTAAGGAGTCCACATTTAATTCTCCTATCTTGTTGTACTATTGCAGAGATAGGCCAGAACTCTGAACTAACTATTGACTATAAACTCTTCTCTGACGAAATGAAAAGAGTTTTCGACCATCCGGTGACCGGTAGAGAGGCAGAAAGGCAGCTCCTCGACCTGTAGCAGGGTAGTTTGACTGTCTCTCAGTATGTTGTGAATTTTCAGATTCTCGCAGCAGGGAGCGGGTGGGGAGATGCAGCACTATGGGCAATTTTCCAGAAAGGTTTGTCAGGAGAGATTAAGGTTGAGTTAGCCGTACGAGAAGATCGCTCATCTCTTAAAGAATTAATAGACTTAGCCTCCCGCTTGGACAACTGGATCAGGGAGAGACGCAGGGAGAGGAAGGTGGACCAGGGACATCGGACCACAGTCTTTCCCCAGACCAGCACGTGGGACCTGTCCTCCACCTCCTCCCATCCAGCTGCTGCCACCCCAGAGTTCCGGTTCGGCTCATCTGATGAGCCCATGCAGCTAGGCCGGGCGGACGACAACTTCATTGACTCGGATTTTGTAAGAACACACAACCTCCCACTGAGCCAGCTAGCTTCTCCCAAGGAAGTTTTGGCTATAGATGGAAAACTGCTAGAAATAGTCACACACACAGCCTCTCAAATTGACTCTCTCCAGTAACCATCACGAGTTCATTGAGCTTTATGTAATTTCTTCACCACTCACCTCTGTGATTCTTGGTATCCCTTGGTTAAAGAAACACAACCCGCACATTGACTAGGCCATGGCCACCATTCGGAACTGGAGCGCACAGTGTCAAGCTCACTGCCTCCGGTCCACCGTTCCCACCAGACGTCCAGATTCTTCCCACGCAGCAGAGGTAATTGACTTGACCAACATTCCAAGCGACTATCACTACTTGAAAGCAGTTTTCAGTAAAGAGTCAGCCTGCTCACTTCCATCACACCGACCGTACGACTGCGCTATTGACTTGCTCCCCAGCGCACCACTTCCCACCAGAACATGAACATACAACCTGACGAAACCCAAAGGAGAAGCTATGGAGACATACATAAATAACTCGCATGCTGCTAGACTGATCAGACCATCCTCTTCCCCAGCCGGCGTAGGGTTTTTTTTTTTGTAGAGAAAAAAGACAAAACCCTGCGTCCCTGCATCGACTACACTGGACTTAATGACATTACTATAAAGAACAAATACCCACTGCCACTCATTGACTCCGCATTCAGCCCCCTCCACGAGGCCCACATCTTCTCCAAGTTGGACTTGCGCAACGCTTACCACCTAATCCGGATCCGTGAGGGGGATGAATGGAAAACGGCTTTCAACACACACCTGGGACATTTCGAGTACATGGTAATGCCATTTGGGTTAACAAATGCACCTGCTGTTTTCAGTCCTTTGTTAATGATGTTCTTAGAGACCTGTTAAACAGAGAAGTTTTTGTTTATATTGATGATATTCTAATTTTTTTCTCGCACTCAGGAAGAACACATCAGTCATGTCAGAGATGTGCTGCAAAGACTATTAGAAAACAAACTCTTTGTTAAAGCGGAAAAATGTGAGTTTCATGTTTCGAGTATTAATTTCTTGGGTTATGTGGTGGAAAAGGGGCAGCTCCGGCCCGACCCCTCCAAAATAGAGGCAGTTAAGGCATGGCCTGTGCCTACTAGCCAGAAGCAGCTGCAGCGGTTTTTGGGCTTCGCCAATTTTTACAGAAGGTTTATTTGAGACTACAGCCACATAACACTCCCCCTCTCTCATTTAAATTTCACTAACACTCCTTACACCTGGTCTCCTGACGCTGAGAAAGCTTTTGAAAAACTAAAAAACATGTTTGTCAACACATCTGTTCTCATCCACCCAGATCCTGAGCAGCAGTTCATAGTGGAGGTGGATGCGTCAGATTCAGGAGTCGGGCCGTTCTCTCCCAGCGCCTGCCTGCCAACCAGAAGCTCCATCCATGCGCCTTCTTCTCCCACTGACTCACCGCAGGGGAACAAAACTACGACGTGGGGAATCGGGAGCTGCTGGCGGTGGTGTTGGCATTGCAGGAGTGGCGGCACTGGCTGGAGGGGGCTGCTCAACCCTTCATAGTGTGGACGGACCATAAAAATCTATCCTACCTCCGCTCCACACGGAGATTGAACTCCCAGCAGGCTCGTTGGGCTCTCTTCCTGGGGCGGTTTAACTTTACGCTCACGTATCGCCCAGGCTCCCGGAACGTGAAGCCAGACGCCCTTTCCCGTCAGTTCGCCCCTGAGGAGGGGGAGAGTGACATGGGGACGATCCTCTCTCCCTTGTGTGTGGTGGGGGCGCTTCGGTGACAGGTGGAGCAGGAGGTCTACGACGCTCTCAAAGACCACCGGGTGCCTGACGGCTGTCCCCCCGGGAGGCTGTTCGTCCCACCACCTGCCAGATCCTCGGTGCTTCTTTGGGGACACACCTTCCGAGTAGCCTGCCATCCGGGAGTTCACCGGACGTTATCGCTGGTGCTGCAGAGATTTTGGTGGCCATCTATGGCAGCGGATGTCTGAGCTTTTATCTCTTCATGCACCATGTGCGCTCGCAATAAACCCTCCCATCAAGCTCTGGCTGGCCTCCTACACCCCTTGCCCATTCCACCGCGCCCCTGGTCCCACATCGCCATCGATTTTGTTACCGGCCTTCCTCCATCCGAATGTAACGACACAATCCTGACCATAGTTCATTGGTTTTCCAAGGTGGTTCATTTTGTCCCCCTTCCCAAACTGCCCTCCACCTTGGAGACCGCAAACTTATTAGTGCAGCATGTCTTCAGGCTTCACGGGATTCCCCAGAATATTGTGTTGGACAGGGGTCCCCAGTTTACGTCACAGGTCTGGAAGGCAAGGCAAGGCAAATTTATTTGTATAGCACAATTCATACACTAGGCAATTCAAAGTGCTTTACAGAAGCATAAAAATACATTAAAATCACACATTTCAAAGAAAGAAAGAAAGAAAGAGAGTAGAAGAGAATAGAAAAATAAAAATAAAATACAATTAAAGGAAAATTAAAAACAGAAACCAGTAAAAGACAATAATTTAGCATTTAGAATGATTAAAACCATTGAGCAAATACAAGCCATTGAGCAATACCAGCCTCACCTCAGGTTACCACCCTCAGTCAAATGTACAGACTGAGCGGGCGAACCAGGACTTGGAGACCTCCCTACGCTGCGCCGCCTTCCCACCTCCTGGTCCATCCATCTTCTCTGGGTGGAATACGCCCACAATTCCCTAATCAGCTCGGCCACAGGCATGTCTCCTTTTATGATAACCTCTGGTTTCCAACCCCACTATTCCGCAGCCAGGAGTCCGACGCTGCGGTCCCTTCGGTGTGAGCCCAGTTCCGCCGGGTCTGGCATGTGTGGAGAGAGGCACGGGCCGCCCTGGGAATGACGGCAGAATGGAACCGGAAACTGGCTGATCGACATCGCACTCCCACACCCGAATATAAGGTGGGTCAACAAGTGTGGCTTTCTTCTTGTGATCTACCACTCCAGACGAAGTCTCACAAGATGACATCCCGGTTCATCGGTCCCTACATCATTGATAAAACAATTAACCCCAGCGCCGTCCGACTCAAGCTCCCAGCTTTGCTCAAGGTGCATCTTGTGTTCCACGTCTCCCTCCTCAAGCCCGTGATCGATAGCCCCCTCCAGCCGCCAGTTCTGCCGCCTCCTTCACCCCGCCTCATTGACGGCCTACCAGCCTACACCATTAATCGCATACTGGATGTCCACAGGCGAGGCCGAGGTTTCCAGTACCTCGTTGACTGGGAGGGATATGGCCCCGAGGAACGCTCCTGGATCTCGCATTCCCTCATACTGGACTCGCAACTGCTGAAGGACTTCTACAGGCAGTTTCTAGGTAAACCTGGCAGGACGCCAGGAGGCGTCCATTATGGAGGGGGTACTGTTATGGCTGTGCTCTTTGGTCGCTTTGTTTTTGTGTTTTCGCTTGTGTTTCCTCTCTCACTTCTCTTCACAGCAGTTTAGAGCAAGACGGGAGCTGGGTTGAGTTTTCTCCGGCTGTGCTGCTGAAACACACCTGAGCCGCATCAGCGCTCATCAGTATGTGGCTTCTTAAGCCGGCTCCGCTTTCTATTTGTTGCCAGATGATTACTTCGTCCAGCCGCTTGTGTCTCTCTGAGTGTGATCTCTAGCTATTTGTATTACAAGTTAATAGTATCGCTGACTTCTCTAGTGTTGTCCCTGTTTGCAGGTGGAACTTACTCTAGTTGAGTTTTTCTCCCTTACGAGGTGATTTTCCGTTAACTTTGTTTAGTGCTATTTTTTCCCCACGTGGAGATTTCTGTTCTGTCACTTTTTACTTTAGCCTAGGAGCTTTTCCCCTTGTGGAGATTTTTGTTGTATTATTTGTTACTTTGTGTTTGGACATTAAAAACCCGAGCTTCTTGTCTCTGCATATTGGGTCCTGGCCCCTCTGTGTCTCCAGTCCCTAACAATTTGTGCTTTATTTACAACCCTTTTTCACTCTGAAAGTGCAGAGACTACCAAGACCTAATTAGTAGGTGGCTCATTAAAGACAAGTGGTAGCAAAAACAATCCCCTCCATATGAATGAGACAATTCAAAAGTAGATGTTTTAGGCATTTGTTTATGTTGTAGAGTGACTGTCATATACTGTCTCATACATTTTTACATATTTCACATTACTCTGCCTCTGTTACAGGCCATAGTTCCAAATGTTGGCTATATGCATTCCACATCAGTCCACTGCCCGTCTGCTTGGGGCAGGTCAGCAGATCAGTGTGCTCAATGAACTTTTGTTTTGTGCTCTTGTGTTTGCCTTGTGATGCCCAACAAACATGAATATCATAATGCACAGAAAATATGCTGACTGCCAGATCTTGTACATACTCAGAAACGACATAAGCCTCTATATTTATACTTGCAACTCTGCACAATAATAGGGGTCCTCTGCAGAAAAGCCTCCTCAGGATTCCCAAAATGAATGAAGTTATGAAGGATTTAGCCAGCATTGATACTGTAGACAACTCAGTCTTGAGTCCAGGGGTGGAGAACCTTTAAATTTTTCTAACATCCTTTGAAGAGCAACCTAGTAACTAAGTGCTAGTAGGTTGCTGCTGTCAGACACAGCAGATGGTTCCACATTAAAAGGCATTGCAAATATGTTGAGGTCCCTTTGTTTACTTCTCATGTCCTGAAACCTCTTGCCATTTATCATCCAATAATGCTGTTTTTAATATGCATCACTTACTCTCACTGTCAACATAAATATCTGCACATTGTAAATTTCCTTATATGTAATATGTACTGCCTTATCACTCTTTGTATATATTGCTTATTTTATAGTTTTGCACTACTTAACTTATTGTTCAGGGTTTTTTTTTTTCTTGTTGTCCTTGTTGAGCTGTATGTCCTTTTTTTCTAAGTACATTGAATGCAATGTTTAAACTGGAGCAAAATTCCTTGTATGTGCACAAACACTTGGCAAATAAAGCAGATTCTGATTCTGAAATATTAAAAGGAGTTTCCACACTCAGCAGCATATTCAAATGTCTTAGCAGGCTTTGTTCTTGCAGAGTACGGAAATACACAGTGTTATCTCTTTCCAGTTGCACTTGCCACAGCCTTAATTTCACCTCAAGTGATTTCACAGTTAAAAGCAAAGGGCTGATACACTAGTTGGAGCTTGAGGATCAGCTCTGAGAAGCACTTGGTAATGTCCACCATGATCGCCAAATCTCGCTATTACTGAGTTTTCACATCAGGTTTTCCTTCATCTCTCTGAATTATTTCAGACAAAAAAACTTAGAAGGACGTGTCAGTCTACTATTTAATTTTATTTTATCAATGAAAAACTGAAAAAGCTGTCTGGGGAATTGTTTTGTATTTCTTAGTTACTTTTTCGAATTTCTGAATCGCTGCGCAGGCCCTTTAACAAACTGCAAACAAAAAATGAAAATTGAAAACACTTCTCATAACATTAATAGTTTACTTCACTTCAAGTACCACTTACATTTCAATTTGCTGTGTTTTCTTCGAAATATGTCATCGTCCAGAAAACTCCCTGAGTAGCAACTTCAACTGTTTTTTTTGTATGACCTCTGCAGACACTATAATGTGTTGAATACAGCACACATCTGTCAATCTGGGTGTTCACTCTGAGCTCTGATGGGTTTGATGTCATCTAGTGTATTGACTGAGTGCTCCTCAAAGTCAAATAAAAGGCTTGTTATTGGCATGCCAATAGAGTGCCTCTGTCTCTCTCTGCCTTCTCTCATCTATATCAAAACTTCTTCCCAATTCATTTGTGGATTTGGCATCACTCTGCAGTAGATATTGCAATTAAAATGTACCAAGCCTGTGTCACTGTCAGCACAACTTGTCATTTCTAGTTGAGTGTTGTTTGAATTAAGGGAGTGGAGGAGAATTAGTCTTGGGTATGGCGCATTGCCGCTTCACTTTGTGCATGTGTATGATTCCGAGAAACAGCCTCAGAAAAGGAGTGAACAGTGAACGATGCACAGGAAGGGACCGAAGTACAACTAACAAATACAAACTGCATAAAATTAGTGTATTTGTTTTAGGATTGAGTGACAGACAGTTTAAAAATGGAACCAAGAGATCCCCATTTAAAGGATAAGTCTGGTGTAATTCAATCGTTTTCTTATTGACAGTAAATCCCCCCCAAAAAACCGAAACCAGTTCTTTTCAAAACTGACTCTTGCAACGATTCGGTTGTGCTCAAGATTGACCGTCCCAAACCTGGAAAACCAGCTATGAATAGCATCATTATCACCACCATCTGATATCAGACACCTTACCAAAGAGAAGCAGTTCCAGTCATTGCATTAGAGGTTAGTGTGATATATTTGTTCCATAAGTTAGTTGTGCTTTTGTAATGGAATTTAAAACTGTGGTGTGGTACTATCAACATGATTTGCTGAATATGCCTAGTTATTTAAAAAGTATGTTACAGCCTGCTCCATTCAGTCATAAACACCAGGCTATGGGATATGTCATTACATTATAATTACTTTGGTATTACTATGTCACACACTATTTTTTACTGCAAACCTTTGATGTGGATATAACCTTGTGAATGTCCCTTTGAAAACCTAATCGTTGTTGAGGGTCAGGCATTGTTGGCATCCTATAATTCAAAAGTATCTTTGCACCATTATTCACCAGTTTCCATGCTGCTGTACCCTTGAGAAGAGATGACACACATTGCCAGGGTCTCAGACAGAACTTGGTACACATAACTGTTCATATATGTAATACCACACATGATCGCAAATTATAACCTGCCAAGCATAATCGTCTGACTCTGACTGATGAGTGCAGAGTGCACTTTCACAACTATAATTTAAGCCTGAAATATGGCCAACCTGAAATATCTGCAGTCTTTAAGGACATACAGTACAAGCCTGATGACTTTAACACACAGACAGGATTCAAAAAGAGTGACACATTCAAGCCAAAAGGATTAAGACTTCGTCAAATCCACTGCAATAGAAAATTCACATGTATATGTATATTGAAAGCATTCTAAGTTGTAATCACTGTAATCCTCTCCATACTGGTCATAAAGTGACACACATTTGGAGAGTGACTACAGAGAAAATAGGCTTCAAAATCCACAATTCAAGTTCTATGCAAAAATGCGTTCTGAAATTCATCTGAAGCTAGCATGAGGCATGGGCAGTCTAAGTAAGTATGTTGGTTCATTGCCAGTGTTTTTTCTCAGCAAAAACTGGGGGAGGAGACAGCTGCAGCTCAGGTTGGCCAAGCCATCGACTGGGAACCAGGAGAAGCTGTTAGCCAGACTGACTAACACTGGTGTTGTTACGCTTTTCACCAAGGGTTCAGAACAGGACCCAAAGATGCAGACCAGAGAGAAGGCAGGTAAAAATAACACAAATTTAGTAACAACGAAAAGCGCACTCAAAAGGAGTGGAACAAACAACAACAAATGAAAAGCGCACTCTAACAGAATGGAAATAACTAAGGGAGCTCCGTAAGACGGGTCTGAGGCAAGGCACACGTGGAAGTGGCAGACAGGCAACTGAAACAAAAGAAACACACCTTTCACTGCATGAAAAACCACATTTCCGACCAGTAAACCCCTGTGAAGTTCATTGATTATCAGCAATTTACGGCCAGTTTACGGGGAAGTTTGCCCGCTCCGAATATTGTCGGAAACGGACCATCTGTCGGTGGGGGGCGTGGTTATTTGCACCTCCGCGAAGGTGCAAATAGCTCTAATTAGCACATGAAAACTACCAACGTTGATCTACTCAGGCTGGCTGGCACTCAATGCGAAGCCTCTTGTGGTGTGTCGCCACATACTTCGGGTCACTCTCCAGCCGCTCTTGAAGTGTCTGGCAGAGTTGGGAGAGCGTCTGACTGTGGAAAGATGGAGGCTTTATGATCCACCCAGCTTCCCCTTCCACGGTGTCATCCTCCTCATCGGACATCATGTCAGCAGTGACCCCCTGCCAAAAATCAATTTCCTGCTGGGTGGCTAGGACACTCCTTCTTGCTTCCAGAAGCTGTAAATATAGGTATTAATATAATATTCGTACTGCTAAGTAACAAAACAAAAACACATGATAACATATGTGACCATGTTTGTCAAAAACAATGCAGCTAATAAATAAAATTCAGCCCATTTTTACATTGTTGTGAAAATAAAGTGGCATTCATATAACTCTTACCCACTTCCTTCTCTGTCTGTTGCGAGCTGAAATCTTCACAGCTGCTGCCTGAACTGAAAGAGCTGCCTGGGTATATCTGAAGCTCCTCCGCACTGTCTCGTAATATGTCTTACAGGCTGCTGGAAGAAAATATATATTTGTTTGAAATAATTAAGACAGTCTCGCCCATTGTAGCTGGGATAGGCTCCAGCCCCCCGCAAACCTGAAAGGGATAGGCGGTATAGATAATGGATGGATAATTAAGACAGGCTTCAGGAAAGTAAAAACAACAACAACAACAACAACGGGAAACAACAGAAAGGGGTTAAATAAATAATAATTAAAAAAACTTGCATAAAAGGACTCCTCTGTCCACACATCAAGTGTGACGTCACCGTTTCGTTGTGGGACAAGTTCAAAATACATTGTAATGTTAAATGTAATGTGAACGGTTCGGAACGTAGTGCAATAAGAATAATAAAGGATTGGCGGCCTAAAAACTGCACAATGTAGTATTAAATGCTAACGTTACTTACTGCAACTTATGCACCCGTCTCTTGGTCTCCACAGCTGCAGTTTGGTTGGGGCTGCTCCTCCGGAGCGAGCAGTCTGGCTTTTATCTCGGCCATTTCTCCTCGCCAATTGCACGATCAGCTGTGTTACCAGCCGAGACAAGTCCACTAAAGGCGCTCAGCAGTTTCCTCTCTAAATTGTTTGGACTTTCTGGACATGGTCGCTCCGCAGCCAGGCCGTCCACTCGTCACAGAGGAGTGCCTTCTGGGGTGAACTGAAGATGAAACGTAACTTTTCTGGTCCAAACTCGATTCGCGTTCACAGACGCGCCGAGGTTAACGCGCCGAGGGAAAAGGAAACACAAGGGAGAGACACACTGTCAGATCCTAACAGTACCCCCCCTCAACGTACACCTCTCAGCAGCCCAGATGGTCTATCAGGGTGGGCCCGATGGAGGTCATCGATGAGGGTGGGGTCAAGGATGAAGGAACGAGGCACCCAGGAGCGCTCTTCAGGATCGTAGCCCTCCCAGTCCACCAGGTACTAGAGTCCCCTGCCTCGTCTCCTGACATCCACAATATGGCGGACTGAGAAGGCAGGGCCACCGTCGATGACCAGGGGGGTGGAGGGGCTTTGGCTGGGGGGCACAGGGGACTAGAGGAGACTGGCTTGAGTTGGGAGGCATGAAATGTCAGGTGGATCTTCATACTGTCCGGTAGTTTGAGTGTCACTGCTTGGGGATTGATGACTTTCAGAATGGGAAATGGACCGATGAATCTAGGTGACAGTTTGCGTGACTCAGTGCGAAGTGGAATATTCTCGGTGGAAAGCCAGACAGACTGACCTGGTTGGTAGACGGGGGCTGGTGTCCTGTGGCAGTCGGTGGAGTACTGTTTCACCTCCTGGGAGCATTCAAGAGCCCTGGAGGCCGTGGTCCAGATGTTCTTTATCCTCTTGATGTGTTCCTCAACAGAAGGGACAGCGATTTCAGCCTCCTGAGAAGGAAACATTGGCGGCTGGTACCCTAAAGACACTTCAAAGGGGGAGAGACCACTGGCAGAGGAGGTTAAAGAGTTGTGGGAATATTCAAACCACGGAAGGAGAGTGCTCCACTCAGCAGGGTTGTCTGAGCACAGGCATCGCAGAGTCGCCTCCAGGTCTTGGTTGACCCTCTCTGTCTGACCATTAGATTGGGGGTGGAAACCGGAGGAGAGACTGGCTGTGGATCCCAAAGCCTTGGTGAAAGCCTTCCAAACCCGGGAGATGAACTGGGGACCTCTGTCTGAGACGATGTTGAGGGGGTATGCCATGGAGGCAAATCACGTGGAGAGTGATGAGGTCTGCTGTCTCTATGGCAGAGGGAAGTTTCTGGAGGGGAACAAAATGAGCAGCTTTGGAAAAACGATCGACGATGGTAAGAATGGTGGTTTTACCTCTGGATGGGGGCAGTCCAGTCACAAAGTCTATGGAAATGTGAGACCAGGGTCTCCCAGGAATGGGTAGGGGGAGGAGCAGGCCAGCCGGAGCCTTGTGAGAGACCTTGCTGCGAACGCAGGTGGAACAGGCCGCAACATACTACCGTGCATCCTTCTCCAGAGAAGGCCACCAGAAATGCCTCCTCAGCAGCAAGCTGGTACGGTTGGTCCCAGGGTGGCAGGCGAGGCTGTTGGTGTGAGCCCATTCCAGCACCTGAGAACGCACAGTGTGAGGAACAAACAGCCTGTCCTTGGGGCCGTCACCAGGATCAGGATGCTGCTGTTGGGCCTTTCGGATAACCTCCTCAATACCCCAGGAGAATGCAGCAATGACCCGATCTTCCCGAATGATGGGCTCAGGTTCGGCCTGGGGGGGGTGGGGGGGGCAGTGTCTCCATTCCTCCTGGGCAAGTTTCACCACCAGCAATTCACGTTTGCTGATCATAGTTTTGTTCTGCTCGGGAAAGGCGGCAAGAAAAGAAAGCACAAGGGTGCTAACGGTTATCCGGATTGGAGTACTGGGAGAGAACCACCCTGACCCCAGTGTCGGACGCATCCATTTCCACTATAAAAGGTTTAGTGGGGTCAGGTTGCACCAGAATGGGGGCAGAGGTGAACAGCCCTTTGAGTCTTTTGAATGCCCTGTCAGCCTCCAAAGACCAGCTAAACTTCACTTTGGAAGAAATCAGCTTTGTCAGTGGAACTGTTATTTTACCATAGTCCCGAACAAATCTGCGGTAGAAGTTAGTGAAACCAAGGAAACGCTGAAGCTTCTTACGGTTCTCCGGAACGGGCCACTCCTCTACTGCTCTGATCTTATCGGCATCTGCTTTCAGACTGCCCTAATGAATAACAAATCCAAGAAAAGAGATTGTGTTAGAGAGACACTCACACTTCTCGGCCTTGACGAACAACAGATTTTCTAAAAGGCGAGAAAGCACCTGACGAACATGGGAGTGGTGTTCGTCAAGGGACCGCGAGAAAATCAGTATATCATCAAGGTAGACAAAGACGAAACGATTTATAAAGTCCCTCAGGACATCATTAATCAGCGCTTGGAACACTTCAGGCGACACCCAAACGGCATCACTAAATATTTGAAGTGGCCAAGTGGGGTGTTAAAGGCCACCTTCCACTCATCCCCCTCTCTGATGCGGACCAGATGGTATGCGTTCCACAGGCTGAGTTTGGAGAAGACGTTGGTTTCC
The DNA here is from genome assembly GCF_039877785.1 of Chaetodon trifascialis. Taxonomy (NCBI): domain Eukaryota; kingdom Metazoa; phylum Chordata; class Actinopteri; order Chaetodontiformes; family Chaetodontidae; genus Chaetodon; species Chaetodon trifascialis. The sequence continues at coordinate 3,257,839 of NC_092062.1, read as the reverse complement.
TGCAGAGAGTCAAAAGCAGGGTTAATGAGTGTAAGCAGGTATTTATTTTTGATGGTGATTTGGTTGAGTCCTCTAAAATCGATGCATGGCCTTAGAGTCATCTTTTTTTTCCATGAGGAAAAAACCTGCCCCCAGAGGCGATGAAGATGGGCGAATGATAACCACCGCCAACGAATCCATGAAGGACACCTCCATAGCCTCCCGCTCCTGGTGTGACAGGCTGCACAACTGGCTGGTAGGCAGTGGTGCGCCAGGGAGGAGGTTGATGGCACAGCTGTAGGGGCAATGAGGAGGAAGGGAAAGCGCCCGTTCCTTACTGAACACCTCCTGGAGGTTGTGGTACTCAGCCAGAATGGAGGAGAGATCTGGAGGATCGGGAGGTGAGACTGCGTCCGGGAGATCTCCACCTGCAGAAGGAAGGGCTGAGCGAAGGCAAAGTGAGTGACAATGTGCGCTCCACCCTAATATCATCCCCTGAGACCAGTCAATAAGTGGGTTGTGGAGCTGTAACCAGAGGTGTCCTAAGACTAGGATGGCGTGTGGAGACTGAATCAAGAGGAAAGAAATTTCCTCATGGTGGTTGCCAGAAATAATTTTTACCGGGGTGGTGTGGTGGGTTACCTCCATCATAATTTCCCGTTGAGGGCGTAGGCATGGACCGGCTTCTCCAACTTCTCCACATGGCAGCCAACCTTGAGGGTGAAGTTCTGGTCCAGTAAATTGTCCTCCGCACCCGAGTCGATCAGACGATCAGACACGGTGAGCCTCCTCCTTCACAAAAACTGAAGCAGAGACTTGAAATTTGCGTTTGGGTGGGGTTTTAGGATCCGGGGAGACAGGGCTCGTCAATACCCCAAGGTTTATTGACGAGCCACCCCTTTTGGCCAAATGGGGCAGGCAGCCAAATCAAGATTCAAGACTGCTTTTTATTGTCATTGAGCATGGACATGTCAACGAAATTAGCATTGCAACCCCTGTGTAGAAGAAAGATAATAAAATAAGATAAAGTAAACTCACAGGCATAAAAAGTCAGCATTCAAAATGTATATACAATATACATAAAATGCAATGACAATATACCAAAAATGTAATAAAAATCTACATAAAATGCAGTGAAATAGACTGAAATGAAGCGGCGATAAAGTAAGTACAGTGTGTGTACTTGTTAAGTACACAGAAGGTGCAGGTGAAAGTGGTCAAAGTGCAGTGTGCAATAAGAAGTGTCCTCACAGTCTGGTAGGTGTGGTGGGTGTGACTGTGTCAGGGTGTAATGGCTCTGACAGCTCTGGGGAAGAAGCTGTCCCTCAGTTTGTTAGTGGTTGTTCGGATGTTCCTGTACCGCTTTCCTCATGGAAGCGGTACAAACAGTCTGTGGCCCGGGTGGCTGGGGTCCGTGGCCATGGATCTTGCCCTCTTCTCAACCCGGCCTGTATATATAGAGTCCAGAAAGGGGGCAGCCCACAATGCCTTGCGCAGTTTTTGCCACCCGTGCCAGTTGTTTCCTCTCCTGTGCTGTGCAGCTGCCATACCACACTGTCACACTGAGGCAGAGGATACTCTCGATCATGGCCCTGTAAAAGTTCATGAGCAGCCGAGAGGAAAGTCCAGCCCGTTTCAGTTTCCTGAGGAAGAAAAGCCTTTGTTGTGCCTTCTTAACCAGGCGAGAGGTGTTCATGGACCAGGAGAGGTCAGATGTGATGTGGAGGCCTAGGAACTTGATGTTGTCCACACACTCCACCACTTCTCCATCCATGAGGAGGGGGGCGTGATCCTTCTTTCTGGACCTCCTAAAGTCCACAATGACCTCCCTGGTCTTCCCTGTGTTCAGAACCAGGTTGTTGTTGGGTGAGCTGGGAAATCTCCTCTCTGTAGTGGGTCTCACTGTTGTCTGAGATGAGACCCACTACTGTAGTGTCATCCGCGAACTTCACGACTGTGTTTGTGGGGTGGATGGCAGCACAGTCATGTGTGAACAGGGTGAAGAGAGCTGGACTGAGCACACAGCCCTGTGGCATGCCCGTGCTGAGGACCAGAGGGGATGATGTTGTGTTCCCTATTCTCACCACCTGAGGCCTGCTGGTGAGAAAGTTTCTAATCTAGTGGCACAGTGACGCAGGCAGACCCACCGTGTGTAGCTTCAGCGCCAGCTTGTCTGGGATGACGGTGTTAAAAGCTGAGCTGAAGTCAACAAATAGCATCCTGACACAGGTGTTGGGCTGCTGCAGATGGGTCAGGGCTGTGTGCAGGGTGATGGAGACAGCATCCTCTGTAGACGGATTCCCTCTGTAGGCAAACTGAAGGCTGTCTAGGTCCGAGGGGTCTCTGATGTACCTGAGAAGAATCCGCTCAAAGCACTTCATGATTACCGGGGTTAGTGCAACAGGCTGGTAATCATTCAGGCAGGTGGCAGACATCTTCTTAGGCACCGGTATGATGGTGGAGGACTTGAGGCACTCAGGAACCATGGACAGCTGCAGGGACAGATTGAAAATGTCCAGGAACACTTCTGCTAGCTGGTCAGCATATGTTCTCAGATTCTGGCCTGACACCTTATCCGGTCCTGTAGCTTTGCGGGTGTTGATCCTCCTCAGGGTGGATGTCACCTGGTGCTGCAGCAGGACGAGGGGCTGGTGCTGCTCCTCCAGCTGGGGTAGATGTGTAGCTTCTCTGCTGCCTGACGTGTCAAAGCAGGCAAAGAAGCTGTTTAAGGTGTCAGGCAGGGTGGAGTCATGGCTGGTGAGCTGAGTGTTGGACCTGTGGTCCGTCATGGTTCTGATGCCTCTCCACATGTTCCGGGGGTTGTTGTTATTGAAATGGTCTTCAATTTTCTGTTTATACCGCAGCTTGGCCAGCTTAATTCCTTTCTTCAGCTCTGCACGAGCCCTGCTATAAGCCAGCCTATCTCCAGATCTGTAGGCAGTATCCCGGGCTTTCAGCAGGGACCGTACCGTGCCATCCAGCCATGGTTTCTGGTTGGGAAACACTGTGATGGTCTTAACAGGGAGGACAGCATCAGTGCAGAACTGAACGTAGGACAATACAGATGATGTATACTCCTCCAGGTCTGCCCCTTCACTGAACACACTCCAGTCTGTGTGCTCAAAGCAGTCCTGAAGTGCAGAGGAGGCCTCCTCAGTCCATACCTGTACTGTCCTGGTGGTCGGCTGTGTTCTGCAGGCCAGAGGCTTGTAGGCAGGAATCAGTTCCACTGAAATGTGGTCTGACATGCCCAGGTGTGAAGCTGCTGCAGCCTTGTAAGCAGCAGGGATGTTACAGTAGACCTGATCCAAAATGTTATTGTCTCTGGTAGGAAAGTCTATGTACTTATGGAATTTGGGAAACACCGCCTTCAGTTCAACATGATTAAAGTCTCCTGCCACAATCACAGCCGCTTCCGAGTTGTCGTTCATCTGCCCGCTGATTAGGCAGCACAGCTCCTCTAATGCTAGCTTAGCATTAGCCCGTGGTGGGATGTACGCGGCCACAATAACAATGGACGAGAGTTCTCTAACCAGCTTGAACGGTCGGCATTTCACCGCCAGTATTCCAAATCAGGAGAGCAGAATGTGCCGACGGTGTGTGTAGCTGTACACCAGGCATTATGTACGTACAGCGCCAAACCTCCGCCTTTGCAAATCATGACCCAGTTTCCCACAGTACACGCACTCACCCCCTTGAATCCTGCGGCGGTGCTCTGCCAGTGTAAGGCGAGTCCTACCCAATTGCATGGGCTCCTCCTCTGCAGGCTGACTGGAGGGAGATGGCTGTTGCACGGCTGAAACGGTGTGATTTGGGTGATTAAAGACGAGCTTTATCTTTCTTTCAAACTCAGCGTACGAGAGGGTGCCAATGCTAGTGCTAACATTCAGAGCCTCTGCCCACATAAGCGCCATGCTATGTAAGCCGAAAGTATATAAGACTCTAGCCTGATCGGAGCTAAACGACCGTGGACGAACACCATGCGACGTTGTAACAAAAAGCCCAGACACTTACTGCGTGTGCCGTTGAATGGTTCGGGTGAAGTAATCTGTGCCTCTGCGATGGGTGGCTCGGACGCGACGGCTTGTTGGGCTAGCTGCAGCACGATCAGACTGGCGAGCTGTGCCATGTGCCGTGAAAGCGCTGCCACCTGAGACACCATATGCTGGTTAGAATCATACAGCGCCTGAAAAAGTTGTTCGTACTGGCCGAGCAACGCACCCTGAAACTTCTTTACTGGATCTACTGGATCACATTCACTATGCAATGATAATAATAATGCACAGCCTACAGTGTACATCCTGAGAGCGTTCTGAGAGACTGGTTACGTTATCAACATGTTAGGAAGCAGCGTCAGACAGAAGGTCATGATGGTGCTTATGAGGTGTTGCTCCAAGATGGTGTTACACGGGTGAGTACGAGTATAGACAGTATACCCACTACAAAAAACTAGACTACACCACTGGATGCTAGTAGGCTAAGGTGTAAACTGGTAGCAAGCGTGCTGCAGGTTAGCTGGCTGGTTGCCAGACTGAGTGCCAGCAGCCTGAGGTGTAGTGATGTGTCGGTCCCTGACGAAACAATTGTTTGAGCCGGCTCTTTTAAGTGAATGATTGGAGCCGGCTCCTGCCTGGAGCCGGAGTAGGAGTGGGAGCTCTTTAGGTTATTTTTTTTCCTCGACTTTTTTTCTGTTCAAGCCATACATGATTGGTCAACTAAATGATGTGTGTGGTGGCTTCTGTGTGTACGCACTGAGCAGGAGGGGGAGGGGCAGGGGTTACAGACACACACGTGAACACGCAGACACACACACACACACACACACACACACACACACACACACAGAGCCGCGACAGAGACAGAACGCCGGAAAGGTGAAGTGTGAGTGACTGCAGGAAATGCAGTAAAATTTGATGTAAAGTATGCTTTGTACATTAGTAATTCATCTTACACACAATTTTACATTATTTTGGTAATAATGTAATTTAGGCAACAAAAAATCTGAGGAACCACTTGAGATCCGAAAGAATTCCCATCACTACTGAGGTGCAGACTGGGGGCTCTATTTTCGATTCCCCCGCCGGCGCGGCGCAAAGTCAGGTCCGCTTCGCTGATGGGGCATGGCGGCGCAGACTTTGGTATTTTTGTGCACTGCGCTGCCGGTGCAACTCCTCCCCCTTCTCATCTCAGCCCCACCCAGCGGCGCAACTCGGAAGGAAGGGGGGAGAAGGCGTGGAGTGGGTGTGACACAGCCGAGTCCAATCTTCACCAATCACACCAGTTCCTTGCCTCACCTTTAAAAATGCCACTGGCGAGGGGCATAGCAAGTTTCGAGGATGACTAAGCCCGCGCAGGAAACTGTCTGACGCCCACACTTCTCCCAGGAGGAGACTGACGTTCTGTTCTGGGAGGTCCAGGCTCGCAGTGGCCGTATCTACAGCCTCACAAAATTTATTTCAATACTGTCTTTCTGTTTAGTCTGGAAAATTATTGATTGTCAGATGTTTTTTGAACTGATGTAACTGCAAATACTCACGTCATGACAAAGCTGGACAGCGAGGCGCTCCCTCCTCTCCCGTGCGCTCTGCTGCTCTCCCAGTTGACATGGCACATGCAGTTCGGCCGCTCTCTGTCTTAAGTCCCTTAATGTGTCCTCCGTGAGCTCATAGTGACATCCACGTCATACAGCCATGTTGTGTAATAAGCAGCATGCCACGAAGAATGCACCGACACTCTGAGGGCTGTATGTTAATGAACCACCTGTCCGGTCCAGACATTTAAAACACATTTTGAAAACCCCATATGTGCGTTCGATGACTGACCGAGCACTGCTGAAAACACTGTTAAAACCAGGTGTGATATGGTGTCATCAACCATGTTTTCAGTGGGTAGCCGTTATCACCTAGCAGCCACCCATCCAGAGGGGTGTCCCCCTGAAAGACTGTAGGGATGCTAGAATTCACCAGGATGAACGAGTCATGTGCCGACCTGGGGAAATTGGCATACACGTTTGTCACCAGGCAATTTGAGTCATAGATCACCATACATCCCTGTTTCACCTGTGTACATTTGGTCAGGTTGAGTGACCATTAAGCGTGCCAAACGCACTTGCGATGTGGTCAGATGAGATACTGATCAAAATATATAAATTTAGGTCTGACTGTATGTGCTGACTCAGATAGTTGCATTGAATCGTGGCTGTTGCTAATTATTGATTGCAGTGAAATGCCAGACACTGTGGAAACCTGCCTGTGAGGTATTGTCGGCGTGAGCACACGACTCTGCCGGTTTATAAAAATCCACTAGCCCAGCAGTGCGCCGCTGGCGCACAAAGTTGACCAGGTCTGGGGTGGCGAGCTTTCAGCGCACTTTTACGCCACCGGCATGGACCGAAATGGAACGAAAATCCAAATCCTCCGGCCGATTATGCCGACACCTCCCCCTACTGCGCCGCAACACCCATCCTGGCGTATCTCTGTGCACCTCGGTTTACCAAAACACCAAGTGCGCTGTGTGCCTGCCTACACTGCTTGAAAATACCACTGCACGGGGTGTGCAGCCTGCAACGCGCCGGCAGCAGAATTGAAAATGGAGCCCTGGAATTTCATGTGCTGGAAGCTAGCGGGCTTGGAAGTACAGGTGCTGGTCATAAAATTAGAATATCATGGAAAAGTTGATTTTTTTCAGTAATTCCATTCAAAAAGTGAAACTTGTATAATGTATACATTCATTTCACACAGACCGACATATTTCAAGTATTTACTTCTTTTCATATTGATAATTATACCTGACAACTAATGAAAACCCCCAATTGAGTATCTCAGAAAATTAGAATATTGTGGAAAAGGTCAGTATTGAAGATATCTGGTGCCACACTCTAATCAGCTAATTAACTCAAAACACCTGCAAAGGCCTTTAAATGGTCTCTCAGTCTAGTTCTGTAAGCTACACAATCATGGGGAAGACTGCTGACCTGACAGTTGTCCAAAAGACGATCATTGACACCTTGCACAAGGAGGGCAAGTCCCAAAAGGTCATTGCTAAAGAGGCTGGATGTTCACAGAGCTCTGTGTCCAAGCACATTAGTAAAAAGGCAAAGGGAAGGAAAAGATGTGGTAGTAAAAAGTGTACAAGCAATAGGGATAACCGCACCCTGGAGAGGATAGTGAGACAAAACCCATTCAAAACTGCGGGGGAGATTCACAAAGAGTGGACTGCAGCTGGAGTCAGTGCTTCAAGAACCACCACTCACAGACATATGCAAGACATGGGTTTCAGCTGTCGCATTCCTTGTGTCAAGCCACTCTTGAACAAGAGACAGCGTCAGAAGCGTCTCACCTGGGCTAAAGACAAAAAGGACTGGACTGCTGCTGAGTGGTCCAAAGTCATGTTCTCGGATTAAGGTAAATTTTGCATGTCCTTTGGTAATCAAGGTCCCAGAGTCTGGAGGAAGAGAGGAGAGGCACAGAATCCATGTTGCCTGAGGTAGAGTGTCAAGTTTCCACAGTCAGTGATGGTTTGGTGCCATGTCATCTGCTGGTGTTGGTCCACTGTGTTTCCTTAGGTCCAAGGTCAATGCAGCTGTCTATCAGGAAGTTTTGGAGCACTTCATGCTTCCTGCTGCTGACCAACTTTATGGAGATGCAGATTTCATTTTTCAACAGGACTTGACACCTGCTCACAGTGTCAAAGCTACCAGTACCTGGTTTAAGGACCATGGTATCCCTGTTCTTGATTGGCCAGCAAACTCCCCTGACCTTAACCCCATAGAAAATCTATGGGGTATTGTGAAGAGGAAGATGCGAGATGCCAGACTCAACAACGCAGAAGAGCTGAAGGCCACCATCAAAGCAACCTGGGCTCTCATAACACCTGAGCAGTGCCACAGCCTGATCGACTCCATGCCACGCCGCATTGCTGCAGTAATTCAAGCAAAAGGAGCCCCAACTGAGTGCTGTACATGCTCATACTTTTCATGTTTATACTTTTCAGTTGGACAACATTTTTAAAAATCCTTTTTTTGTATCAGTCTTAAGTGATATTCTAGTTTTCTGAGATACTGAAATTTGGATTTTCATTAGTTGTTAGTTTAAAATCATCAAAATTAAAGAACTAAACATTTGAAATATATCAGTCTGTGTGTAATGAATGAATATAAAATACAAGTTTCACTTTCTGAATGGAATTACTGAAATAAATCAACTTTTCCATGATATTCTAATTTTATGACCAGCACCTGTAGGGATGTTTAGATGGTCCGTGACCCACACAGGTACGGATATCCTTAGTCGAGGCTTTGAGGTCACTTTCCCACATACCAAAGACAGAGCTGCCTCTCTGCTTCCTGTCAAAAGTCTTCCTCCAAAAATATTTTATCCAAAATAGCTCAGAAATCAAGTCATATAGTTTGTCAGATGTAGTATCCGCTTGGTCCATGAATGCCCAGATTGTACTGTTATGACTGATGTGCATGCAGGGTAACAGAAATACAGAGAAAGATCTGGAAAATTTCAGTGATTTGATAACATCAATGTAGATACACAAGTCTATGCAGTAAGTGAGGCGGGCAAGGATCAAAACCAGAAAGCAGTCCAACACCAGCAACCAAATCCAGGGCAGGAATCCAAAATCCAATAAACCAGCTGAAGGGTCAAAGGTCAGGAATGCAGAAACAGGTTCCAAATACAGGTATCAGGTTAACAGATAAACAATATTAATATACATGCTACAGATAGATGAAATGAAGCATCTGGCAAGCAACAAAGGAAGTATTTCAGTACTTCTAGTGAGTGGCTGATGACAGAGTGAGTTGCAGGTGAAGAGGTGTGTGAGGAAATCCAGGCAACTTCAGAGTAGATCGAGGAAGTGAGAACAGGTGTGTGTTTGGGTGTGGTAGTCAGGTGACATGGAAAGGAGAAATGGCCCAAAGGCAATTGAGGCCTGGGAAAACAGAAATGTGGCTGTAGAGGAGAAACAGGGAGACAGACTATGACATACACTCTGTGATAACTCTGCAATCATCAGCCTAATCATAGGTGGAGATGACAGGGAGTACAGAGAACTGACCCAGAGAGTTGCAGATTGACACACCATAATTAAAGATAGATAAAGATATGAAAACTGAAGAAAAAAAAAAACATCCAGAAAGTGTCATTTCAGCTGAAAGAGATGAAAATTTGAGAAGATTCAAGAATATGGACGAGAAGAGGAAGAGGATGATGAAACAGAAACCAGCTGATCAGTTGCTAAAAAAATTTTGCGCGAGTTCAATTTTATTTTCTTATTTTCTCATTTAAATATTATTACTCATTTTACATAACACCTCACTTAAGTGTTAATGGTAAAAGTCTAGGCTAAAAATTTAACAAAAACAATGAAAACCATGGTCATCCATGGCATGGATGACAGCAGGTCAGTACCACCAACTTTTACTGTCGCTTAGTGAACAAAATTAACAAAATTGTAGTAAAGTAAGTAAATTGTTTTACAGTTGAGATGAAGTTCGAGAGGAAGAAAGTGAGTATGCTGTGTTGGGCATCAGCGGCATTTATAAAGTGGGACAGACTGACCATTGCAGCACAAGATAAGTGGTAGTGGAGTTTCCATGATTGGTCATGCCAGAAAGCGCTCCCGATTGGAGATACCAAACAAGGTTTGAAAAAAGAACCAACTCTTATTCACATTTTCTTAATTGAAAATAGTACAAAGATAATACATTCAGTATTTTATGTCATCCACCTAATTGAGGTGAGTATGACTGGGCATGAAAGTAGCATCCTTCAATGGCTCAATCGTCAGCAAGAATGGAATGAGGTTCACCATTTTGTGACAAGTTATAAGTAATTGTCTCTGGACTTAAAAGCAAACTCAGTCACCATGTGCAAGTTTAACCAAGAGAAAGTTATTCTAAAATTACTTAGTGGTGGAAAGCTAGAGTGATGCAGCAGGGCTGGCTGGATTGTGTATTGTGAATCAGAGGCAGGGCAGGCAGTGACTGGAATCTTCAGAATAAGCTCTGGAGACTGACAAGGATCAGGGCATAGCAGGCAAATCTGGAAGGTAAGACAATGGATCTGAAGCACATGTAAATAGAATTAGGCAGGTTCAAAGACAATAAGAGAAGTTCATTTGCAAATGACTGCATTATGTACATCTTCCACAGTGTCCCATCTTTTTGGGAATCAGAGTTTTAAATAGCTACATCTTTGCTTCGGGTAGCGTTGTTTATTTGGATGAAACATGCCAAACAATGATCGATTACTGATGGCTTTTTCAATTTGTGGCTAAAAATCTCAAGGCCCTAAAGCCCGCACAGAGACTATTCCGCAACATTTGGTCTGCTCCCTCAAAATATTTATCCCACACTGAAAGACAAATCATTAACTTCTGATTTCACTGATCCATGTTATTAGTTTCCACTTGTAGTGACAGGTTATTAATCTCAAATGTTTCTTTCCTTTTTCATTGTGTTTTTCCTCCTTTGTCCAAACTGCAGTGCTCTATCAACACCTAAATTAACAGTCTGGGCAGCTTTGTGTCAGCACTTAAGTATGAAATTGAGCATCACTGTTGGATTTGTCGCCTTTAAACTCCTTATCTGCTGCTCAAGACATGTCTTTCAGGCACAATTTCTGTCCACCGCAAAGGCAATAAAGACTCCCTTCCAAACAAACCAAAAATCAAAGGCCTGTAGTTTTTTTTCTATCCCCTATGATTTTCCATGCTGTGGCTTCAATACTGTCACACAGCATTGTTACCTGCAACTGAGGATCTCTGTTTAATTTCTTGTGAATTCAAAGCTTTAATTGAAAAAGCTTATTTATATCTCCTCTTACTATATTTCTATCACTTTCTCCAGTGTATACTGACTGATTTACTATGGAGCTATTGCGCGCAGGAGATACAATTCACTGCCATGTTTTGATTAATTCATTAATTCACCAATCTTATCTATCAGTTTTGATTAATTGAAATCAACACATGTTGTAGTTTTGCAATGTCATCAAGCAAAACTCTGCATTGGTCAATAGGGTATTGTACGTGAAAGTGCACATTCCAGGGAGATTACTATGTGATGCAAACAGTATGATTCACCTTATCTTACATGTCTCTAATTTCTTTTATTGTCATAATAAAGAATAGATATGTAACTGTAATTTCCTGAAGGGTACTGTTTAATGCCATTTTGTGCCTATTAGGGAAAATGAAGACAGTATTCAGTTGATCCAACAGTATGTCCTAGAGTCTTTTATTTAGTCCACACCAGGTTGAGGATATGTAAGATTAAGATTAAATTTGTCATTCTATGCAATTGTAACTTGATCCCATTCTCCTTACATTCATATTTTATGCTTCTGCACCTCATGTTTCAACCAGGGTCAGAGTTCAGTACCAACGCAAATGGTGGATTGCTGTGCATTGCATCCTATTGGGTAGGCCAGAGTTCACAAATTTGCCTTTATGTTACATTTTTTTAAAGGCTGGTAATGTGTTACTGCTTAAACTTTCTGTTTTTCATAACCTGTCTGTGCCTTTCAGCCCAACCCAAAATCCATCCATCAATCCATCCATTTTCTCCTGCTTATCCGGGGACGGGTCGCGGGGGGAGCAGTCTGAGCAGGGACGCCCAGACTTCCCTCTCCCTAGACACTTCCCCCAGCTCTTCCGGGGGGATCCCGAGGCGTTCCCAGGCCAGCCGAGTGACACAGTCACCACAGCATGTCCTGGGTCTTCCCCGGGGTCTCCTCCCAGTGGGACATGCCTGGAACACCTCCCTAGGGAGGCACTGATCCGCCTGTCAATCTCACGGTGCAGCGGCTGGGGTTGGGGCTCGCTGGCGAGCGCCTGGTGGCCGGGTCTTTGCCCACGGGACCCGGCCGGGCACAGCCCGAAGGAGCGACGTGGGCCCGCCTTCCCATAGGCCCACCACCCGCAGGAAGGATCAGAAGGGGCTGGTGCTTTGTGATATGGGTGGCAGTCGTGGGCGGGGGCCCCGACGACCCAAACCCTGGACAACGACTCTGGCCAACCCAAAATGATATAATAATAACCCAAACACAATGGTGCCTACTGGAAAAGTAAATCTTTGAAAAAGGTTTATTTTAAAAAAGATTCAGTAATTTCCTAAAACAGCCATGGTGGTTTTAACAAACATTTCTCAAAAAACGGGAAATGTGCAATTGTTGGGGATTATTTTCAACAGCGATTGAATGAAAATAAACAACAATGTGTGCATGTTTATGGCAATGCAGGAGCATGTCACTCAGTGCAAGAGTGCAGATCCCTAATGAGTTTCTAATAGTTTTTGGACAACAATGGAGCTCTATACCACAGAAGAATATCTAAATGCTGGAAACAGGAAAAAAAATTAGTCTCCCATGTTTAAGTCTGATGTTTTATTGACCCATCCATCCATCCTGACATCCTCTGTCTGAATTTTGTCGCTGTATTGTATCTATTTTATGAAATAAAGCGATATGTAAGCATCATCCTGGTCCTCTCGCAATTCTCATGAGACATGGTGAATTAATAACTGTCATCATGAGTTTTAAAATCCTGTCTCTTAGTATTACAAACCTCTATCCAGTGTTTTGGGGTCCAATGAGCATTCCAACTCATTATTTCTCATTATTTAAACTGGATGCCCTGCAATGTAATTCATACAACACAACAAAGTCACTTGGAGGTTTTTTAGTATGATTGTCTGCAAAGCCATGTATCTTTTATAGATTCTACTTGTGAAATATATTTTGAAATATAAGCTGTAACCATGCACAAACCCCACATATAGTTTTCTTTCACATTAATACCACAGAAGACATTTCGGATACTTCAAGGATCAACAACACAATTCACGGCTGGTGGAGATTTTGCAGAAGGATTTGTGCATGGGCAAAATGGCCATAAATCTTAGCATGGATGAAAGCAGTTAAACATGAATAAAGTCCCAGCTGATGACAGATAAGGCGTCTCCAGGCTATGACAGATTGGCTCCTGGAGAATCACCTATATATCCAGCACTAAAATTCCATTTCATCACTCCGATAAGAGACAAGTAATAGCAGATAGCGATCTGTGTCAACACAAACTAAATTAAAAATGTAGAGACTTAAGACTAGATAGTATCTCAAAACATAATGCAATTTATTCTGCTAACATTACATGTTTAACTTTAGAGGCAATGGACAGGAAGGGAAAATGGCTCTCGATTGATGGTTGTTGGCAAGAAAATGTATTTACAGGGAAAATTACCTGATGATGTTATGGTGATGTTAGCTGATGTAACAGGAGTTAACTTTCTCAAAGCACACTATCATGAGTAGTTTCAAGACTTTTTTTTTGTGAAACTGTAGAGTAGGGTAGAGGTGCAAGGGTCATTCTATAAGCTTAAAATGAATACTGCTCAAATTCTCTCTTAGCTTGTATAGAAACATAACACATTTCTGTTGTGTGGAAAATATAAGTCCTAATTGTCGTTTAAAAGAAATTACAATGATTCTACCAAACTACTTAATTAAAAAAAGAAATCATCTTCAATAAACACACAGAGAAACATATATATCAAAATATACATTTGAATTGATTTGAACCCAGATATGATGTAAGCACTTGAATAGAATTTGAATTTACAATCTAAATTTCTTAATTCATACTTCTCTACTCCTTGATTCAAACAAATATAGCAACAGAATGAAGCAGCTGTTACTTTTGGTAGCCAGCTTTGAGTGTAAGCACCTGGTTCAGAGGATCAAAATGATGAAATATTGATGACTGGAATACAATAATCAAAGCATATGTCTCAAAAGTGAAATGGGGGACTTAAACTGGGGCTCCTATAGCTGGTGACTGGGAACACTATTGTTAGTTCAGCTGTGATACACAGTATAAGCTTATGGACATACTTATTTTTGTATTTTTTTTTTTTTTTAGATAATTTTAATATAATTTTAACATCATTTTATTGTAGTTTTAAATTTCACCAGCTAGTTTGCAATTGTTAGTTTGCTATTGCATTTTATTAATTTGCTTTTTCTGAGCTTCATAGCAAAATACTTTAAAAATGAAACGTGACAAAAATGGATATTCACTCACCAGTCAGTGGGTGAAGTGAGAGTGATGGGATGAGGTGATCTTTCTGATGTCAGGCTTGTGATCTGTTGTGGCAGTCCTGAGGCACTGTCCCAGATGTGTAACAGAGAGTCTGTTTCTGTCCTGGCTCTTGATGGCATTCATCGAAGAAAATGATGACTCTCATATGAATGTGGAGGGGAACATTCTTAGTAGGAACATTAAGATAGCTGTGGTGTTTTGGAATCGAGCTAGGAGAACCACGATGATCCAAAAGTCACTCACCCTGACATCCTTGTGTTGTGCTTTGAGCAAATCAGATGTTGCCATTTCCAAGACCTCCATCTCTAGAGCTGCCTCATCAACAGAAGACACCAGTCTTTTGGCCTTTGCAGTCCACTGGCCTTCAGCTGACACAGAGAACAGCTATCTCAGGGAGAGGAGGATGTCACATGAGAGTTTAAGGGAGCTTTCAAATCGTTCCTTGAAGTTTCCTTGCAGACTGGAGATGAAGTTCTTCATTGCTGGATCCTCCTGCATTCCGTTCTTCTCACAATGTTCCCGTTGACATGGAAAGTGCAACTTCCTTCTGTTACCCTAATCCTAACCCTGTCTCTCTCCAGAAGATTGAGCTTTGTCTGGAAAGCTTCAACTGCCTCGTACATGTCAGCAACAGTGCGGGTCTTGCCTTGTAGTTGCAGGTTAAGTTGATTTAGATGAGACATGATGTCACACAAAAAATTCATATCTGCCATCATCTTGTTGTCATTTAAAAAGCTATGGAATTTGTGGGATTTTTTGTTCTACAGGGTGGACAAAAACGACACAATCTCATCACACAGGTTGGACACCCTCTCCAACACACGGCCTTTACTCAGCCATCATTATGCAGTAAAACATCTTTGTGCTCAGCTGACATCTCATCAAGCAGTGCTCTGAAAAGGCAATGTTGCAGACTAGAGCTCTCACAAACAAAGTTAACCAGTCTTGTCACTGTATCCATCACCTCTGCCATTTCTCCACTCAATTTGGCGCACAGCACTGATTTATGAATAATGCAGTGAAATGTCAACAGTGCAGGGTTAACGGCGGAAAGCTTGCTCACCAAGCCCTTGTGGTGTCCAACCATCGATGGAGCGCCATCCGTGACCACTGACACAATTTTGTGAATATCCAAGCCATTCTTGTCAAAGAACTATATCAGGTCCTTGAGGATGATTTTCCCGGTTGTGTGCCCTGGCAGCGGCAGCAAACAAAGCACGAAATGTCTTCCCATTGTAACGCCTTTCAGTTACACACACACAGTAATCCCCATTTTTTCCAGTTTAACCATGTTAAATTATACAGTCTGAACAAGTTTGTAGTTGTAGTTCCTTATTTTCACCAGCAGGGTGTGAATTGGTCACACACGGGCACTGCTCGTGGTCTGAGTTTCTTTTTTTTTCTTGTTTTTCTTCCCTGCTCGTTCTCTTCCTGTATCGACACCGATGAGAACAGACAGGCTGCATTTGAGAGAGAGAGCAAGTTAATGTTAAAACTAGTGCTGTCAAAAATATCACGTTATTGAGGCGTTAACGCAAATCAATTTGAACATTTTTTTTAATTACACGATTAACGCTCTTTGTGACCTAGTGAACTTGGAGTTTTTTGTAAGCTGTGGCCACTGCTAGTAACGTTACAAAAACTACAGGATCTGATTGTAAACCGGAAACAAAACAACAGGCACGCCCCATGCATGTGTTTGATCTTGCCTGCTCGCTAGCTGTAAAAAAAAAAAAAAAAAAAAAAAAGGCTACCAGTTTGTGTGGATGTCAAGTGCGAAACACCGAAATGGCTGCGAACAAGATTCTGAATGGAAAGTCTAGTTTCAAAAAGTTGCCAGATGGGTCAACTGACAAGACCAAAGTTATCTGTGTGTATTGTTGGTGTGAACTGAATTATCGCCGCAGCACGTCCAGTCTGAAATACCACTTGATGGTTAATGCGAATTCTCCACCGCCTCCTTGTCAAAACCAGGCGACAGTGGATGGCTTTCGACAGAGGCATATGGATACTGCAACTAAGAACAAGCTTACTGCAGCCATAGCCAAGTAATGTTCATTCTTTCTGGAGAGAAATAAGAGGCTGGGTTGATAAGCCTCTGGTGAATAAATAGAAGAGCATCATAGTCTGACTGCTTGTATGTTCAAAGGAAACTTAAGAAATGAAAGTTTAAGCCATGGTTTAACTGCACTATAGCCTGAGTCCTAGTTTACAATGATGTGCACTTTGTAACTTTATCTTGTATCACCCTGTTTTGATCCCCTAGAAAGGGTTGTTGAAGGGGCTTTTTTGTAACCAAGTATTTATTTTTTTTGTCATCTGTTGACAGTGTTGAATTGTGTGAGATTTGATTCATTCAAATGTGAATGACTGCTCAAAGTGAGGACACCATGTTGTTTTCATTTAAAAAACATTTGCACAAAGCAAGCCTATCCACTTTTCCATGTTGATAAGAGTATTAAAATGATCATTAATGGGACATTTAGAATAGATAAAAATTAAATATTTTTTTTATTTTTTTTATATTTTTTTCACAGACATCGCTTTTTTTTGTGGTTTTTGTCGAGAGAAAAATCAAAAAGATGAGTAGCAGCTATTAGTGCTTAGCATAGCATGCTAACAGCTGCCGACCACGGCTAATTACTCCCTCATTTCATGAGTAAATCATTATTTTGTGTCATTATGCTTCTGAGAAATTGTTTAAAACCAACCAGAGTTATAAAAGAGTGTGTTGAATCTCAGAATGTGGGTTTATTTTAATGATACAAAGCTAAACAAGTTGGTTTTGTGAGCTAAAAACACATGCAGCAGTGTGCATTTGAGTTATTGAGAGATAGTAATTCAATGAATCATTCTCAAGCATGATTGAAATGTGACTTAATCCATGATTTGTGTACACTATGTGGTGGTAGAAGCTAAAAAACACAGTTAAAATAATTCATATACACACCATTTTGTGTGTGTTGGCTGTTTAAAAATTCATTTTATAGCTGTATATGATACTTTGTCAATTTGAGTGGTTCACATTCATTGATTTAAGATTAAAAAGAGAATAAATACTGTACAGTTGATTTAGATAAATGTTTAAAAAGAGATAAATAGATAAATAATGGATCTAAAAACTGTTGTTCAATGCAGGTTTGTTTTTTTTTTGTTTTGTTTTGTTTTTATTTGGTGTATGAATCATTTCTGATGGCAAGCCAAAGCCCGAAACCCAAGGAACGTGGAGCAGGACACCGGCTTACATGTGTGGAGGGTGTGACGTCGGAAGCAGCTCTAACATCTGGAGAAAGCAATCATATCATACAGATAAGAAACGAGATCATTGTTCATCATCATTCAACGAAATTATTATTTATTATTTTGGGCTCATTTTTGTATTTTATTTGCACTTTGAACAGTTTTTTTATATGTTGTGAATTTATTTTGTGGTTGTTTACAACTGAGGTTGTTTAATGGAAAATTGATGGTAAATTCTGAGTGATAACTGGTTTTGATATAGAGAAATTCAGAGCTGAACTATTTCAGTTGGTACGTTTAGAGTGGCTTTCCTGCCAATAAAAATATTTTTTGTTATTCCTTTTTTCAAACTGTTGTCCGTGTCACATATGTCCTCCCTGAGCAAAACTATATCTTCTGATTTGGCCTAAATTAAAGTACGTTGTGATGGCTGTGGTTTTGGTCACTGTGCTTCATTGTCTATGACTGATACTGCGTGTCTTTGTTCAGCACCTCCTTTAATAACTCCACAACAGTTTTCTTGTTTTTTTCATCATAACTTAAAACTTTGCCTGCCATATCCATTGCGCACTTTGTAATCAATTCAGCATCAGCGAATGGCTTCTTAGCTTTAGCAAGGGTCCATGAAACTTGCAATGAAGCAGCTGTGGCGCTCTCTTGTGCCAGTGTTGATTTTGTGATGGTAGAAATGGACTGCTTGAATGATGTTAGCATGCATAGCATATTAGCATATTGTTAGCATATTTTGTGCTTATGTTTATCAGATTTTGCAGGGTAGTTGGCATTAATGCTGGCAGCATGCATAGTGTTGAAGTGCTGCTTTCGATATTCTGCTTTGATGACAGCGACAGTATGCATGCATATTAAGCATGTTGGTTGGCATGGTCTGGTAAAATGAAACAAAACTGATCAGTCCAGTCTGATTTGAACGGGCGATTCTTCTGGTCAACCTTGCGCTTCTTTGCGAAGACCATGCTGTTCTTTTTTTGCTCAGCGACTTACTCTTGCTCCTTTGCTCTCCTGGCACTGCTCCTGGCAGAGCGGAATTTAGGATGTACAGAGCGCGCACAGTGCATCTTACGTGGGAGAGGGTCAAGTGTACGGTGTGGGACGAGGTCAAATGATCACACTTTTTTCCATGTAATGACAGTTCTTTAAGTAGTGTCACTGGGTTGGTGCGGGCCTGCAGGCTGCTAACTGGGGTTGGCTGATCTACACATACATTGATTTGGTTTTAAGGGGTAATATGGATCTATCAATTTTAAATATATTGTGCTTTACATAAATGTAAGATAGCAACAGGAACAATTTTTGTAACCAAGGGTTTCATCTAGATACAACAGATACAGATACAAAAGGACAAAAAAAAGAAACTTGTTTTGTAGTTAAGGTTTGTCATTTTTGTTGTTCCACATAAGTGCTAATGGTTCCCCTCACTATCAGCTTCAAACAGCAGCATTTAGATGTAATAAAGCTGCTGGAGGCTGTAGGGAGCTCCAGAGCCATTTGAAGTTATGTTTTTCATACTGCCAGAACTGTAATTAGGTTGACCTTCACCTCATGCTGCAACACCTAATCTCAACTTGTCCTTTCTTGCTCGTGAAAACACCAACTTGAGCTTTCAGACCATCTTTCAACAGTGTCATTTTTAGGCTCGGCTCCAGTCTGGCAGTTCCCAACACTCAGTGTGCAGCTACTGTATGTTTGACTGGTAGTTTTAATGAGCCTGATGTGGTGGGCAGTTGGATTAGTGCATGGTGAGATGAGGTCCTTTGAGGCATGGAAACCCAGCACTGCTGAACAGATGCTGTGCTTCTCTGCAGATAGGTCTCAGGTGTGATCCTGTGCTCTGCTTCAGCATCCCTCTACAGAAACCCATAGCACCCCCAACCACCTCTGGCCCTCCTCTGCAGCCACTGACCATTCTGAGTAATCAATACCTGTTCAGAAGCAACATTTTAGGCCTGCTCTCCACCTGCCTCATTACTTTTATTAAAGGCTTTGGCCTCTGATTTCTATCAGTACACATTCACACAGAATTATTGATTGCTGTCACATTCTCTCGCCAGACCTCAAGATTGCTTCTCTTTGTTCAACACCCTTGCTTGAGTTGTGTGGAGATGTTGATGTGTGTCCCCGAGGCCTCTCAAGCTCTCTGGCCATTTGATTTGCTGTGGGCATGCCGGAGGATGAAGAGATAATGGGATATTTCTGATTGACTTGCCTGTACTGGTGCTGAGTGGTATAAAGTAACAACCAACTCAAATGCAAAATAATAAGTAGGAGAAGTGGGAAGAGTGTGTATGGTCCTCCGGTGTTGTGCCTGAATGTCTGAGTGTGTATGTATGTGAGTGTGTGTGATAAATCCTCCAATTTGGATGACAGAGAGGCAAGGCTGCTTTGCTCTAAATGAGCTCCCAAGAGTTAAGAGTCCTCCAGTTTTTATCCCTCCCTGTAGGTATGCAATGCTGAGGAGCTGCCAGACACAGATGCACTCATAGTCACACACACACACACACACACACACACACACACACACACACACACACACACACACACACACACACACACACACACAGGTTTCCATCACTTTGGGCGACTTACAATAACCACAACCATAATGTTACATTATACATACTAGTTTCGTCCCCACACTGTGACTTTGTTATCAGGTTTTCATCTCTACAACATGAGTAATACATGTCCGTCCACACACACACACACACACACACACACACACACACACACACACACACACACACACACATCTGGAGCAAAACTACACCTTGTTCTAGCAAACAAACAGGATGCGCTATATGGCAAAAAGTATGTGGAGACATCAACACTGCATTCACCTGTGAAAGCTGAACATGGCCTTCCACAAACATGGATATTAATCTGCTGCTAGAACAGAGTCCACTGTTTTGGAAAGTTTTCCACAAGATTTTAAAATCCGGCTCCAGGTTCCATTGGTTCCATTCTAACCATACCGCCTGACAGCTTTGATATTTGACATTCTGCAAAATCCCAGGTCACGCAAAAGTTTGGGGACCCTTGGTCAATTTCTTTTACTGTGTCTTGTTTTGTTTTTGGAAAGAAAAAGAATGGCAGGGAACAGGAGAGTCATTCTTCCTAGACTGATGGGACAGGAATCTTTTTTTCTTTTTTTTTTTTCCATGGGATTGAGGCAGGACAGGCATATTTTTGTGGGATGGGACATGAGTGAAAACTCCCATGTCACTCTGTAACTGCAATGATGGATGGAATTTTCTCTGAATATGTGTGGTTTTTGCTTTCTGCATGACAGCAGAAAGCCTGCCAGCCAACACCAGAATCTCTGAGAGATCATTAAAATTTCAGGTAGATCATTCATTTCTTAATAGAGGTTGACAGAAGGTCTTTAAATTGTGTACAACCTTTACCCAAACAAACCAATTGTTTACAAGTGTACCAATTAATTCACCAGTCTTAATTAGCTGATATTTACAGCAATGGAAAAATAATCAGTAGTATGTGTACCTGGATGTAATGTGGGCCGATCAGCATCAGCATCATCATTGCATTCACACACACACACACACACACACACACACACACACACACACACACACACACACACACACACACACACACACACACAGTCAAAATAGACAGGCAGACAGGCACTCATGGGTTAATAATGTTAATCTACAAAAACACCCACTACTGAGGTCAGAGGGGATACTGTGATGGATATACATGCAAGAACACACACACAAAAAGTATTATTGTTAACATATATCACTTATCATACCTGTCTCTAACTCTTCCTGCATTGCTCTCCATCACTACAGCGGCTGTGGCTCCGGAGGTGGCTCAGGAGGTAGAGCGGTCGTCCACCTATCAGAAGGTCATGCCTAGGTATCAAAGTATCCTTGGGCAAGATACTGAACCCCAAATTGCCCCTGATGCTGTGCCATATGTGTGTGTGTGTGTGTGTGTGTGTGTGTGATTGATTGCTGATAGTCATGTTGTGTGAATCTATCCGTTCAAATGAGACCTGGAGGAGAGTGCTAGAAATCCTTGTTTGCCATAAATGGACAGCCTCATAAGCTGCAGATTTTAACAGTTAATTACTACAATTACCATTGAAATAAATAAAACACATTTCAGTGAAAATGTATAAGCCTGTGTGGCAGCATCAATTTCATGCTACTTTCACTTAATCTCACTTCTCAAAAGTTTAAATTATATTGTAATACATGTGATACAGCAGCATTTGCACCAGTGCTTTTCAAGAATAGGAAAGCAGGCAGTGATGCACAGGATTAAGGACATCTGACATTAGACAGGCAGAATACTGAGTAACTGACCAGTCTGATGTGTGTAGAGATGTGGTATTATTTTGTAACAGCCTGGTGTCATTTGCATGAAATTTAATCAAAGTAAACACAGTGGACGACTGTTTGTAATGGCACTGCGTTCTGGTACAGCACTTCCTAAACTGGAGGCTGCAGATGTTCAGACAATGGAAAGCAGCTGCAACAATAGATACTGTATACTGTAAATATGTAAGTATTACGTATTTTAATTTAAAAATCAATGATGACTGACTTACCCGGGTTATGCATTAATTCTTGTGCTTTATCAAGAGCGCCTTTGCATACCAGGCAGACACTGAATTGGGTTTGTGTAGCACTTGTGTCCCTGTATATTACAGCAAAAATGAGCAGCTCTCATCTCTAGAAATCTGACCGATTTTATTTATGAACCTAACCCCTGACAACTCAGAGTTGAGACCAGGAGGCAGAGCTGCAGTCCTACACGCTTCTCTGCGCCTCCATTAGAGCAGTTACCCACCCAACACTCCATAGAGACTGTGTCTGCCCCCCGACCACGTAAACTAAGTAAACCAAAAGTACAGAGAAGAGGAGTTAAACATAAGAATCTAATTAAAATTAGAACAACCTCTGCAATAGTACAACAAGATAGGAGAATTAAATGTGGACTCCTTAACATCAGATCTTTGTCCTCTAAAGCTGTTCTAGTAAATGAGTTAATATCAGACCATAATGTTGATTTATTTTGTCTGACTGAAACCTGGCTGTGTCCTGAAGAGTATGTGAGCCTAAATGAAGCTACTCCTCCGAGCCATATTAATACTCACATTCCTCGAGGCAGCGGCAGAGGAGGTGGAGTTGCAGCCATTTTTGACTCAAGCCTTTTGATCAACCCTAAACCTAAACTCGACTACAACTCATTTGAAAGCCTTGTTCTCACTCTTTCTCATGAGAAATGGAAAACAGTGCAGCCACTTTTATTTGTTGTAGTATACCGCTCTCCTGGTCCTTACTCCGAATTTATAGCTGAGTTCTCGGAGTTTCTATCAAGCTTAGTTCTTGAAGCAGATAAAGTAATTATTGTAGGTGACTTTAATGTACATGTCGACGTTGATAATGACAGCCTTAGCACTGCGTTTATCTCAGTATTAGACTCAGTTGGCTTCCGCCAGAATGTACATGAACCGACTCACTGTTTTAACCACACCCTCGACCTTGTTCTGACATATGGCATTGAAATCGAAGACTTAATAGTCTCCTCACAGAATCCTCTTTTATCAGACCATCATTTAATAACTTTCGAATTCATATTACCAGACTACCAGCCAGTAGGCAAAAATTCTTATACCAGACTCCTGTCTGATAGTGCTGTAGCTAAATTTAAGGATATGATCCCATCAGTATTTAATTCAATGCCATGTCTCAATACAACAGAGGAGTCTTATGCTAACGTTAGTCCCTCCCAGATTGACTTCCTGGTTGATAGTGCTACAGGATCGTTGCGTATGACACTTGACTCTGTTGCTCCCCTAAAAAAGAAGAAAATTAAACATAGGAGGTTAGCTCCATGGTATACTCCTCAAACCCGCAAATTAAAGCAAACTTCACGGAAAATAGAAAGGAAATGGCGTTCTACCAAATTGGAAGAATTTCGGTCCGCCTGGCAAGACAGTCTTAAAATATACAGGAAAGCCCTCCGCAGTGCCAGGGCAGCCTATTACTCTGCACTAATAGAGGAAAATAAGAACAATCCCAGGTTTCTCTTCAGCACTGTAGCCAGGCTGACAGAGAGCCATAATTCTTGTGAACCATGTATTCCTTTAGCTCTGAACAGTAATGACTTCATGAGCTTCTTTAATGATAAAATTCTAACTATTAGAGACAGAATTCATCGACTCCTGCCGTTAACAGGTACTGTTTTGTCTTCAAACGCAGAAATCGTAGAAACTGTTACTCAGTCTGTCGCAGTTTTAGACTGTTTTACTCCTGTTGACCTTCACCAACTAATTTCAATAATTTCATCATCAAAATCATCTACCTGTATTTTAGATCCTATCCCGACTAAGCTGTTTAAAGAAGTATTACCTCTAATTGACTCTTCAGTTTTAGACATGATCAATCTCTCTTTATCAACAGGCTACGTACCACAGTCCTTTAAAGTAGCTGTGATAAAACCGCTACTGAAAAAGCCTACTCTTGATCCAGGGGTTTTAGCCAACTATAGACCGATATCCAACCTTCCCTTTCTCTCAAAAACTCTTGAGAAAGCAGTTGCCAATCAGCTGTGCGACTTTCTAAACAATAATAGTTTATTCGAGGATTTCCAGTCAGGATTTAGAGTGCATCATAGCACAGAGACAGCACTGGTTAAAGTTACAAATGACCTTCTAATTGCATCTGATAAAGGATTTGTCTCTGTACTAGTCTTACTGGATCTTAGTGCTGCATTTGACACCATTGACCATGGCATCCTATTGCAGACACTGGAACATTTCATTGGCATTAAGGGAACTGCGCTAAGCTGGTTTAAATCCTACTTGTCAGATCGCTCTCAGTTTGTACGCGTTAATGACGACTCCTCTGTGCTCACTAAAGTCAGCTATGGAGTTCCGCAGGGTTCTGTGCTTGGACCAATTCTATTCACCTTATATATGCTTCCTTTAGGTAAGATTATCAGGAAGCACTCAATAAATTTTCATTGCTATGCAGATGATACCCAGCTATATTTATCAATGAAACCGGAAGAAACCAGTCAGTTAACTAGACTACAAGCATGTCTTCATGACATAAAGACCTGGATGACCTGCAATTTTCTGATGCTAAACTCGGACAAAACTGAAGTTATAGTAGTAGGCCCTAAACATCTTAGAAGGTCACTTTCTGATGACATAGCAGTTATGGATGGCATTGCGCTGGCCTCCAGCACCACTGTAAAGAATCTGGGAGTTATCTTTGACCAAGACATGTCCTTTCACTCCCATGTAAAACAAATTTCAAGGACTGCCTTTTTTCACCTACGTAATATCGCAAAAATCAGGCATATTTTGTCTCAAAATGATGCAGAAAAACTAGTCCATGCATTCGTAACTTCCAGGCTGGATTATTGCAATTCTTTACTATCAGGCTGCCCAAATTCGCTGCTGAATATTCTCCAGTTGCTCCAGAACGCTGCAGCACGTGTTCTGACAAAAACCAGGAAGCGAGATCATATTTCTCCAATACTCGCCACTTTGCACTGGCTCCCTGTAAAGTTTAGAATAGAGTTTAAAATTCTCCTCCTTACTTACAAAGCCATAAGTGGCCAGGCACCTTCTCATCTTAAAGAGCTCATAGTACCTTATTGCCCTACTCGAACACTGCGTTCCCAGAATGCAGGTCTACTTATGGTTCCTAAAGTCTCAAAAAGCAGAACAGGAGTCAGAGCATTTAGCTATCAAGCTCCTCTCCTGTGGAACCATCTTCCAGTCTTTGTCCGGGAGGCAGACACTGTCTCTACATTTAAGAGTAGGCTTAAAACTTTCCTTTTTGATAAAGCTTATAGTTAGGGCTGGCTCAGGCTTGTCCTGGACCAGCCCCTAGTTATGCTGCTATAGGATTAGACTGTTGGGGGACATCCAAAGATACACCGAGCTCCTCCGTCCTTCTGTCCCTCTCCATCCGCACGCTCTCATGTCCTACCACGGCGTGTTACTAACTTAGCTCCTTCCCCGGAGTCTCTGTGCTTTGTCGTCTTGCAGGTTCCCATGGACAGTGGCTGAATCTGGATTGTGGATTTCAGCTGCGTCTCCTGCCTTGGCCCTGCCTGACATCCACTGCAACTGCTACTGCTGTTATTACATCCACTGTCACTGTTACTGTGACTGCATGTCTGTCTCTCTGTCTCTGTCTCTCTCTCTCTCTCTCTCTGACTGCTTTTCTTTCTGTCTGTCTGTCTGTCTGTCTGTCTGTCTGTCTGTCTGTCTGTCTGTCTGTCTGTCTGTCTGTCTCACTCTCTCTCTCTTGCTCTTCCTCTCTCACCCAACCGGTCGAGGCAGATGGCCGCCCACCCAGAGTCTGGTTCTGCTCGAGGTTTCTGCCTGTTAAAAGGAAGTTTTTCCTCGCCACTGTCGCCAAGTGCTTGCTCATGGGGGAATTGTTGGTTTCTTTGTAGATAAAAGAGCTTGGTCTGTACCAGCTCTATATGGAAAGTGTCCTGAGACAACTTCTGTTGTGATTTGGCGCTATACAAATAAAATTGAATTGAAATTGAATTGAATTGAACATAATCACACAATCACAAGGGTGGGGAAAAATACAGGAAGTAAAGTAAACTAAGACACATGAGGGATGGCTACCAAAATAAAACAGGAACTGACAACAAAATAGTCTAGATCCTAACAATCAGGTTCATGAGGTAGTCACCTGGAATTGTTTTCATTTAACAGGTGTGCCTTGTCGAAAGTTAATTTCTGTAATTTCTTGCCTTCTTAATGTGTTTGAGACCATCAGTTGTGTTGTGCAGAGGTAGGGTTGGTCCAAAGGTCTATACATTGAATAGCCCTGTTTGACTACTGTTCTAATCCACATTATGGCAAGAACCACTAGTAAAGAGAAAGGACAGTCCATCATTACTTTACGACATGAAGGTCAGTCAATCCAGAAAATTTAAAGAATTCTGAACGTATCCTTAAGTGCATCAAATGCTATGATGAAACTGAATCTCAGGAGGAGCACCACTGGAAAGGAAGACCAAGAGTTACCTCTGCTGCAGATTAGAAATTTATCAGAGTTGCCAGTGTCAAGAACCACAAATTAACAGCACCTCACGTTAGAGCCCACATAAATGCTTCACAGAGTTCAAGTAGCAGACACATCTCAACATCAACTCTTCAGAGGAGACTGTGTGACTCAGGCCTTCATGGTCAAATTGCTGCAAAGAAGCCACTTCTGAAGAAGAACAACAACAAGCAGAGAATTGCTTGGGCCAAGAAACACAATGAATGGACATTAGACCAGGGGTGGGCAACCTGTTCCACAAAGGGTCGCTGTGGCTGCAGGTCTTCTTTCCAACCAAGCAGCAGCACACCAGACTTGACTCATTCAATCAACTGATATCACTCTTCAGATAGCTGATTGGTCAAACTGTGAGCTCTTGCTTGGTTGGAAAGAAGACCTGCAGCCACTGCGGCCCTTTGTGGAACAGGTTGCCCACCCCTGCATTAGACCAATGGAAATCTGTCCTTTCGTTTTGATGAGTCAAATTTGGAATTTTTGGCTCCACCCGCCATGTTTTTATGAGACACAGAAAAGGTCAGTGGATGGTTTCTACATATGTGGTTCTTGTCATGAAGCATGGATGTGATGAGAGTGATGGAGTGCTGCGTCAAATGACCTGGCCTCCACAATCACCTGATCCAAACCCAGTTGAGATGGTTTGGGATGAGTTGGACCACAGAGTGAAGACAAAGCAGCCAAAAAGTTCAAAGTTCCTTCAAAACTGTTGGAAAACCACTCCAGATGACTACCTCATGAAGCTGATTAAGGGAATGCCAAGAGTGTGGAAAGCTGTCATCAAAGCAAATTGTGGCTACTATGAAGAATCTTAAATATAAAACATATTCTGATTTGTTTACAACATTATTCCATATGTGTTCCTTCATACACTGAACAAAAAATGTAAACGCAACACTTTTGATTTTGCTCCCATTTGTCATGTGCTGAACTCAAAGATCTAAAACACTTTCTATATACACAAAAGACCTATTTCTCTCAAATATTGTTTATAATTCTGTCTAAATCTGTGTTAGTGAGCACTTCTCCTTTGCCGAGATAATCCATCCAACCTCATAGGTGTGGCATATCAAGATGCTGGTTAGACAGCATGATTATTGCACAGGTGTGCCTTAGGCTGGCCACAATAAAAGGCCACTCTAAAATGTTCAGTTTTATCACATAGCACAATGCCACAGATGTCACAAGTTTTGAGGGAGTGTGCAATTGGCATGGTGACTGCAGGAATGTCCACCAGAGCTCTTGCCCGTGAATTGAATGTTCATTTCTCTACCATAAGCCGTCTCCAAAGGCATTTCAGACAATTTGGCAGTGCATCCAACCGGCCTCACAACTGCAGACCGCGTGTAACCACACCAGCCCAGAACCTCCACATCCAGCATGTTCACCTCCAAGATCGTCTGAGACCAGCCACCCGGACAGCTGCTGCAACAATCGGTTTGCATAACCAAAGAATTTCTGCACAAACTTTCAGAAACCATCTCAGAGAAGCTCATCTGCATGCTCGTCGTCCTCATCGGGGTCTCGCCCTGACTGTAGTTCGTCGTAGTAACCGGCTTGAGTGGGCAAATGCTCACATTTGATGGCGTCTGGCATGTTGGAGAGGTGTTCTATTCACGGATGAATCCCGGTTTTCACTGTTCAGGGCAGATGGTAGACAGCGTGTGTGGCATCATGTGGGTGAGCAGTTTGCTGATGTCAAAGTTGTGGATCGAGAGCCTGGGGTTATGGTATGGGGAGGCATATGTTATGGACAACGAACACAGGTGCATTTTATTGATGGCATTTTGAATGCACAGAGATACCGTGACAAGATCCTGAGGCCTGTTGTTGTCATCCCGGACCATCACCTCATGTTGCAGCATGATAATGCACGGCCCCATGTTGCAAGGATCTGTACATACTTCCTGGAAGCTGAAAACATCCCAGTTCTTGCAGGGCCAGCATATTCACCGGACATGTCACCCATTGAGCATGTTTGGGATGCTCTGGATCGGGGTATATGACTGCATGTTCCAGTTCCTGCCAATATCCAGCAACTTTGCACAGCCATTGAAGAGGAGTGGACCAACATTCCACAGGCCACAATCAACAACCTGATCAACTCTATGCAAAGGAGATGTGCTGCACTGCGTGAGGCAAATGGTGGTCACAGCAGATACTGACTGGTTTTCTGACCCCTGCAGACCCCCCCAAATAAAACAAAACTGCACATTTCAGAGTGGCCTTTTATTGTGGCCAGCCTAATGCGCACCTGTGCAATAATCATGCTGTCTTATCAGCATCCTGATATGCTGCACCTGTGAGGTGGGATGGAATATCTCGGCAAGGGAGAAGTGCTCACTAACACAGATTTAGAAAGATATGTGAACAATATTTGAGAGAAATAGGTCTTTTGTGTATTAAGAAAATGTTTTAGATCTTTGAGTTCAGCTCATGAAAAATGGGAGCAAAAACAAAAGTGTTTATATTTTTGTTCAGTGTAGTTTGGATGTCTTTAGTGTTAATCTACAATGTAGAAAATAAAAAATAGAAAGAAAAAACGTTGAATGAGAAGGTGTGTCCAAACTTGTAACTGGTACTGTATTGTCCCCTCTCATACATTGTCTGGCGTGTTGCCAGTAATCTGTAAAAACAATTTCCACAGCCTAAAAGCTTGTAAATCTAATCATGTACATGGTTTTCAGTGATTCACTTTTTAGATAAACAACTTTTCCACCATAACTGTTATGTGTGCGAGCACACAAAGACCAGAAGGTGGAACTCACAGTGATGGACTCAGAGGGAACACAGACGAAACAGGCAGGTACAAACAATCAACAGATTTATTAACCAAGGGTGTCCACAAAAATGGGAAACAGAAGGCGAGAGCAAAAAACACTCTGGATTGGTAGCCAGCATGACAATATAGTTTTAACAGAAAGTGTCCACAAAAACAGGAAACAAAAGGCGAGAGCATAAAATGCTCTAGGCAGGTAGCAAACCGACTCCTCTCACAGGCAAGGCTGGGCTGGGCTGAGGGCTTACCGGGCAGGTGAAGCACCACTGAGACAAGCAGACGATCTGACGAATACTGGTGGACTGCACCGTGGTTAAATACAACTGTTGATTAGGTACAGCCCACAGCAAGGAAAGGAAAACACAGGGGAAAGGAGGAGGCTGAGCACTGCCTAACAATAACATTTGTTTTGACTCTTCATTAGCACAAAGTTTAGTTTCAAGATACTTCTAAGCATCACCTTTCATTCGAGCCCGAAATTATGACTGTATTGAGGTGTTCCAGAGTAATAGCCATTTGATCCTAAGTATGTGACCATGGTTACCAAGGGTCCTTTGGATTCTCCAAATGGCCATTTTTTGAGAGTAAAAAACATGAAAAATGTCCATTTTCCAGCCAAAAAGTCAATTAATCGCAGTCATTTGCAGACAGTCATCTGTGTGGTCTATCAATGACCTCACCAACAGACCACAGTATGTTAGGCTTTGTGACTGTGTACCTGATGTCGTGGTTTGCAGCAAGGGGACTTCACAAGGGACAGTGCATCACAGGGGAATGAACTGCAATACAGGGAAGTCATGACCAACTTTGTAGACTGTTGTGGACTGAACTACCTGCACATAAATGCCAGCAAGACGAAGGAGATGGTGATTGATTTCCCAAGGAAGGTACCACAGACTACCCCGGTGAACATCCAGGGCTTGAACATTGAGATCGTGGGGGATTAAATATACTTAGGTGTTCACCTCAACAATAAAGTGGACTGGACAAACAACACAAATATCCTGTACAAGAGGGGCCAAAGTCACCTGTCCCTGCTAAGAAGACTGAGGTCCTTTGGAGTATGTAGGACAGTGTTGCAAACATTTTATGACTGTGTGGTAGCATCTGCAGTTTTCTATGCAGTGGTTTGCTGGGGTTTTGGACACTCAGAGATGAATAGAAAAAGACTGAACACACCAGTTAGAAGAGCTGGCTCTGTCCTGGACTGCCCTCTGGACACCATCGAGGAGGTGGGTAAGAGGAGTACGTTAGCCAGGCTGACCAATCATGGACAACCCATCCTACCCCCTGCATGAGAAAGGAGAGGGCTTAAGCAGCTCCTTCAATAGCAGACTGCTGTATCCAGTGTGTATGAAAGAACGCTACTGCAGGTCCTTCATTCCATCTACTTTGTTTTGCATTACTTTTATTTAAGGCTAATATATGCTCACATCCATTTCCTCTGGTGCAATTTCTAATTTATATACTGTATGTCTGAACTGTGCAATAACAATATCTGTTATCCATATTGGCAATAATACTTTTATAAACTGTACATATTGTGCATATACATAGACCTAGTATTTTTCAAGTGCAATACAACATGAACATTGGCAATAGTACTTTCTGTGGCAGTAGGATTTTTATGGCATTTAGTATTTTCATATTCTATACATAATGTACATAAGAGTTGTTTTTCTAGACTAACTTCAACATGTTGGTCCATTCCGGTTACCTGTGCCACTTCTGATGCCATGTAATGTATGTTTGACATCTAATTTATAAGGAGGACACTCAATAACACAGCAGTGTTTTATGAACTGAAGTGCTCGCACATAGTCATTTCTTCCTCATCTTTTCACACACATCACGTACCTTGAAGTTTACAAGGATCAACATGATACCTTCAGTACCGTCACTGGCATAGGAAATTCCACACATTCCAGACTTATCCATGAGTCAGTTCTTTCAGCAAAGCAGTCACATGCCTTGACAGCTCAAAAGTATTAGATAAGACATTTAGCAATGTTGTTATATGAATATTGTAATATGAATATTGAAATTACCTGTTAAGATAAAATCGGTACATATCATTGTCAACCGCAGTGGGGTGTGGTTTGGATTCAGCTGCAGGGGGAAGGGGTTCATGGGACCAGTGCAAGGGTTTTAACTAGCCAAGGTGTTATCCGCTGACTGATTACACTTTCTTTTGTGTAATAGCATGCCAGACCTGGAGGACATACACACACTGAAGTAAAAGAAGCATGACTGTCCTGATGTTTGCAATTTGAGTTGGAGGTTTAAAACATTCTACGGTTGTATGGAATTAGGTGTGGGTTGGACAAATTAACTTAGCAAACAGCATACACCCTGTTGTTTCTCTTATCAGTGGAAACAGCAATAGGAGGCTTTCGAACAATCAGGTATGACACAAGGAGGAGCTAGTAAGACAAAGTCAGCATTGCAGACTGGAACTGACCGGCAATGGGCATTCTTCAGAGTCTGGACATAGTGCCAGTGGATAGTCAAACTGTTGAATTAAAAACTGGATAAAATATGTTGTGGGTCAAGGTATGTGCACTCAGTCTGCTAGGATGAATACCGTCCCAATACCAGAGGAGGTTAAAATTTTCAATAAAAACCACTTTGTGCACATACAGACAGACTCGTGCCATGTATCTAGGCTAAGAATCCAACTGACATGATCGACTCTTTGGCCAAGTGGAGGAACTGGACCAGAGATAAAAATTTACTTGGCACATTCATTAAGAGAGTGAAGGCACTTACTGAGTCCTGTTTTGAGATTTCAGGAGTCTTATTGGAAATTTCATTGTAGTCAACATGGATGATTTAATGTTCTGACTGCAGGAATGTTTCACCAAAAGGCTGGAGAATGTGTCAAGGATGTTAACCACCTTAGCACCTGGAAACAGTATGCCTCTGCTGATCTTTTCCTTGCACCCCTAACAATTGAATCACTGATAACAAGGGTGATGGGAGAAGCAGCTGCTGGTGGTGCAGATTGGACTTCCAGTGTGTGGAGTGTGCAGAAAAGGAAGAGTGCCATGGAGTAAAGTCTGGCTTTGAGTGGCAGGATGTGCAGTGTGAGGATCACCCAGGTTTGTTTAGTAGGCGGGCCGTGGGAGATCAACTGTGACTTACATAATATCAAGGAGGCCATCATATGAAGGAGACCATGAGTTTCCAGCCAGTGAAGGGAATTCATGTAAGTCAAGGATATCGTACATATTCTCCAGCTGGACAGCATGGGTTGCAGGAATATGAAGAGAGTCTTCCCCTCTTCTTGCAATCACCAACTACAACCTAGGGCTCTGGATGTAATGTGGTACAACTGACTGGGACTGAAACGGTGGCTTGAGCAGCAGCAGTGGGCAAAGTAAAAGCAGCAGCCAGAAATGTAGCAGCTTCTGTAGGGTAGGGAACAGTGGTGTCTATCTATTCTGTACTGGTGGCACTGGCTTGTGCATGGCCAAAGAGAAAAGTGTTTAGGTGCCTCAATCTTCCTGGATTTTGTAGATTGTGGAAATTATTTGCTCAGCTTGTTTGTCTGTTAAATGAGGGCCCAGACCTCTGATGTGAAAATTCCTTACCCCTCTCCCTTATCCCAATTAAGGATCCCATTTTCTGAGAACAACATTTAACTTTTTGATTTTTAACAGTTTTTGCATTTCCACAAAGTCCATCTGCTTTTTTCCCTTTGGAATACATGCTGTTATTCATGTTGTTGACTTATTTTGTGTTTGTGTTTGTATTTGTATAGCTATTTGCATGTGAGCAGGGAAAAAAGAGAAGCCATTCAAGGTGAAAATGCCTACCCAGCATGAGATGACTCTTCACACAACACTCTCCAGCAGACACCATTCCACTGCAAAGTTCAGATCAAATGCAATAAAAAACTATGCAGTGGCTCATCATGTGCAGCCATGCTGGCAGGAAAGAGCACTGAGAGAAATCTAATGTATGAACAAATACATTATTTTGAAACATTAATGACTCCTGCACCAGTAGGAGTGCTTTTGTCTTTGTTGGCTGGATCGCTTGCAGGGAGATGCCCTATTTTGACATCAGTTTCACAGTTGGGTTTAGTCAAGAGGTCAGAGGTCATAATACAAGCTGCAATAAAGCACACAGCACCAAGCCGAGGAAAGAAAGATGAAAAATGATGAGGAAAAGAGTATAAATCCCACAGTCATGTAACTTAAAGGTCTGAGATCATGGTTTTAAGAAGGCTGTTTTATGGTCCACCCACTGAACTTTTTTCAAGAATGTCAAAAAGTTTGTTTTCCTCCCCTTTAGGGGAGTTTGATCAATACACCTCAATGTCCTGTTAGCTTTTGTTAAGACTGCCTGTGAGAGTCTGTCCTGGAAATAATTATTTTTAAAATCACAAGAAAGATATTCTGTTCAGAATAATAAGCCACCTTTTGAATAAATGATCAGACTAGAGTGAAGGATTTCTGCTGGGTTTTATTGTATAATAGGGAGAATTTAGTACCACATTTACAAGTGCACTGCACTTATTGTTTCAGATAACATTATTTATCATGACAAATTATGTTTTGTAGAGTCACTCCATAACATGTCTCATACAGTGGTCTTCCTCATCTTACTTTTGGGGCTCTCTTAAATCTAAAACAGCATTTAAGTCATAAGAATATGATAAATAGCTTTTATTTCGCCTAAAGTTCAGAGTTTCACTTTTATTTATGAGAACAAGTCTACCTTTCTTGCAACAAGTGTTCAGTGGGGTGGCTGTGGTTCAGGAGGTAGAGCAGCTGTCTATTTATCATCAATCCCTGGCCTCTAGATGTTGAAGTATCCTTGGGCAAGATGCTGAACCCCAAAATGCTCCCAATGCTGTGCCAGTGTGTGAGTGTGTGTGAATGGTTAATGCTTGTAAGGAGCAGGTGGCCTAGCCACCATAGTATAAATGTGTGTGTGAATGCAGACTTGTGTTGTAAAAAGTGCTTTGAGCGGCCGTCAGACTAGAAGAGCGCTGCCATTTACCATTCATATTGGCATACCTTGACCTGTTTCTTTGTTTTGGTCTTTCAGGGGTTTTGGAAACATAAACGAGAGGATCCCAGAACAGCAACAATTTCTAACACAGCCTCTTGTGAAGTTCAAGAATCACAGCTGTCATGCAGGAATACATTCATCTCCCAGCCCTGCTCCCCGTCAAGCAGTCCTGCTGAAAACTGTGGTCAAACAGCTGAAATGAGGTATAGTATGCATGGAAAGTATTATATATTTGGTCTGGTTGAGCATGAGGTGGTTGGAGACAGGGGTTAAGGTAGCTCTGGAAATTTTATTTTCTTTCTTGCTCTCATGAATATTTTCTATGCTTAACCCGAGTCTTAAACTATCACCAACCCAATATACATTTTCTGTCCTCGACTATGTCTGCTAGAAAAGAAGAAAGGGTGATGCAAGCTAGAGCGTGATGCAGGAGTGGATTTTCATAATCTGCTCTTGGTATAACTTTTTTGCATGACTATTCGTAGGTGCAACCTTTTTCAATTCAATTCAATTCAATTCAATTCAATTCAATTCAATTCAATTCAATTCAATTCAATTCAATTCAATATTCCTTTATTAGTCCCACGAGGGGAAATTCCAATTTACAGCAGCATCAATAAAGTGTATAGAGTATTAGAACAAGTGCAATGCAAATTCAAAACAGATTGTTATGCACTGATTATTGCACATTACTGTATTATTGCACAGGTTATTGCACAGATTGTATACATATTATTGTACTAATTACTTGGAGCAGTTTCTGTTGTACAGTCTGATGGCTGCAGGAAGGAATGACCTGCGATACCGCTCCTTCACACACTTTGGATGTAGCATCCTGTCACTGATGGAGCTCCTCAGTGCAGTGAGTGTGTGTTGGAGGGGGTGGGAGTCATTGTCTGTCATGGAGGACAGCTTGGCTGTCATCCTCCTCTCCCCCACCTCCTCCACCTGTTCCAGAGGGCATCCTAGGACAGAGCTGGCCTTTCTGATGAGTTTGTCCAGCCTCTTCCTGTCAGCTGCTGTGATGCTGCTCCCCCAGCAGACTACTCCTCAGAATAAGGCAGAGGCCACAACAGAGTCATAGAAGGTCTTCAGGAGTGCCCCCTGCACCCCAAAAGACCTCAGCCTCCTGAGCAGGTAGAGTCTGCTCTGTCCTTTTTTGTAAAGTGCAGTGGTGTTATGAGTCCAGTCTAGTTTGTTGTTCAGATGAACACCCAGGTACTAATAAGATGTGACCATCTCAATGTCCCTTCCCTGGATGTTCACTGGTGATGGGGGAGAGTGCGGGCGGCGGCGGCGGAAGTCCACAACCAGCTCCTTGGTTTTATCCGCATTAATCAGCAGGTGGTTCTGCTGACACCAGTCCACAAAATCCTGAATGAGTCCTCTGTATGACCTATCATCCCCATCTGTGATGAGGCCGACAATGGCAGAGTCATCAGAGAACTTCTGCAGGTGGCAGCTGGGTGACAGGTGGGAAAAGTCAGCTGTATAAAGGGTGAGAGGAACGGTGGGGGACTGGGGGGGACTGAGGTCGTCTGGTCCTGCAGCCTTCCTCGTCTTTAACCTCCTCAGCTGATTTCTCACCTGGAGAGGAGTGAGAGACAAGTTGGAGCAGGGGGGCTGAGTGTCTTGTGAAGTGGATGGGGGGGTTGGGAGGAACAGTGGGGGTGGCATTAAAGGTGGTGAGCTGAATACTGTGGGGGGGGGGGGGGGGGGGGGGGTACTTGGGCAGAGTGCTGGCAGAACAAAGGAGGGCTGCTGCAGTGCTGGTACAGCTGGGGGAGGGGCAGATGCTTCCTCAAACCTGCAGAAGTAGCTGTTCAGCTCATCTGCCCACTTTGAATCCCCGGCTGCCTGGGAGTTTGGCTTCTGGTGGCCTGAAATAGTTTTCAGGCCTCTCCAGACTCCCCTGGTGTTGTTCTCCTGCAGCTGTTCCTCCATTCTCCTCCTGTATTTGTCCTTCCCCTCCCTGATTTTCCTTCTAAGCTCCCTCTGAACAGTTTTCAGCTCCTCTTCATTTCCTGACTTGAAGGCCCTCTTCTTCTCCTTTAAAAGAGCCTTAATGTCAGGATTAATCCAGGGTTTGTTGTTGGAGTGACACCGTACAGTCCTGGTGGGTACAGTGTTCTCCACACAAAAGTTTATGTAGTCCGTAATGTTGTCTGTCAAACTGTCGATGTCCTCCTCATGAGAGTCGTTGAATATATCCCACACGGTTGTCTTGAAGCAGTCCTTCAGAGCCTCTTCAGCCTCCTCAGACCACCTCTTCACTCTGCGGGACACAGCTGGTTGCCTGTTAACAAGGGGCTTGTAGACAGACAGGAGATGAACCAGGTTGTGATCAGCTCTTCCCAGAGGAGGGAGGGGTGATGATTCGTATGCCTCCTTGGTGTTGGCATAGAATAAGTTCAGTGTTTTATTGTCTCTGGTGGCACATGTGACATACTGGATGAATTTGGGCAGAGTGGAGGACAGAGAGGCATGATTAAAATCCCCAGAGATCAGTAAGAGGGCCTGTGGTTTCTGCGTCTGCAGCCTGCTGATCACGGAGTTGATGACATCACATGCTGCTTCGGCCTTAGCGGAGGGAGGAATATACACAGCCACCACTATGGCATGTGAGAACTCCCGCGGCAGATAATATGGCCTCAGACTAACAGCCAACTGCTCAATGTCCGGGCAGCAGTGCTGCTCTTTGATAGTGATGTGCCTGGAGTTACACCATCTATCGTTCACAAACACTGTCAGAAACACTTGTCATCTAGACAAGGAGGTTGCAGTTATTTGTTCTTAATTAGATTGTATCCTTGAATTGGAACTTTTTTCTAAAGCAAACACAAAGTTATTTGTGTGTTGGATGTGACTAGTGGTTCTTACAAATGTTACTCACATTGCTATACATTTCTAAGATAAGAGATAAGACTTTATTGATCACACACCAGGGAAATTTAGTCATTACAGCCAGCAAGTATTACAAAGAGCAAGCACACTGGCATAAAGAGGTCAAAATAAAAAAAAAGTATACAGGGTACAGAATAGAAAAACAACTATGTATATGTACATGTGCACACATTATAAAATACAGGAAACTAGACAATTTCCCTGAGGGAAATTTTGAAAGGGCCACGAGGGCTACAGCCGGATTGTGTACATTATGATGAGATTCTTCAGAGATTTCAAACAATTAATACTCGTGATATAAGATATGATATGGTATAATATTACTATATTATATTGTATATTAGCTCTTCACAGTAGATATGCAGAATATCCCCAAAAAACAACTACATACTTTTCACTGAGTTTTCCTTACATGTTGTAACTCAGCTAGTCAAGCCACACACATCTCTTCCTTTTCCTGCCATTACCTTCAAAATAAAATAAACGTTTACGGTGTGTTTTTCTCACGCATTTCAATTACTTTTCACACGTCTCACACACACACACACACACACACACACACACACACACACACACACACACACACACACACGCACACACACACAGACACACGGGTGCACGCGCGCACACATGCACACTGTCAGCGCAGCAGACACGTGCATTCAGACGTTCAGACGGAGGAAAACAGCGACTTTCTGGTCTGCATTGGTCTGACTACAAGGCTAATGCTAGTTTTCACACAAGACACACACACTAGGGTTGCTACCCGTCCCGTAAAATACGGAATCGTCCTTTAATTGACAATTAAATGTTGCGTCCCGTATTGGTTCAATACGGGACCAATACGGGGACGCGATTTGTTCAGTATTTTCATAAATGTCCAATACACATGTCTGTCACACACACATCAACACTAAATCTAACAATGATGAACAAAATAAAACATAGGAAATGCTAAGGCCAGCAAAACTGTCATGGTGGGATCTACGCAGGACCCCCGCTCTGGTCGTGTGTCCAAGTGCCTTGCTGCCTGCGTGTGTTGCTGTCACGGTTGCCTAGAGACAGACACCACACACCGGCACTGCTCACAACACCCACGCCTTTTAAAAATGTCCACTACACCCGATACTCCACCACGTCCTCAAAAGCGAAGTCGCTTGCAAAAGTACAGACGTGAGTGGTGTTATGGCCACCGACGTTCCTCCCCCTTTTTCTTTTAAACAACTTTACTCACGGGATTCCTTTAACAGAAAGATCCCGGACGAGCCCCCATTTAGGGTTTATGTTACGATCCCTAGCTCGGGATGGAAAGCGGGAAGCAACATAAACCAGATGTTATTGGTTAAAGTAAAGTTATTTATTTTAAAGATAAGGAAAATAATAAGTACAAACAAAACTAGAGGCAACTCTAAAGGAAATGTGCCTACGAGTGCTGATAAATCAAAAAACAATCAAAACCAAAAGAGGACTCTCTGGGACTACACTAATCTAACAATCAAACAACCACCCAAAAAAAACAACAACCCAGAAACAAAACCCTCTCTGCTTAACTAAAGTTTAACAAAAACAGCAGATCAGCACCCCTTCCTCCTAATGTGTTCTGAACAAAAATCTCCACTACCAGTGGTGCTTTTAATCTTCAGTTTTTAAAGCTGGCCCTGGCCCATTCCTTTTACAATTTTCCCCAATGCCTCTCAATCTGCACAAATTTACTGGACTGGCGCGCTGTTCTTCAGCCACCTGGAGTGCCGGTCTGCTCGAGCCTTTCAATGTGATTGGTGAACAGCTTTGGTGCTGCACCAATCCAGGGAGCTGACAGCCGACGGTGGGAGGTGGGAGGCGGAGGGAGATCACACCTCCAGGACGAGCCAATCCTGTGCGGGGATCCGCTATGCCTAATCCGCACACACACACTCCTCCGAAGCACAGCATGTTAAGCAAAAAAAAAAGGGGGGGGGGGGACGTCGGTGGCCGTAACAGTGGGAAGAGGCACATCCTTGGCTGGACAGCGTCAGTGGAGATGATTACAAGACAAATTATAAAATATGTCGGTGAGTGTTTTCAGTGATGCACGGTGGGCTGACTGACATCAGACAGCATGCATCAGGAGAGCAACACTGCGGGCATGTAAGAATGCAGAAGACCCAAGTGTCAGTGTCACAGCTCTTCATACCCCAATCATCTCCTGAGACTGATACTGTATGGGACATTATGTCATGATTGATTCAGTTTCCTATCTGGCTGTGCTTTTGCCAGAATATGTCAGTGCATGGGCATAGCCAATTTTAGTAGACTATTGTGGTTTGATTGATTGTTTGATTGATTGTTTGATTGATTGTTTTTTTGTAATTCTCTTCTCTTTGGCCTTCCACATAAAACCCTCCATAAATTACAACTGGTCCAAAACTCAGCCGCCCGTATCATCACACGCACCCCTTCAATCCATCACATCACACCTATTTTACAACAGCTCCATTGGCTCCCCATCACATATCGCATCAAATACAAAATACTGCTTCTTACCTTCAAAGCTGTCCACAATCTCAGCCCTCCATATCTTTCTGACCTCCTAAACATTGCTACACCTGCCCGCACTCTCAGATCCTCTTCCTCCATCCATCTCACTGTCCCCCCTGCCCGTCTTGTTACCATGGAGAGCAGAGCATCCAGCCGCTCTGCTCCCCAGCTCTGGAACTCACTCCCACCTGACCTCCGTAACAGACTCACTACCACATTTCAAATCCAAACTCAAAACTCATCTGTTTAAACTAGCTTACTCCCTCTGATCACAGCTGCATTGCCTAATTTAAATTCACATTCAAATATTTTGCATTTTATCTTTATTGTTTCTTTTAATATTGTGTCTGTTTTTATGATTGATGGTGTAAGGTGACCTTGTGTCAAGAAAGGCGCCTATAAATAAAATGTATTATTATTATTATTTAGGATGTTGAGTTTTTAAAGTTGAATGAATGATCATTTATTTAATATACAGCAGCAATATAAATAGCCATTTAAAGAACAAATCATATTAATGGATTACCCCCAGGGGCGCCCGAGAGGGGGGGAGAATGAGCGCCCCGAATGTACAGATATTCTGGTAATGACTAATGCGAATGTTTAATCGACTGTGAGTGCAGTGTGCAGATGTGGCAAGGTCTGCAAAAACCCGACAGGTCTGAAGATTCACCAGACCAAGATGGGCTGCATGAGGAAGCTAGCGGTGCAACGCACAGTGCCAGTACCAGACACAGCACCTGGTGAGACGGAGGAGGATCCAGGCCCGGATAAACCCCACAGTGCCAAGAACCTCCAAGCACCACGAGCTACACCCCAGAGTAGACCATCAGAGCACCGTCGTATTTTGTGGCCCACTGCCAACAAAGAGTCAGAGTGGCGCCGGTTTGATGTAGATGTGGACGCGGCCCTTGAAGTAACAGCCAAGGGGGATGTGGACCAGAGGCTCAGGACAATGAGCAGCTTTATAATGAACATCGCATCAGACAGGTTTGCATTAAGGAACAACATGCCACCAAGGCTACCACTACAGCACCTATTCCAAACCAACGCGAAGCAAAGATCACCCAACTCAGACAAGAGCTACGGACACTCAGGAGCCAGTACAAGAAAGCAAGCGAGCAAGAGAAGGCAGCCCTGGCGGAACTCAGAGGTGCGGGGAAGGCTAACCACCCTTCGGCATGCTGAGTGGCACAGGAAGAAGGGCAAGGAGAGGGCCCGCAAGCACAATGCCTTCATTGCCAATCCGTTTGGGTTCACTAAGAAACTGCTGGGAGAGAAACACAGTGGTCAACTCACATGTCCAGAGGACAACATCAACCGCCACCTCAATTACACCTACAGCGACGGCATGAGAGAGCAAGACCTTGGCCATTGCACGGCTCTAATATATCCACCTGAACCCAGCACCCTGTTCAACATCAACGAACCAACCCTCAAAGAAGTCAAAAAGGTCATCAAATCTGCCAGAACAGCATCAGCACCAGGACCTAGTGGAGTGCCGTACAAGGTCTTCAAGAACTGCTCAGGCTTTTGGAACGCCTTTGGAAGATCTAGAGTCATCTGGAGGAAAGCGAAGGTACCTCAGCAGTGGAGATACGCAGAGGGCGTGTGGATTCCTAAGGAAGAGAATGTGAGCAACATCGAGCAGTTCAGGATAATCTCTCTCCTTAGTGTGGAGTGCAAGACCTTCTTCAAGATCGTTGCCAATCTCCTCATGGGATTTCTCCTGAAAAACACCTACATTGACGCCTCAGTGCAGAAGGGAGGAGTTTCAGGCATCCCAGGATGTATCGAACATATGGGGGTGGTGACGCAACTGATCTGAGAAGCACGGGAAAGCAAGGGGGACCTGGCAGTGCTGTGGCTCGACCTTGCCAACGCTTATGGATCGTTACCTCACAAACTGGTGGAGCTGGCCCTGAGCAGATACCACGTCCCAGAGAAGATACGGAACCTCATCCTCGACTACTATAACAACTTTAGTCTGATGGTGTCCTCCAGGACCTCAACACCAGGATGGCATCGTCTAGAGAAGGGCATCATCACTGGCTGCACAATCTCTGTGTCCCTGTTTGCATTGGCCATGAATATGCTTGTGAAGTCGAGTGCAGAGGTCCATTGTCCAGATCTGGCACCCGTCAACCCCCGATTAGAGCATTTATGGACGATCTCACAGTAACCACAACATCAGCGCCCGGATGCAGATGGCAGATGGCAGATGGCTGTATACTTTTTTTTAAGATGTAATGAACGGCTCATTACATGGGCAAGAATGAGCTTCAAGCCTGCCAAGTCCAGGTCCTTGGTCTTGAAGAAAGGAAAAGTAACTGACCGGTTCCGCTTCACCCTCGGAGACACTCAGATCCCTTCAGTGTCAGAAAAGCCAGTGAAGAGACTGGGCAAGCTCTTCACTGGCAACCTGAAGGACACTGCTGCACGGCAAGGCACCAGCGATGACCTCGACAGGTGGCTCTCAGCGGTGGACAGGTCTGGGCTTCCTGGGAAGTTCAAGGCCTTTATGTACCAGCATGGCACATGGCTGCTAGTCTATGAAGTCCCACTCACCATCGTGGAGGGCTTTGAGAGGAAGATCAGCCGGCTCCTTTGCAGGTGGCTGGGCCTGCCACGGAGCCTAAGCAGCATTGCACTCTTCGGGCATAACACCAAGCTACAGCTGCCGTTCAGCAGTCTGACAGAGGAGTTCAAGGTCACCCGAGCCAGAGAAGTCCTGCTTTACAGAGATTCCGCTCACATCAAGGTCTCCTCAGCAGGGGTAGAGGTCAGAACGGGACGGAAGTGGCACGCCCAGGATGCAGTGGAAAGGGCGGAGGCAAGGCTGTGACACAGCGTCTTGGTGGGCACAGTGGGGACTGGACGGGCCAGGCTGTGTAGCAACCCAAAACCTAGCTACAGCAAGGTCAGCGTAAAGGAGAAGAGGAAGCTTATCCAGGAAGAAGTACGTGCCGAGGTGGAGGAAGCTCGCTTCAGCAAGATGGTGGGCATGTCAAGGCAGGGGGCCTGGACAAAGTAGGAACATTCAGCGGGCCGTAAAATCACCTGGGCTGATCTTTGGAAGATGGAGCAACACCACTTCAAGTTTTTAGTCCAGTCAGTGTACGAGGAATGGGTGGAAGGCCCGCTGCGAGCCCATTGAAGTGGGTTGCAGGGGCTTTGCAGGGCAGTCTCTATATCGGGTCCTGGGACTCTTAGGGATCTGCGGACTGCACAGACGAAGAGCCATGAAGAACATCATGGAAGGTGTGGAAAGGGCTTCCTGCTGGCTCTGGTTGAGGAGGGGGGACGCGTGGCGTAGTGCGCTACCTGGACACAAGTTGGGGCCTGATCACCCGCGGCTGGGTCACCCAGTTCATCAAATCAACTGCATTTGTTGATGAGGTAAATCATTTAACTTGTTATTTTTGTACTGTTTTCAATTGAGTACATGTCAAAAAGGATTAGCAAGTTAACAAATCCTATTCTATTGATATTTTACAAAGCTTAACAACTTTTTTTAAATCAGGGAAAAGTAAGTGTACTTTTACTCCAACATAATAATCCAGTGGACGCCAATAATGTTAATACATCAAAAAATGGGAACATAGCATCATATGAATTCACGATTTTTCAAGTGAAGGATGTTTATCTGCATTTGTATTGTTTTCTATCTTTCTAATATTTCATTGTTTTTACAATTGCCAGTTTATTCCCTGACCTGTTGGTGTTCTATCATATATTAGTTTTAGTCTCTGCCTATTTAGTTGTTGAAACCTTTCACTGTGTCACACAATAAAAATATTATTAATAATTTTCACATAGGAATGTAGAAGATTATGAAATCAAATGACAGCTGTAGTCACATTAATCTTATAATCACCATATTACCTTAGCAAATACTGAATACCTGATGTTGAATCATTCAGGTCAAACAATTGATGGAATTCACACTGCAAAAAGAGTAAAAACTCTGAGACATTGAAAGTCTAGACATTTCAATGAATCCATGTACTTCAAAGAAAGAAAGAAAACATGAAAAAAAAAAAAAAACAGAGCAAAAAGTCCAGATGACAAATTCAGAATTGAGAATCTAGGCTACCAATGCAATATGTCTGTCACACACATTTACACACACATAGAGTTAAAATTGTTTCAATTCAGATGTCAGTGCTGCCATGTAAGTTTGAAAGCCATCTTAAATTCAGATACACAGTACATTTCTCATTTTTGTGAAATCATGTTATGTAGTTATTATAAGTTCCATTTCAGCTCATGTGTAATATCAGGGGACAGAAGTATGAAGACCCTGCTGAATATTTCATTAACATCACATCCATTAGCATCCTTGACAAAAAAAGCTAACTAATTTA
This sequence comes from Chaetodon trifascialis, assembly GCF_039877785.1. Taxonomy (NCBI): domain Eukaryota; kingdom Metazoa; phylum Chordata; class Actinopteri; order Chaetodontiformes; family Chaetodontidae; genus Chaetodon; species Chaetodon trifascialis. Next base: position 3,213,833 of record NC_092062.1, on the reverse strand, counting down.
CTCATTCCTGAGTTGTATAACCACCACAATATATGTGTGTGTGTGTGTGTGTGTGTGTGTCTGTCTGTCTGTCTGTCTGTCTGTCTGTCTGTCCGCGCACTTGTGTCATTGATTCCTACCAGTGCAGTTTAATTTTTCAACCAGGCAAAGTGTATTTATTATTTAACTTGATACCTACTTTGAGGCCACATGAATGCATGATTGAAAAAAAAAAATTAAAGTGATTTTCAGTCCCACAGAATCAAACACTAACAACACGTGTAGCCTGCTGATTGAACAGAGTGAACTGCATATTCAGGAATCTGTTTCTGTCAGTTTATCTGCAGGCTTGAAACTAATAATGAGCTTATCTTACCCCAGGCAACCAAATGTGACACCTCATTCCATGGCCAAAGAGCTGGGCAGGCATGACACGGTGTGTGTGTGTGTGTGTGTGTGCGTGCGTGTGTGCGTGTGTGTGTGTGTGTAAGGGACAGAGAGAGAGAGAGAGAGAGAGAGAGAGAGAGAGAGAGAGAGAGAGAGAGAGAGATTGAAGGGGCGGGGTGGTGGTTGGAGACTTAGGGGGAGGCTATTCTCTATCTAAAACTGACCTTCACTTTGTCCCCTACTCTCCACCAGTCTGCCTGCTTTCAACAGAATCTCTCTCTCTCTCTCTGTCTCTCTGTCTCTGTCTCTCTGTCTCTCTCTCTCTCTCTGTCTCGTATTATGCATCCACTTTGGCAAAAAAATAAATAAAAAAAAATGCAATCTTTCTTTTCCCTCCTGCCCCTCCTCTTGATCATTCTGGGTTTGGCTGTGAAGCATCAAGAGGCATATATTCATTATCTGTCATCATATTCATTTCTATGCTAATGAGAAACCCGTTCTCGATGAAAATCTGTTTTCAGTCCCTCAAATAGAAGTAAGTGGCAATCACGTATTGTTTGTTTTCGAGGTTTGCCTTTAAATGAGAGAAGACATTTCCAACACTGTGCCGTGTGCAGGCGATACTCCATAAATCATATTGTACCCTAAGCAATGCAATGCAAATACAAACCTGTTTCATCTGTAGCCCCCAGTGCAGCCTGAGCATCTCAGCCTTGTGACGTTACATTGATTAAACAATATTTGAGCTGAGAAGGGGAGAAAATGTTGGTTTGATAACCACTGATTGATGGGGACAGCAAAGCAATATCTGTCTAAAAATGTTTCTTTTTTTGAAAAGTTTCTGTCCATTGCAGTCAGTTAGATTTGTTGTCTGCTGAGAGGAATCATTCATAGTATGTTTTGTTCATAGTCTGATTTGAATTTTGACAGCAGTCATACAAGCAGAAATTATCCATCCATCAATTTTCTATGCCGCTTATCCCTTTCGGGGTCGCGGGGGGGCCGGAGCCTATCTCGGCTGCCAACAGGCGGGAGGCGGGGTACACCCTGGATCGGTCGCCAGTCGATCGCAGGGCACAAACACACAACCATTCACACTCACACTCACACCTAGGGGCAATTTAGAGTCACCAATCAACCCAATGAGCATGTTTTTGGTCTGTGGGAGGAAGTTGGAGTACCCGGAAAGGACCCACGCATGCAGGGAAGAACATGCAAACTTCACACAGAAAGGCCATCGAACCGGCGACCTTCTTGCTGTGAGGCACGCGCACTACCTGCTGTGCCACCGTGCAGCCCAGCAGAAATGATCATACTGGGAAAACAAGTTTGGTGGGATCTCGACCCCAGATTGTTTGATTGACCCCAGATCAATCAACTAATTAAAGTGATTTAATGAATAAGATACGGTGACATACATAAATATTCATATATATCCATATATACGTTACTCTGTGTCCTGTGAAATCATCCTCTGGGTTGATGTGTAATATCAAAAGCATAAGTGTCATTTTTCTGGTTATATTTTCCGTATTTTCAACGAAGGTTATGGTTATGTATACATAACGTGTGTCTATCTATCTATCTATCTATCTATCTATCTATCTATCTATCTATCTATCTATCTATCTATCTATCTATCTATCTCAACGGGCGAGGGACACACCCTGGACCGGTCGCCAGTCGATCGCAGGGCACACACAAACAACACACTCACACCTAGGGGCAATTTTACAGTCACCAATTAACCTAATGAGCATGTTTTTGATCTGTGGGAGGAAGCCAGAGAGAACCCACACATGCACGGGAAGAACATGCAAACTTTACACAGAAAGGCCCGACCCGGGAATCAAACATGCACTACCTGCTGCACCACCGTGCAGCCCTATCCAGGATCCACTTTCTAAAACTTTTGGCAGAAAAAGAAAACAAAGATATAAGCAAAATAATATAAGCAAAGCAGAGAGCAAGCAGGAAAAATGTCTGCTCTGTAAGTCATCAGGAAGAATACTACTGTAGATCACTGGAGTACCCCTTTGACAACATCAGAAAATACGAGTTTAGATTTCACTATTGGTCAGTGTCTCTCTCTCTCTCTCAGTCAGTTTCTTCTGGTGCAGACTGTTCTAACTTTACCTGGGCCCTGCCCATTTCCCCATCTCTATTGTAGCAGAACTGGCCTCTAACTGACCTTCTCTTACCCTCTCTGCAATACTCCAGAGAAATGGAGTTGTAAACCAGTCTAAGTGGTTGAGTTATAGACCACCTGGTTTGCTTACAAGGAAGGTGTTAATTTCACAGACAAGATGTCTGGCCAAGAGGAATCTCCTCCATGTTTTCTTTTCGGGGGAAGCCAGAGACACAGACACCTCAACATCAAAGGTTGCCTTCTCCTCACCTTCTCCTCACTATGTTTCTCATGGCAAAGCTAATTCTCTCCTGATAGCCCCATGGGAGATCAAGACAATAAAACTGTCTGGAGAGACAAATGACATGCCTCAGAGGAATCCACAAAAATCAGCAAATGCTGATGGGTTGTAAATTGGACATTCCTGAAGCAACTTGTGGTATATGCTTGTGTGCTTTTTTTCAATACTCCAGGATAATCAAACTTCTATGTTAAACTTAACTTTTGATGTTTTCACCCTACAGGACTCATTGTACGCATAATATTGGTGTTTTCCCAGTATCTCTAACCTGAAGTATGACAAAGTTGTGATTTTAACTGTTTTATAAAGTTTGTCTGAATTTTTATCATGGAACCATACTGCCATCTAGAGGTTCATAACAATACGCTTGATGTGATGCATTTATTAATAAGTAAGCGTAATAGTGATAATCATCTTGGGCAAATATAGTCTGCCTCTCTTATTTGTTTATTTTGTGTTATTTATACCTTGAGTCATCATTCATATTAGGACGAGTATTATAAATTGTCACCATGATTATCGTTTAATGTTGTCATCCAATCATGGGAATTGCCTAACACATGTGATTGACCATAGTGAGAAGCAGATGAGCCCCTCTTATGAATCATTAAAAAAATTCCAGCTCCATGGGGCGAGATTACATTGTGCGTCACAAACCGTCTCACGTGTGTGACGTCCTGCCCATTAGACACGCCCCGGAGTGAGATTTAAATGTCTGCAGCCGCAGCATGAATTTAGTGCGCGTTACTCAGCCTTGTCTTAAGTTATGTTACGTTATATTTTAGTTTTGTTTGTTACTTCTTAGTTGTCTTAGTCTTGTACAGTCGTTTTGCTCTTTAAGTTTTTCCCGTCTTCGAGCTACGCAAAAGCCATACCGAGTAGCGTGATTTAATTTTCCTAAGACGTGTTTCCATAGTTTTGCCGTAAACTTTCATTTTTCTAAGTCACACGTTTTTGTTTTAGTATCTGTAAATTTTAGTCAACTAATAATAATAATTTTGTAGACTCTTTTCGACCGGCCATCGAGGAGACAATCAATTTTGTTACTATCAGTCTAAAATAATCCTTCAACCGAACCAAAACCCTGCAGCCAGCTGTTGATCCGTGGTCTGGGTTAACAACCATGCGGAGCCGTCCCTTATCTGTAACCGACACCGTAGAACCCAGTTCGAGAGACATCACCGTCCAACATCAGCTCTTCACCTTGGTGTGCCTGGGCCTCCCACCGGACCACCGAGCAGATCGAGCCACGGACGAGCACCTGGGCATCTTCGAGTTAGTTCGGAGCAGAACTCACCGGGACGCCATCAATCCAGTAGGCTTGCTCAGCGGGTTTGAATAAGAGTTGGTCCGTGAGGTTAAGATACTGCTAATTTATCCAAATTCTCCCAACTGGTCGTTTAATCCCTTAGCTTTACGTTCGTGTCCCTATTATCCCCTTACAACTACTTCTCACTATCGCCAAACTTGTTTTGCCATTGCGTTGCCATAAGAATCTTTTGTGTTCTGTCATATCACCTCATATCTTCTGTCGTACCATTCATGATATATCATTCATTATCCATAATTCTGCTTAATAAATGAAATTTTGATTTAAGTCCTGGTTAGACGGTGTCCTTTTGAGCTGAATATATACGATCCCTGTATCCAGAGTTTACACTTCAGATTATCAGACTGGTTTACCGTTGGTTCATTCGTTAGTATTTTATCAGCGTTATAGCAGTTAATTTCTGCAGTCCTTCTTAGCTGAGGAAGGTGGTGCCCCGTCATTTTATCAACAAATGTAACATCAAATTAAGGTAGTTCCCCTACACTATTAAGTGGTGACATTTGGATAAATAGTAGAGTGGAACAAGAGGCAAACAAAAAGAGAAAAAATGTCAGGGCAGTGTTGTAAAGCTGAGAGAGAGTAAGAAAGAGAGTAAGAGTAAGAGTAAGTCCCATGAGGGTGATGCAGTCAGATGTTACACAACTTAAGTAACACACTTAAGTTACATCACAGGTTACAGCTGACATGTAGATTTAGCTAGAGCTAGGATACTAGACCTATGGTGCGAGGTAAGCGTATCGTCTCACATCGAGGTAAGCATATTGTCTCACTTCCTGTTTCCGGTTGCTATGTTAGTAGCAGCGTGCGTTTGTTGCTCTTGTTCTTCTGAGTGTAATTTGCTCTGTGTTTTGTTACAGCGGCCTATTATCCACTCTCTAAAGTAACATTAGTTCTGCTCAAGCACCAATAAGTCTGTTTATATAGTGACCATTATTTTTATTTGTCTATGTGCTTGTCTGCTCTGCTAGCTACACCAGCTTAGCCTAGCAGCTAGCGATGGCTTCTCTCTGTCCCTCTCCAGCTCTCTCCTGCTTGGTGTGTCACATGTTTAGCTACTCCTCTGTCTCCTTTAGTGATACTGGTGCATGTAATAAATGTAGTTTATTTGGTGAGTTGGAGGCGAGGCTTAGTGAATTGGAAGCTTGGTTCTGCACCATGAAAACCAAACCATTAGCTGTTAGCCAGGCTCCCGTAGCCGGTGTGGACCGACCAAGTGCAGCTCCGGCTAGCTGTCCCTCGACAGCTCCCAAGCAGCCAGGAAACCAGGGAGGCTGGGTGACTGTTCGAAGGAAGCATAGTCCCAAGCTGAAGCCCACGGGCCACCACCAACCACTTCATGTTTTTAACAGGTTCTCCCCACTCAGCGACACACCCGCTGAGAAACCAACTCTGATTATTGGCAGCTCCATTTTGAGAAACATGAAGTTAGCGACACCAGCGACCATAGTCAAATGCCTGCCGGGGCCCAGAGCGGGCAACGTCTTTGTTTGATTGTTATTCACGTCGGCGGTAATGACACCTGGTTACGCCAATTGGAGGTCACTAAAATTAATGTGGAATCGGTGTGTACATATGCAAAAACGATGTCGGACTAGTTTTTTCTGGACCCCTGCCAAATCTGACCAGTGATGATATGTTTAGCCGCATGTCATCATTCAATCGCTGGCTGTCGAGGTGGTGTCCAGCAAACGGTGTGGGCTTCACTGATAATTGGCAGCATCCATCCCACTTTGGAGGGAGCAGCTCTCATCTCTAGAAATCTGACCGATTTTATTTATGAACCTAACCCCTGACAACTCAGTCCCAGACAGTTGAGACCAGGAGACAGAGCTGCAGTCCTACACACTTCTCTGCACTTCCATTAGAGCAGTTACCCACCCAACACACAGAGTTAAACATAAAAATCTAATTAAAATTAAAACAACCACTGCAATAGTACAACAAGATAGGAGAATTAAATGTGGACTCCTTAATATCAGATCTCTGTCCTCGAAAGCTGTTTTAGTAAATGAGTTAATATCAGACCATAATATTGATTTATTTTGTCTGACTGAATCCTGTCCTGGATGTGAGCCTAAATGAAGCTACTCCTCCGAGCCATATTAATACTCACTTTCCTCGAGGCAGCGGCAGAGGAGGTGGAGTTGCAGCCATTTTTGACTCAAGCCTTTTAATCAACCCTAAACCTAAACTCGACTGTTACTCATTTGAAAGCCTTGTTCTCACTCTTTCGCATGAAAAATGGAAAACAGTGCAGCCAGTTCTGTTTGTTATAGTATACCGTTCTCATTGTCCTTACTCCGAATTTATAGCTGATGTGGCGGCACGAGCGGCGGGAAGCAGTAAACGGTTGCTGAGTGAGAGCAGTCTAATGATAACTCCAACCAGGACAAGCCGGACAACGCCACCTTGGGAGTTTCGCCCAAGGAAATAGTTAGAACCCCAAACCCCAATTCAAGGCACTCAGGTTCGCTCTACTGTGAGGCAAGAGATGTGCTTCCAACTGTGGTCATAAAATTGATACTTTATTACAACGTATTAAAAAAAAACAACAATAACACACAACCTGCTCACAGGGGTGTAGGGGGCAAGGAGATCCCCCAGTGCTAAGGCTTACCGGCAGGGAAATGGGTCCACCCGGGTGTAAGGACTCCAGCAAAAATTAGGGTCACCCCAGTCACACGTGACAGCCACACACACACACACACACTCTTTAGTGAGGTGAAAACCAGGCCAGGGGACGCACAACACACCAAAAAAAAGAAGGGAAGCCACCACCCAGGACACCAGGACCACCACCGTCGGCTCTCAGCAACTGTGGAGGAAAAAGGGGAACTAATATTACCAGGGTTGCCCTCACCCAAAATCATACACAGAAACTCCCAATGAAATAACCAAAAAGAAACAAGTAGATTAACGAGATAAATCAAAATACATCAACTCAAATTAATCACAAAAAAACCCAGAATCCACAGAAGCCAAGAATGAAATGGCCTAACCAGCACAAAACAAAAATAAATAAACACAATATAACTTAACCAATATAGCGGTATGAAACTAAAGAAAAGGACACACACACACACACACACACACACACACACCTAAAACCAAGCCGCCTAAACCCAGTAGTATATATTAGTCGCCGTGAAGCAGGAGTGGTGCAAGGCGACGCAGCGTAAAATTACGCTACGGGAAACCGAGCTGCGTAAAACAAAGCAGCGTCAGATGAAGCAGCATCAGGCAAAGCGGCGTCAGGCAAAGCAGCGTCAGGCAAAGCGGCGTTAGGCAAAACGGCATCAGGCAAAACGGCGTCAGGCAAAGCAGCGTCAGGCAAAGCAGCGTCAGGCAAAGCAGCGTTGGTCCCTGGCACTGCCTCTACTCCACCGGACCGATCGGGTGGCGTTCAACCACCTGAGCAGGAGCAGGACGCTCGTACTGTGCAGCAGCAGGAAGAGGACAGCCCGGCAACTTGGGGGACCGGCACGTGAGGGCGACTTCAGCCCAAGATGGCCATGCGGGACGCTGCACCGGTGGCAGCGGAGAAAGGGAGCGAGGCGACCAGGAAGTGTGCGGTCTCGGAGCCAAAGAGCAAGAGGGAGACCGGATAAAGCCAGTCCCCTCATATAGAGTGCCCTCATACGGTGATTGGTTAGGAGCGGAAATAAGAGCAAGGGGCACACCCACACATTAGAGGCAGGGCTGAGCATCTCGCCCTGCTACACTGAGTTCTCAGAGTTTCTATCAGGTTTAGTCCTCAAAGCACTCTAAAATTGCCCCTAGGTGTGAGAGTGAGCGTGAATGGTTGTCTGTCTCTGTATGTTTCCCTGCAATCGGCTGGCGACTGGTCCAGGGTGTACCCTGCCTCTCGCCCGTTGTCAGCTGGCATAGGCTCCAGTCCCCCGCAACCCCGAAAGGGATAGGCAGTATAGAAAATAGATTGATGGATGGATGATGCAAGGCAAGGCAAGGCAAGGCAAATTTATTTGTATAGCACAATTCATACACTAGGCAATTCAAAGTGCTTTACAGAAGCATAAAAATCATACATTTTGATTAGAAGAGAACAAAAAAATAAAAATAAAGTACAATTAAAGGAAAATTAAAAACAGACACCAGTAAAAGACAATAATTTAGCATTTAAAATGATTAAAACCATTGAGCAAATACATTTACTTTAAGTAAAAGCTGTAGCAAATAATAATGTTTTCAACCCTGATTTAAATGAGCTGACACTTGGTGCAGACCTCAGGTGTGCAGGGAGAATTTTCCACAGGTGAGGAGCATAATAACTGAAAGCTGCTTCACTTTGTTTGGTTCTGATTCTGGGAACACACAATAGACCTGTCCCTGATGACCTGAGAGGTCTGGATACTTCATATGGAGTCAATAAATCTAGAATATATTTTGGTCCTAGACCATTTAATGCTTTATAGACCAACAGTAAGATTTTAAAGTCTATTCTTTGACTCACAAGAAGCCAATGTAGTGATCTGAGGACTGGTGTGATATGGTCCATTTTTCTGGTGTTTGTAAGGACTCGTGCAGCCGCATTTTGGATCAGCTGTAGTTGCCTAATTGATTTTTTGTTTAGGCCAGTAAAGACTCCATTGCAATAGTCCAACCTACTGAAAATGAATGCATGAACAAGTTTTTCCATGTCTTCTTTGGACAGACAACCCTTGATTCTGGTTATGTTTTTCAGGTGGTAGTAGGCTGATTTGGTAATCAGCTTTAAATGGTTGTTAAAATTCAGGTCCGAATCAATAATTACACCAAGATTTCTGGCTTTATCTGTTGTTGTCAGTGACATGGAGTTAAGTTGAGCACTGATCTTTGACCTTTCATTTTTGGGGCCAAAAACAATCACTTCTGTCTTTTCTGCATTAAGATGAAGAAAATTCTGGCACATCCACTCATTGATTTGATGAATACACTCACTCAGTGAAAGTAAGGGACTGTAGTCATGTGATGACACAGAAATATAAAGTTGTGTATCATCTGCATAAGTATGATAAGAAATATTATGATGCTCCATAATCTGAGCTAGGGGCAACATGTAGATATTGAAAAGAAGTGGTCCGAGAATGGACCCTTGTGGCACCCCACACATCATCTTTTTTCGTTCAGACACATGTTCACCAATTGACACAAAGTAGTCTCTATCTTGTAAATAGGATTTGAACCAGTGTAGTACAGTGCCAGTAAGTCCCACCCACTTTTCCAGTCTGTCAAGAAGTATGTCATGATCAACCGTATCAAAGGCAGCACTGAGATCTAATAATACTAAGACTGAGGTTTTGGAAGCATCATTATTCAGATGTATGTCATTTAAAACTTTGATAAGTACAGTCTCAGTGCTGTGGTGTGGACGAAATCCAGACTGAAATGCATTAAAATTATTGTTCTGCATCATGAAAGCATGCGTTTGTTGAAAAACAACCCTTTCAATAATTTTTCCTAGAAAGGGAAGATTTGATATTGGCCTGTAGTTACTTATTACTGAAGCATCCAGATTAGTCTTTTTTAGCAGAGGTTTTATTACTGCAGTTTTCAAGGCCTGGGGAAACTGACCGGACTGAAGAGAATTATTTATTATCTGCAACACATCTGGAGCTATGCAATTAAAAACATTTTTAAAAAAGTTTGTTGGCAGAGTATCAAGGCAGCATGTTGTGGATTTTAACTGTGATACAGTTTCTGTCAGCCTTGTATGATCTAGAAGGTTAAAATGTGCTAGATTAACTGGAGAACAAGAAGGCACAGATGGACTTATCATTTTGCCTGAGTTGGAGCTGCACACTGTTTGTCTTATCCTTGAAATTTTATCTGTAAAAAAGGCTGCAGAATCATTGCATGACTTGTTGGACACCAGCTCAAGAGGGACTGATGCTGTGGGGTTTGTCAGTCTGTCCACAACAGAAAATAAAGTGCGGGCATTATTACAGTTTCTGTTGATAATCTCTGAGAAGAATGCTTGCCTTGCCTTCTTTAGTTCATGGTTATAGGTGTGGAGACTATTTTTGTAAATTTCATAATGAACCTGGAGTTTGGTTTTTCGCCACCTGCGCTCTGCCTGTCTGCAGACTCTTTTAGGGACTTTGACCAGTGTGGTGTTTCTCCAAGGTGCCTTTTTCCTTCCTGACAAAACTTTGGTCTTAATTGGAGCGATGGAGTCAATAATAGTCATAACTTTGGAACTGAAATCATTTACAAGGTCATCAGTTGATGCTGAGGGCAGTGTTGGTGATGGTGTAAAAGACTGAGTGAAGACTGCACAGGTGTTATCATTAATATAACGCTTTTTGATTACCTCTGTTCCACTTTTGTTACGAATAGCAGGTGTGGCCATTTTAAATGACACACAGTAATGATCAGAAAGAGCAACATCAGTCACCATAACTTCAGAGATATTAAGCCCTTTGGAGATAACCAAATCTAATATATGCCCTTTGTTATGTGTTGAATGTGTTACGTGCTGAGATAGGCCAAAATGTTCCAGGATGTTTAGAAGTTCTTTAGCACATCCATCTTTGAGATTATCAACATGAATGTTGAAGTCACCCACTAACACAACACAGTCAAAATCAATACAAACAACAGACAGTAGATTGGCAAACTCATCAGGAAACTTTGCATTGTATTTTGGGGGCTTGTAGATGGTTATGAAGACTGATCGACAGGGAGACTTTGATTGAGTGGCAACATATTCAAAAGATTCAAAATGACCATAAGAGACTCTCTTGCATTGAATGCTATCATTAAACAAAATGGCGACTCCACCTCCTCTCTTATGCATTCTTACTTCACTTATGAAACTGAAATTCGGAGGGGCTGACTCATTGAGAACTGCTGTGCTGTTATCTTGTCCTAACCAAGTTTCAGTTAAAAACATAAAATCAAGCTAATGCTTGATGATTAAGTCATTGATTAAGAATGATTTGCCTGCCAAAGACCTAACATTTAAAAGAGCTAAGTTAAATGTGCTAAAAAGTCCAACATCCCCATGTTTTAGAACATACTGTGGCTGACATGGAATACATGTTAAATTCGATGATGTGATGTTTCTGGAGAGATGGACCGATCTTCTCCTCCTACCTAAGGAGACATGAATCAATGAAGCTTCCGGCACAATGGGCCCTGGCTTTTCCTTGGAAAAGTCAGGCATAACACTTGCCTTAAAAGCTGGACCCAGAACACATCAGTTACCAACACAAATAGGTGGCTGTGCTGGGCTCTTACTAGGGGACTGGAGTAGGTTCAGATCAAGCCGTGGAAGGGGTGGAGGTGGTGCCCGTCGGCGCTGTGGTGGTGGAGGGGGACAGGGTGGTTGTAGGGGGCGGGGTGGAATTTGGGGGGACAGGATCCCAGATGGGCGAGGAGTAAGCCTGATACCAGCACTGACAAGTTTGTTCATTTGGTCAGTAAACTCCAGTAAGGGGGAGGAGGGTGATGGGATACCCAGTGAAGATGATGAGTTGGATGGAGTTTGGGCAGTTGGAGATGGTGACCTCAGTGGAGTTTTAGTGGTTGTAGTCAGTGAATCCTCACGAGCAGTGGCCCCTGGTGGAGGACATGAGGCATCTGCTTTTTTGCTCTGGCATCCCTCATGGTTAGAGCACACAGACGGGGGGAGAGTTGGTTCTCCTTCATGTTTTGGTGTTTGCTGCTTTTGTTTGGATTCCTCTTGTCTCTTGTCCTTGGGAGTGGGAACAGTGTGACACAGGAAGAAAGATAGGTTGGAGGCAAAAAGTTTTACTCCTAACTTGTTTAGGGAAAGTCCGTCTCCTTTGAAAAAATGTCTGCGGTCCCAGAAAAAGTTGAAATTGTCAATAAAATGCACTGAGTGGACATCACATGCAGTTGAAAGCCATCTGTTTACTGCCAACAATCTGCTGAATCTCTCTCCTCCTCCTCTGACTGGTGGTAAAGGCCCACTGAAGAAGACTTCAGCATTCAGAGAGCTCAATGCATTTAGCAGTTTACCTAAATCTTGTTTGAGCACTTCAGATTGTCGTTTCACAATATCATTTGCCCCTGTGTGCAGTACAAGGTATTTCAGAGTTGGAATTTCTGCAGCAATACTGAGGATTTTGTCGGTCATGTTGGAGACTGTATCATCAGGAAAGCACAACACTTTTGTGTTTCTGCTGTACATTCTTCCCACATCTTTAATAGCAGAATCACCAACAATCAGAGTCTCAGGACCAGTCAGCAGCTTTCCTTGTAGCTTTCTAGCTTCTGACTTCCTGTCGGGCCTTACCCTTCTCTGTGAGTCCGAGAAGTTATCCAGGTTTTCAGTTGGAGATCCAGGGTCCTGCAGTAGTGGAGCAAACTGATTTTGTAACTGCACACTAGCTGGTTTGGGAGCTTTGTTGCTCATCTTCCCTTTAGCTTTTATCCACGGCTGTGTCTTACTCTGCACAGGTGTTGAGTAGGATGATAACGCAGGCCAGCCTGTCGCATCACAGATCTCTGGGCGCTGGGTTCTGCCTGTTGGACGTCTCCCCATATCAGCTGATTTACTCTTGGGCTTTGCCCCGAGAGCATTCCAGGGAGGACTAATACTGGCAGATTTATCACCCGGTACACAGCCCTTTAGTTTCGAGGGAGCTGTATCAGAGCTAATTAGCTGGATGTTAGCATTCTCCAGTCCGCTGCTTTGAGTCAGCGGCAAAGTGCTGTCATCTCCACAAAGTCCGTTCACTTCTGCATTTATTTCCAGACGCTGGACTTTAGTTTCCAACACTGCAACCTGCTGCAGAAGTTTGTAGAGGTCATCTGTGGAGAAACGAGGCACATCTGTGGAGAAAAGAGGCATCTTGGTGCTAATTAGCTTTAGCTGCCAGCAGGCTTTTTCTGTTGGTAGGCCGAAGCAGGCTTTTTCTGTCAGTAGGCCAGTGCAGAGTGTATCCGTGAAATATCAGAGGTCGCAAAGGTCTTTTAAATGTTTGTCCATAAAATATGTCTTTAGATGTCCAATTCAACCAAAAATTTAAACTTTCAAGTTTAAGGAAAATTAAAATAAATACAGAAAACAAGATGGGAAATCACGAGCCTAGCCAGAAACCAGCTACTGTACCAGAGGAGGAGGAGCATGCAGAAAAACTAGTCCATGCATTCGTAACTTCCAGGCTGGATTATTGCAATTCTTTACTGTCAGCTTCCCAAATTCGTTGATGAATATTCTCCAGTTGCTCCAGAACGCTGCAGCACGTGTTCTGACAAAAACCAGGAAGAGAGATCATATTTCTCCAATACTCGCCACTCTGCACTGGCTCCCTGTAAAGTTTAGAATAGAATTTAAAATTCTCCTCCTTACTTACAAAGCCATAAATGGCCAGGCACCTTCTTATCTTAAAGAGCTCATAGTACCTTATTGCCCCACTCGAACACTGCGTTCCCAGAATGCAGGTCTACTTATTGTTCCTAAAGTCTCAAAAAGCAGAACAGGAGTCAGAGCATTTAGCTATCAAGCCCCTCTCCTCTGGAACCATCTTCCAGTCTTTGTCCGGGAGGCAGACACTGTCTCTACATTTAAGAGTAGGCTTAAAAACTTTCCTTTTTGATAAAGCTTACAGTTAGGGCTGGCTCAGGCTGGTCCTGGACCAGCCCCTAGTTATGCTGCTATAGGATTAGACTGTCGGGGGACCTCCAAAGATACACCGAGCTCCTCTGTCTTTCTCTCCCTCTCCATCTGCACGCTTTCATGTCCTACCATGGCGTGTTACTAACTTAGCTCCTTCCCCGGAGTCTCTGTGCTTTGTCGTCTCGCAGGTTCCCATGGACAGTGGCTGAATCTGGGTTGTGGATTACAGCTACGTCTCCTGCCTTGGCCTTGCCTGACATCCACTGCAACTGCTACTGCTGTTATTACATCCACTGTCACTGTTACTGTGACTGCATGTCTGTCTGCATGTCTGTCTGTCTGTCTCTCTCTCTCTGACTGCATTTCTTTCTGTCATTCTCTCTCTCTCTCTCTCTCTCTCTCTGACTGCATTTCTGTCTGTCTGTCTGTCTCTCTCTGTCTGTCTCACTCTCTCTCTCTCTTGCTCCCCCTCTCTGACCCAACCAGTCGAGGCAGATGGCCACCCACCCAGAGTCTGGTTCTGCCTGAGGTTTCTGCCTGTTAAAAGGAAGTTTTCCTCGCCACTGTGGCCAAGTGCTTGCTCATGAGGAAATTGTTGGGTCTCTGTAGATAGAAAAGCTCGGCCTGTACCAGCTCTATATGGAAAGTGTCCTGAGACAACATTTTGTTGTGTTTTGGTGCTATACAAATAAAACTGAATTGAATTGAATATATGCTCCTTCTAGCCTGTCACCTCATCCAAGCAACACATTCTCCATTTTCTAGCTTGCATCTCTTTCACTAAAGTTGTAATAGTGTTCAGTAACTTAGTTTAAATAAAGTGCGGTGTGGGTTATGTGAGTCATGGTGTATCACACCACTAATTATTTTTACTTGTTTTAAACGGGGTGGTCAATTTGAGATCATGTGAGCAATTGGATGCTGTTAACTTGGATTTATATTAACAACATTATGATTGATAAAACGTGGTTTTGCATTTAACACAGTTAGCCAGGACAAAGTTAAGGATCTCTTTCAGATGAAACATCTCCTGGTATAGATAACCTGGATGGAATCTTTTTAAATTGCAGCTAGGCTGCTCTATAAAACCCAATATCAGAATCAGAATCAGAAAGCCTTTAAAGTGTGGGATTAGGAAAAAAACACCTCAGCACACAAGCAACATAATAAGACATTACAACAAAACTCAAAGACTTGCACATGTGGGAGCGGGTGAGGGTTTTCGGGGGGGGGGGGGGGGGGGGGGGGTTCGCAGCACAGACACAGAGGGGGCATGCACGCAGCCACATTACGGTGCCTTGCAGCAACTCTCCGTGATATACTACGACAGGAAAGGAGGGGGGAGGGAGGCACGAAGGCGTTGAGTTTGAGGGGGGTGTGTGTGTTATATGTGTCTTCGTGTGTGTGTATGTGTAAGCCCATGTACATCATCTCTGCTCAGTCCCAATCCATTGTCTCTTCTGTCTGATGACTGATGACGAAGACACAGCCGTAGCCATGGAGACGACCTCGGAGAGTTCTGATCCAGAAACAAAGTTCAGGGGAGTAGAGGATGTTTGGGGGAGGAGGGCCAGAGCGTCCTGTCTGCATAACATCCAGGAGAGTGGAGAGATACCGACCTTGAGAAGGCTGGTTATCTCGGGGAGCCAATGAAGATAACAATTTGTTTAGGTTAGGCCAACACTGCAATTTTCGTCTGCCTTGAATCTTTCTGAGTCTCCCGGTGGCTGTAATTCAAATATATCCAAATTCGGTGGTCACTTTGATCCGAGCTGAGCTGACAACTTCTCCAAGTTGGAATCCACCCTGTGAAGGAGTTCAGAATTCGCATCCAGCTAGCGATTTTGATCAAGAATCGCATCCAGTTTGCGACCGATCTCACTTATTGCTTGAGTCTGAGTGTTGACAGCCCTGCACATTCCCTCAACCATGATGGGCAGCCTCTCGGTAGCCAAGTGTCCTGCCATCAACTTCCGAACTTTGCGATAAATCAGGGAGCTGCTCACTCCAGACAGCAGAAAGCCTGTTATCATAAATCCAAATGTGTAGACATCTTCAACATCCTCAACGGAAAGGATCGACAGGCACACGATCCTCCACCTCTCCCAGGAGTCCATCGTGTATCCGGCTGCAAACGTTCCGTCAGGGCAGGAGGGCTCACCTTGACCCAGTCTCTTTGTCGAGAAAATTTGGTCGATTGCATTGAGAGACCAGCTAATCAAATCCATGATTTTGGGTTTTCGGAGAGATTGCAGAGAGAGGCTCCAATAGATCAGACACAGACAGCACAAGACAAAGAGCAGCAGCAGGGCAGATAAGGGCAGGGAGGGAGCAAGAGAAAAAGCGTCCGCCTTCGTTGAGAGCCAGAAGAGAAATCTGTCATATTTGAAACAGATGTTTAATTACCTTTACCCAGAGTTGGAAAAGCAGGTCTCACTGACTTGAAACCCATTAGTATACTCGCCCTGCTGAGTGAGCTACTTGAGAACAAAATCTTCAATCAAATGCTGATTTTTTTATTTTATTTTATTTATTTTTTTTTTTAAATGGATTACCTACAGGGCTGCACGGTGGTGCAGCAGGTAGTGCGCGTGCCTCACAGCAAGAAGGTTGCCGGTTCGATCCCCGGGTCAGGCGGGGCCTTTCTGTGTGAAGTTTGCATGTTCTTCCCGTGCATGCGTGGGTTCTCTCCGGGTACTCCGGCTTCCTCCCACAGACCAAAAACATGCTCATTAGGTTAATTGATGACTCTAAAATTGTCCGTAGGTGTGAGTGTGAGTGTGAATGTTTGTTTGTCATTGCATTTGGCCCTGCAATCGGCTGGCGACCGGCTCAGGGTGTACCCCGCCTCCCGCCCATTGTAGCTGGGATTGGCTCCAGCCCCCCGCAACCCCGAAAGGGATAGGCGGTATAGATAATGGATGGATGGATGGATTACCTACATCAGCAAAGCATCCTTAGAGACCGGGGCATTCTACTAGTGCCACATTCATATGCTTATAAATGGATGATGCCAAACTAGTTGGTCTTGTGCATTTGACCATAGTTTTCTAATGGCCATGTTCAAATGTCATAACACAACTCACCATTTAATAACACACTCACTCATTACTTGTACTGAAATTTTGCTCGCCTCTCTTTCAAGCAGGCAAAGTGATCAATTCCCCTCTCATTGAATTCAGGGATGTTCCTGACAAGTTTTCTCTCCATGGAAAGCATGGCCAATGTTGCAGTTGCTAGCCATGTTGATCTTGCAGTCACCCGAGTCCCGACGCGTGCGCGCGCTGTGCGTATCGTCCGAGCACACATCAGTGCGTACGACGAAATCACGTTGGGGCAAGCGTAACGGTAACTCAACCTAACTGAATGTTCACAGGTGAAACAGGGATGTCTGGTGATCTGTGACTCACATTGCCTGGTGACAAACGTGCATGCCAATTTCCCCGGGTCGGCACATGACTCGTTCATCCTGGCGAATTCTCGCATCCCTACGATCTTTCAGGGGGACACCCCTCTGAATGGGTGGCTGCTAAGTGATAATGGCTCCCCACTGAAAACATGGTTGATGACGCCATATCACACCTGCAACAAGACGGCAGTGTGGTTTTAACGGTGTTTTCAGCAGTGCTCGGTCAGTCATTGAACGCACATTCTCAAAATGCGTTTTAGATGTCTGGACCGGACAGGTGGTTCATTAACATACAGAGTGTCGGTGCATTCTTCGTGGCATGCTGCGTTTTACACAACATGGCTGTGCAACGTGGATGTCACTATGATCTCACGGAGGACACATTAAGGGACTTAAGATAGAGAGAGGCCGAACTGCATGTGCCATGTCAACTGGGAGAGCAGCAGAGCGCACGGGAGAGGAGGGAGCGCCTCGCTGCCCAGCTTTGTCATTAAGTGAGTATTTGTGGTTACGTCAGTTCAAAAAACATCTGATGATCAATAACTTTCCACACTAAACAGTATTGAAATAAATTTCGCGAGGCCGTAGATACGGCCACTTCAAGCCTGGATCTCCCGGACCAGAATGTCAGTCTCCTCCTGGGAGAAGTTTGGGCGTCGGACACTTTCCTGCGTGGGCTCAGTCATCCTCGAATCTTGCCATGCGCCTCACCAGTGGCATTTTTAATGGTGAGGTAAGGAGCTGGTGTGAGTGGTGATGATTGGACTCGGCTGTGTCAAACCCACTCCACGCCTTCTCCCCTCCCTCCTTCTGAGTTGCGCTGCTGGGTGGGACTGAGATGAGACGGGGGAGGAGTTGCGGCAGCGCAGTGCAATCATCCGGTCAAGTGCTGCTGATAAATGTCTGAAAAAACAAATAGTTCTCAACAGAGCTGCCAGATTAGTGCTTCATTGTTGTAACTGCACTAATGTGTGTGCAGTAATGAGATGCATTAATGACTATCCTGGCTAACTGTGAAGGCTAAATTAAAACCATGTTATATTTGGTAACTGTCATGGAATAATACACAAATCTTTTGTAAAAAACTATTTTTTCATTTTGTCTAACTACTAGGACACAACCTGGTAGAACCTATTCCTTGTCCATATTACATGAGAACTGTTCTGTTTTACAAATGGTTATGATCTGGAATTTCTGTCTCCTTCAACAGGATTTACAGTTTCATTTTGACTTTCTATAAAGGAGTTCATCAATTTGTGAGTGACAACAGAGGCCTGAAGAGTCCTATAAAAGGTGTAGTGCTTCAGAACAGGTAAGATCCATCTGAAGATGTATAAGCTCAGCAGTGTGTGAAAGTTTTGAGCTATTTGTGTGACTGAATTCACTCCCTATATAAGCATGTTAAATTGTCATTATTCCTGGGGCCATGTGAATTTAAAATTATACTTTGGACAGATATTAATTTCTGCTGGCGATTGACTGAAGACGTTTTCACTGTGCCACCAGAGACTCACTGAGTGTGCAATTATTTCTATACGACTTGGCCCCAAATTTTAAGAATGAATATAGGCCTATATTTCGTCTGAATGCTGTCATTTAAGAGCCTTTTTACGTGAGTAATAAAGCAGGGGCCGCCACCCTGTCACTAAGGAGCGGATCATTTCCCAGGGAGAGGAAAACATCTGTTCCCAAATGAAGAGCAAGCCTGATGAAATAGCATCTTTTCACATGATAATCCAGGATAGAAAAGGTTGAAATCAGGTCCACAGTGGAGAGTAACTGGATAATGATACTTCAGACATGTAAAGAGAAGGGGAAGTAAGGGCCTTGCACACACTCAGTAGAATGCCCCTTTCCTCCAATATGCTATTCAGTCTCCGCTGAGTTATCAGTCGGGACCAAATGTGCGAAATCATTTTACATAAATTGCATCAATTACCTGTGTGGCCATAACAATCATGCTTGCAGATTATGTGCATATAGAGACTTACATACTGACACAGATTTGTCAGTAGATATATGACACGCACACAGACACTCACGCACACATACACGCACCTCCAGAGAATCATGCAGTTGTGATCAGTTACACAAAATGAGTTTACACAGCCACTCTAACAGGATGAGTAACACTATATACACATATAATTCTGATGTATTTCAATAAATAATCCTCCAATGGAGGCCTGTCTGGGGTCAACAGTCCCAGTTGTCTGAGACAGTGGCATTGCTAGGGTCTCTTGGGGCTCCAAGCAAGAAATCCCTGGGGCCCCCACCCCACCCGTGCACACTGCAAAAATTTGGTTTTTGCATGCATAAATGCACAATTTCTGGGACATTTGAGATGAGTACTGAAAAAATAGATTAGTGGTTCTCAAAGGTCCAGGGGTCCAGGGACCAACAGAGGTCCCTGAAAGCCCAGGCCTATCAATAATTGTTGTTGTAAATAAGTGGCTGGGGCCCCCCTAGTGGCTGGGGGCTCCAAACCGGGCAAAGGTTTGGGAAAGTACATTTAGTGAGTTTAGTAAATTGAAAAGAAATTTACCTCTGTTCAGAAATGCTGTTACAAACATCACAACATGCAAGACTTCGATGATGTATTTCTAAATTCAGTCACAAAAAATACATTAGAAAATTTGGTATTAACACCTTAGTACACAAGATCAGTGTCCTTTAATGTCTTGCCTTTTACCTCTTCACCTGTTTAAATTTACTGTCTTTTTAGGAATATATTATGACTATATAATTTATGACTGTCATTAGTACATATATTACAATAGGAACAGTTTGGAAGATGGCCCATGGGACTTTTTTTTTTAATTTAGATAACATCAAAATACTTGTTTAGATTTAATTCATAACTATTACAGTGTAACCTGCAGTATTTAATTCTTTTATTTACTTACTTTACTGTAGTTTTGACGTTGAAATGTTCTTTGTACCAAATCTGTTTTTAATCAGAAGACCATCTTTTCATTTATGTAATGATTTATTTATAGTGAATACAACATATTTCTGGGCAAAAATTGCCAACCATATGAAATTAATGTGTGCACATCAGTCTGCAGTTGGGAAGCATGGGTAAGACACATACAAAGCAAGGTTGAGCTATAATTTCAACTACAAGTTAATGTACAGATTCAGCAAAAAAGAAAATAATCACCAGCCAAACAGTCATCAGTTAGAGCAGATGAACCTCTGAAGACATTATATTCGTGGTCATATCAGAAAATGTACAAAAATAAATGCCATCTTTTCATCACTGTTCAGGATTGCTGGAAATTGCATTCATATTGGACAGTTCCACATCTCACAATTTATGCCTGGTTTTCATTCAAGTTTGTCCCCCTAACAGACCTGCAATAAACATTTTGCCTTTTAATTATCTGTAACCACAATCTTGCCCTAACTTTAGCCAAGTGCGTTATTTAAGTGCTTGGCTAAGCTTGAATATTGTGTACTTGTCTCGTGGTAGGATTGTGTTATCATTAGATATATTAGAATTTATATTTATTGATTTTGGTTATGAACTTTGTATTCTCAACCACGGCAGCTTTCTTTACTTAAGCAAGGTTAAGCAAAGCCGTAACTTACATGATACTTGGATTATTTTGTAGGGTATGTACAAACTGAAGCTACAGTATTGGCTATGAGAGTACATTGCACACACAAAGATGTGTTTCTAAGGTGATTTATGTGCATTTTGAAATATTGCATTCGAAAAGCTTGAGGGAAATGGCAAAATTCAAAGAAACTTCCTCAGTTTTGTAAAAAAAAAAAAAAAAAAGGTTTTGAGGCTCGCTTGAGGTTGTTTTTGCCTTTTTCAAAAAAGTATTAATGGAAACACCTTTGCTGAATAAGTTCTGATGTAATGAACATAATTCATATGGATGATTAGCTGTTTCCACCACAAAACCCAAAGAAGTAGAAGAAGAAGAAGCTGTTTCTGCCTTCGTCATTTCCCATAATACATGAAAACATGGCTAGTAGTAGCTGACATGACATAGCTTATACTGCCAACTTTTGATGAAACTACACTTTGCGTAGCCTAGTTTATTTGCTCCAAACCAGTTTATGGAAACATGCCTAATTTGCATTTTCTTTGTTTTGTCTTTTTATATTGTATTATTAATATTTCAAAACTTTGCTTAAAATTCACTTGACAATAGATAGAAATACAGCTATTGACACACATGCACACACACACACACACACACACACACACACACACACACATTTCCATTATTTCAAGAGTAGGCCTCAAAAGCTCGGCCTACCTTACTCTGACAGAATTTCATCTTGTCACTCTGGGTAACTTTACTTCCTTTATGGTTCCATTGAATTGAGCTCTCCCCTGAGTTCTTGTCCCCCTTGTGTTTTCTGCATACATCTGAACAAGTTTGAACTAGACCAAACGGACCTTCTGCTGAACCTGAGCAGACCTGAGCCATGTGATGGTGGTCCGTAGATATTTTCTGCACTGAAAACCCCAAGAAAACTTAACCAAACATGGACAAAGTTGGATGTGAACTGAATCATTTCGACCATCACGGATTTTCACCTGGTCTGCAATTTGAGTGTAGTGTTTGGACATTTTCTAGACAGAAGTGGGAGCTGACGACCATTTTGCCCTAACAGGTAAGCTAACTAAGTGTGTTGTTAGGGTTTTCTACAAGCGCCGAACGACATTTCCAGCCCTTCACCTACTTCTATGCTAAGGTTTCATTTCAGAGCATCGTCCCAGCTCGTTCGACCCCCTGAAAAAGTAATGTTTGATACTGTTTAATGTTAATCACCTCTGAAATTCAGATACAGACTTTCATCACTAAATGACGGTATCTCAGACTGGCTTTTTTACTGCACGTCTGCCGTGGTAAAGCTTATTAGCTTATTACCCGTTTTGTAATCGGTTTTAATGTTATCTTTGTGTGGATTTTCGACAGGCTGTGCCGCCGGCGCAGTAGTATTTTCGAGTGGCGCAGGCAGGCGCACGGCGCACTTGGTTTTTGATAAACCAAGGCGTACAGAGGTGCGCCAGGATGGGCGTTGCGGCGCAGTAGGGGGGAGGTGTCGCCATAATGAGCCGGCCATTTCGACCATTTCGGTCTGTGCCGGCGGTGTAGAAGTGCACTGAAATTTCACCACCTCAGACCTGGCCAACTCTGTGCGCCAGCGGCGCAAGTGGATTTTCGTAAACCAGTGGTACCAGTTTCGTAAACACCTCACAATCAGGTCTCCACAGTGTCTGGCATTTCACTGTGATCAATTATTAGCAACAATCTGACTCAGGACATACAGTCAGAATTAAATTTATATATTTTGATCAGTATCTCATCTGACCACATCGCAAGCACGTTCGGCACGTGTAATGATCACTCACCCTGACCAAATGTACACAGGTGAAACAGGGATGCGAACTAATCGGTTAACGTCGCTGTGCCAACCAGAAACAGCCGTGGCATCCTACAGAGCATATATACTGCATCTATCTCAGAGCACTCGAGAGACAGAGAGAGACAGACACATGGAAAAAACATAAGTGATGATCGTTGTCCGCTATTACCCACATCATTTCACTCCAAATACAAATGTTATCATAGTAATGCTTAACGTTATCTACAAAGATGGAGTACATCATTGCTTTGAGGAGGATGAGGAGGAGGCCGAGGATTTACCATCTAAGGACCTCATATTAAGAAGAATCAGAAATCCTTTATTTATCCCTGAGGGGAAATTGTTTTTGTTGCAGTGCTCCTTACAAGAATAGAATTACAATAAAATTAGAAAAGAAAGAAAAGAGAGAGAACTATATATATAAAAAGCAAATATAAAATCAAAATATTTATATTGAGAATATATATATATATATATATATATAAACAAAATATACCACAAAATAAAGAACAGAATATAAAACTATATATATATATATATATATACTGAGAAAAACAGTGACAGTATATACAAACGGGTGTGCAAAGTAATACAAACAGATGTCAGGAGACATGAGTGACGTCAGTCTCCTGGAAACTTGCCATGTGCCTCACCAGCAGCATATTTAAAGGTGCGGCCAGGAGCTCCTGTGATTGGTGAAGATTTGACTCGGCTGTGTCAAACCCAGTCCACGCCTTCTCCCCTCCCTCTTTCCGAGTTGCGCTGCTGGGTGGGACTGAGATGAGAAGGAGGAGATGCGCCGACGGCGTAGCGCACAAAAATACCAAAGTCTACGCCGCCACGCCCCATCGGTGCAGCAGACATGACTTTGCGCTGTGCCTGAGTCGAAAATAGAGCCCATGATGTTAACATTGACCAACAAACAAACTGCCACCCATGGAAGCTACGTGGGTGCAGGCAGGCATCATCATGCAGACGCTTTTATGGGTCGGTGTATGGCAGACTTGTGTGTCAATTATATGACAGTGATGAAAGTAACTTGCATATTAGCTAATGTGTTCTTTTTTCAATAGACACCGTTTATCCGGTGCTGCACTGTTACTTTACAGTCATGTAAAAAGCTAACTTGACAGTTTGACAGCTGGTGTGACACTGTCTATCCTTAATTACTGTAAGTTAATTGTCACATACAAACTAAAGTTGTGCTTCATGCTCTGTGCTACATTTTCAGAGCTTTTTACTAGGGATTACTAGGGATGCACGATAACTATTTTTTCCCACCGATACCGATAACCGATAGCTTCCTGCTTCTCATAACCAATACCGATGACCAATAACATTTTTATTAGTTTATATACACACCTGAGAGAACAATTAAATACAACAAAAGCAATAAAAATGTTGACTTTTCCAAAAGGGAAATATTTACATGCCAGATTTTTATTTGTAATGAAGTATTTTTACATGCTGGTATTAATGCTTTTACTGAAGTAAAGGATCTGAGCATTTTTTTCATCACAACAGGTCAGTGGTCAGTGCCACAGAGTGACTCTCTGTGGCTCAGTGAATACAGTGTTTTATTTATGGTGACCCACCACATTAAAACAACATGATTTTCTATTTTTGGAGCTGCGCACCTTTCTCAGCGTGTCCAGAAGGGAACTCTTGATTTGCAAAACTTTCACGAGATTTGTATCCGTTGTTTCTCGTAAAACTCGCGTGATCTTTCGCCGATCTAGGGTTTCCTTCTAGACACGACCCTCTCTGTCTTTCTATTGACAGCAGACTCTGTGAACAGCAGGATGTTACACTTTGCTGTGTTTCACACACAGAGAGTTTATTTGTGCAGACACTCAGATAGGGCTGGGCGATAAAATGATAGCGATATGTCTTGCGATAGACTCATCATCAATATCAATAAAAAATGCGTTCGATAAAACATTCGATAATTTTTTTTCTTCGTTGGAAGAAACCTGAAGTTGCGAAGCGAGGTTGGTTGCATGAACAAAGGCACTCGCTCTCAGGTAACTGAGGAACGTAGGGAGTAAACACTAATCAGTGAGAGACACGCAAACATGCCAATCATGTAACATTATCAAGTTCGGTTGCGCCATCTCGTTGTCTCGTGTTTGATGCTTCGCAAGGAGTGAGATGAGAAATAGAAAGTGAGTCCTGCAGCGAGTGAAGACATTGTCGATAAAACAGGGAAAGTCAGCTCGCCAGTATGGAGTTTTTTGAATTTTATAAGTCGGACCGTAGTCAGACCAATGTGGTCTGTAACTTATGCAAGACTGTCGTCCCCACCAAGACTGGTAATACCACAAACTTATTTAACCACCTTAGCCGCGCTCACTCTTTAGAACGCAGCCGTATTCGCCAACGTCCGCCAACCGCAGCACCACCGCACAAGCAGCAGACCACCATGCAGAGGTATCTGCTTCAGTGCCTGATGACAAATCATCTAAAAGGCATGAAGACGTAATGGAGGCAGCGGCATATCATATAGCTAAAGACATGCTTCACTGAGCACTGTGGAGAAGCCAGGTTATAAAGATCTACACATGCTTTTTTTTTTTTTTTTTTTAACACTTGCAATAAAAATATAATCGAATAGTTCATGTGTGTTTAGAGTAAGAAGAGTGACTGAAGTTGTTCATATGTCTAGGCTGGTTTTATAGTTCAGTCAGTGTTACTGTACTGTCTATCATGTTTGTTTGTTTGTATGTTACAGATGTCAAGTCCACCTCAGTTTCTGCTATGTTTACACTGCACATGTCTGAAAACATTTTATTCACCAGAAGGTGAATCAGCTTGTGAACTTCCTGCACCAAACCTGCAGAAAAAAGTTCTCATGTTTCTCTCTGTTTACATTTTTACTCTTTTTTTACATTTATTATTTGCGTGTTTTCCATGGTTGTGTTGACATTTGCTTTCCTTTCTGCCTTGATAGCTGAGGGGATTATAATCAGAGGAAGGTTACATTTAAAATAAAAATGTTTAAATTGAATGTATTTTTCTCCTTGTCCTTATTTTAAATAGGTCATAAAAAATATCAATAATTATCGATATCGACTAATATAAAACACTTATATCGCAATAGAGTTTTCAGCCATATCACCCAGCCCTACACTCAGGTATAGTTTGTGACCAATTTGGGCATTTTAATTTTTTTTATTCAGTCTGAGAGGACATCAGCATCCGCGATTGATTCATGATCAATCTGCCCTCCTCCTCCTCCCTCACTTGTTTGCTCCGCTGTGGGAAGGTCTGACAGTTTCTGACAGAACTCTCCTGTTTAATGTAAAGGCCTCCTTATACAGTTGTATTATCGTATAAGTGCACCTGGTTGGTGTCGATGTCATTCACCATCACGTTATTTGTAATAAACTCCATCATTAACAACAAGTCTCCTCCACATGCAGCTTCTCTGCTGCTGTGAAAACTGAATTTATACATGAAAAAAAAAAGTGAGTTGGGATTTTTCTAGGATGATTAAAACATCCTGCTAATGAAGAAAATCAAATGATCAGACAGACAGGGTAAGAGAAACGCGTTGACCTCGCTGTCTGTGTACTGTATGTGTGTGTATGGACGAACTGCATTGACACAGAGGAGAGACGCTGCAGCCGTGTGATGATACATTATATCAATACTTAAACGTCGGGGCTTAGCAATACTCTTTAATAATTCACCAGTTTAATACCGCATTTCAGTACCCACCCCAACGGGCAGAACACAGTGTGCTGTACAGTTGTTAGGAGGTGGAGCTGTTTGAGGTGGCACATCATTATGACGTTGAGTGCGCGTGACAACAGCAGGCAGCAGCAGCACAGGGCAAACAAACGGACGGAAAATGAGCAAAATCAAGGCAATATTGGTTATTTATAATTGGATCCAGTTATCGTCCAAAAAAATTAATTATCGGACTTATCTGTGTGACATAATTTTTTCCAATATCGGCCCGATAATTATCAGTACCGATAGTTATTGTGCATCCCTAAAAATTACACTGGCCATTTGATATATCCTCTTCTCCCTGTATGACAAATTCACCCTGGATATTGCCTATTCAGTCATGGAACATAACAAATTGGGGAAATAGAGCTGTATTGTTATTTTATGTTTACAAATTACAGGGACTGTTGCAAAAGTGCTTTTAGCAAAACTGATTGTGTCCTATGTGTCTCTTGTGTTTCAGGGGTGGATTTCATGCATTGCAGATTTTGCAAATTCACAAGCTCCTGTCAAGAGACTCTTCTGATACATTTTCGCCTTCATCATGGATAAGGTGCACATTGGCCTCGCATTCACACAGACTGCATATTTGTATTTAAAACACCAGGAGCATTCCGATCACACCTCTCAAGATCACACTCAATAGTGAAAATCCACAAAAATTCAACATTTCATTGTGAATTGTATGATTTTAAGGAGTTTTGCAGTGAACCATCTTGGACATCATTTAAAGAACCGAGAAACTGTACAATGTCTAAGGTGTACCTTTAAAACCATAAAAATTGTACACTTGAGGATTTTTGAACAATTGCAAACACAAAAGATTGTAGAAGATTTGTGTAACCTGCTCTCTTTCTCTAACATTCATACTCTCAACAGTGTAGACAACAACAAGAGATCCTTTCAAAACATGAAATTGAAGTAAATGATTCTGTTTTGCAAGAAATTTCTAATGCTATAGTTCAAACTAATCTACTCCTTTTAACAACATCGGAGAAAGGTTCTCTATCCACAGATGGCTGGAGGAATATATATTTCAAAGAGCGCTTTTCTGTTGTAGAACCCACAGAATATCTGTACAACACAGCTCATAAAAACTCTTCTGTTTCTATATCTGTCACTAAGATACTTGAGACTTTACTTGGATGGGCAGATTTTTTTAGACCAAGCTGTATTTAATCAAGAAGCTTTATCTGGACACCTTAAGTCTTTTCAAGACGGCAAGTATTACAAGGAGAATAAGCTACTGGGACAGCAAAACTTATGTATCAGTTTGGTATTATATATTGATGATTTTGAAATTTGTAACCCACTGGGCACCTCTAGAAAACTTCATAAGATTACTGCAGTATATTGGGTAGTTCTAATTTTACCAGCCAGATTCTGATCGAATCTCAGTTCAATTCAGCTAGCTCTCTTAGGTAAAAGTGTGGATGTCAAACAATATGGCTACAAAAAGTTTTTTGAGTCATTGATTAAAGACATAAGGTGTCTAGAACAAGAGGGAATTTTTGTGGAAGTGCCGATAACCTTGGTGCACATGGTCTGGCAGGCTTTTATGAAAGTTTTACTGTTGACAAGTTCTGTCGCTTTTGTTTGATAAGCCGGGACCAAATTGCAACCAGTGAAGTTAATGACTTCCAATTGAGGGGTGTTGATCAACACAATACATTTCTGGAAGAGCTTAGGCACACTGACAATCTCCAAAGTGTTAATGGGGTAAAAAGGGAAATGTGTACTAGGCAAACATCTACTGTTCTTTCAGCCAATAACCGGATTTCCTCCAGATGTTTTGCATGACCTTTTTGAAGGCGTCATCCCTTTGGAGTTGTCCTTATGTTTGAAAAATCTGATCTCAAAAAGTTTCATTACATTTGATTCATGAAACAACCACATAAAATAATTTCCCTACATATATTCAGACAAAGTAAACAAGCCTCAAAAAATTCCAAAAGCAAGCTTTGAAAAAAGAACAGCTGCTGGTAATGGACATGAAAATTGGACACTGCTGCGCTTACTTCCTTTTATAATTGGATGTAAGATACCAGAACAGGAGCCAATATGGGAGATTTTAATGGACTTCAAGGAAATTGTTGACATTGTTGTGTCAAGCAGACTCTTTGAGGAAGCATTGTGTTATTCATCTTGCAAACTACTGGATCATTGCCTGTTGCTCACCAGTACCTTTCCAGATTTCAGACTGAGGCCAAAACACCACTTCATTGACTACTACCCACATCTTATACGCTGCCATGGGCCTTTAGTGGTATAGTGTATATATCGTAATATTCTGCTGTTTATTTTAACATACTTTTAACATACTTGTAAATATCACAACATACTTTTTATCTATACATATAAGAATCCCCTTCTCGACCTGCCTGGGGCAGTATTGTGCTTCCTTCAAGCTTGGGTCCTCTACCAGAGGCCTGGGAGCTTGAGGTTTCTGTGCAGGATCTTGGCTGTTCCCAGGAGTGCGCTCTTCTGGACAGAGATCTCAGATGTTCTTCCTGGTATCTGCTGGAGCCATTCTCCCAGCTTGGAGGTTACCGCTCCGAGTGCCCTGATCACTATCACTTGCTTCAAAATACATTTGGGATTTATATGCCCTCTTTTCTTAGATTGTGACTAAGGGGGATTGGGCTTTTGTTATTAGAGTCACCACTTTATGGAATTCTGCCAAGTGAACTCAGACACATTAAGTATCTGGCTTCTTTTAAATCTATTTTTAAAACTTAGATTTTTGTCGGAGCTTTTAAAAATGTTTGGTATATATTTTATTTATATCATTTCCATTCTTATCTATTTGATCTTATTCAGTTTATTGTCTTAACTTACACGGTGCTCGTGTCCTTGGTCCATTTCTCAATTCATCAGCCTTATCTGATTCTATTTTTTCTTTTGC
Source organism: Chaetodon trifascialis (assembly GCF_039877785.1). Taxonomy (NCBI): domain Eukaryota; kingdom Metazoa; phylum Chordata; class Actinopteri; order Chaetodontiformes; family Chaetodontidae; genus Chaetodon; species Chaetodon trifascialis. The sequence goes on along the minus strand of NC_092062.1, from coordinate 3,184,679 downwards.
AAAGCACTTTGTAAAGTTTATTATTATTATTATTATTATTACACACACACACACACACACTTACTTTACCATTCACTTGCTCTTGCTTTGTTGCTCTTGTCTTCTCTTTGAAAACATACTCACATAGTGGACAAGAAATGGTCAGAAAAACACTGTTGACTTTGTACTGTATATCTTCAACACACCATATCACAAACACACACGCACAACGTGTTGATGATGCACAATCCCGGGTGTGTTATCATCTCGGGCCCTGTGGCCGTCAAAGCTTCTAGAGGTTTGCCTGACAGCTAGTATTACCGTTTGATGAAGCGTTTCTCAACCATTTTGTGATTGCCAAGTGTGATTGTCTGCTCAGTCTTTCTAGGGTGGTACTAGAGTGTGAATTATGTACCTCCACTCTTCTCTACCTGGTTCAACTCACTGCTTTAAACTGAGGTATCTCCCCAAAGCCCTGGCGCTTCAAACTGGGACACTCTAATAACCGCTCCCATAAATGGACAGTAAATCTGAGGCAGTGTAAAACACAGCCTTGTGAGAGGCAATCATTTGGAAGTGCTCACTGCCTTGTGGCCTCAACACTCCCTCTATTTTTTTCTATCTCTCTGTTCCTGTCTGTCTCCCTCTTTATCCCTACTTCTTCTGATTTCTCGCCTTCTTCCGCTCTGTCTCACTTCCCCACTGCATGAGTTCTCACCTAAATTACTGCAGGCACTGCTGCAGAATCTGAACTACACCTACAGGCTTGACTGGAAAGGTCAACAAGCTGCTTAAAATGAAGAATAGTGCAGGAGAGAGCGGAGTAATCTACTCCATCTCTCCTTTCTTCTTTTCCTCCCCTCTCCTCCTTGGCTACTGGTGTTTTTATCCTTCCTTTTTTATGGTCTGCCCAGTTCCCATACTTTTTCTGCAGCACACATAGTGCCTTGTGTTGATTCTTTCAATGGTTTATCTGTCTTTTTGTCTTTTATGTCTGTTTTTCTATCCGTATCTATTTCCATACCTTTTTTTACCCCCCCCCTTTTCTCTTGGCTCAACTTTGTCATCTTTGCCTTTTACCTTCTCTTTCTCCTCTCTCCCTCTAGATATATAGGTGTTCTTACTACCTGAGACAAACTGAGTGTATTGACACCATGAATCCATCTCACAGCGGCCATTCTTCTTCTTGCCTCCTTTGTTCTCTTACTCCCCCCTTTGCTTTTTTTCCTCTCTCACTCTCATGTATTTTTCCTCTCCCCCTCTGCTTTGGCTTTCCCCTCCTGTGCTTCCACTCACACTCTGGCTTAGTCTGGATGTGGTTTAGAATATCAAACAGGTTATCTGCCTCTGTCTTCAGCTTCTCTAAGAAAATAATGGAAATAAAAGTTACAAATGACAATGATCTGCCACCTGCTTTAACATGTGGTATTCTATCTCTTTTTCCTCGTATCCAGGTACAGCAGGGTTTTATGCATATACTTCAAGAGATAGACTACACGGCCAATGGTATGTGGACATTACACCCACATGTGTTTGTGGAATATGTGATTTCAAAACCATGGGCATTAATCTGCTGAAATAACAGCTTCTCTTCTGGGCTTTTCACCAGATTTTGAGTAAAAAAAAATCAGTGGCATTATATGCCCAGTGACCAAACACTTTGCTTAAAGACAAATTAAGAGAATTACCATTACATAAGCACCATTACCTCTCCTCCCCCAATTGCCTAACTTCATTCAATGCAATGAATTTAGCCTTCATTCGGTGAAAGACAGAAACTTGAAGACAGATGGTGTAAGCTTGTACAACCCTGATTCCAACAATGTTGGGATGCTGTGTAAAACATAAATACAAGCAGAATGAAATAATTTGCAAATGAGCTGTGGTTACTGACAACAATTTTACAAAGTGTTCTGAGCCCACGTAGTAATATCCTTAACACAATCATGTGTTCACAAAGTGGTGAACCTCACTCCATCCTTGCTTGACTGAGCCTTTCGTGGATGCCCCTTTCATACCAAATCATGATGGTAGAATGTGGAATGTCCCAAACAGGTGTTTTTGGAGCATTCCGCAAATTTCCCAGTTTTCTGTTGACCCTGCCCCAACTTGTTTGAAATGTATTGCTGCTATCAAATTCAGAATAAGCGCATATATACAAAAATCAATGAAGGTGATGAGGTCAAACATTTAATATGTTATCTTTGAATTGTTAAATATAACAGTACAAAGTCAATTGGATATATTTCAAAAAGGAATAGCAAGTTGTCGCATTCTGTTTTATTTATGTTTTACACAGTGTCCCAACTTTTTTAGAATCTAGGTTGTAGTTTATTTATTCATCAGACTTAACTAAGAAACATAGCAAACTTGCTACTTGCGTATGGTGGTGGGAGAGGAAACCCACCTGCGCAAATATATCGGCAAGCACCAGTTTTATTATATCACCCAACTCATTTACATGGCAATGTGTTCCTCATGAGTTGGCTCACTGAAATTTATTTATCATATGAACCATGTGAGTGAAATAGAAATTAATTCTAGATTTTGACACAGGCTCCCTTTAGAAGACTGTGCTGCTGGGCTAATTATAGAATTAGTGAGGCCTGGTGGCTATTATTGCCTCATGTTGGGCACTAAGGCCAAGCAAACAGCCCACCACCCCATGTGCCAGTCTGCAATGACACTGTCAGGAGGTGCTCCAAAAATGGTTGGAAGACCATGGTCTAAAATATGATGGTAGACTGTAGCATTAAGATTCATCAATGAAAAGATTCCATCTCTTCATTAACACATGAAAAACAGCCGCAAACCACAAATACTTAAGGGTATGTGATCACATAGTTTTGACCATGTGTATGTGTCTTGCAGAAGCAGCTCACAGCAATCCACCAAAATTAAGAGATGTGACATTTTAAAAACTCTAAATACCTACAAATGAGTCAAAATAAGCCAGACTCCTTTAATTAGTTCTTAACGCCCTGGGACTCACTTTCTGGTGACTTGCAGGTGATATGAACAGAATTATGTTGCCCCCTAGTGTTTGGAATGTGCCTTGGTGCGCGCACACAACAAAGAAAGAGGAAAAGAGAGAGGGAGCTAAGGGAGAGAGTACAGTGCAGCCCAACAGAGTTCAGTGGCCTGTCACTTTGCATAGGTGAAACAGAGCTGGGCTGTGAGAATGGGGAGGAGGAAGTCAAAGAGAAAAATGACATGCATCACAAAAGGCTTAGAAAATAACACACATACATTTGTGTCAGAATACACTTAAGATGGCCCTTCAGAGGACTCATAAAATCAGATTTCTGAATGTGTTATGATTGCAATGTGTACAGCAGAAGAGGCAGGTATGACATTTTTGTTCATAAACTGTTTGTATCAAATTGCTGATGCAGCTGGTGTATACTAACACAACGTCTCTGCCATGTTCCCCAGCACTCAAGATGTATTTTGTTGGTATAGGAGCATATGGCAGAGTCATTCAGCCATACACACTCACTTCCAGCTGTGAGTGCACACTTCTTCTACATCCTCAAATTATGCCACACAGACTTAATTTCTTAATTTATATGAACAGACTGTTGTGAAAAGTTTTGTCATTAGATTTAACTCTGAAATGATCAGAGACAGGTAATCCGCCACAGTGAAAAACTTACAGCTTTATATTTCTGTGGTGTTACATTGTCATATTTGGTGGTGCAGTAGCAATCAGGAGTCTGTCTGTTCTGTTGATAAAGACTTGGGAGTCATTTGCATTTCACTCATTCCTGTGGTTTGAGAAAAGAAATGAGAAACTCAAAAATACCAGAAGCAAACAATAAGCAAACATTATTTTTCATGACCTAAAACCTCTTGTCAAATGCCTGAAGGAGTTTCCACTCATCAGCATATTCAGATGTCATAGTTCTTGCCGGGTAGGAAAATACACAGTGTTACTTCAATTTGTACTTACCACAACTTTAAATTTGACTTCAAATGATTTCTCAGGTGAAACCAGGGAGCTGAGAAGCTGGCCAGAGCTTGAGTTTCAGCTTTGAGAGGCACTTGGTAATGTCCACCATGAAGGCCAAATCACACACACTTGCTACTGAGTTTCACACACACTGAGTTTCCACGTCAGGCTTTCTCTTCATCTCCATTAACTATTCAGTTTTACTTTCCCTGGTGCTAGCAGCTCCACGGCAGCAACACGGCACTCCTTCACAAATTCTCCTTCTGAATGAAGTTTTCTGCATGCTGGAAGCATTCAAAACATCTTTTCTTCTACAAACGTATTTCTTTAATTTCATCATTATTCCTCCGTCTTTTGCAGATCAAACTACTTATGAATGGTGTGCTAAGACTTTTGTGATTCATACCTTTCATACTAATTTTACTCATTTAAAATAATGGAGGGAATGTTCAAAACCTACACATTTTCACAGTATTTCATGCATTTTCAGCAAGAATTGTCAGTCAAAGTCTCAAATGTTCTACAGCTTTTCTACATTTTGGGTTTTATTCAACTTTCAACTCCCATTCAAACTTTCCAAAATATTTAACTTTCTCTGAAACTTAGTTACAATAAAAATCAATTAGAAAAAACGTTAAAACCCACTCATCTTCAACCTCTTTCCATTCATTCATATGTCCACATAGAAAATGTGTTCAAACTTTCAAACTTTGTCATATCATTAAAAGTTTATGCATGATCACAATTTTAATTTTGATTGGGCAGTTGGGCAATTTTCGGCCCAATTTTTTTCATTAATGTGCACGGGGCGGAATGTCCAGAGCTAGAGTGGGGTAACAGAGTGGAGATAAACTGTAAACTGTAAAAATCATCTCTTAAACATCTTCTCATTCCCACAATTCTCACTGCACATACATAATACATCAAAATGTAAGAAAATCTATGTCAGTCCTATGCAAATTCATTACTTTTTCCTACTTTTCCTATTATTCATACTCCTTCAGCTGCTTCTTCATACGAATTTAAGCTGGCTATGCAGTTTAGCTCCTTGCTTTTTTGTCATCTTTCACCCCTTTGCCACATTTTCAACTTCATATTGCTTCAGCTGCTTCTCTGTGGCATGACAAGCTTTGACTGCTCATTAAAATGATTAGTACAATATGACATACACACGGGATTCAGACATCCTCACATTTTTTCAAGCCTTTTGCAAGTCTTATTAGCTCATTCATACTTTCAGACAAAAACTCCATGATACCACATATACTAATCTCACAGCCCCTTCAGCAGGATCTCCTCTCTGTTAAAGTATCTTAACTTTTGGTGATAAGAGTTACGGTCCTTGAGGTTGAAGCGAAAGTATGAGAGGTGCGTCTCACCTTAAATCTCTTTGAAATGAAGTCTCTGAGTCAGGAATCAAACAGCAGTTACCATCGCCATGGCAACCTCTGACTGCAGCTGTAAATACACAGCTGATTGACATTAACTAATAAGTGATACACACACAGGACTCTTTCTCACAGTTTTTCAAGTATTTTTCAAGTTTTATCCGCTCATCCATATCTTCAGACAGAAATACCATTCAAACCTTAAAATGCTCCACATCTTCTGCACAATATGAGATTTATTCAACTCTTAAGTCCCTTCATTCTAATTCAACCTTTTCTCACTTTTCTAAGTCTTCATACTCCTTCAGCTAATATACAGATAAAGCTGTCAGCTATGCAGTTTAGCTCCCAGCCATTATTCATTCTCCTTCAGCTGTGTCTTCAAACAAATTCAAGCAAGCTATGCAGTTTAGGTCCCAGCAATTTGTCAAGCAATATAATTGATTGCCCACCTTTCTCTGTTTTTCATCCGTTATCCCATTCCTACTCTTACAACTATTCCTATTTCTTCAACTGCTATAATAATAAATAAAGCTAGCAAATCAGTTTAGCTTTCCCACTTCTCTATTTTTTTATATTCCTTCATCTTCATACAGATTTCAGACCACAATGCAGTTTAGTTTAGTGAAGTATTGCATTTCATGTCCATGTCTTTCATCCCTTTCACAGTTTTTCCAACTACTCATACTCTTTTCAACTTTTATTCACTAATTCATACTTAACACCAGAAACCCCATCCAAGCCTTATCATTTTCGACATCTTTGACGTTATGGGAGTTTGTCAGCTTACCTACTAGTTAGACCCTTTTCCACTTTTCCAACTACACTTACTTCTCTGGACAAATTAAAGTCAGCAATTTAGCCTCAGGATTTCACCAAACCGTAAAATATTCCACATCCTCTTCATCCAGACCAATACCAAAACACATATCCACTGGTAGCCGCGGCTCTCCTTCAAACATTGGAAAGTACCCTGTGACATCATTTCTTGTGCTATTATAAGATTAGGTGAGATTAGATTAGATTGAACTTTATTGTCACCGTCAGAGTACAACACAGAGACAACAAAATGCAGTTTAGCATCTAACCAGAAATGCAAATAGTCATAATATCGAAAACAAACAAACAAACAAACAAACAAAAAAACAGAAATATGTGTAAATAGTGGCATGAAGTATAAACAGTATAAATAGTATGAGGTAGATGCAGGTAGTGCAAGTGATTTCTATTAAACCATTCAATTCAATTCAGTTTTGTTTTTGTTTTGGTTTTTTTCAATTCAATTTTATTTGTATAGCACCAAATCAGAATCAGAATCAGAAATCCTTTATTAATCCCAGAGGGGAAATTGTTTTGTTGCAGTGCTCCTTACAGGAATAGAATTAGAATAAAATTAGAAAAAAAAAGAAAAGAGAGAAAAGAGAGAGAACTATATATATAAAAAGCAAATATAAAAACAAATATTAATATTGAGAAAAAAATATATATATAACAAAATATACCACAAAATATAGACAGAATATAAAACAATATATACTGACAAAAAATAAACAGTATATACAAACAGGTGTGCAAAGTATGTGCAAAAGTATTACAAATGAAAGTGCAAGTAACAGATGTGCAAAGTTTTGTCAGATATATAGTGATGATGAGTGAAAAGACCAGTGAAGTCCAAGGGCCATTCAGAGGGAGGAGTTGTACAAATCACAACAGAAGTTGTCTCAGGACACTTTCCATACAGAGCTGGTACAAGCCAAGCTCTTTTATCTACAGAGACCCAACAATTCCCCCATGAGCAAGCACTTGGCAACAGTGGCGAGGAAAAACTTCCTTTTAACAGGCAGAAACCTCAGGCAGAACCAGACTCTGGGTGGGCGGCCATCTGCCTCGACCGGTTGAGTCAGAGAGGGAGAGCAAAAGAGAGAGGATGGGACAGACAGGGAGAGACAGACAGAAATGCAGTCAGAGAGAGAGAGACAGACAGACAGACATGCAGTCACAGTAACAGTGACAGTGGATGTAATAACAGCAGTAGCAGTTGCAGTGGATGTCAGGCAGGGCCATGGCAGGAGACGCAGCTGCAATCCACAATCCAGATTCAGCCACTGTCCATGGGAACCTGCGAGATGACAAAGCACAGAGACTCCGGGGAAGGAGCTAAGTTAGTAACACGCCGTGGTGGGACATGAAAGCGTGCAGATGGAGAGGGAGAGGACAGAGGAGATCGGTGAATCTTTGGAGGTCCCCCAACAGTCTAATCCTATTGCAGCATAACTAGGGGCTGGTCCAGGACCAGCCTGAGCCAGCCCTAACTATAAGCTTTATCAAAAAGGAAAGTTTTAAGCCTTCTCTTAAATGTAGAGACAGTGTCTCCCTCCTGGACAAAGACTAGGGGATGGCTCCTGTTCTGCTTTTTGAGACTTTAGGAACCATAAGTAGACCTGCATTCTGGGAACGCAGTGTTCGAGTGGGGTAATAAGGTACTATGAGCTCTTTAAGATAAGAAGGTGCCTGGCCATTTATGGCTTTGTAAGTAAGGAAGAGAATTTTAAATTCTATTCTAAACTTTACAGGGAGCCAGTGCAGAGTGGCTAGTATTGGAGAAATATGATCTCTCTTCCTGTTTTTTGTCAGAACATGTTCTGCAGCATTCTGGAGCAACTGGAGAATATTTAGCAATGAATTTGGGCAGCCTGATAGTAAGGAATTGCAATAATTCAGCCTGGAAGTTACGAATGCATGGACTAGTTTTTCTGCATCATTTTGAGACAAAATATGCCTGATTTTTGCAATATTACGTAGGTGAAAAAAGGCAGTCTGTGACAGATTAAAGGACTGTGACAGATTGATAGACTGACAGATTGATCATGTCTAATACTGAAGAGTCAATTAAAGGTAATACTTCTTTAAACACCTTAGTCGGAATGGGATCTAAAATACCGGTTGATGATTTTGATGATGAAATTATTGAAATTAGTTGGTGAAGGTCAACAGGAGTAACACAGTCTAAAACTGCGACAGACTGAGTAACAGTTTCTACGGTTTCTGTGTTTGAAGACAAAACAGTACCTGTTGACGGCAGGAGCCGAAGAATTCTGTCTCTAATAGTTAGAATTTTATCATTAAAGAAGCTCATGAAGTCATTACTGTTCAGAGCTAAAGGAATACATGGTTCAACAGAATTATGGCTCTCTGTCAGCCTGGCTACAGTGCTGAAGAGAAACCTGGGATTGTTCTTATTTTCCTCCATTAGTGCAGAGTAATAGGCTGCCCTGGCACTGCGGAGGGCTTTCCTGTATATTTTAAGACTGTCTTGCCAGGCGAACCGAAATTCTTCCAAATTGGTAGAACGCCATTTCCTTTCTATTTTCTGTGAAGTTTGCTTTAATTTGCCGGGTTTGAGGAGTATACCATGGAGCTAACCTCCTCTGTTTATTTATCTTCTTTTTTAGGACCTGTAGCACGATCAACCAGGTAGTCAATCTGGGAGGGACTAACATTAGTCGTTGTATTGAGACATGGCACTGAATTAAATACTGATGGGATCATATCCTTAAATTTAGCTACAGCACTGTCACAAAATTCACAATAAGAATTTTTGCCTACTGGCTGGTAGTCTGGTAATATGAATTCAAAAGTTATTAAATGATGGTCTGATAAAAGAGGATTCTGTGAGGAGACTATTAAGTCTTCAATTTCAATGCCATATGTCAGACCAAGGTCGAGGGTGTGGTTAAAACAGTGAGTTGGTTCATGTACATTCTGATGGAAGCCAACTGAGTCTAATACTGAAATAAACGCAGTGCTAAGGCTGTCATTATCAACGTCAACATGTACATTAAAGTTACCTACAATAATTACTTTATCTGCTTTAAGGACTAAACCTGATAGAAACTCTGAGAACTCAGCTATAAATTCGGAGCAAGGACCAGGAGAGCGGTATACTACAACAAATAAAAGTGGCTGCACTGTTTTCCATTTTTCATGAGAAAGAGTGAGAACAAGGCTTTCAAATGAGTTATAGTCGTTTAGGTTTAGGGTTGATTAAAAGGCTTGAGTCAAAAATGGCTGCAACTCCACCTCCTCTGCCGCTGCCTCGAGGAAAGTGAGTATTAATATGGCTCAGAGGAGTAGCTTCATTTAGGCTCACATACTCTTCAGGACACAGCCAGGTTTCAGTCAGACAAAATAAATCAATATTATGGTCTGATATTAACTCATTTACTAAAACAGCTTTAGAGGACAGAGATCTGATGTTGAGGAGTCCACATTTAATTCTCCTATCTTGTTGTACTGCAGTGGTTGTTTTAATTTTAATTTGATTTTTATGTTTAACTTCTCTTCTCTGTACTTTTGATTTACTTAGTTTATGCTGTCGGGGGGCAGACACAGTCTCTATTAAAGCATTTGCTACCTGGCTGACAAGCTGGCTGCAGTTTAACTTTTAGGCTGGATTAAGGGGCCCAGCATTGACAGGAGAGTGCGATTGAACCTCTTAAATTGAGGGTCACTGAGGGTTGTAAGGAGAGGATCTCGACTTGCGGATGCCAAGTATGGTCAGGAGCTGTTTTCTAATTTTAGTCTTGACCCTGATCTCAGTGGATGCATGCTGGCAGTTCATAGTGTGAAAAAAAAATTCAAAAGGGCTTCAGCTGTGGGTCAGGGCTTTTTGACCTTTTGTTGGGAATGTGTGGGAGAGACTTTCTGGCTCCACACATTCCATAGTTCTGGATGTATGTTGCAATTTCACTGGCCATTTTGGGCCAGTAAAGCTGGTTCTTGATAGTTCAGTGTTCATTCAATGCCAAGATGATCAGTGTCATCATGCGGGGACTTCAGAACTATGGGTCAGTAACGAGCAAGTAACATAAGCTGGCTCATGTCTCCTCCAAAGAGTCCTTCTGTGTAAGAGGCTATACTGTATCTTAACCTTGGAAACCTTTTTGTTGCAGCAGGGTAACATCAGGGTTGGGATGTTTATGAGCTGAGACTGTATTGTATATTTAATTACTTTGAAGCACTAACTGAAGGATAATTCGACTCTGTATATAACAAGGTCAATGGGAAGTGTAACCAGCTGCGTCATGGCTGACTTGCTACTTTTGGATCCCTTAGTGTGTCAGGCTCTTGGAAGAGAGCGTGTGTTCCGAGAGCGTGTAGTAGGGATGTATATCTCCACCACTGAGGCCGATTCGATACGCATCTCGATATGCAGCCATCGATAGGATACATTAACAATACACTGAAGCCTCTGTCGATGCGATGCGATTCGCTCCTGTTCACGATACAATGCAATTCAAAAATGACTTCACAGTTTAACAGTTTCAGAAAGTATTAAGTATCAGTATTAACAATGTGCATAGTCAGGTTCGTTGTGCTAATGACGTAATTGATAGCTGCTCGGCATTGTTTGCAGATTGCGTGCATTTTGTCCAGTTTACCTTCTCGCTTGAAAAACCCGAAATATTGCCACACGTTTGATTTGTGTCTCTTTTTTGGTGCACTGAACATCTCCTCGCTGCTAACATCATTCTCATTTCCATCCATGTTGTGAACAACGCTTGCGTCTGTGAAGAAGGAGCGTTGGTGCATTCAGGTCGGAAAACACGTCTAGGCAGGGAATAGTTCTAGAATCAAATCAAACTTTATTTATATGGCACTTTTCATACTTAAAAGCAACACAAAGTGCCTAACAGAGGCTAAAAACAGCAAATACGCATGTACGCACACACACACCCGCGCACCCATATGGACAAGGCAGGGAATAAGTCACCTTAGGGGGCCATCCACACTGAGAGGGCCCCCGGCCCATGACTAGGGAGCGCCACCCGAGACCACCCTGACCCAGGCAGACAGGAGGCCCCACACTGAGGTGCGGAGGCCTCCAGCTATCCAGGCCAGAGCCGTCCCCTCGGCAGTGCCCCCATCAGTAGACCAAGAGCAACTCCCAGTGTGGGGGGGCCCCTGGTTTTTAGCTGCGGTGTTTCCTCATGTTTCCCCCATGAGGAAACACTGGAGCTAAAAACCAAGGGACTAAGACATAAACACTGAATGAAATAAAATGAGTAAATGAAATAAATAGTAAATAAACATGTCGTTAAAACATGCAATTAAAATAAGATAAATCAATTGAAAAATTAAAGAAGAAGAACATGAAATAATCGATTTAACCATGGAATTTACCAATGCACACAGGCTCGAGGAGATGCACCGTAAATTCACCTGTAAATTCTATCCGATGTACCTTGAATCTACCTGTGCAATCGCATCACAAAGGTTTGTATCGGATCACCGATATGAATCTGTGAATCCAGTGGTGGTTCTAGGGGCGGGGCCACAGGGGCATTGGCCCCATCTGAAATGTAATTGGCCCCCTGAAGTGCCCCTGTCCTGTCACTCATCTGTCCTTTTGCTAGACAATCAGATTATAGGTGAATGCAATTCCATGCCCAAACATTGGTGGCAGTAGTGCGCCAAATAGGCAGGTCCACAGGCACAGTCCGCTTTTCAGCCCTAAGTTTAATTAAAAATAAACTTAGAACAGCAATGGCAGTTTGAATCACCTTGGGGTCCTGAGCTTTGAGTCCCAACGGGCAAAGTCTTTAGATATGACTGAATTTGTGAGACATTTCAGTTCCCGTCACAAAAACGAGAGATGAGCCAAATGTACAGTAGTTACTTGTATAGTCAGTTTAGAGCAGTAATGTCTGGATCTTGCCTCTGCCTTAAGTCGCTCACATGGTATTGTGTGAGAGGGTTAGGGTTGTTCTCAGACTGACAGTGTTGGTGATTTCTCTGATCAACAAAAAGTAAGAAGAGATTATACTTGCCCAGTGTAAGATAAAAAAAAAAAGTGCATGTTTTTGAATACTAAATTGTGAAACGTGTTTTTGAATACTATTTTATTTCCTTTGAAGTTGTTCACATCCTCAAATGTGAAATTGAAAATGAGTTTTACTGTCTACAGCACAGGTCTCAAACTCATTCCACAAAGGGCCGAGTGGCTGAAGGTTTTCTTTCCAACCAAACAGCAGCACACCAGACTTGATTCATTTCATTAGCTGATCTCAGTCTTCAGACAGCTGATTGGTCAGACTGCATGCTCTTGATTCGTTGGAGGAAAAACCTGTAGCCACACAGCCCTTTGTGGAATGAGTTTGAGAAGCCTGGTCTACAGTTTTTTTAATTAAAATGTTTGAAAAAGGTGTGACTGGGTGTGCTTTATCATAAATGTGACTGCATGCATGTTGGACAATCCTAGATCCGCCACTGGGTGAATCTCGTCATCCCTAGTGTGTAGATGTCCTCGGGAGACAGACAAATGGCTGACATCGCGATTTAGATCGCCAAGGACTGTGCTGCTGCAAATATGCAGCTTGCTAGAGCCACAACTCCAGAGAGAAACACGCCAATCAAACCCAATTCCACCACAAGTCCAGGTCCTCACCACCCTTAGATTTTTGGCCACGGGAACCTCTCAGAGGGAGATTGGAGACAGATCAGGTGTGGCCCAGTCCTCTGTGAGTCGTGCGCTCCCCTTGGTCATCAAAGCTCTCATCAGTTTATCACCCAGGTACATCAAATTTCCATACACATCTGTCGAACAAGTACAAATTAAGAGGGACTTTCATGCCATGGCTGGACTGCCAAACATAATCGGAGCAATAGACTGCACACATATACGCATCAAAGCACCTTCACCTGACACGTTCCCTTTCCTCAACTGCAAGCAGAACCACTCCATCAACGTTAAAATCATATCAGACTCAAAATACAACCTTTTAAATGTCGTTGCTCGATGGGCAGGGGGAGCGCACGACTCCTTTGTGCTGCAAAATAGCACAGTTGGCACGTGTCTTGCGCAAGGCGCGTATGGAGATGGCTGTCTTGTTGGTAAGTGACTTGTCTGATTGTTAATATTCACCATGCAAACTTCATCAGATTATTTACCTAAAATTCACTATTTTCTCCAGGTGATCGAGGCTATGCTTTAGCCCCCTGGCTATTGACACCCTTAGTCAGCCCTGTAACGAGACGGGAACGCTCATACAATGAATGTCATACGCGCACCCGTGCTGTTGTGGAGCACACTATTGGTGTGCTAAAGGCCAGGTGGCTGTGTCTTGATACAGTGGGGGGCAAACTGCTCTATAGTCCAGAGAAGGCATGCGTTTTGCACAGTATTGCCATGAACGAGGGCCTTCCACTACCTGAACTAGCCTAGGCAAACAACATGCCAGACGACCCCCCTCATGGACCACCCCATCAAAGTGCCATCATGATGAGGCAACAACTGATTGCACGGCTTTAGGGTAGGCTATCATGCTGTAATTAATTGAAAAAAATCAAGAAAATTGATTTAGAAAGGCTTTTGTTTTACATTTTTCAACACATCAGCTATGCATGCAAGACTATTTGACATCTTGTCCAACGTCACAGACATATTCTCAAGACATTTTAAAATCTGCTCTTGGTTTTTCAGAACAGCATCGGACACCACTTGTGTGCATGGGAGACGGCAGTGAGCTGGAGCATCAGATGGTCCCCGCTGTGGTGCTGCGTCTAATTGCTCTTCCTCTAAATAAAATGTTGAACATGATTGTTTGACTATTCCTATCACATATGTAACATTTACAACATAAATGAGTAGAATCAGAGGGGGGTAAATCTTATTTCAATCTTTGTATTCCATGCTAGTTGATTTTCCTTTTTGTATCTCTGAAAGCAGGACTTCAATCTCAGAGCCCGTAAAGTTTTTCTGTTTGTGCCTTGATGCCATTCTCGTGAATGAACACTTCCTGGCACAGGAGACAGGAAGCATAGCCTTATATGGTATTATTTTGGGCGTCAAGTATGCAAATTTACTATCCTCGGGCACGTGCACTTAAATACGCACAGGTGGCATTCATCATGTTTACGCAGGTCGTTAACACACTTTTCCAAAGTTAAGAGTGTTTGTTGAATCTGACGTAGCGTGTTCGTACGAGACCTTCATGCGAAAAAAGTGAGAGAAATTTAGAATAAGAATACGAAAATGTTCTTGCATGAGGCCCAATGTGTCCTATGAACTTCACTAGGGGTTGGCAGAGTAGGCATTTTGAGGCTCCATTCCTCCAGCCAATCCAAAACCTTGAGGAGACATTCCACATGCTTCTCCACTATTTTTCCAAACACTATGAGATCATCAAGATACACGAAAACTTATAGTGTTGTGGAGAGGAATGACACTGATGAAAAGGTGCAGCAGAGATAGCCATAGTGGGACTTTATTCCGTGAACTCACAAATACAGATGTTCAACAGCAAAGTCCTGTCGCATCTCGTGTTACATTTGTTTATAAACTTTTTTAGACATACATTCATCCACATTCTGTGTTGACACGACCTACACCGACTTATTTTGAGATGATGCCCAGCCAGAATCATTTACAATGGCTCACATTAGTTCACCTTATGCCATATTTCCTTACAAATTGTTCTTATGACAGATTACTATGACCCAATACTTTCCTGTTACCCATGACCAGAACATTTGGTAGGATATGTACTCTTAGGTATCCTGCTATTGCCAGTTAAATATTCTGTTATTGCAAAGGTATCGGTCATCATGACCCTCCAAAAATTGTCAGGAGATATAGCATTAACAAATTCTACCACAGTATCAAGTTCATATCACCAACGGCTTTCTCAGTTAAGCCTAAAAAGGTTGCACCAGTGATACCTTAAAGCATTCTCTCAAACTGGTAAAAGTCCCATACTTGCAATTAGAAAATGTTTACTCTCTCAGATAGCTATGTAGCTAACCTGGTTTTCCATACTTCATAAACAGCTTGAGGTCAATGGACTCTGTGTTGGCAGCCGTCTTTAACTCAGTGACTACGTCCACCAGGTATACTTGGGCTTGTGTTGTGCTACCAGTGGGAAGAGTAGTCTCTCTTTGGAATTAACTTCTCACCAAAAATTTTAAAACATTCATATCAATTGCAGAGGGTGGCAGTACAACAGTACAACACACAGGTGGCATAGTGTGCACCTTCAGGTCAGATGGTGAGAAGATTGTTCTGAAGGAAGACAACATTTTCTCAAAGAGTGAACCTCATCTTTGCTTTCAAGTTCATCACAGTGCTTTAGCAAAGAAAGCAGTTTCTTGGAGGAACTGGATCTGGGTTCTTTGGGTCTGGGTATACTCGAGCCACCACAGAGACTGTCTCCTCGGCTCCCATGGAGTTAGTGGGGAACCCCAGTTAAACTGCCACATACAACTTGTTTGGGTAGTTGGACTCACTCAGGCCTGATATCACAAGGTCTGTGAGTAGGAGAATGGGCACAGAGTAGCAACTCTCAAATATGATGGTGACTCAGGAGTCACAGTTTGACTGCATGGTTTTCCTTTTTGTTTTCACATTGATTGTCATAAATAAGCCAACCAGCTCTTTTCGCAAACCACATGGCTCGGAGGTGTGGACTGAATGTTTTCTCTTTTTGAACCAACCTCCTTAGGCTTAGCTGAGCTTTTTGGTGTGCCTCTTTCCTCCTTACTCTCTTGGATTTCTGTACATTTGGCTCTTGTTTCTTCAATGAGTTTTAGTTGTCTTACTGTTGTGTTTAATTTGTGATGTGTATTCTTCCTCATCTTGCTTTTCTTCCAATTTCTTTCTAATTTAGAATCTTTAAGAATGGGGAAGGTTCCTCTTTCCTTTTCCTCAGTTTCAGTTGTCCATCCATCCATTTTCTCCCGCTTCATCCGGGGCTGGGTTGCGGGGGGAGCAGTCTGAGCAGGGACGCCCAAACTTCCCTCTCCCCGGACAGTTCCCCCAGCTCTTCTGGGGGGATCCCAAGGCGTTCCCAGGCCAGCGGAGTGATATAGTCACTCCAGCGTGTCCTGGGTCTTCCCCGGGGCCTCCTCCCAGTGGGACATGCCTGGAACACCTCCCTAGGGAGGGGTCCAGGGGGCATCCAATAGAGATGCCCGAGCCACCTCAGCTGACTCCTCTCGATGTGGAGGGGCAGCGACTCTACTCTGAGCTCCTCTCAGAGCTCACACCCTATCTCTAAGGGATCACCCTGCCACCCTGCGGAGGAAACTCATTTCAGCCGCTTGTATCCAGGACCTCGTTCTTTCGGTCATGACTCAAAGTTCATGACCATAGGTGAGGGTAGGAACGTAGATTGACTGGTAAATCAAGAGCTTCACCTTTCGGCTCAGCTCCTTCTTCACCACGACAGACCGGTACAGCGACTGCATTACTGTGGCCGCTGCACCGATCCGCCTGTCAATCTCACGCTCCATCCTTCCCT
Source organism: Chaetodon trifascialis (assembly GCF_039877785.1). Classification (NCBI taxonomy): domain Eukaryota; kingdom Metazoa; phylum Chordata; class Actinopteri; order Chaetodontiformes; family Chaetodontidae; genus Chaetodon; species Chaetodon trifascialis. Next base: position 3,168,063 of record NC_092062.1, on the reverse strand, counting down.
CACTCGTGAACAGGATCCAAAGATACTTAAACTCCTCCACTTGAGGCAGGAACTCTCCCCCATCCTGAAGGGAGCAAGCCACCTTTTTCTGGTCGAGAACCATGGCCTCGGACTTGGAGGTGCTGATTCTCATCCCAGCTGCTTCACACTCGGCTGTGAACCGCCCCAGTGCATGCTGAAGGTCCTGGCTCGAGGGAGCCAACAAGACAACATGATCCGCGAAAAGCAGAGACGAAATCTGCTGGTTCCTGAACCGAACCCCCTTCGGCCCCTGGCTGCGCCTAGAAATTCTGTCCATAAAAATGATGAACAGAACCGGTGACAAAGGGCAGCCCTGCCGGAGTCCAACATGAACAGGGCGGGAACAGGTCCGACTTACTGCCGGCAATGCGGACCAAGCTCCTGCTCCAGTTGTACAGGGACTGTACAGCCCTCAACAGAGGGCCTCCAACCCCATACTCCCAGAGCACCTCCCACAGAGTGACGCGAGGGACATAGTCGAATGCCTTCTCACAGTCCACAAAGCACATGTGGACTGGTTGAGCAAACTCCCATGAACCCTCAAGGACCCTGTGGAGGATATAGAGCTGGTCCAGTGTTCCACGGCCAGGACGAAAACCACATTGTTCTTTCTGAATCCGAGGTTCGACTGTCGACCGGATTCTCCTCTTTTCACCTGGCCATTGTTGCAGGCTCCTGAAAACAAAAAACAAGTCTTTTCAAGACTCAGGAGTTCCACAAGTAATCACAAAACAACTATCTCTTTAACATGTGACTCAAAATGTATGAATTCAACAGAAAAAACAAAACAACAAAATATTAAAGAAAGCATAAATATTAATACTATCATTAACAACTGTAAGCCAAGAAAATAGAAGTCTACTGATCTTACACATAATAAATTATATTTACAGGAGTGAAACTTAAATGTGTAGCTTGTAACCTTCTCGTGTTACCTTTTAATGTTCCTTTTGTTTAAAGGGTAATAACCTGAACAAATGTTACCTTTAACAGATACTTTAAAACCAAGTAGGCCCATAGACACACACAGGCTGACAACCAAACAAAGGAAATTAAGGAAAATGAACCCCCTGTTGCAGGCCTGGTCAACAGTGTGTGCTACTACATTGTTTATCTTTCTCTCTCTAGGTTTTTCTCCAAGTTTCACTGGTTGCTGTAACCTGGCACCTATTTCCTTTGACATGTTGGGCAAGAGACTCCATTCAGCATTCAAAAAAATGCAGTGTATACACTGAACAACAATATGAATGCAACACTTTTGTTTTTGCTCCCATTTGTGATGAGCTGAACTCAAAGATCTAAAACATTTTCTATATACACAAAAGATCCATTTCTCTCAAATATTGTTCACAAATCTGTCTAAATCTGAAATCTAAAAATCTAAAAAAAAAAAAAAAAGAAAAAAAAAAGAAAAACTAAAGCCATCAACTGTCAATGTCCCTGAGCTGGGGAGGGCATTAAGAAAGCATCCCAACCATTGCTTTGTCAATTATTTGATCGCAGGACTTGTCCAGGGGTTCTTAACCGGGTTAACATGGTTGCCAAAAGTGTCATTCATCTGCAATCACTTGCAATCTGCTTTAAAGGAGCCTGAGATAACTGATGCATTACTGGCATCAGTCCGTTTGATAAATCGCCCCTTTCCAATTAATCACATTAAGCCTGCAGGTATAGCAACTCTAAATACTCAGGTAAAAAGGACTAATTATCAATTTATCTGCTCCTCACAATGACAAACCTCAGGACATTAGCAGTCTAGTTCCCTTGGCACCCTTCTCTCTGTGTCATGCTTCTGTTGACAATGCCATTATATTTATTAAGACAGCAGGGAAGATCGCGTGGCTAGCCAAGGCAGATACCACAGACGCTTTCAAAGTAATGCCTTTACACTCTTCACAGTGGCACATCTTTTTGGCATTAAATGGAATATTCAATATCTTGCTATAACGATATCTTGCTGAACAATTGCAAACTGCCATTTCTGCTTAATCTCCCAGATGACTCTCTGCTAGTGGATTATCCAAATTCAAAACCAGACAGATCCATCTCCACTCTTAAGCATACTTTTGCAAAATTAGGTATTCTGCTATCTGAGACAAAACGTTAGGTCCACTCCAGTCAATAGAGTTTTTAGGCATCACCTTACATTGCAACCTGATGCAAGCCTCCATGCCTCTGGAAAAATTCAGTTGTATCAGACAAGTTATAAAAAACATGCAAGAGGCAGTAGCCATTTCTATAAGAGTTGCTCTTTTTGCTTTGACACCTTAATTTTGCCAGGCAAGTTATTCCCCAAGGACGCTCGTTTATATCTAGGCTTCTTGATCTCGCCAAAACTGTCGAGAAACTTCATGATATGGTTAGCGTGGATGCAGGCTGCAGATTCCAGCTCTGCTTCTGGTCTCATCTGCTTGACAAATGCAATGGCATCTCATTCTTTTCCATTGAAAGTGTAGAATCATCGTTGGCTTTTAAGATGTACACAAGTGCAGCTCTTTCCATTGGTTTTTGGGGTAATTTCGATAATGAGTGGTTTGCTAATGTATGGCCAAAAGAATTGTCATCTTTGCCAGCTAACACTTCTTCCACAGCTCTTATCAAAATATCCCAATTGTTGTTGTTTGTCTTCTGTGGGGTAAACACTGGAATAAATATTGTTTTTCTGCAACGAGGCGACTGTCAATATCATTAACAATGGGTGCTCCTCAGTTCCATTTATCAACAGATTTGTTCGGTGCCTTACATGGTCATCTATCTTTATGTTAACTACATAATTCAAGCATTTTATATTTCAGGTTTGAATAACGAAATTGTATGTTCTGTGCCCAGAGACAGCGCCACCCACCTGCCCACTGTTTATTCAAACTGTCATAGGCTAAACACAACAACCCTGGAAATTTACATGCTGTCTGCAACTTATGTTTTTGCGATCTGGTTTAGCTAAATCCACATTAAAAATGCATGACTCTGCATGGTCTTACTTTCCCTCATTTTGTGCCATTTTCCCCATAGCCACAATGCCTGTCAGTATTCCCATCACATGTGCCTTCATAGTTCACTGTTTTGAATCCCAAAAAACACCATATAGACATAACAATAAACATAATGCATCTGTGTTTTCTAAGCAACTAGACTCATTATACAGACCAGGAGACAAGAGAAAGAAAAAATAAAAAAAATATTGACAATAAATATAGCAAAAAGCGCACTCATCAGGAGTGGAAATAACAAACATAAAGTGCACTGAGAAGGAGTGGAAACGACAACCAAAAGTGCAGTCAGAAGTGGAGAAAGAAACAAAAGGCGCAACCGACGAGTGGAACAAACAAAGAAGCCAGAGCACTGGTGGACACTGGTTTCAGCTGGGAGACATGGAAGGTGGGATGGATCCTCATCGAGTCCAGGAGCTTGAGAACCACTGACTGGGGATTGATCACTTTGACTATGGGAAATGGGCCGATAAACCTGGGAGACAATTTACGAGAACCAGTCCGTAAGGGAATATTTTTAGTGGTTCCTGTGTCAATCAGCTCAGCGCTGATTAGCCTTCTGACCTCGAAAGGGGAGAGACCACTAGTGGAGGAGGTGAGAGAGTTGTGCGAGTATTCCACCCACGGCAGGAGGGAACTCCAGCTTGTCTGGTTCTCAGAGATGATACAGCACAGGGCAGTTTCCAGATCCTGGTTGGTTCGTTCAATCTGGCCGTTGGACTGTGGGTGATAGCTGGAGGTTAAACTGACCCTGGCCCCCAAGGCTTTAGCAAAAGCCTTCCACACCTGAGACCTAAATTAGGTCACAGTTAGACAATGTCAGTGGGTATGCCATGCAGAGTCAACAGCTCCGGGGTCTCCAGAGCATAAGGGATATTATAGGAGTTCTGTTCTTATACGGAACTACTGAGGTGTCACTGACGCGGGTGGTGGCTAGGCTGACGCGCTAGATGTTACCTAAAGTTACTTGCTAACTACTCTATTGACTTACTGTGATCTAAAGCAAAATGCTTGTAAATGGTTTTCTCAATCAACGGTAATCCATTTATTCCACATGAGACCAGTACAACAGGTTAGGCACAGTATTCACAATGTCAAACAGGAGCGAGCAAGCACAGTGCATAGCGTTTGCGATTAGCGTTCAGCGTGTAGCGTAGCGGTCAAAAACCCTTTGCACTTCTGGGAGGACACCTAACCAGCAACACATAGTTCCTAGCTATATACCAGGTAAATTGCTAATTAACATGCGCCACCCAGTGGACAAAAATAAATCACACTCAAAAGGAAACCATACATTTTGGCTCCTACAAGGGAGTTTGTGGAAAGGAATGAAATAGGGGTCTACAATAGTGAGTATAATAGTGTTACCCTTGGAACGGGGCAGTCCAGTGACAAAGTCCACAGCAATGTGAGACCAGAGTCTCCCAGGCACAGGCAGGGGATGGAGGAGACCAGCCGGTGCCTGGTGGGAGGCTTTGCTCCATGCACAAGTGGTGCATGGAATGCACTTGGAATTTACTGGGTTTTGCTGATGGGGAATTTTGGGAGATAGCGCTCGTCAGTACCCCCGTGCTCACTGACGAGCCATGTCTTTTGGCTGCAGTGCACATTTAGGCAGGAAGTGGCCCATCTCTCCGGGCACTGGTCGACTGGCAGCCCACCGCTCCTGGTCTGCCGTGGAGGAAGGACTGACCATGGATGGGTCAAAAAGCAGAATAGAAATTCACATATGCATGGCGTGTACAGTTTCCCCCTCAACTCTGCCTGTTGTGTGTAAAAATGTGACGAATAAAGGAATTCTTCTTCTTCTTACATGCACTCACCTGCCTGGATCCTGTGGAGGCGTTCAGCAGGTGTCAAGCGAGTCCTCCCCATCCGCATAGGCTCGTCCTCCCCAGGCCAGCTGGCAGGCAAGCGTGGCGGCTCATCCCGACTAGTGGCTTCGGGAGGTGTGGAACAGCTGGAGTGTGGAGGTCCCTGATAAGGCTGGCGGGCAGATCTCTCCATCCATCTCTCCCAGAGGCGGTTTACGATCTTGATAGTAAGGTTGATTAATGTCTGCAGGTCGGTCGTTTCATCCCGGGAGGCCAGTTCATCCTTAGTTGCTCGCTGAGCCCCTAGATAAATGCGCCTCGTAGCGCAATGTCGTTCCAACCTGTTCAGCAACCAGCATTTGGAACTGCACGGCTTAGTCAGCCGCGAGATGATAACCCTGCCTGAGACTCAGAAGGCGGCTGGATCGATTGCCAAAGTGATCAGAAACCAGTCTGAGTTGCATCTCGAAAGCCTTGTAGCCGAGAACAAAATGAACTCTGGCCTAACCAGAAGAGAATGAGCGGGGATGCTGCCTGAATACTACACTGCATTGTAGTAAAAAACCCCTGGCATTTATTGGGCTCCGGGTCACTGATGTGAACCTCAGAAACCAGCTGGGATTCTGTGGTTATTACTTGTGGCTGCAGATGGTGATGCAGCGTGCCTGTCAGGTTAGAAATGTGTCACATGAGCTCCTTGACCTGAGTTGCCATGTACTGACTGGTCTTGCACAAGGCCTAGAGAAGCTGCTCATGCTTACCAAGGAGCACCCCCTGACTGGCAAAAGCTCTTCTCACTGGGTCCATACTGGCCAGATTATTCTGTTAGGCTTGGTCCAAATTTATAAGCAACTGGACTCAATATACAGACCTGGGGCCCGTTGCACAAAACTAGGATTAAGACATCCAGGATAAGTGACTGAGCTGATTTCAATCAATCCAAAACATGAGCGTCCAGGCTTAATCGGTTGCACAAAGACCAAGCCAGGATGATCAGACACGGACAAGCCAGGTGAAACCTATCCTGGATAAGTATGTGCACGCGGCTTCCTCAAATAGACCCTGCCATCGATCACAGATTCACTGATTCACTATGGCAACTAGAGCGGTGTACTTTTCCCTGTTGGAGGCAGAGGTCCTCATGGAGGCTTACGAGGAGGTGAAGGACCAAATTAAAAAGAAAGGCAACACCGCCACAGCTATAAAACAACAAGAGAAAGCATGACAAAGTATTGCAGACTGCCTGAATGCGTAAGTAGGCAAAATACCCACTCACTGCTCTGCTGAAACCATCACAATTACAATCCAAATAGTTGATTAACATCTCCAAAAACGTAGTTGTACTCTGATTATGAATCAGTTGAAATTGTAAGTGAAATTGTGTAAATGTAACTCCATCAGACTGTATAACTCCTTGTTATACCATGGTCTGGATGAATACTTGATTCTGATTGGCTCCAGGGTGTTAAAAAGTGTTGTAGGACACCTATAAAAAACTTCCGGTCAAATAGCCTGATTGTTCTAAATTATTGCGCTGGCTCAAATGCTAGTTGGTAACAGAAACTGTCTTGCTTACTTTACTTACTTACTTGCTTGATACAGAGTGAATGGTAAATAATATTTTTAAAAACGATTTAGGATAGACTTACTTGCTTGATACACATTTAATGATCAGAGTCAATGGTGGATAGTATTTCTTGCAATAAAAACGATTTAGGAAACTATCTGTGGACTTTGATTATTTGAAACAAATGTTGCATCATCCTCTGGACACACACAAGCGGTAAGAGGTGCACTTGCCCTCTGAAATGATACTTTGTATCACGTAACATAACGTTAAGCAATCATCTCCACTGATTAGGCCTAGTATAACAGCTGCGGCCGACCGAGCTGCAGGTTCTGTGGCCAGAGCCCGTTACCTTGGCAACACGTCACAATGACAGATATTAAATAGTCCACTTCTTGTGGAAAAACTTCCGATTTTAACGGTAGAAAGCAACATTAATGTATTAATAATTGATTTAATATTTATTTCTTTCATAAGTGGTATAAGTGGAACTTCGCGTTGGACGGTTCACGCCTCCGCGTCATTCATTCATTTCTGATAATGGACACCTCGTCGGGCATTATCTCTTACATAATTTACATAATTTCTTGATCTTATCAAGATAGATTGATTTGGCCTCTTATGTTTGTGCTGTACACAAGCTTGCAGGCTCCTGCATCCATTCATTTGTCTGTTCACTTGTGTACGGATTTGTCCTGCATTTATTTCAGTGTGCAGACATGTGGGGTGTATTATATACATATACATACATATATTATATACATACCGTTGGATGTGTATTTATTCTTGTGTTGTATCATATGTTTTGACTCTGTGCTTTCTATCTTGTAGAGTCACTGTGTGACTTCAGTTTGGAAAGGAACTGATGCTTTGATTTATCCTTATTCAATAAAGGAACATCATGTTACTCTTTGATGTGTATTTATATTTATATTGGATGTGTATTTTATATATAGTCTATGGGAAACTGTGTGTCTGATGATTGCAACACATCTAAAATCATCATTTATCTACAATGACTGAAATTAATTAAAATTGAAATTAATGATGCTTATGTTTTGTGTCAATGATTAAATAATGACCGTGGATCTAGTTGAATGTGATAACAATCTGTAGTGGTCAGTGGAATAACTATTGGTTTCCATTTGTGATGACTGCTGACTGAGATAAGGGATGAGATTAAATAGATCCTGGAACTTAGCCTGGTCTGGAGCAGGCTAGCTCCACAGAATAAATCTCCATGGTAACTTATCCCATAACATATCCCACTTTACGCTATCCTGCTTTTGTGCAACCGGATCACGGATAAATTGAGCCAGGATAACCAACATATCCCAGCTTAATCCCTTGTGCAACGGGCCCCAGGAGACAAGAGAAAGAAAAAGAAAAAACTAATTTATTAACAATAAATGTAAGAGAAAGTGCACTCAGAAGGAGTGGAAACGACGACAAAAAGCACACTCGAGTGGAGAGAGAGACAAAAGGTGCAACCGATGAGTGGAACAAACAAATCTCCACATTTGTGTTAAAATTTTTTTAGTAAGACCCAAGAGGCAGATAATCAGCAAGAGTACTAAGAGAGCCATTAAAACGAACGGTTTACTTAATAATAATAAAATAAACCAAAACACTACAAACCCCAAATAACAAGAGAACACAAAATCAGCCCAAGAAAACAAAACATTCACTACACCGTGGCGAGCGGATCGGACGAAAAACGCACAACTAAATGACAAAACTAAACCTAGGACTCAATACTATGGAATGAAAAGACAAAGACAAGATCTGCACACAGGCGACTAAGACAACGAGACAAGGTAACAAGGGAGCTATGGTCACAGGAAAAATGGCTGGAAAGTCTTGGCAAGTTGCTCTGACAATCTGCTGGAGTTGGCATGTTGCTTAAAACAAGAGACAATCCGTGGAGATCAACCTCCGGTGCGCCGTCTGCTCGTCGCACCGCCAGGCCACACCTCCACTGTGACAAGGAAAAAAGGGTTAACAAAACACAAACAACCAACAAGGAAAAAACAAAACTAAATCATCATGACACAGACTCCAACAGTGGGAGGCTGAGGCTGGGAAAAGGCTGAACATGGCTGGTAGGCACTGTGAACAAACAAAGCACAGGTGAGGCAAAAGAAAAAGCCACTGACAAAATATTGAGATCACAACTAGGCAAAGACTGGAAGTACTCACTGGGCACGGTTCTGGAAAACACATGGGAGAGCCCAGCCTCTTCCTTAAATACTGAGCCTTAATCAGGCTCATGCGCTCCAGGTGCGCTGCCAGAGAGGCGGAGTCAGCTGGGTGCAGGGAAACACCCAGCTGTGACAGATGGGAGCAGACAACTAGACACATAACACGAAGGAAAAGGGAAAGATAGAACATTAGGAGCAGACAGATCTAGCGGATCCTCACAATCTGTCAACCTCTCAGTGGTTCTCTGATCTCTTCTCTGATTTTCCCCTAGTTATATTTTTATCATGGGCGCAGCAGGTAGTGTGCGTGCCTCACAGCAAGAAGGTTGCAGGTTCGATTCCCGGGTCGGGCCTTTCTGTGTGAAGTTTGCATGTTCTTCCCGTGCATGCGTGGGTTCTCTCCGGGCACTCCGGCTTCCTCCCACAGACCAAAAACATGCTCATTAGGTTGATTGGTGACTCTAAATTGCCCTTAGGTGTGAGTGTGAATGGTTGTGTGTGTGTGCCCTGCGATCGGCTGGCGACCGATCCAGGGTGTACCCCGCCTCTCGCCCGTTGACAGCCGAGATAGGCTCCAGCCCCCCCGTGACCCCGAAAGGGATAAGCGACATAGAAAATGGATGGATGGATGGATATTTTTATTATTTGACTCTTTATTCTCTCTTTCTCTTCTCACACTGTGCCTGTGTATGTACTGGCTCTGCTCATTGCATACTTGTGTGCACAACAACTAACCCACACACAAACAAAACAACAACAGTACATTTACTTTGGCGTTGACAACATCATTACCACGGAGACAGTCAGATGAAATAACAAGTCCTGAATCACCAGTGACCTGACGGAGCTGCTGAACAGGGAGAAGCCAGCCATCAGGTATGGGGACAATGGGGAAAAAGATCTACAGGAGAAAGCTGGAGAATAAGCTCCAGCAAAACAACGTGAGGGATGTGTGGTCACAAATGAAGACATTCATGGGTTTTCAAGGTGAAGGGCAATTAGGCTGAAGAAAACTTAAACAGAGCCAATATGTTAACCGTTCCTCCCCCACCTCCCTCAGCCACACAGATTCCACACACTCCCTGCCTCCACATCTGCTCCCATGTCACCCCTCCTCAGTGATATGGATTAAGTACTCATCCCCATGTCATCAATACAGCCCCACCAACACCTGTTCTTGCATTAGGAAACACTGAGCCCCCTCTACCTCTACCTACCCCCTTGTCTGATTTCTTCAGTGCCTTTAACACAATCTAGCCAATGCTGCTGTGAGACAAGCTCCAGGAGATGCAGGTAGACACCTCCACAACCTCCTGAATTATTGACTACCTGGTGGGCAGACCTGAGTTTGTGAGACTGAGGAGATGTGTGTTTGAGCGGGTGGTCAGCAGCACAGGAGCCCTGCAGCGGACTGTACTCTCATCTCTCCTCTTTACACTGTACGCCTCAGACTTCAGGTACAATTCACAGTCTTGTCATCTGCAAAAGAATTTTGATCACTCTGTAGTTGCGGGGTGTGTCAGTGGTAGAAAGGAGTCTGAGTACAGGGAACTGGTGCACAGCTTTGTGGCATGGTGTGGGAATAACCACATTCTCCTAAATGTGACCAAGACAAAGAAGATGATTGTGGACTTTAGGAGGTCCATGGGTAATTTAGATCCTATTTCCATCATGGGAGAAGAGGTGGAGGTAGTGGAGAGCAACAAATAACTAGGAGGTCACTTTGACAACAGACTGGACTGGAAGTGTCACAATGAGGCTGTCTAAAGGAAGGGACAGAACAGACTATATTTCTTAAGAAACATTGGGTCCTTTAATGTGTGCAGCAACATATTGCAGATTTTTCATCAGTCTGTTGTTGGAACTGCAATTTTCTTTGCAGCCATCTGTTTGGGCAGCAGCATCAGAGCAAGTGAGTGGGTTGTTGAGGGAAGGATGTTGCATTTCACATCCCCTGCATGACCTACAAATCAAACAGCAAACTGTGTTCAGTTGGAGGCTTCTTTAGGTCTCCTGGAGAGGAGACTCATCTTCTGAGGGACTTTTGACCAAAGTAATATGCACATTCAACTTTAATTTGCACTGTGAGAGATCTATCTTATCTTAATTCAAATCATTGTTTCTTTCTAGTATAGTAGTGTAGCAGTATGATATGCTGCTGTGGCTGAATGCAGGCGAATCTGCTGCTCTGCACTTTACCTGGCACATTAGCCTATCAGTGTAGAGGGCGAGGGTATAAAATGTCCCTCCCCCAGCCTCTCACTTCCTGGCTCGAAGGCCCTCCCACTTCCCGGCCTTCCGCTTCCTCCTCTGCTCTCCATGCAGTGGTCCATTGTGGTTAAGGGGACGGTGGCGATCTTCTTCGTTTGCCATACGCACTAAAAAGACGAGTGGTTCCCGAACGCATCACCGGCGCACCACAGGCGTTCCTCTTTGCACGGAGCAGTGCAGTCTCCTCATCTTTCTCCTTACTGGGAGGATGTTTGCTGCTTGGGATTGGTGGACTCTGGACATTAAGATAAACGTAGGTGCTGCTGCTTCGCCGACCCTCAGGGTGTGGTGGCTATCTCGCTGAGGCTGTCCTAACGCCCGGCTGCATTGACTGTAGCTTCTATGCATGGTGCTTTCTGCTTTGCTCGCCACTGCCTGCTTTGCTTGCTGCCGCTGCTACTGCTTCATCCTGGGACTGTTTTCAAGCTGTTGCTTGGCCCTGTGTGCTCTGGTGCCCAGTTCTAGCTTCTGGCGTCAGGCCTCAGTGGTAGTTGCCCAGTCAGGTGTGTGTGTGTGTGTGTGTGTGTGTGTGTGTGTGTGTGTGTGTGTGTGTGTGTGTGTGTGTGTGTGTGTGTGTGTGTGTGTGTGTGCGTGTGTACATGTGCAAGCATGCATGGATGAGTGAGCGGGTGCGCAGGAGGGTATTTGATGGGATCAGGTAATTTTATTTAAATCCTTTGATTTTAAATAATTTAAAAATAATTTTAAATTAATTGGTTGGTTGTTATTATTTAGTTTTCATTTCAATTAAAGGTTATGTCCATTTGCTGAATTAGTATCTCTGGCCAGAGAGACCCTTTTTCTTTGCTTATTTTTTCTGTTTGTTGTTTGGGTAATTTGCCAATTATGAGATGTTTCTTTTTCTACATCCTATTAGTTAAATTTGCCTAGCTAAGTTCAGCCTAGCTAGCCTAGCCTAGTTCAGCCTATCTTAGGCTTTTACAAAAGCCTAAGCTAGGGTGTTAGCACTTTAGTTTTCTTTTAAGTCATTTATAATCTTTGACCAACTCAATGATCTTAAATTTTGTGAAACACTGAGCCACATCTCCTGCCCTTCTTGGTATTACTTACCTGAGTGCCTCTATATTATCACTTACATTTATCTAAAATTCCCTGGGTGAAATTCCCAGGGTGGCGTTGTCGGTTTCCCTTTTAATTTACAAAAAAAAAAAAAAAAAAAAAGTTCACAATTGCCAACCTATACAACCCAACAATGACGATCCATCTTTCTTTGACACATTTTTCTCTGCAAGAATAAACAAATATCATAGTTGGTGGGGACTTTCATACAGTTATTAATCCTACAATTAGTCAGTCAAGCACAGCTGGTAATTTAAGGAACTGCTACTCTACAAAACCGTTGAAACAAAACGTGAGATTTTGGTTTTGGTGACAGTTGGAGAATGACTAACCCATAATTTAGAGATTATTCTTACTTCTCCCTACAATACCGATCATTTTTCCATTTTCCATTTCTAATCAGTGACCATGTACCAGTGTCCCTCACCTTAAACACTGAATCCACTACCACTACCTAACATCATATTCAACTACCAAGAAAAAAAAACATACATGTCCTCAAGCAGCCAAATACCATTACCAAATACAAATGAGTTACAACATGCCAAATTCCAGCTCCACGAAAATACAACAATAACAATAACACAATTTCTGATTCAAAACCTCAAATGTGATCATTTTGAAAATAGCAGTAAGTCAGGCAAATATTTAGTTAATCTTTTACAAAACAAAAAAGAAATACACAAAATTCCAGAAAGAATTCAGCAGGCAAAACTACCAAAATACCAAAAGAAATGAATACATTTTTTTTTATCAGATAGTTTACAGTAATCTATATTCTTCAAACATCGACCCATCAGAGATGCAGTCCTTCCTTAACAATCTGGACCAAGATGCAGACACTCTAGCCACAACACTGACTTCAGATGATGCAAGACTATTTAGTTTTTTTAACCTCACACAATAAAATAAAATAAAATAAAATAAAATAAAATAAAATAAAATAAAATAAAATAAAATAAAATAAATAATTGTATCTGTCACAGTCCTGCTTAGCACTTACCGCTTACCGCAGCTCTCCAGCCACACCCCATACCTGCCCATCTGCACACCTAGCCTATTAGGTTCATCTGGAGGGTATTTAAGCCAAGCGGTCATTCTTCCCAGTTGCCAGATTGTCTTCGCGTCATGCCAGACTCTCCAGCGGTATTCTCCAGATTGATTTCCAGTATCCGACCTCGCCTGTTCCCGACTACTCCTTCCGTCCTAGCCCTGTGTCTGCGGGTGTGCAGATCTTACCGCCTTGGTGGTTACAAAGAGCATGTTCCTCCTCCAAGAGTGATTTCGACCTCGCTGAAATCTGTCAGTGATTTCCGCGCTCAATCTGCTCTTCTCACACTAACTCCTTCTGAACAGGCTCTCTGCTCAGTACGGCACAGTGTTGCTCCGGTTGTCCATTGTTCCGTGTGTTATGCCCCAGACTAGGGGAACCAGGACACAACACAAAAGGGCTCCCCTCTTCCTCCCAGCTCCCATGAAAGGCCGGTCACAACTTTCTGAACTCTAACAAGGTTTTTTTTTTTTTTTTTATTAACTCAGGTAGCAATGGCGTCGGGGAGGGCATGGCCAACATAACAAACAAAAGGCTTTTGTTGAATCTTACCTGTCTGAAATAAAATAAAATAAATTACAAAACTCTAATCCTCCCTACCCAAAACAGGAGAAAAATTAAGTAAACATAAACGGCTTCCCTCCCCTACAGCTACTAGAATATTAATAGTATTTACAATAATAGCAAGAACAATTGACGAACACACACAAGCTCAGCCACCGACCACAGCGGTAGCAACACCATCTGACACGGCCCTCTGTTGGAAGCGGAAGGTGAAGCAGGAGAGGGAGACGGTCCACCGACCTCCCCCTTAAATAGCAGCACCGGCCAATCACGCCTCCCCACCTGTAATAAGGGCAGAGAGAGCAGAGCGCACACACACACACATCATCAGGTAGAAAGCATTCGATGAAGTTAATTGGAATTCCTTATTAAACATGTCACACAAAATTTGGCTTAGGGGAGTCATTCATCAATTGAACAAAGGCACTATATACCTCATCCAATGCCACAGTCACCACAAATGGAATCACATCAAAGAGTTTCACTCTTCACCGGGGCAATAGGCAAAGATGCCCATTCCCTCCATCATTGTTTGCTATCTTCTTAGAGCCTCTTGCTGCAGCCACAAACACTGAACATAAAATTAGCCTCTATACAGATGATATTTTTTTGTAATTGCAAGAACCCTTATCACTACTTGAGAAAACCTATCAATACCTTCTCTAAAATCTCTGATTACACAATAAATTGAACCAAGTTCACCATACTCTCAGAAGATGCCGCAGAAAATAATTTAGCACTATCACTTTGCACTGGTAAAATTAGATACTTGGGTATTGACATTTCCCCCAGGCTGTCAGACTTGTTTCTTAGTAACTATGAACTCCGGTGCTGGATGAATCAACTTCTGTCCTCCATAGGATGATAATAGCAACTGTCAAACTGAAAATACTTTCCTATATTAACTGCTCTTTTTTTTTAACGCTGTCATACTGACAGATAAATGGTTCAAATCTATAGACTCTCTTATTCTACAATCCTACAGGGAAAACAAACAAACGAACCATCTCAAAGTGAGCTACATGCTCCAAACTTCTACAACCTGGCAAATCAAAAGAATACCTTGGATCCATCAAACCAAACACAATATCTCATGTACAGACTTCACTCTCCAATTTACCTTTGCTTAACACAAACATCAAACAACATCCCTGCCTTAAAAATGTTGTAATCTCAACAAGCCTGACATCTTGGTGGAAGTTCATTAATATCTTTAATTCTACCCCAACACCATGTAAACATACTCCCATTTGGTATAACCCTGACTTCCAACTCTACTGTACTCCTCTTTCACATATGGGCACAAAAGGTTATCACAAACCTTTACCATCTTTTCCACAAGAATCAGTTCATGGACTTCAAAGACCTTACACACAGCACATCCACAGAATACACACTCTCCCAATATAAAATTTAAAAAGTTGGATTTGCAAACACAGACACCTCCTCACAATGGACACAATAGAATGTTATTTTCATGCTTTCTGGGCGTGCCAACTGGTTCTGTTAGGAAGCCTCCTTCTTCCTCCCTTGCCTTGTGTTTCCCTGTGTTTTTCCCCATCCCCTTGTGTCATATTAATTTCTCCTTGTATCTGTGTGTGTGTGTGTGTGCGTGTGTGTGCGCGCGCGCGCGTGTGTGTGTGTGTGTGTGTGTGTGTGTGTGTGTGTGTATATCTCTGTCTGTCTGTCTGTCTGGACTGGACGGTTCCCTGCAATCATGACCCACCTACTTCTGCTCCCTATGCCAATCAGCCACCAAAGCTGCAGCCAATCCACACTCAACAGCTACAAGATAAAAACACAGATCTCCTCCCCAGTCTTCCTCAGATTGTTGTACTCATTAGCCTGGTAAAATGTCTTGGCCATTTTGCACTTTGTTATGTGCTCTAGAGTTTTTCCGTGCCTGCTTTACCAACTAACCTAGTCTGCCCAGCTCCAGTCCACCGCCTGAAGAATCTGCTGACTCACCGCATTTACCTGCCTGTTCCTTACGGGATCTACACGGAACATCTCCCAGTGATCAGTATCCATTTTTTTGTGACAGTAAATCCTTTTATTCAAATTTTCACTGTCTGTATTCTGCACTTGGAGTTCAGCCTTTAACTGAGTGTGGGTACACTATTACACTATTATAATAACTATTCAAACAGACTCACACACACCCACAAACCCATCTCGCTCTCCATCTGAGTGACAGGACCTGAGGTGGGGGTGGGGTGGGTATCGGGGTTGGTGGACCTACGTCCCTCCCTCTTAAAGTGGAAGGAAAAAAAAAAGTTGCTCCTTAGCAGACAAAAAAGAATGATTACTGGACTTAGATTCTTCAAGTTGACACAAGCACAACTTCAAATGAAGGATGATGTTGCTCCATAACTGCCGGATGTGTGAATAAGTACTTTAAAGGTGATGACATGTCAATGTAGTGTTCATAACTTGTGAACATAAAAAATCATGATACTGCCCACACCTCAGTGCCTCAACACAGACATTAATGGGCTTTTTGCCCAGTCACCAGAATTGTCTCATTAGTCTATACTAAACCTATGCCATTAGAATACTTTGAAAGATATTGTAATCTAGTTAAAATTTTCATTTTTTATCTTAATTGATATACCGTTAATGAACACACCCGGTAACTGTTTTCTCCTGAGAGAGGTTTTCTAAGCCTACGTTTACACATAGCAGGGTATTTTGGAAAACAGATTTTTTGGCCCCTGCATTTTTAAAAATAACATCGTGCACACAACATCGTTTTCAAAAATGTTGTCGTTCACATGAACCCGGCTAAATACGCCGTCGAGTGCATCATAACTATGTCAAACCTATGGGCGTGAGTGTAAACATAGGTCGCTCACATGACGTTAAGTATTCAGTCGCATGTTGTGACGTTTCGGAGCCTAAAACGCTGTTTAGCCCAGTTTACACGCCAAGAAATAGCCGCGTTTTCAGAAATCTCCACTTTGGCCGGAGTTTTTAAAAATGATCATTTTCCGTGAAAAAAACTCTGTTTGCGTGTGAATGAGAGGCCAAACTGCATGAAAACATATGCGTTTTCCCTAAGTGTCACAGCCATCACAGTGCCACCCACAATGTTTTACTGACAAGTGATTTCCATGATTTGCAGCACTACAGTACTCATTGTGAACATGGAGTTCAAATGTGAACTAATTGAAAGACATCCTCATCAGTGTTTGTCTGCTGTAGATGTCAGATGTAACAGTTGGACATGAAGACTGATTAACTCAGTTTGAGAACTTTGCTCCAGTGTAGTTGACAGACAAGCTGTCATAATACTCATAGCTGGAGGTCAAACTTGGGATCTCTTTTTTTCCTGTTAAGGCACCACACTGTAGATATTTCACAACATGCTCCCTGCGTTCTTCCGTCTTTCTCTCTGAGTACAGCAGAGGGATGGAGGAGGAAGGCAGGGTTGGGGGGATGCCATCTTCTCAAATCAGCTGTGCAATCAGATGCCTGCTCAGATTCTGACAGTGACAAATATGGCTTTTAATGTCCCGCTGCTCCATGTTAATTGCATTTCTCTGCAATTTAAATGAGTGTCACACAGAGCGACCATTGGCATAACAATTAACAACAAACGGCACTTATGGTGTGCAGTTTACACAGTTCAGTTCACTGTACTGGGAGTCTGTGGAGGCACACAGAGGATGAGGGTGAAAATTAGCTGCTCACTCACCCAGACAGAGGTAAGTCACCCAACGACAGCTCTGAATTCAGGAGAAGCTCTCACTGGTGACTGTCAGTCAGCATCTTAACAGAGTATTTCTCTGGTGTTGGTGACAATGGGTCATATTTACAGAGAGGCAACTCTACATAATTGAACTGTTGGTGTTTCAGATTAGGTGGAAGACATATTTTTGATGTATTTCACATTATTATGTTTGATAGCAGCACCAAAGCTGTGACCAAATGAGGTGGATGCCAGCCATCATCAGTACAACTGTGGTATGATAAAACAACCTCAACTCTATAAACACTTTTTCATAGCTGGTTTGTGTTTACCTCTACCAATGTAGAGTAACATTAGTCAACCCCTAATTCAGGACAGAAAACATTGAGGTGTTGACACATCCATAGATCATCCCAAGACAACCTAAGTGTATTAACATGTTCATACTCTACAACAGTGGAGCAATGCTCGCCATTCTTGTCTCAGTCACAACTCCCTCCATAGTTATTGTAGCTGATCAAGCAGCTAAGTTGTTCCCAATCACCATCTTAAAGGATGCAGATAGTTCTTCCAGTTCCAGCATTTCATTTGTGTTTGCCATAAGAACTGACTTACATGCCAATCAGCTTGTTGTGCTCAACTTAGACATATTGCCACCAGTATACTTTTGAAGGTTTCAGGGTGGAACTTGCGTTTTGGCCACACATTAACATGCATCAGTCTATAAAGTCTATGTGCTGCTGAATGCACCGGACTTTGACCGGTGCATTCAGCAGCACCGGTCAAATTCAGTACCAGTATTCAGTACCATGACAGTACCATGACAGTTTGTCACAAATACACAAACTGTTACAGCCGTAGTAGATATTAGTGACATTAAAATGAAATTTTACTGTCACTAAAATTTAAGTGCACAGTTATCAGAATAACACTATATAATAGCTATGTCAAAAAGGGTTTTCCAAGAATCTTCTGCCCAAATCATTACTTTTCAGATCAAGGACATCAAACTTAAGAAGGAAAAAAGTACTGAACCACACTAGTTTACTAGCAACTTTTACCATAATACTGGAAATGTCTCAACATTACTGTGTCTTCATCATAGTCACAATGGAAATACATTCTCCATAAAATGGTTTATATATTGCAGCCGTACTTGTTTGATTTGTGCTGAAATGTTTTCCTGTTTTGGTGTATGTTCAACATGGATTTATATGGCCTCTAAAGGAATTGTACCGAATGGGGTGTGGCGCTTGGACATTGGCTATGGTATTTGCACCCTTGGATCATAATCCAATACATTTGGAATCATATTCAATTTTAACCTATTTAAAACACAGATCAGCTTGGACTATTAAAAGCTGCAAATCAAACAGTGTGATCCAGTCCTTCATTGTACTCTAAAGTAGTAGATGCTGTTAAGTCTGTGTCATTCTACATTCTTTACAGTTTGATGGGCTGAAAGTTTGGTTGGCCATAGAGGCTCCAGGCATAAGAGAAAGTGGTCATCCAAGCAGTCTCATGTTATAAATTCTGGATGTGAAAAGAAAGATTGATTGTTTAGTCATAAGCTGTCTTTATGATGCAAGTAGTGTTACACAAACTGCTAGCTTTCCATTTGTCAAGTATTTACTATGTCACTCATCCAGGTCTAGGCTTGGACCCCCCACCCCCATCCCCTGCCCCCCACCCCAGCCTGAGGCTAGCTCAGAGGCATTCATACTGCCTAACCCTGCTGTTTGCCACAGGGATAGAGAACTCTCAAACTGGGTCAGCAGATCCATCAATATTACACAACATGGAGCCTATTAGAAAATGAATTCTTCATACCAACAAAAAGGGAGCTTTACCTTTCTGACTGCTGTTGGGGGTTGGACCTTTCACACACATTCTGACAGCAAACCAGCATGGGGGATAGTCTTGTCCATCTAATCCCAAATACACAGACATGGAATGAGCCATGCAGTAAATTTCTACACTTTGGCTTGTTTGAATGGGCTTATAACTCATTTATAGGATAGTGTTCAATGTGAAACTGCCTTTATAGAAAAATTCTGGACCTGTAACTTTGAGTAACATGGATATACAATACCCATACATACCTTCCAACCTTCCAAGACTGGCAATATTGTAAATTATCCTTATTGTTGTAAATTAGCCTTATTAACAGATGCCATGAAATCACCAAAATCACCATTTGTCACTACTTGTCTGACTCTCCTTACTATCTATACTTTCCAACCCTATCTGCGGCCAATGATTCCCTCTGAAAAAGAAATCTTTCCTGGCACATGCTGATAATAAGAGTCATATAGAATATCACCAGACTTATCCTCAAAGCAAACTATCAAAAGCAATTTTAAGAGGGCTATGCAACAATAAGAAGACAGCAAACAATACATCTCAAGCCTTGTAACTGTTGTAAATGTGTCACGGGATTGAAACCAAATACAGACCAACAACATAAATTTATTAAAGCAAAAAGACAGCCAAACAAAGAGTTATGGGAGGATGAGGCTGGCAAAAGGCAAAACCAAAGTAATAATTCCAAAAGCAAAAGGTGCTCCACAGAAACATGAAAAGTGAAAACAAATTAGGGACAGGTGACACAAATCAAACAATCACAAGGGCTGGAGCCTATCCCAGCTGTCACGGGCGAGAGGCGGGGTATATCCAGAACCGGTCGCCAGTCGATTGCAGGGCCAACAACATAAAACAGAAAATAACAAAACCAAAGGCAAAGGCCGAACCTCTCAGGAGGACGAGCAAGAGGCTGGCAAAGGCAGAACCCCGCAGGAGGTCAGCAGTGAAGGCAAACCCCACCTGGAGGGTGGATTGGAGGTCAACTGCAAAGGCAGAACCCTTTTTGAGGTCAGTAGCACAGGTGGAATGTCTCAGGACTAACAACCAGTGGCAGGGAACCTAAGCAGTAAGATGGCGAGAGGGCAACATGACTGGAATCTGGTGAGAGGGCAGCAGGACTGGGGACCAGTGACAGGACAGGAGGACTGGAGGTCAGGACAGGATAGCAGGACTTTGGGGCGGTGGCAAGACAGCAGGAATTGGGGCCAGCAACAGGGCAACAGGACTGGAGGCCGGTGACAGGGCAGCATTTTCTGGTGATAGCTGCAGCCCTGGGTCAGTGGATTGCTGCAGCACAGGGATTGGAGACGACATCAGCTGAGGCTCTGGAGATGACTGTGACACTGGCATGGGAAATCACTGCAGCCTTAGCTCAGGAGACAGCTGAAGCACATTAACTGGAGGCTGTTGTAGCTCTGGAGATAGTTGTGCCACTGGCACTGAAGACAGCTGCAACTTTGGTTCGGGATCACTGCAGCAGAGTTGTGAGTGTTGGTCAGACCAATAAAGGAGGAGGAGGAACTGGTTTTAATGTCTGAGTTTCCTTGTCTTCAGCAGGCTTCACTGTAAAGCAGTTTTTTTTTTTTTTTTTTTTAATTTATCAGAGCACTTGTGAGGATTGGGGGGTTTCAAAGCTGAGACTTGTTTTGGGGTATTGGCTAAAGATTTTTATCCTATAGAGGTAAAATGACAGACGTGAGCTTCTTGAAATTGTAGTGGGCTGGGAGCTTTTGTCCCAAAACCGTGTGGGTTCCCACTGCGCAAAGACACATTCAAACAACGTCTTTTCAACGTCTAATTTTGTTACTGTTACTCCAGACGATGTCTTTATTCTGACGTCTAGTGAACGTCCATTAATGGCATCCACAGTACCTCCGTAAAGGAGCTAATTGTAGTCCAAATATGGTCTTTGTGGACATCTTTTCTACGTCAAATTTAAACTCATTTTTGTTTTTACACTGCTTCTAATTTCTGTGCATAACTGTAGTCCCATTTCAGAAGGTGGCATACTGTTCCAATTCATTTTCCAATAACTTCATTTTATTTTCTCAGCATCAGATGGTAACTGGAATTGCATACATAGGCATTATACATTTTCACTTCAAACCTGCATATATATATATATATATATATATATATATATATATATATATATATATATATATATATATATATATATATATATATATATATATATATATATATATATATATATATATATATACATATATATCTTAACACTTGATAATAATGTGAAAAAGTTGACCAGATTAAGTAACTCGCAGTTAAGTTTGTAAAAACAATAGTAGTAAAATACAATAATCAAATTGTGTTATTAAACTGCTTGACTCCATCTGCACAAGTAGAAAAAGACAAATGATAAGAAATATGTCATGTCTAGGAAGTTATGTTAAGTTATGTTTATTTTATTTTGACATCCCACTCTCCTCTCGTTTCAGTTAACTTGCCCCTTTCCCTTGTGTGTCTCCCACTAGTCTGATTGTCTGCCCCACCCTGATTGTTTCCACCTGTTTCCCATTACCTGGTGTGTGTGTGTGTGTGTGTGTGTGTGTGTGTGTGTGTGTGTGTGTGTGTGTGTGTGTGTGTGTGTGTGTGTGTGTGTGTGTGGGTATATATAGTCTGTGTTTCCCTTTGTCCTGTACCAGTTCGGCACTAGCAAAATTTTCTTCCCTTCAACATGAAATATGGGCTTACCTTTTATTGCTCCGTAAACCTTTGTTTTTTCCAAAGGTTTTTTGCCCTTTTTACCCTTGCCCTTCATGTTTAAATTTGCCATCAGGGCATTAGTGAAGAGTCTAAAGAAAAATAAATTACATCTATAAATCAATTTGAATGATGTATGTGGGAGTAACAGGAATAGCACATGTCATAAACCCTTCATAATACATTGATCAAGAACAGCTAGTCTATACAATGCATTGTGTTGTGAACTTGTAATTTCTTTTAATTTTCACCTGTTATCGCATAAAAAAAAGTTAAAATGCTATCAGTCTTCACTGCGCTGAGACCCATCATGCCTGGACCTGACAGTGTGTCTCGAGTCGTCATTGCACTGAGACCCATCACGTCTGGACCTGACAGTGTGTCTCGAGTCTTCACTGCGCTGAGACCCATCACGCCTGGACCTGACAGTGTGTCTTGAGTCTTCATTGCACTGAGTCCCATCACGCCTGCACCTGACAGTGTGTCTCGAGTCTTCACTGCACTGAGACCTATCACACGTGGACCTGGCGGTGTGTCTTGAGGCATCACCACGCTGGGACTTGGACCTGGACCTGTATCAGGAGACATTGTTGTGTTGGTACCTGATGCTGGACCCACCGCTGGACGTAGTTCCATTTAAATTTTAATCACTTGCCAATTTTATAACTGACATAATATACCATGTCATGCCTTATCTTGTTTCTTTACCTTTACATCCAAATCAGCCTGTAACTATCATGTTGTTTATACAACGCATTACCATGCTTCATAAGTTGTCATCAGTACTTACAAGCATTGTATAAGATAGCTGTGCCCTGAATGGGCTGCAACTTCTTCAGTGGAGCAGGGTAGTTGGGCAGCTTGACACCTAGAGGTCAGAAGAAGAAGAAAAATAAGCATAACCATCCCCAACATTTTTATAAAATTTAAGAATTTGATTCATTTTGAAACTGAAATTTCAAATTCATTGTAGAAAACCATTACACCTGACACTCTGCCCCTCCTCATCTGAATCTGTTAATACTGCAAAAAATGGTTGGAAACATTGATGTGTGAAATTAGAGGCCCAATTTCTGTAAACAGATATTGCAAATGTATTAATTATCTGAGAATGAGAAAACATACCATTTCATCCTCCTCTGCCTGACTGGTCATGTTGTAGATCTCACATTCTCTATGGACAGCTAGAAGTAAGACAAACTTTAAAAAACATTTCAACCTTCAAGTATATTTTGACTTGGATATATGTCATTTTCTATTCATCAAAACAGGACTTGCCTGATGTCATTTTTATCTTTATTAGAGGGAACGTCATCCAGTCATCCTGGGGGTTAATTTTTTCCTTTATAGCCCTTTCTGTTTTAGTGGTGCTCATTCGTGGCCATCTAACAATTCTTTTGGTCCCGTTGATCCAATTCTCTGGAACTACACAGTCCTCCTCAATTTCACCCTCCTTCCAAACTCTCCTCACGTACATGACCTGGAAAAGACAGCATATGCATGTTACTTTAAGTTATTCATTTTTATTTAGCCTAAGCATTGAGTAGACCAGTGGTTCTCAAACTTTTTATTTTTTTAATATTTGATAATAGATTTTCTTTTTTTAATAAACACTAATAACACTGAGGGCTTTATTTTCGACTCCACCGCCGGCGCCCACCCAGCAGCATAACTCGGAAAGAGGGAGGGGAGAAGGCGTGGAGTGGGTTTGACACAGCCGAGTCAAATTTTCACCAATCACAGCAGCTCCTCGCCTCACCTTTAAGAACGTCGCTGGTGAGGCGCATGGCAAGTTTCGAGGATGACTGAGCCCCCACAGGAAACATGACATCCGTTTGTATTACTTTGCACACCCGTTTGTATATACTGTTTATTTTTTCTCAGTATATATATATTGTTTTATATTCTGTTCTATATTTTGTGGTATATTTTGTTTATATATATATATTCCCAATATACATATTTTGTTTTTATATTTGCTTTATATATATAGTTCTCTCTCTTTTCTTTCTTTTCTAATTTTATTCTAATTCTATTCTTGTAAGGAGCACTGTAACAAAAACAATTTCCCCTCGGGGATAAATAAAGGATTTCTGATTCTGATTCTGATTCTGATTCTGATGTCTAAATATGAGGTCCTTAGATGGTAAATCCTCGGCATACTCCTCCTCCTTCTCATCCTCCTCAAAGCAATGATGTACTCCATCTTTGTAAATAACGTTAAGCATTACTATGACAACATTTGTATTTGGAATGAAATGACGTGGGTAACAGCGGACAACGATCATCACTTCCGTTTTTTCCATGTGTCTGTCTCTCGAGTGCTCTGAGATAGATGCAGTATATATGCTCTGTAGGATGCCACGGCTGTTTCTGGTTGGCACAGCAACGTTAATTGATTAGTTTGCATCCCTGTTTCACCTGTGTACATTCGGACAGAGTGAGTGATCATTACACGTGCCAAACGCACTTGCGATGTGGTCAGATGAGATACTGATCAAAATGTAGGTCTGACTGTCTGAGTCACTGGTCTGACTTAGAAAGTTGCATTGAATCGTGGCTGTTGCTAATTATTGATCGCAATGTGTGTCGGATGACTGACCGAGCACTGCTGAAAACACCGTTAAACCACGCTGCTGTCTTGTTGACGGTGTGATATATGGTGTCTTCAACAACGTTTTCAGTGGATAGCCGTTATTACCGAGCAGCCACCCATAGAGGGATGTCCATCATTTTTGACCCAAGCCTTTTAATCAACCCTAAACCTAAACGACTATAACTCATTTGAAAGCCTTGTTCTCACTTTTTCTCATGAAAAATGGAAAACAGTGCAGCCAGTTTTATTTGTTATAGTATACCGCTCTCCTGGTCCTTACTCCAAATTTATAGCTGAGCTCTCAGAGTTTCTATCAGGTTTAGTCCTTAAAGCAGATAAAGTAATTATTGTAGGTGACTTTAATGTACATGTTGACGTTGATAATGACAGCCTTAGCACTGCGTTTATCTCAGTATTAGACTCAGTTGGCTTCCATCAGAATGTACATGAACCGACTCACTGTTTTAACCACACCCTCGACCTTGTTCTGACATATGGCATTGAAATCAAAGACTTAATAGTCTCCTCACAGAATCCTCTTTTGTCAGACCATCATTTAATAACTTGTTTCATTCATTTCATTCATATTACCAGACTACCATCCAGTAGGCAAAAATTCTTATACCAGACTCCTGTCTGATAGTGCCGCAGCTAAATTTAATGATATGATCCCATCAGTATTTAATTCAGTGCCATGTCTCAATACAACAGAGGATTCCTATGCTAACCTTAGTCCCTCCCAGATTGACTACCTGGTTGATCGTGCTACAGGTTCATTGCGTATGACACTTGACTCTGTTGCTCCCCTAAAAAAGAAGATAATTAAACAGAGGAGGTTAGCTCCATGGTATATTCCTTAAACCTGCAAATTAAAGCAAACTTCACAGAAAATAGAAAGGAAATGGCGTTCTATCAATTTGGAAGAATTTCGGTTCACCTGGCAAGACAGTCTTAAAATATACAGGAAAGCCCTCTGCAGTGCCAGGACAGCCTATTACTCTGCACTAATGGAAGAAAATAAGAACAGTCCCAGGTTTCTCTTTAGCACTGTAGCCAGGCTGACAGAGAGCCATAATTCTGCTGAACCATGTATTCCTTTAGCTCTGAACAGTAATGACTTCATGAGCTTCTTTAATGATAAAATTCTAACTATTAGAGACAGAATTCATCGGCTCCTGCCGTCAACAGGTACTGTTTTGTCTTCAAACACAGAAACCGTAGAAACTGTTACTCAGTCTGTCGCAGTTTTAGACTGTGTTACTCCTGTTGACCTTCACCAACTAATTTCAATAATTTCATCATCAAAATCATCAACCTGTATTTTAGATCCCATCCCGACTAAGCTGTTTAATTGACTCTTCAGTATTAGACATGATCAATCTGTCTTTATCAACAGGCTACGTATCACAGTCCTTTAAAGTAGCTGTGATAAAACCGCTACTTAAAAAGCCTACTCTTGATCCAGGGTTTTTAGCCAACTATAGACCGATATCCAACCTTCCCTTTCTCTCAAAAACTCTTGAGAAAGCAGTTGCCAATCAGCTGTGCGACTTTCTAAACAATAATAGTTTATTTGAGGATTTCCAGTCAGGATTTGGAGTGCATCATAGCACAGAGACAGCACTGGTTAAAGTTACAAATGACCTTCTAATTGCATCTGATAAAGGATTTGTCTCTGTACTAGTCTTTTTGGATCTTAGTGCTGCATTTGACACCATTGACCATGGTATCCTATTGCAGAGACTGGAACACTTCATTGGCATTAAGGGAACTGTGCTAAGCTGGTTTAAATCCTACTTGTCAGATCGCTCTCAGTTTGTACACGTTAATGATTACACGTTAATCTCCTCTGTGCTCGCTATAGTCATCTTTCCGCAGGGTTCTGTGCTTGGACCAATTCTATTCACCTTATGTATGCTTCCTTTAGGTAAGATTATCAGGAAGCACTCAATAAATTTTCATTGCTATGCAGATGATACCCAGCTATATTTATCAATGAAGCCAGAAGAAACAAGTCAGTTAACTAGACTACAAGCATGTCTTCAGGACATAAAGACCTAGATGACCTGCAACTTTCTGATGCTAAACTCAGACAAAACTGAAGTTATAGTAGTAGGCCCTAAACATCTTAGAAAGTCACTTTCTGATGATATAGCAGTTATGGATGGCATTGCGCTGGTCTCCAGCACCACTGTAAAGAATCTGGGAGTTATCTTTGACCAGGACATGTCCTTTCACTCCCATGTAAAACAAATTTCAAGGACTGCCTTTTTTCACCTACGTAATATTGCAAAAATCAGGCATATTTTGTCTCAAAATGATGCAGAAAAACTAGCCCATGCATTCGTTCGAACACTGCGTTCCCAGAATGCAGGCCTACTTATGGTTCCTAAAGTCTCAAAAAGCAACAGGAACAGGAGTCAGAGCATTTAGCTATCATTCATGTCCTACCACGGCATGTCACTAACTTAGCTCCTTTCCCCGGAGTCTCTGTGCTTTGTCATCTCGCAGGTTCCCATGGACCCTGTAGGGATCTACAGTCATTCAGGGGGGATTCACCAGGATGAATGAGTCATGTGCCAACCTGGGGAAAGTGGCATATACGTTTGTCACCAGGCAATTTGAGTCACAGATCACCATACATCCTTGTTTCACCTGTGTACATTCGGTCTGGTTGAGTGACCATTACGCGTGCCGAACGCGCTTTCGATGTGGTCTGATGAGGTACTGATCAAAATATATAAATTTAGGTCTGACTGTATGCGCTGACTCAGATAGTTGCATTGAATAATGGCTGTTGCTAATTATCGATCGCAGTGAAATGCCAGACACTGTGGAAATCTGACTGTGAGGTATTGGTGGCATGAGCGCACGACTCCGCCGGTTTACGAAAATCCACGTGCAGGCGCTGGTGCACTTTTACACCGTCGGCGCAGACCAAAATGGTCAAAAATCCCAATACGCCGGCTCATTATGCAGAGACCTCCCCCCTACTGCGCCGCAATGCCCATCCTGGCACACCTCTGTATGCCTTGGTTTACCAAAATACCAAGTGCGCCGTGCGCCTGCCTGCGCTGCTCGAAAATACCACTGTGCCGGCGGCGCACCCTGTGCCGGCAGCGCACCCTGCGCTGCGCCGGCGGAGTTGAAAATAGAGCCCTGAGTTTACAACTGAACCCCAGTGGAACTGTGAGGGTCCACTGGGGTTCCACTTCCATTTGTACACTCTAAAGTTACAGACCTGTGAGAATCACATTTCGAACCCAAGGGTCTCTGGGTCCCATTTTAAAAACCACTGCAGCAGACATCTTATACGAACTGAATTACAGACGCAACAGGATATAAAATGGCATGAACCCAATTCAACAAATCACCAAGTGTCATGTTAGAAGAGACAAATCAGAGCTGGAAGTGGCAGAAATGAATATACAACAATTCTCATTAGGAAAGAAAAGATTACAAATAAGTAAATGGCACCCAGGATTGATGAGGGTTACATTGGGAGAAGGATGTTTTGGCAAGAGGAGAGAGGGGCCAGAGCAGGTTTATGGATGCATTTAGAAACGACATGCAGGTTTATCAGAGAAGATGCATAAAACTAACAGGTGGATGGGCTAAAGCTTAAAAAAAAAATAATAATAATTTAACCTTTAATATTTGTGTTCCAGACCATGGCAAAGGGGTATGAGCACAGAACCACCAGATTCTTGTGGGAGGCAGGCCACCTTGCGGAACAGATCCTTTTCACGCAGCAGTCCATTTTTCATACTGACCTGATCATTTCCATTTCTAGTCCAGAGCTACATGGTCAGTGAAATAATGGTGAGGTGTGACGCTGGTGCAGGATTTCACAAGACAAGGTCCCATCTGCATTTTTTTTGTTGAACAAAAGCAAATCTTTCGTCTTTCAAGAGAAAACAACGGTCCCTTTCTTTAACAGAAACAAACACTTCAGGGTGCATTTTGCTCTCGTTCGCTCACTTTAGAATGTTTGATTTCTGATAAACGCCTGGTGACTTGTTCCAGAGGATTTCTCCCACTCCTCACGTGTTTCTTAATTTGTTGAAGGTAGTTTTCAAATGGAAAACAGGAAATGTCATTTAAGGAGCAGTTGAAGTGGCTGGCATCTTCATGGAGATGAATTAGTCCATGTACATTGTATACAGGAGAGGTCTTTCCATACAGGGCAGCACAGCTGGTGACAAAGTGTTTGATGAGTTCATGAGCATATGTGAGATAGGCATTTCGAATCCTATCATCTGACTCCAGCATTATCGTCATGGCTACTGTTGAAGACAAGAAATGCTTGTACCTTTCAGGGGACAGCACAGTTTTTAATACCACAGGTCCTGTGTATAGCAGAAACTGCTGAAATTCTGTGGCTTTCCACCTATCCTTTTCATGTAGACCACACGGTTGCCGAGCAAATTCACTCGGCATCCTCCCCCTCAGTGCAATCAGTTTTTGAGAGATTGCATCCGTTTGCCTCACAGATAAACAACAGATTTTTGGGCCATGAGTCAAGTAAATTAACAGGCATCTAACTACTCCCGAGCAGACCATATCCATGTTATCTAACACAAATGAACTAACACAAGGGATTCCTCTAGCAATGAAGGGGCTGACATCAGTTTGGTTCCTGTACTCTACTCTAGAGAAACAGAGAAACAGTCATCTGTTCGAGAAGAGCATTCCTGTTCACTAAATGCCATTCTTCCTTCCACACGAGTACCTCTCATTGTACATCTCTCACAACTCTCATAGGAAGTATGACCCTTAACACATTTGAGATATGCCCTTGCTGGCGCATCACAGATGAGAGCATCAATATTGATAGTGTAGGTCTGGCCTTTATGAACTATACCATTGTCTTTGAGATCTTTGTACTCGGTCAAAATGTCTTTCAGATACTCCTCAAGTGGACTTGGCTTACTTTTTCCACTAAACATTGCTGCAATAAAGGGATCAAAGTGGCCACACTTCACCAGTATTGGCCAGAATTGGACTCCACTACTTTTGAATAGTGGGATGCCATCGATGTTTACAGTGAGGTGCACATCATTATTGTCCATCTGACTTAAGTAATGACAGATTCCCTTTTCTAAGCCATAATACTTGTAGTGCCCCCCACATTAGGCTCTGCTGTGTTTTGTTGTGGTGTAGTATCCGGTAATCCACAGGCAATAGGTGCCCTTGCTTTCTTAATGTGGACAATAACCCGGTAAGTGCTCTGTGTGTCACTATGTGTTCTACAGCCCACTGTCTCAGGTCATCTTCAAAGCTGCTGATGATTTCAGCTTCATCATCATTTGGTTCATATTCAGAGTCAGTAGACAAATAGTCCATATCATTGTCAAAATCAAAACGATCTGACGTCCCAGGCACACTGCTACAACTACTCGGACTCCCAGACACACTATCGTTATTATTTTCAATGCTCCAATGTTCATCATCACTGTCAGAATAACATTGAAGTTGATCCATATCTCTTTAACGTTTTCGACATTCTCTCATTTTCATTGTCATCTGTAGACAGAGATGGAGTCTAAGTTAGTTTAGATTTACAATTTATTTGACCTCACACCACCTGATAAAAGGATAAGACTGGTTTAGAAACACCCAACTAAAGCCTTACAATACTCAGTACTCCATTGCATTAAATTGTTATGCATTTGGCTACAAATCCCCACCTGAAAATATTCATTAAACCACACTGAACATTTGTGAAATGTTAAAAAATTATCCCAGCTATGTGTGGTATTTTTTTCATTGAAGCAGAGTGTTAAAACCATGGACCCATAACTATGACAATGTGCAAATGAACCAATGGACCCTTGTGAATCCATTTGGCTCCATTTGTCCATAGACTTACATAGGCCTGCCATAGTCTCTCACAGAAAAAAATATAAATGTTTGCTTTTTTAACAGCATTTCACTATCTCTCATCTCTGTCATATCCATGTAGGGGCTGCTAGCTTATTCCTTTCGCTAGCTTTACAAATTTGGCACAAGGCAAGTTAGCTACTAGCCTCGCTCTGATAGTGATTAGAGATTTAGTGACCGAACAATGTTGTTTGCAATGTTATTCACATTAAAGCTTCTGTAAATATTTAGGCACTGTGGTCGTGTTCAAAACTAATGTGGGCTGATAGGAAGAGATGCAGTGCGGGTTTAAATAATAATAATAATAATAATAATAATAATAATAATAATACATTTTATTTATAGGCGCCTTTCTTGACACTCAAGGTCACCTTACACCATCAATCATAAAAACAGACACAATATTAAAAGAAACAATAAAGCTAAAATGCAAAATACAATTTAAATTAGGCAATGCAGCTGTGATCAGAGGGAGTAAGCTAGTTTAAACAGATGAGTTTTGAGTTTGGATTTGAAATGTGGTAGTGAGTCTGTGTTAAGGAGGTCAGGTAGGAGTGAGTTCCAGAGCTGGGGAGCAGAGCGGCTGAATGCTGGTAACAAGAGGGGCAGGGGGGACAGTGAGATGGATGGAGGAAGAGGATCTGAGAGTGCGGGCAGGTGTAGCAATGTGGAGGAGGTCAGAAAGATATGGAGGGGCAAGATTGTGGACAGCTTTGAAGGTAAGAAGCAGTATTTTGTAGTTGATGCGATATGTGATGGGGAGTCAATGGAGCTGTTGTAAAATAGGTGTGATGTGATGGATTGAAAGGGTGCGTGTGATGATACGGGCGGCTGAGTTTTGGACCAGTTGTAATTTATGGAGGGTTTTATGTGGAAGGCCAAAGAGAAGAGAATTACAATAATCTAAACGGGAGGTGACCAGACTGTGAACAAGAACAGCAGTGGAGTGACGAGTGAGAGAAGGACGGAGCCGGTTGATGTTGCGAAGATGGAAGTAGGCAGACCGAGTAACGTTATTGACATGGGAGGCGAAGGAGAGGGTGCTGTCGAGGATGACGCCCAGACTCTTGACCTGAGGGGAGGGAAAGATGGAGGAATTATCGATGGGAATAGAGAAATTATGGAGTTTGTTTAATGTAGATTTTGTGCCTATTAAAAGAAGCTCTGTTTTACTGCAATTTAATTTAAAGAAGTTTGAGGTGAACCAGGATTTTATTTCAAGGAGGCAGTTGGTGAGGGACAGAGGTGGGGGTGTGAAGTTGGGTTTGGTTGAAAGGTAGAGCTGGGTGTCATCCGCGTAGCAATGAAAGTGAATATGATGTTTGTGGAAAATGCGAGGGGGAGAAGGTAAATAATGAACAGCAGGGGCCCCAGGACAGAGCCCTGGGGTACACCTGAGGTGACGGGGACTGGATGGGAGGTGAATGATTTAAACTGAATGAACTGAGTGCGGCCTGAGAGATATGAATGAAACCAGTTTAGAGGTGTATTTGTAATGCCAAGAGAGGCAAGTCTGTCCAGAAGGATGGTATGTGAAATTGTGTCAAAGGCCGCAGTCAGATCAAGCAGAAGGAGAATGGATAGTGAACCGGAGTCAGCAGCAAGGAGGAGGTCATTAGTGACTTTAAGGAGTGCTGTTTCAGTGCTATGGAGGGGACGGAAACCAGATTGGAATTGTTCATATAAATTGTTGCAGGACAAGTGGGTATGGAGTTGAGCAGCAACTGTTTTTTCAAGAATTTTGTAAATGAATGGAAGATTTGAAATTGGACGAAAATTATTGAGGTTATTGGGATCTGAACCAGGTTTCTTGAGTATTGGGGTCACAGCAGCTGTTTTAAGGGCGGAAGGAACAACACCAGTGGTAAGGGAAGAGTGTATAAAGTCTGTGATAAGAGGAGCCAGAGAGGGAAGGGTGGCTTTAACAAGAATAGTGGGAAGCGGGTCTAATTGGCAGGTTGAAGATTTGGATTTTTGAATGAATTTGGAGACTTCATTGACTGAGGGCAAGGTGAATACTGAGAGTGTATGGGTGAGGGCAATTGAAACTGAGGCAGATGAAGTTGAAACGGAGGTGGATATAAGCTGTTGGTGAATGTGTTCAATTTTCGAAGAAAAAAATGATACCAAAGTGTTACAGAAATCAGAGGAGTACAGGTGGGGAGGGAGTGAATCTGGCGGTTTTGTAATATTTGTAAGTAGGGAGAAAAGGGCCTTAGAATTACCCTCATTTGAACTGATTAAACCAGAAAAGTATATGGATTTAGCTGTAGAAATGCAGTCCTTGTAGTAGAGAATATGATTTGAATACATGTCTTTGTGCACAGTGAGATCAGTTTTCCTGTAGAGTCTTTGTGACGGAGCGGTAGAGACCGCTTCGTCCATCTCCATTCCCGTGGGCCTCTCTCCCTTGCCCAGGAGAGAGACCGCGGCAGCACGCTCATTGTTCCCCGGCAGGACCACAGGAGCGCGGTCCTGCTCAGACTGTTTCCTCACACAATCTCCGGCAGGTCCGCACTGATGTGGTCCTGCTCACATATTCCCTGTCATACACACTGTCGCGGTAGTGCGTTCGAGGGTTTCCCCACATCCCACACAGAACGGTACAAGGACGCTCACCTGCTGATGCTGAGTTGGTCCGCCTCTGGTTCAGGGGCCAAACCAAGGCGCTACCTGGGTGCGGCTTAAATAGCGCATTGGGGCGCGCTGTTAGGCCAGCACGATAACTGGACTGATCCATTTGTTTGGTATTGGGTTGTTTTCTTATTTGCGGGGTTTTGTTAATTATCTAAGAAGCCATATGATGGGCATTTATGTTCTATTCTGTTCTGTTCTGTTTGTACAACATAGTGGTAGTAATTGTGTCATTTTTTCCTGTGTGTTTTACCCGTAATTGTGAAACCACCCCATTTAATTATTGTTGGTCCGCCCGGGGGAGGGGCTATGGGATATATAAAGGGAGCATTTCTGCTCTGCCGGGGGTGTGCGAGTTAGAGCTGGAGTGGAAGCTGGAGTTGTTGTGAGTTTTTTTTGTACATACTCATTTTTGGGTTGTTGCTGATTTTTGGTTCCTGGGAGTTTTTTTATCCTCACTGTAAATATTTTTCCACCGGTTGCATTTTGGTGACAATAAAAATCCACCAAACGGGACTTTTGCGGCTGTGCCATCATTTTTTTATCGCATTCAACGAACCCGTGACAGTCTTTCAAGTTGACGTCCTTTTGCTTTTAACTGTCTAAGAGTGGGAGTGAACCAAGGTGCAGTATGAGTGAATGTGACAGATCTGGTTTTGAGTGGAGCAAGATTGTTTAGAAAGTTATGAAGGCTGTTGACATAGTGTGAGAGTAGTTCATCTGGTGTGGAAAACCTGTCAACACTGGGAAGGCTGTTGATACAAGAAGATAAATTGTCCAAGTCAATGTCCTTAATTTTACGAAAAGTTATATTGCGTGGGGGGTTAGCTTTGGAGAGTGAAAGATTAACACTGAATGATAAAAACATATGGTCTGAGACAGGGAGGGAGTCTGCTTTGCAGTCAACAGGTATAACACCTGAGCAGCAGACTAAGTCCAGCATATGTCCTTTAGCATGTGTAGGAAAATTGATATATTGCTGCAGTCCAAAGCTGTCCAAGCAGGATGTAAAGTCTTTTGTGAGTGTATTATTGGCATTGTCCATATGAATGTTAAAATCCCCCAGAAGTATTATGTTTGGTGAGAGTGTGGAAAGATGCATCAGGAAGGCTGCAAAGTCAATAATAAAATCCTTGTTGGGCTTCGGTGGGCGGTACAGAGTGGCAACAATAGTTGTAGTAGGTCCAGAGAGCTGGCATACAGTTGCCTCAAATGAGTGACAGGAACATTCACAGGGGCTATCTTCTACTTCTCGCGGTACATTATCGCGAGACCTCCCCCTCGACCAGTATCATGAGGTTGAGCGATGTAAACAAACCTCGGAGGAGTAGCATCGTTAAGTGGAATAAAGTCATTCGGCTGCTGCCACGTTTCAGTTAAACATAGAAAGTCTAACTTACGGTCAGCGAGGAGATCCTGCACAAGGTACCCCTTACTCGTGAGTGAGCGGATGTTGAAATGACCGAAGTTGACAGTAGTCCTGCTGTTGGTGGGAGCCGTGTTAGCTGACCTAGCCAGGCGGGCCAGCACACTGTGATCAGCGTGGCGACCAGTGTTCCTCAGTGGACGCCGAGCAGTAGACCAGAAGGATGCCGAGCAGTAGACCAGAAGGACTTGATGGAGTTGGATCCGTCCCACCGGAGGTTCTGGCGGGAGCCGCGGTGAATGTATTTCCGACGGGGAAGGTGTAAAATGTCCGGGTGCTGGAGCAGAGCTGGTGGTGGTGGCACATGCAGATGTAAGCGGAGCTTAAGAAGCTCAGCAACAGAGTACTGGAGCAGTGCTGTCATTGGATGATGGACTAGAGACAGGACAATCCAGGCCAGCACAAGTCACACATAACAAGCCCACATAGTTGCCAGAGCCATGGCAGTAATTTACGAGTAGGAAGACTGGATTTACGAATGTTCAACACATAGATAACAGCTGCAGAGTCCACATGTGATAAAATTACTTAAAAGCCATAAAAGCCGAAGGGGCAGCGGCAGCTAAAACACGCCAGCATTCACTCTTGCGGCCATGATGTGTGCCGCAAGAGTGGTTAGGTTTAAAAACGGGTTTAAAGTAGATTAATACAAGAAAGCTAAAACTGCAAACACTACAAATGTGTAAAATGAGCAGAAAATTAACTAGGCAGTCTATGGGTTGACCGAACTTACCTGCAATTTAGTGCACAATGATTTCGGACGGCTGTGGCTTGTTGTAGAGGTTGTATAGCCTACACTGTAAAAAAAATATGTAATTTAACAGGAAATATTCTGTATTTTTTTACAGATTTTTCCTGTTTTCCAATAAAACAATGAAATGCCAGTAGATTTACAGATATTTTCAGTAATTTTAGGTTTTATGTTTAAAATTACAGTTAATTAACCATAATGTAAGATTACATTAATATTATGTTTTTAATGACAATTTATTGTATTTGTACACCTTTAACTATAATTTTACATACAATTTTCTGTATGTTTTTACAGGTTTACCACCTTTTTCCATAAGACAATGTAATAACTGTAAATTAACAGATACTAGCCATAATTTAAATATTTACCTTTAGAATAACATTTAATTACTAATAATTTATTATTACAGGATTACTATGTTTTTTAAGGGTAATTTAACATATTTCTTTTATATTCAAATGTAATTTTACACAAAATGCAATGTAATTTTACTGATCTTTCCTGATAATGATAATGAAGAAATGTACGTAAAATTACAGAAATCTGTAGTGTTTACATTAAAAATTGCAGTTCATTAAGGATGTGTGGTTAAGGTGATTTTATGTTTTTTTTTAGAGGTAATAAGTAGTATTTGTAAAGTAATTTACTGTACATTACTGTATGAAGACAATTTAAAATACATTGTTTTACAAAAAGTGCACTTTAAATAATGTCATTTTACAGAGAGTATTCTGTATTCTTACAGATTTTTGCTTTTTTAAACTATAAAGTGCCTGTACATTTAGATATTGGAAGTAATTTCAATTTTTACCATTTATATGGTATTGTATTAGTACACATTCCACTGTAATTTTGAATATATTTTTTAGTTTTTTACAGGTTTATCACCATTTTCAAAAAGACAATAACTGTAGATTAATGTATATTAGCAGTAATTTAAACATTTACCCCTAAAATTAGACATAATTAACCATAGTAACATTACATTATTAGGCAGCTTGTCTTTTTTATATTCAAATGTAATTTTACATCATATATGATGTCATTTTACAGATCTTTCCCAATAATTGTAATGAAGAAATGTATATAAAATTACATAAATCCGTAGTTATTTCCACAAAATTGTAGGTTATTTAGCACGTGCGGTTAAGTTGATTTTATGTTTTTTAACCCCGGGTCGGGCCTTTCTGTGTGAAGTTTGCATGTTCTTCCCATGCATGCGTGGGTTCTCTCTGGGTACTCCGGCTTCCTCCCACAGACCAAAAACATGCTCATTAGGTTAATTGGTGACTCTAAAATTGCCCCTAGGTGTGTGTGTGTGTGTGTGTGTGTGTGTGTGTGTGTGTGTGTGTGTGTGTGTGTGTGTGTGTGTGTGTGTGTGTGAATGGTTGTTTGTTTGTGCCCTGCAATCGGCTGGCGACCAGTCCAGGGTGTACCCTGCCTCTTGCCCGTTGACAGCCGAGATAGGCTCCGGCCCCCCCGCGACCCCGAGAGGGATAAGCGGCATAGAAAATGGATGGATGGATTAAAAAAAGAAAAACTGAAATATCACATGGTCATAAGTATTCAGACCCTTTGCTCAGTATTTAGTAGAAGCACCCTTTTGAGCTAATACAGCCATGAGTCTTTTTGGGAATGATGCAACAAGTTTTTCACACCTGGATTTGGGGATCCTTTGCCATTCCTCCTTGCAGATCCTCTCCAGTTCTGTCAGTTTGGATGGTGAACGTTGGTGGACAGCCATTTTAGGTCTCTCCAGAGATGCTCTATTGAGTTTAAGTCAGGGCTCTGGCTGGGCCATTCAAGAACAGTCACGGAGTTGTTCTGAAGCGACTCCGTTATTTTAGCTGTGTGCTTAGGGTCATTGTTTTGTTGGAAGGTGAACCTTGCAGTCTGAGGTCCTGAGCACTCTGGAGAAGATTTTTGTCCAGAATATCCCTGTACCTGGCCGCATTCATCTTTTCTTCGATTGCAACCAGTCCTCCTGTCCATGCAACTGAAAAACACCCCCACAGCATGATGCTGCCACCACCGTGCTTCACTGTTGGGACTGTATTGGACAGGTGATGAGCAGTGCCTGGTTTTCTCCACACATACTGCTTAGAATTAAGGCCAAAAAGTTCTATCTTGGTCTCATCAGACCAGAGAATCTTATTTCTCACCATCTTGGAGTCCTTCAGGTGTTTTTTTTTTTTTTTTTTTAGCAAACTCCATGCAGGCTTTCATGTGTCTTGTACTGAGGAGAGGCTTCCGTCGGGCCACTCTGCCATAAAGCCCCGACTGGTGGAGGGCTGCAGTGATGGTTGACTTTCTAGAACTTTCTCTCATCTCCCGACTGCATCTCTGGAGCTCAGCCACAGTGATCTTTGGGTTCTTCTTTACCTCTCTCACCAAGGCTCTTCTCCCCCAATTGCTCAGTTTGGCCGGACGGCCAGCTCTAGGAAGGGTTCTGGTCGTCCCAAACGTCTTCCATTTAAGGATTATGGAGGCCACTGTGCTCTTAGGATCCCTAAGTGCAGCAGAATTTTTTTGTAACCTTGGCCAGATCTGTGCCTTGCCACAATTCTGTCTCTGAGCTCTTCAGGCAGTTCCTTTGACCTCATGATTCTCATTTTGCTCTGACATGCACTGTGAGCTGTAAGGTCTTATATAGACAGATGTGTGGCTTTCCTAATCAAGTCAAATCAGTATAATCAAACACAGCTGGACTCCAATGAAGGTAGAACCATCTCAAGGATGATCAGAAGAAATGGACAGTTCCTGAGTTAAATATATGAGTGTCACAGCAAAGAGTCTGACTACTTATGACCATGTGATATTTCAGTTTTTTCTTTTTTAATAATCTGCAAAAATGTCAACAGTTCTGTGTTTTTCTGTCAATATGGGGTGCTGTATGTACATTAATGAGGAAAAAAATGAACTTAAATGATTTTAGCAAATGGCTGCAATATAACAAAGAGTGAAACATTTAAGGGGGTATGAATACTTTCCGTACCCACTGTACATGGAGTGTCTTATTCATGTACAGATATTAGTGCTCATTTTCAGGTTGTGGTAAGTGATAAATTGATGAGGTGCACATTAGGAACTGACCAAACTCTGTGTATCCAAAAACCCTTAACTTAGACTAAACTATGTAACATCAGTGGGGCTATTCTTGTAAATTCTGGAAAGTTTACCACTTTCTACAACTTTTTCATAAAATATTGCAACAACTTTTCCTCAGAATTGTTTTGATGCAAATTTAAAACTGTTGTGTGAAGTATTGCAACACACACACACACACACACACACACACACACACACACACACACACACACACACACACACACACACACACACACACACGTGTATATGTATTTTATATATGTGTGTATATATATGTATTTATGTATTTTTTATTTATTTAATTGTTTTAATTAGAAACGCACGTCATTCACCTCATGCAATCAGACTAGGCAGATTCAAATTTCAAAGTTGGCGCCTATTTCCAGTTTGCTTCGTCCCGCTCATAACGACCAACCGACCAAGCAAGTGTCCGTCCAATCAGGTTAATAGTAGGCATGTCATGAGTGATGCACGTGAAAGATTTGCCCTCGTGGGCGCGTGATCTGTAAGGAGGATGTATGAAAGAAAGCCACAACGGACATGTCAACCAAACGCCCCTTTGAGGTAAGTGTCCCAGATAACGCATGTGAACGATATCGTAATTCATTTTCATACCTGGAGTGGACAGCCTTGAAGCTAACGTTAGCGTCCCTCTGATAAATTGCTACCATCCCATAAGCTATTATTAACGGATAGCTATGGTTTTGTGACTAAGTGACTGATGACAGCCGGGTCATTTATTTTACAGCTAAAGTATTAATTGTTAACGCTTTCGGGCAAAGCCTTTTCTAACATGGCCAGAGGTTTGTCCTAATTGTGTTCTCTGCTGATGTATATTCATAAAAGTTGTTATTTGTGATTTGAATGTGGTCCAACTGCCTATCGGATACTGCTTTATCCTCTTGTATCGGACTTTCGACGCGAAGGTAATTGTTTTCTCTGCTGTCTGTAGTTTCATTGTTTTCTGTTGGAAATGTCCTGTTCAAATGTTCAGAAGCAGCTGTAAGGTCATCGTAATAATGCTGTGTGTATGGAGCGGCGTTTTTAGTCATTTTCATGCATAAATCTATTACTTTGAAAAGAAATGCGTCTAGACTTGTAGAGGCGCATGGTTGTGGTGTAGCATGTTATGCTAACGTGTATTGTTAGCATTGGTTGCTAGTATAGTGCATTTACACACGTTATCCATGTCACACAGGAGCTGAAAGCAGCCAGGCAAGAGAGACTGAGACATGTATATGTTTCTGTGTTTCTCAAACACAAGTATGTGGGTTTCTGCATTTTTATTTATTTATTTAGTGTGTGTGTGTGTGTGTGGGGGGGGGGGGGGGGGGGGGGGGGGGATATTTTCACTTCCTCTTGTATCGGACTTTCGGCATGAAGCTGAAAGCTTGACTACGATATAGGGTAACAATTACTCGTGGGCCGGTTAAAAATTAGAATATGTCACGAGTTAAATTGGTGGTGGGGGGGGGGTCTCTGTGATGAAACAGCTGATAGGCAAATTAGTTTTGACCGTTTATCTGCGTGTGCGTTGCGTGTGCGTGCGCCTCGCATGTCTGCTGAGTCTAAAGGGCTGCAGCTGCGTTTGCACAGGCTGCGTGTCTCCTGCTGTCAGCTGTATCGCTTTACACTGAGTTTTCCGTTGATAATGACCGTCAAAATAAAAGCCTTGTTTTAAAAAATGAAGGGATTCTTTGCACATAGACGCTAGAGCTAGTGTTTTTAATTTGAAAACGCTTCCGGTGTGGTCCCAAAAGTGAAACTTAACCTACTGTACCTACCTCAGAAATGGAGAATTGCCTTAGTTTGTGCCTTACAGTCAGTTACTGTGTCTACCTCCTCAGGAATAGAAATTGTTTAATTTGATACACTATTGAAAAGGAGGCAAGAAAATACAGTACAATGGATTTTTTTGTTGATTTTCCGTAACAGAAATTAGAAAAAATTAAAAAAATCAGTCATCTTTCTGGAAAATAATTTTGTTAAAAGAAATCATGAAAAATTGTAATCGTGGACTAAAAATCATGAATCAAACTCGTAACCTGAGTGAATCGTTACATCCCTACTATGATATGAACTACTTAAATGACATATTGGTAGTAAAGAATTTTTGGTACATGTTAATTTGTGAGCTTTTATTAGCTTTGCACAGAGCCAGGCTGACTTTTTTCTCCTGTTTCCCCATATGTGTCTGAGAACTGCTTGTATTGATGTCATGCCTGTAAATAAGGAGACTTCGACATGGAGAAGGTAAGACCATATTTGCTGCTCTGTTAAACTTTTCGTTTTCACTTGAGCAAAT
The DNA here is from genome assembly GCF_039877785.1 of Chaetodon trifascialis. Taxonomy (NCBI): domain Eukaryota; kingdom Metazoa; phylum Chordata; class Actinopteri; order Chaetodontiformes; family Chaetodontidae; genus Chaetodon; species Chaetodon trifascialis. The sequence continues at coordinate 3,127,520 of NC_092062.1, read as the reverse complement.
ATTACTTTTAAGAATATAATGGTGATGGGAGTAATGTGCTGAGTGTAATCTCAAAAGAGAATATTTATCACTCTTTATATCTGCTCTTTTGTGTCTCTCTTAGTTAGGAAGTAAAGTGGCACATTGTTGGCTTTGATAGAAAACAGATACTCCTCGATGCTTCACCTTGCACAGCCAAAGTAAGTGTACACACACACACACACACACACACACACACACACACACACACACACACAAGAAAACAAATTATAGTCCCTCTCCAGTAGCATCGGTTTGTTTTAGGGTTGCTTGGTGCGTGGTATTAGTGTAATATTCCTCCATGTGCCCCTTTTTAACGCATTCCCTCGAGGTCTCTGCATGGCCCTGGTTAGCTTGTAAAATACAATGGGTTCAGAAAATTTTCATTTTTAATATCAATCTAGACTCCATATCCCTTAATGACAAAGTGAAAACAGAATTTTAGAAATGTTTGCAAGCTTATTAAAAATGTAAAATATCACATTGTACTTTTTAGACCCTTTACTATAACACTTGAAATGAAGCTCAGGTTGCTTCCATTTCTCTCAGTCATCTTTGAGTTGTTTCTACACCTTGATTGGAGCCCAGCTGTGGTAAATTCAATTGATTGGACATAATTTGGAAAGGCAGACACCTGTCTATATAAGGTCTCAGAGCTGACAATGCATATCAGAGCAAAAACCAAGCCATGAGGTGGAAGGAAATGCCTGCAGGGCTCAGAGACAGGATTGTGTCAAGGCACAGATCTGGGGAAGGCTACAAACAAATCTGCTACATTGAAGGTTCCCAAGAGCACAGTGGTCCCATAATTCTTAAATCGAAGAAGTTTGGAACAACTAGGGCTCCTCCTGGAGCTGGCCCCCCAGCATAACTGAGCAATTAGGGGTGAGGAGCCTTGGTAAGAGAGGTGTCCAAGAACCTGATGGTCACTGTGTGGAGATGGGAGAAACTTCCAGAAGGTCAGCCATCACAGTAACAGTCCACCGATATGGGCTTTATGGCAGAATGGCCAGATAGAAGCCTCTCCTCAGTGATACACAGGAAAGATGGCTTAGAGTTTTTCTCACAGTCAGAGTCCTTGCCAGATCAGCTTGTTATGCATAATCAAGTTCAAGTTAACTTTATTGATACCCATAGGTAGATTTGTTCCGCAGCAAAACAGGAGAAGGCATCCCACACACCATACCTGTGACATTCGACATCTGGAACAATCCTTATTACTCAACGTGTAAATTTGACGTGAAAATTTTTGGAAATTTCTCTCTCCATATATCAGTTCTTCCTCAGTCCAATCCTTGCCTTTGCTTTGTTTTGTTCTTTTGAACTTTGTTCCTTCCCAGCTTATCTGAGTTCTGTTGTATTGTTGTGCTTTATAAATTTAATTGCAAACTACAACTGCTTAGTAAGTTAAAGATGTGTTGCTGATTACAGCTTGAAGTGGTGATGAGGTCTTAAAATATTTTTAGAAGGTCTTTTGAAAAGGCATTGAAATTAACTTCAGGATTCCTGTAAATACTTTGGTAATGTATGATAAGAAAAAAACAACTCAAATTAGAAATGCTAATTTCAGTTCTCATGTTTGTCTGTAAAACGCCAATAGGTTCACATGGAATGTCTAAACAAATGTCTGTTTTTTCCCTAGATGGACAATCAGAGATATTTAAGGAGGCCCCAGCAGCCAAGCAAGTGAACAGACAGTTTGAAATGATCTGACAACAGTTTCTCACACACAGTATGTATTGCCCAAATTAAATGTGTCTTAAAATGATTTTTACATTTGTTTCTTTTGCAAGAAATAGTTACAAAGTTTAATGGCCATGACCTAAGTCCAAATATTACTGTGCATCTTAATAAGCTGCTCCTGTGCTTGGCAATTGTGGAACAGAGTCCAGCTCCTACTACACATTCATTGCATTGAGAAAAAGGCCTCAAAATTACTCTAATTGCAAATAACATGCAATAAGTAGATTCTGCTATTATATTTTACAAAAACCTATGTAATTATGTCAAATTTTAATCGCCATCCCATGGGGATAGGTTTCTTTTTCACTGCAGTGAAAAAAGAATTCATACCATACATATGCAATGTTGACTTACCTTATGACTTTACACAGCTTTACATGATCAGGATTTTTGGGCCGATAGCTGATCAGTGAGTTTAAATAAACTGATAATGGATCATGATCTCATCGCGTGAGGTAGCAATATGTCTATATCAAAGTATGCCAGCAAACATTGAAAGGCAGGTCGGCCAGCACCATAAATTCCATAAGCTTCCTTGTACCACCCCTTGCCTTCTCACTGTCACGCCTACACGGATGGGCACTGTCTAAAGATGTTTGCTTTAGCATCCGTTTCGGTTAGGGTTGTCCCGATCCGATCACGTGATCGGAAATCGGGGCCGATCATGTGACTGCAGACTCGATCTGATATCGGACGTTATGTCCCGATCAGGTATCGGAAAAATAATATATATATACATATGTATATTTATTGTTATTTTTAATCACATTTACAATATATGGGCTAGTGATTAAAAATAAATGAGAATAAAATAGTATTTATTAAATACCAACGTTTACAGGGCGGGTCTGTGTCTGTGACAGACGCCATTGAACAGCGCATGCGCGGAACACGGCACAATGCAGCAGTTTGTTTTGAAGCTGAGGTGCGTGATATGCTGCTTATGTCTGCTGTGTGGAAATATTTCAAAGTAAACAATGATTGCGCTGGCTCAAATGCTAGTTGGTAACTGTGGCAACAGAAACTCAGAACATACGTTAACATATGTTGTTTCACAGTTTATTAATCACAATAGCAAGGCAGTAGAGGACACACACAAGCGGTAAGAGGTGCATTTGCCCTCTGAAATGATACTTTGTATCACATAACATAACGTTAAGCAATCATCTCACTTCCCTCCACTGATTAGGCCTAATGTAACAGCTGCGGCCAGAGCCAGTTACCATGGCAACACGTCACAACAAGAGATATTAAGTAGTCCACTCAGGCGCTTCTTGTGAAAAACTTACGATTTTAAAGGAAGAAAACAAACATTAACTTATTAATAATTGATTTAACATTTATTTCTTTAGTAAGTGACCATGGTATAAGCGGGATGCCCTTCGAGGTGTCCATTATCAGAAATGAAAGCGAAGTCCATTCATTCATTCGGTTCACGGTTATTTTATTTCTGTGTTCTGTTCTGACTTGAGACTGTAATTCAAGCTACTTCATAGAAGTACAACACACTGCACTGCATTGTGCATAAGTGTTACATGTTAATATAAGAGTCATTGGTTAAAAAAATAAAAAATAAAAAGGACATCCTGGATCTTATTCTCTGCTCTTAGTTCGTTTCATAATGTTTTATAGAAGTATCGGATCGGGACTCAGTATCTGCAGATATTCAAAATCAGTTTCTGTGTTTTTTTTTTTTTTTCTTTTTCCGTGCTCCGTTTCTGGAACTCGGCATGCTCCTCCTTGTGTTTCTTATCCAGGTGCCTGATTAAATTTGTCACGTTGAATCCTTTTACAGATGCTCCCCCACGAGGTACTGTAGCATTTCATAGATTGCAGATAGCTTGTGTTTTATCTGTCTCACTCACTTTGAAGAAGTTCCACACCACTGACATGTTTGTTTGTATCTGACAGCATGGATGTTGCGTCCAACAGCTAATGATTCTAGATTCAAAAAACTTTATTGTCCGTCACATAGTGACAGGAGTCCAAACCAAAAGCCACAAAGATGGATAATAAAGTTTTTTCAATTTTAAATCATTAGCTCTCAGATACAAACAAACATGTCTGTGCCATGAAACTTCTTTGGAGTAAATGAGACAGATAAAACACAAGCCATCTGTAATCTATGCAACAGGAGCATCTGCAAAAAGTTTCAACACAACAATGTCATTGATCGAATCGGTGAATTGAGACATTACGGCTGATCACAGAAATTGCATAAAATGCCAAATATCAGATCGGCGTAAACCCTACTTATAAAAAATGTAGACATCCTTATTTATCTTCTTTACGTTGAGTTGACTGCGGTCTACCACACAGCTTAATCCACCAGAGACATTTAGCTCTGTTTAGATGTGGTTTAGGAAATGGGATGTCGGGGATGAAATATACCCCATCGCACCTCATATCAGAGTTGTATTACCCCTGCACATCCCTTTTGATGGCTTCTGGGCGAGGTCCATCTGTCTCCAAAAGTTGTGTATGGCAACTTGTATCTTGAGAAATTGCTTTTACACTTAGCTTCTATGCTAACGACTGCTATGAGAGCAGTCAGACTGGATAATGCAGTAAAACGAAATGGCAATTTGGTCTGATTATCAGGCTAGCAATGCATTAAGTTGAGTATGTGCAGTCAACTCACACTGCATACTCAAAAATTCTTGATAGTTTAGTATACATACGGGCGTTTCCTGCTTACATAATCCACATACTATGCAGCTGGATCACTACATAATTAATCTAACATGCTTTGTATGAATAGTACATGGTAGTACATGGTAATAGTACACACAATAGTAATACAGTATGATGGACAGAATGACAGCTCCTCAAGTGAAGCCAAAACATCTCAATCACCCCCCTGGTGGCTGGCTGTAGTATAGGACTTAAAGTCCACCCTCTCGATGTTGTCAAGTGGAACATGGGCCAAACTCAAAAAAACTCCCGAGTACGTGTTTATTATTTTAATTAAATTGTTTTGTAGGTAGGTAGGTAGTTCTTATGCTGATGTTACCTATAGATGAAGGGTGTTTCCAGTTTTGCCCTGTATATGGAGGTCTAGTCAATGTAACTTACTTGTTGAGGACAGGAGCAGCTGCTGAAAGCTGATCGGATTGTGACTGAAAACTTGTCATTTGGGCCCAGGGTTAAAAATACTAAAGTGAAGTTTTTACAGATATTATCCTTAAATGTACATATTGATGTATTTTGATGTACAGTGTTTAATTTTCCATTGTCCAATTGTTTAAAATAACTAATACTGTAAATGTGCAGAAATTCCTATTTGATTAAAGGTGCATATTTTGCTTATACATTGTGTCATTGTTTTTGTACTCGGGGAAACCACAATAATGCAGCAAATCAGTGTAGATGGACAAAACAGTTTCATGAAATGACTACTAAATACTCTTAATTTACAGGGATTCGCCTTAAATATAGCTATTTTTGATGTGTTTTTAATATATTCTGCTTTTTTTCTACTGTCCAATAAACATATTTAAATCTCGTAATTCTTTAAAATTAATATTTAAAATTAAAATTAATACTGTGAATGGGCAGACATTCATCGTTCGTTTAATGCATTTTTAGCATTTTTATACATTATTTCTTAGAGATTGTACATGAAAGAACAATAAATAAACAGGAAATTACTCTAGGTAGACGAGACCACTCCATTAAATAAATACTAAATACCCTTAATTTAAAGAGAGAGGCATTAAATGTAGCTATTTTCGATGTATTTGTAATGTATTTAGCTTGTTTTTCCACTGTCCAATGGTTGTTTTTTAATATACAAATTCTATAAAATGACAGATTAATACTGTTAATTTGCAGACAGTTATCCTAAATTTTATGAACCTAGTTCTTTTTTATGCATTCTAACTTTGTTATTGTACATGGAAAAAATTGTATTTTAACATGAAGTTACTGTGGATAGACTTGGCTATTTCCTAAAATAAATAATGTATACTGTGAAATTACAGAGATTAATCTGAAAGGTATCTGATTTTAATGTTTTTTACTGTAATATGCATGTTGTTTTACAGTATAATGGGCATTTATCACTGTAATACACTGCATTTTAATTAAATTTGACTGTAAAAATCAACTTTTTTTTACAGTTATTGTATGTAGTTCTGTGATATGGTTATTTACTGTAATTTTACGGTATCTGTCTGGAAACTTTGCTGCCAGTGCTCTTACCGTTTTTTTACAGTTTTTAATAATACTGTAAAATTACAGAGATTAACCTGAAGGTTATCTGTTTTTTAATGTTTTTTGACATATTATGTATTATATTTTACAGTATAATGGGCATTTATCAACTATTATATGCTGTATTTTAATTATATTTGACTGTAAAAATCTGCTCTGTTTTTTTAAAGTTATTGTACGTACTTCTGTGATATTGTTATTTACTGTAATTTTACGGTATCCGTTTGGAAACTTTGCTGCCAGTGCTTTTACCGTTTTTTTACAGTTTTTTTTTTTACAGTGTACGGTGCACAGAGCCACGCGGCCGTTTGAATTCACAGTAGATAAACACCTGGGCAAATTGGAGTGGCTCTTACGATGTACGTTATGATGATGCAATGCCTCGGCCAATCACAATGGCATTGATTGTTTGTTTTTTTTTCCCAATACACTTTTATTCAGTTTGTTGTGTTCAACAGAACAACACATCGCTATTTTAGAAAGGAAAAACAGGAAAATGTAAACAAAGAAAGTATTACTTTTAACTCTTTTAAAGAGGGGCATCCAGTGCAGCTAAATATTTGCATTTTTGTAGAGTGGATAGTTTGTTTTTTGCTTTTTTTTTTTTTTTTCCCAATACTGTGTAATGAGAGAATCACTGGATCTGCATAATTTTTCTGTTGGTGTGATGGGCAGCACAGAAAAGTAGTAGAAAACAACCTGCCACTGTTTTTAACAGCAGAGCAAAATCCCCTGTTCTGGCAATTTTGTGCTAAAAAGCATAGAGTCGTTCGTTGTCTGCAGACAGACTCCCCCCTTGCTGTCTCAAGTGTGAGATAACAAGAAAGAGCCCAGAGCAGGAGAAGTTGTTAGATTCTATAATACATTATCTTTGTAGACAGGATGACTTTTATTATCAGAACAATGTCAGCACAACAGGCACGTCGTAATGTGTTGAACAATCAGGACAAAAGATTCACTTAATCAGTGCATAATAACATACTGTATGTGATGTCACAGTCAGCAGATTATGGCACATGCACACACCTAATCATATGACATGGTTATTCATTTCACTTGAAGACAGTTAATGCTTATGATTGAGTAAAAGAAGATGAATAGTAAGAATTCCCATTACATTCCTCCATTTGAGCATATTACGCTCACAAATTACTGTAAAAACTAAAAAATTAAATAAAGTAATCAGTCAGCAATGGTGCTAGATTAACAATTAACAACTAAGAAAATTTATGAAAACTAAAAAAATGTCTAAAGTGATCAAAGTAAGCAATATTGCTAGATTAACAATTAACAATTAAGAAGTAATCAACGTAAGCAATATTGTTAGATTAAACAACAGTGTTAAAAAATCATGAAGATTAGCATGTGGTGGAACCCAGTCCAGAGAGGAAGCATCTTCCGACTGAGTAATGAACTGTCCTACACTCTAAAAAAAAAAATGTAATGAGTTGACTCAAAAAGGTATGTTGACTTTTTGCATGGATCTTTTTAAGTTGTCCCAACCTCATTGTTAATTGAGTAATCAGAACTAGTCCATCCAAACAGGGCCAACTTAAATTGCCATATAAATATAAAGCTATATCAAGTTGAATCTAATTGTTTTTTTGTATATATTACTCAATTTTTCACATTGGCACAATGAAAGTTTTTTTTATATATTCAAGAGATAAATCAAGTATTGTCTACTTAATTACTTAATTCAATAATTGAAATGTTGTTATCTCATCATTACAATTTAAGTTGTTGTAAATGTATACATAAACATTTTCCACTCAAAAATGTCCATGCAAAAAGTAAACATATTAATTATATTATATGCAACTCATTTTGCTCAAGTTGAGGGAAAGAATAAAGAACAACCATAATTCACAATAAAACAGTTTATTATATGAACATTTTGAACAAATTAAGTGCAAATATTAATAACAGCACCATCAAAACATGCTACTCATAGTTCTCTAATTTTAGAGCTGTTTAACTTGCATTTCCATTTTTGTAATGAATTGCTGCTGCTATTTTGGTCAATATTTTTTTTTAATCTGTTAGTGTGTAGTTCTTTGTAGTGCCAGCTCTAGATTCAAAAATGAGTTGGGTCAGTGACTCCAAGCGACTGACTCTTATTGAGGTAGAAGGACATTTCTAAGTTTTGGTGAACTTTGGCAAACTTTGCCCAAATTAAGGGCAAACATAGCACCATCAAAAGTACTTAACATTCTGGGTCATCTGAAAACAATAAACTTGCCAATATTCCAGCTCTCCAGACATGACAATTAACTTAAACGACCCAAATAACATGAGCGGCAACCATCTCAGATGTGGGCTGGAATGACATTTCACTGCATAATCTAGCAACAACTTGAATAGCAGGTCCATCAAAGCACAAATGAGAGGTGTCTATTGTTGATTTTTAGCTTTGAGGCTCAAACGGCAGCAGCTTTTGTTTTAGAGATGTGACTTTGGGGCTGCATTTCTGACAATCTAGTTTCAGGAACACCTTCTGAAATACCTCACAAGTGTACTTCAGCTCTCGTGGGTAGCTCAAATTAAGGGCCTAGATGAGGCCCATCAGCAAAGCACAGGCCCTTGGCACATCCAACCCTTGCAGGACTTCTGTGCCCTCTATCATGATGGTTGCACTGGCTGGATCAGATGCTGCAGTACCTTTGGTGACTAGGATCTTCATCACCCGGCTCTCAAGATCTCCGGTTTGGCTCTCAGAATCCTGAAAGCAAGAACATCAGAGACAAATATCAGCTGGCACACTCAATTCATCTACACAAAAAATATGTTAAATGTCCTGTAAATGGCATCTTTTGACTGCCAGTCAACATGTCAGAGACTTAACCTATACTGTACAAACAATGTCCTGTCGATGATGCCTGCCACCACAACCACAAAAAACAGATACTGCTTTTGCTTTTGTTTTTTGTTTTAACATGCGAAAGGCAGACATATGGAAGAGTATCAGGACCAATGGAAAATAAAATTTAAGGGACAATTTCTGACTTCTTTTGTTGAACAAATAAAAACAAAACAAAACAATTTTTTTTGTTTGTTTGTTTTTTAATTGCCAGTGTCCCAAATACTTTTCTGTGCAAATGCTGTAAAAGTTCTCTGGAGAATTTCACTTCAATTTCAAGGTGTAGCAAGGGGATTCACTTTCATCTACCACATATTCAAAAAGACTGTCCTCATTTTCCCCAAGGTAGACCACTAAGCAGCGAATGGCAACCTCTCTGTGAGTTTCAACTGAGTTGATCTGATGGAGAATTCAAAGAAAAAAGGTCAAGTAGAAGCTTTTTTTTTCTTTTCTTTTTTTTTTTTTTTACAGTGGTTAGTTTAGTTTCTCAAATTGTAAATATATCACTCACCTTCAGAAGTTCCATGATTTTCTGGATCTTATATTTGGCAGCCCCTCCTCTTGACATCACCAATGGCATCAGTCTTGGTATGCAATGGTCCAGATTTGCCATAAACTCCAGATTGGCAGTGGTTATTCTTTCATATTCTTCCTTGATCTGTGTGACACAAAGCAACATGGTACAAGAGATATCAGAAATCATACTCCTGCCAAACTGCCTATTCTAAATACAACAAAATACAAAAACATTAACCTGCTCAGGAAGAAATAGAGCTGGCCGTCGTTCCTTCAAGTCACTGACAGGTGGAGCCAGAGTGACAATCTCTTGTCTCCGAGTGGAAAAGGTCCTTTCCATTTTCTCACTGATGATGTGGGAATTATTTCTCTTCTTTACCTCACTTAGAAGATCCAGTCTTTGTTGATCAAGGTTTTCTTTGGTTTCTGGATGGATGCGGTGGCAGGAAGTTTGCCTCACCCTTCCGAGCTTTCTTCACATTCTTTGCAGGCGTCTTCTCATTAGCTCGCTTTTTTTGGAGGGAGTTAACATCAAGCTCCGGGCACCCCAAACCCCTGAGTTTTGATCTGTAATTGCCCATTTTAAATTTGAGTCTTTGTTGCCATCCGTAACATCCATTGTAGGACCCTGTTTCTTTCAGGCAAGGATGTTTTCGAATCAGCGCTTCTGCTAAATCAGCAAATTGTGCACTTGTAGGATAAGCAACATACTCAAAGATACTTTCAGCTAATCTCTCAAGGATGTCTGGTAGGATGGCAGTGGAGCTGAGTGGACATCCATCTTTATTGAAAGCTTCATTACCAGCTGCTAGCATAAGCTCTGTGTCACTGCGGAAACGTGGTATCGGAAATGTGGAGGGCCAAGACTTTGAGCGGAGATTTCCATGCTCAGGTAATGACAGAATCATTGTATCACCAGATTCAGATGAAGCAGTACTTGCAGGTTGAGTAGAGCTGCTGGCTGCACCTGTGTCGGAGCTGCTGGCAGCACTTGAGTTGGATCTATCCAGGTCAGTGTAGGGGAACTACCTTAATTTGATGTTGCATTCGTTGATAAAATGACGGGGCACCACCTTCCTCAGCTAAGAAAGACTGCAGAAATTAACTGCTATAACGCTGATAAAATACTAACGAATGAACTAACAATAAACCAGTCTGATAACCTGAAGTGTAAATTCTGGATACAGGGATCGCATATATTCAGTTCAAAAGGACACCGTCTAACCAGGACTTATATCAAAATATAATTTATTAAGCAGAATTATGGATAATGAGTGATATATCATGAATGGTACGACAGAAGATATGAGGTGATATGACAGAACACAAAAGAAACTTATGGCAACGCAACGGTAAAACAAGTTTGGCGATAGTGAGAAGTAGTTGTAAGGGGATAATAGGGACACGAACGTAAAGTTAAGGGATTAAACAAGCATTTGAGAGAATTTGGATAAATTAGCAGTATCTTAACCTCACGGACCAACTCTTATTCAAACCCGCTGAGCATGCCTACTGGATTGCTGGCGTCCCGGTGAGTTCTGCTCCGAACTAACTCGAAGATGCCCAGGTGCTCGTCCGTGGCACGATCTGCTCGGTGGTCTGGTGGGAGGCCCAGGCACACCAAGGTGAAGAGCTGATGTTGGACAGTGATGTCTCTCAAACTGGGTTCTACGGTGTCGGTTACAGATGAGGGACGGCTCCGGATGGTTGTTAACCCAGACCAAGGATCAACAGCTGGCTGCAGGGTTTTGGTTCAGTTGAGTCCGTGAAGGACTATTTTAGACTGATAGTAACAAAATTGATAGTCTCTTCGATGGCCGATCGAAGAGGGTCTACAAAATTATTATTATTTGACTAAAATTTACAGACTAAAACAAAAATGTGTGGCTTAGAAAAAGGAAGGTTTACGGCAAAACTATGAAACACGTCTTCGGAAAATTAAATCACGCTACTCGGTTTGGCTTTTGCGTAGCTCGAAGACGGGAAAAACTTAAAGAGCAAAACGACTGTACAAGACTAAGATAACTAAGAAGTAACAAACAAAACTAAAACAAACTAAAACATAATTTAAGACAAGACTGAGTAACGCGCACTGAATTCATGCTGCGGCTGCAGACATTTAAATCTCGCTCCGGGGTGTGTCTAATGGGCAGGCCGTCACACACGTGAGACGGTTTGTGGCGCACAATGTAATCTCGCCTCATGGAGCTGGAATTAATTAATGATTCATATGAGGGGCTCATCTGCTTCTCACTATAGTGAGATTTTCAATGACATTTCAACATTGTTCACAACATGCGTTAGGCAATTCCTATGATTGGATGACAACGTTAAATGATAATCATGGTGACAATTTATAATACTCGTCCTAATATGAATGATGACTCAATGTATAACTAATACCAAAATAAAGATAAAGAAATAGAGAAAGGCAGACTATATTTGCCAAAATGATTATCACGATTACGGTTACTTATCGATAAATGTGTCAAGTCAAGCATATTCAGTCTGGCGGGTAGGAACCTCTGGATGGCAGTATGGTTTTATGGTGACAATTCAGACAAACTTCTATAAAACCGTTAAAATCACAACTTTGTCATACTTCAGGTTAGAGATACTGGGAAAACACCAATATTATGCGTACAGTGAGTCCTGCAGGGTGAAAACATCAAAAGTTAAGTTTAACATAAAAGTCTGGTTAGCTTGGAGTATTGAGAAAAAGCACACAAACATGTGTCACCAGTTGCTTCAATGGATGTCCGGTTTACGACCCATCAGCATTTGCTGATGTTTGTGGATTCCTCTGAGGCATGCCATTTGTCTCTTCAGACAGCTTTGTTGTATTGAGTCCTTGGGGCTATTGGGGGAGTAATTAGCATTGAGTGGGACATCCTGGGTAGGAGATAGGCATTGACTTTTTGGCTCTCTTTCTTCAGTGTGCTAGAAGAGTAGTTTACTGAGCCAGACATCCTGTCTCTCTTTGAAATCAGATTGCATTATAGGTAAACCAGATGGTCTATAATTCAATCAGTTTACAGGGTAAACACCTCCATTTCCCTTGAGTATCACCAGAAAAGGAGGGAAAGAAGGGGTCAGTTGGAGGCCGGTTTTGCTACATCAGTTACAACGAATCGGAATGAGGAGAGTTCAGCAATATGGACAACCTTAATTGTGTCTTTATCTTTAAGATCTTTTGTTGATGTAAGAGAAAAAAACTCTCCTCCAAAATCAACATCCTTGTAATGTAGGGTAAGCTTCCCTGCTTCCAATCTATATTTCTGTTGCACAATAGACTCTAGCTCATCTACTGTATCTGGTACACCACAAGGCAGTTCAAGCTTGTCAATTATATGGTCTTGAACAATAACACGAAGTGCAGCAGGTTTACTCAGGTGAGATGTCTGAACATCTGTAAAGAAAAAAATACATTACATGACACATATATTTAACATTTTTCAGAGCCATGAACCTCATTAAGAATAACATACCAAGAACATCAGGATCAGGAAAATCCATTTCCTCAAATATTGCATTCAGCGTTCTTTCAGCAGGGGAAATATTTTCTGAAAATGTATAGCATAAAGAGAAGAAAACAGTAAATATATTGTTAGCTGCTTCATATCATCTTGTAAAAAATGTGTCAGTTTAACAATCCATTGTATGTCATTGAGCACAATGAGAGTTTGTACCTTGGGATTGCTTGTTTGCTGTGAAATCTGTCATCTTTTGCCATCACTAGATAACACAGAGACAATGTGAAAAAGTGCATCTATGGTAAGTACAGTAAATGTATCGCTTACGAGTGACCATACGCTTCCCCGCAATTTTGTATGCAACTAAAGGGAATATATCAGACAACTGAGCTGGCTCAAGAACTTTAATACTTCTCGTATTCTCAAGCTCATAGCTTCCAAGGTGCTCAATGTACCAAGCATCTAAGCATTCCACAATATAGCCAGGTTTACCATCAACAACCACAATCTGAATCAGCTCTCCAAAATCAGGGAGGCCACTTGTTGAACCATTAGCTAAGATCATTCCGGTGGCATATCTAGTTCCACTGTAACACACTGTGTTAGTCAAGTGAATACAAGACTTACCAGGGTACCTGGCTTCCACTGCTGCCTTGATGTCCTCTCTCAGCACAGTCAAATCTACCTCGGACAGTTTGGTCACCTGTAATGAAGGTTGGACAACCTTACTGTCATGTAGATGATAGGCAATCATCATCTGATGCTTCACTGAGAGAGAGAGAAGAATGTTGTGGAACGAGTGAGTATGTCTGACAACACGTTTAAAGAAACTGTGTTTCGCTTCAAACTGCATTGTCCACAGTGAAACAAGTGGTCCAAAAGCTTTTATCAACTGAGGGTAATGTTCTTTGTAATGGTGCTTTGGAGTGAGTCTTTGACCAGGAAAAGCTTCACAGAATCTGTGTCGATGCTCTGATATCTTACTGTCCAAGAAACAAATAGTCTCTTCTGTATGGAGAGGGGCTACAACAAGTTCTACTATGTCCTTGAGGTTGAGAAGAACCTGCCATGTTGGGTCACTCACCGGTATCCTTTTGCCAATGATGAAAGGGAGGAGTCGCAGCAAAGCCCAATTTTCATGTGCATTCCCACCAACCGTTTTTTTTACAGCAAAATTAAGGGGCACTGGTTGTGGTGCATCCTTCTTATCTGTCCACTTATATGGAAACTCTCTGATCAATTTATTGAGCTCTGAGAGAGTGAAATATTTGTTCTTAATCAAAGTATCTATGCACAGTGCTACTTCTTTTGGTATGACACCTATAAAAAGATCATGCAGCAAATCAGGGGGGTAGCCTGACAGAACATCAAAGTACTTAAGTTTTTCTGTTAGTGGACATTGTCGCTTTACACCACAGCTATGGTGCCCACTCACCTGTGCAGTCTGAACATGCACTGCGTGATCTTCTTTGGTCCGGGAGGGAATTTTCCTGTTCGAACCTCACAGTCTTGCAATATGGAGCGTTCTCCAAGACACCATCTACAGAAGTATGAACCTGAGAAACTCTCAACAAATCCACTGATGGAATGAGCGCCAAGGTTGTCTGCAATGACAGAAAAGACAGTACCTTTAACTTGTCTGCCAAGAGAGGGAATGTAAAGTCCATCCTCCTCAAGGCTAGCAATATCTTTGAGAAGTGGCTCCAACACAGCATTCTATCCATATTGTTTTATGTCCTCAGATTTGCACAAAATGGCTAAAAATATTGAGGTCAGTGAGGACCGGAGCAGTGGTGGTACATTCGCAAGAACCCAATAGACAGCAGTGATTTTATGCTTTTTTCTCGATGTTCCAAGTGGATTGCACACTTCAAATTCATCCACATATAAATTGAGAGCTATTGCTAGATCATTTTCAGAGAATAATTTATTAGCTTTAAAGTGGGTACCATCATGAAATGATGTGTACTGAGTGTCTGTGTTTTCTGTGTTTTCTTAAAGAACTTTTTTTAAAGAAATTCTCTTTAAAATATTCATTTCTCTTGACATTTATGCTTTGCAAAACATGACTGCAAAATTTCTTTCATAACAGGACCAGATGCAGAACTAAAAATAAAATTTAATTCTTCAACCATTTCATTAATACACTGTTTGGGCACATTAAATATGCTTTCCAATTTCAGAAAGAGGTGGGCGAGATTGGCTTCAATTATGTCAGGCAATTCTTTACTTTCTTCATCATAGCCCTCTCCACACTCAATATCTTCATCATCAGGATCATCCCCTGCATTAACAAGATTCACAGACCTATGTACAAGCTCAGCTTTGAAGTCGTCCAGTGTGTGTGGAGTATGTTTGCGTGTCCTGTGAGAAGCAAAAGTACCATAAATGTTCGTTTTGAAATGGCAGTTTTCAAAAACGCATGTGATAGTTTCATGTTTTTTCAAATGACGGCCTATATGCTCAAAGTACTCCCTCTCTGTGGTAATGGAGCTTAGGGTACAGCATGGGTATTTGAATGACAAGATATCATTCACATTCGCTGTTTGATAAGATGAATGACTTCTTGTCATGTGCGATTTAAGGCTGGCCCATGTTTTGAAAGAGCAATAGCATTCCCAGTAGAGGCAAGGCAATTGCCCACAATGCACATGTCGTAGCCTGTAGTGTTTTAAAGAATCAATGTTTGGCTTCATTCTCAACAAGCACCAGTTTTCGTGTGCATTACCTCTTACACTTTTTCGTGATGTGAAATTTGGGGCAATGGGTTGTGGACAGTTTGTCACTCCATTTGAAAAGAAAGCAACGGATGGAATGGTTGAGCTCCTGAAGAGAGATGTATTTCTTCCAGATTAACACATCAAGACAGAGTGATATTTCCTCAGGTACAATCCCTTCAAGCAAATCATGCAAAGCATCTGGGGGATAACCTGATGTAGCATGAAAGTGACTGAGTCTGTCTGAGATGGGACACTGTCTTTTAACTCCACAGTGATGAGCTTCTGCAAGATCAGACAGTGCTACTTTGACATGCATGGCATAGTTGGACTTAGTCCGCAGAGGAAACAGTCCTTCTCCTACTTCATGGTCCTGGATCTGTGACCGTTCTCCAATGCAAAAGCGACAGAAATGTGAAGCTGAAAAGCTTTCAACAAACCCACCTATTGAGTGAGCACCAAGATTGTCAGCGACTCCAGCAAGTACAGTGCCCTTGACCACTTTACCCAGACTTGGAACGAAAATACCATTATTTTCAAAGGACTTCAAATCTTTGAGCAGTAGGTCCAAAACTTTTGCGTAGCCATACTGGTTGACATTATTTGCCTTGCACAAAATGGTTAAGTAAATGGAAGTCAGTGTAGATCTCAATGGGGCAGGTATGTCTGCAAACACCCAGTACACAGCTGTGACTTTATACTTCTTGCGGGATGTTCTCAGAGGGTTGCACACCTCAAAGTCATCTATGTAAAGGATGAGTGGGAATTTAAGTTCATCCTCACATAAAAAGGTGGTCTCTCTTAGTAAAGGTCCATCATTAAATGACTTGTATCCTGAAGAGACTTCAGATGGTCTTTTGTGTTGTAATATGGTGTTTTGAATGTGTCTCTTGTCCACAAGTTGAGATAATAAAGGGAGGATCGGCACATACTGGAGTTTTTTTCTCTGTACTGTCAAGTATGTACTCAACTGGTTCAGTTGATGAGAGATGATCCTTCCTAAATTGCTCTCTCCTGAACTGACTGCTAAGGGCCCATCCACTCGTAAAGCAGCACAGACAGGGCTTAGCTGGCAAAGGTCTTTGACGAGTTCTGATATTACTGAGTCTTCAAACGTACAGCTATGTTTTCTCAAAGTGCTCAGAATTAGCTTAAGCTAACTGGGCCCGGTGCCAACTCCGTGTTGCTAACGTGAGTAAACTAATTGATAGCATTAAGCTAATATCTACACTACATGATTGTTTATGCCGCCACGGCTCACTGGAGAGCCTGCCCCCGCTGCTGAAAAAAATCCTAGAGGAAACACTGCATATTATACATACCTCATGTCAATGTGCAGGATACTGGGGGTGGGGGTTGGGGCGGGGCGGGGCGGTGGGTCAGCCCCAGAACTGGTAACAGAGTGGTCTATCGGTGAGTCTCTGCTTGTGTAGGACAGAGAGGACGTGAAGAGAGGGCAGAAGAGAGGGCAAATAGTGAGGGTCTACATACATAGACTCTGCCTGCAACAGAAATAAGAATGAAAAAATATATATTACACAAGAGAAGTGATCAGACATGTACCTGGGAAGACAAATATATAAGGGATTATGTATAGTTCAGAGCTTGTTATGGAGAAATAAACCCAGACAAGGTACAAATTAAACATAAGTTAAATATCGCGCAGTTTCTCTGTGCTCCTCTGATCAGAGCGGTCTGTCTGTCTGTTATACCTGACAAGGGTCTGTTATACAGAAATAACAGACTGTGTACTTACCTCACTAAAATAAAGGCATTGGAATTGCATAAATTAATATTCATGCTTCATAGAATAAATTAAAAAAATTATGAAAACATTTATTAAACACTGACATTCCAACAATACCCAATATAAAATATAATAAATTCAAAAATGTTTTACTTGACCCCATAATTCATTTAAAATCTTAAGTGCAGCCACAGTGGGTGTTTTCACACATAGTGGCAGGATACAGTGATACTTTGTTCATTTTACAGCATGTTTGTTTTCACTCTGGTCCAAACTCAGCACCGCTGGATGAGCGTCATGTTTCCATGACGGCTGACTTGAAAAGACGTGCGGTGCGTCATGTTTACATATAGAACGTCTCTGTTTACATGAGTCCCACTGCTGAAAAATCCAGTGGAATATCATTTTTTTTTTAAAATCCAGGAACCATTAGGTTTCTAATGGTCTAATGGGAATTGGAACCCCATTAGGAACCATTAGAAGAAACCATTAGGAACCTACTGGTCCCATTAGGATGCAAAACCATTAGAAACCTAATGGTACCATTAGGACATTAAACCATCAGGAACCATTAGGTTTCTAATGGTCTAATGGGAATTGGAACCCCATTAGAAACCATTAGAAGAAACCATTAGGAACCTACTGGTCCCATTAGGATGTAAAACCCTTAGGAACCTAATGGTACCATTAGGATGTTAAACCATTAGGAACCATTAGGTCTCTAATGGTCTAATGGGAATTGGAACCCCATTAGGAACCATTAGAAGAAACCATTAGGAACCTACTGGTACCATTTGAATATAAAACCATTAGAGACCTAATGGTCCCATTAGGATGTAAAACCATTAGAAACATAATGGTACCATTAGGATATAAAACCATTAGAGACCTAATGGTCCCATTAGGATGTAAAACCATTAGGAACCTAATGGTAACATTAGGATATAAAACCATTAGAGACCTAATGGGACCATTAGGATGTAAAACCATTAGAAACCTAATGGTATCATTAGGATATAAAACCATTAGAGACCTAATGGTCCCATTAGGATATAAAACCATTAGGAACCTACTGGTCCCATTAGAATGCGATACCATTAGAAAGCTACTAGTTCCATTAGGAGCTAAAACCATTAGAAAACTGGTCCCATTAGGATCTAAAAAATTAGAAAAACATACTGAGAAACCTACTGCTGCAACAGAAATTATAGCAGAGTCCTAACACTGGGCCCCAGAGACATGTCTATACATATATGTAATTCTGTACACTGTAAGAAAACAAGAACCCTAAAATTAAACTATTGCTAACAATATAACTGATTCAAAAAAAATTAAACTTTCATTAAAGGTTTTGGAGAAAAATACTGTTATTCTACAGATTTTTCTAACACCTTCAACTAAGTGTGTGAACACATGTTTAAGATTGTAAACTGCTTTAAAAAAAAGATTAAAATCATCTGTAACTTGCAGTCTTTGTGTTTGGATTGAATGCTTAAATATGTAAAATAAAGTTAAAAACCTGCAGAAGTACAAGCTGCAATATTTAATGATTCAGTTTTTGTAGAATTGCAGTTTTTTTTACTACTGTACTGACTAAAAATATCGTGTTAAAGGTTACTGTGAAGTATCCTCAACTGAAAACATACTTAGGAAATACAGAATAAATATATCTAAAGATTTTCACTGTTTCAATTAAAGTGGGGTTGGGAACTTAATAACAAATAAAATGTACACCACTATTTATTCTACAACTCCTTTATTTGATGTATTCAGATGTAAATTGACAATATCAACCAGTTATTCAAGAAACTGGAACTTAAAAACTAAAAACTATTTCTCCATGTGTCTATCTTGTCTGTTAGCAGTACTATCGCTTCATACCATAGTTCTGATAATATTTGTGGACAAGCATTACAGTCTTAATTCAGAACCCCCACTATACAGTGTGTTATTAAGTCAAATCAAAACATACTACAACAAAAGGTCAATGAATCTGTACCAGAAGTGACAATGCAACTTAGTAGATAAAGAAGAATTCTCCTCCAAATTGCCAGTAATCAGCTGGATCTTTGGTGCATCTGCAGGTGCAGGAGGGAAAAAGGACACAGTAAGATTCACTGAAAAGTCCTAGTAGGATTTCAATTTGCATTTCATTTGCAGATCTGCCATGGCAGAAGTGTAGCAAAAGGCAGCCAATTGAGAGGCCTGTGTGAGTTGTACCTGATGACTTGTCTGTATTTCCAGTTCTTCCAGCAAAATACTTTTTTGGACTTTTTTTTTTTTTTTTTCAGCTTATAGTTTTACAGATTTGTCTCCACATACAGATCTCAGTCACAATGCAAGGGATAGTGGATTATATTGATTATACTAATAATTGATTAATATCTTGTCTTATATACTGCAGTTGATACTGACTAATGGTGGACTTGTCTCTCTGCTGTAAACCTTCTTCAAATGCTTGATCTAAAAAAAAACACAAGCAAGTTTCTCATCATTAGCAGTTATCAGTGTTGGAAATGAGAATGTAAAAAATATTCAGAAATAAACATAATCACCTAATCATTCACACACACATGTACACACTGATGCATAGCATTGGGGCGACTAGGGGTAGGGCTGCACAACTGATAAAAATTTTATCAAAGTCGCAATATAGCCAAGTGCAATATTCAAACTTCAGAAGGTGCAATTTTTTGATTGATGACATGACAGTCAAATGTGTGACAAAAATGATGCAGAGATGCTCTGGCCTACAAATCTTGTTCTCCACATGTTAGAAAATATGTCAGTTGGGTACAGATCCCAACAAATGTCATATCATTATGATGTAAAAATAATCATTCCCATCAATCAATCTCCGAACACTTTGGCTTCCTCCCACAGACCAAAAACATGCTCATTAGGTTAATTGGTTACTCTTGGATTGCCCTTAGGGGCCCTTAGGTGTGAGTGTGAATGTTTGTCTGTCTGTATATGTTGCTGTATATGTTGCCCTGTGATCCACCCACAACCCTGAAAGGGATAGGCGGTATAGAAAATGGATGGATGGATGAATATTTAATCACAATCACGTTATCTGCCATCTAACCCACACACACCAAAGTTCAGATCAAACTGAAAATATTTCACACCACTGAGTAACTAAATCATGTCATGTGTCAATATGTGTTTGGATGTGAATGAGAATCGAAAAGGGTGCTACCTGCAGGTTGAAGAAAGGCCTGAAGTGGATTTGCTGAAACCAACAACCCCACAATACACCACAGCAACTCCCAAGGCAGTTCTGGATCTCAGCAGATGCTGCATTTTCCCTTTTGAAAAGAGAGAGAGGACAGAGACCGGACAGGTCATGTTTATCAAATTTCTTTGTTCTACTAAATTCTCAACTAGTTAAAGATAGGGTATGTAATCATATTCAATAGCATCTATTTTTTATATTCATTAAAATGGTATTTACATGTCGACAGCAGAAAATATCATCTGAGCTCTGAAAAAGGAACAAAACAAATGTGATCTGTAGCTCCTGTAAAGCTCCGATTGAATAACATTCAATTCAGTTCAATTTAATTCAATATACCTTTATTAGTCCTGCAAGGGGAAATTCCAATTTACAGCAGCACCAGTAAAAGATAGAGAAGATAAAAAACAGCAAGTATATACAAAAGAGTGTAATAAAAATAAGCATTATCTTAAATTATAACTTGCATTTGCATACTGTTATGTACAGGATGGATGGCACAGATTGTTGCACCAATTATTTCCCAGATTATTGCACAGGTAATTTACAGATGATTTTCAAGTCAATTATCAGATTACTTTGAGCAATTTTTGTTGTGCAGTCTGACAGCTGCAGGAAGAAAAGACCTGCGATACCTTCCTCCTTCACACACTTTGGATGAAGCATCCTATCACTGATGGAGCTCCTCAGTGCAGTAAGTGTGTGTTGAAGGGGGTGGAAGTCATTAGCTATGTTTACATGCGCAAATTTCTCCAATCCAATCTAAACCTTGGTTGATCGGAAATTCCAAATCCACTGTTTACATGGACACTAAATAAAATGATCCGATCATGACGTGCGTACACATGCACCAAGTGTTTAATCAGAATAAATCATTTGGGCATGCGCGGAGTTGTCAGATTTTTCAGAAATAGTCGTAGAAGAAGAAGCTGTACTTGTGCCTGTGTGTCACGTCCTCGGCTCATTCACTCTGCCCCTCACATTTTATTTGCCTCCCCCTAGCGCAGTGTCTGTTAATGTAGTTTTTTATTTTTTTTAAATATGGACCTTCATCTTGTATTTAAATGCATACTTTTGCTTTTGCTGTTCACGGTAGTTAAGCTACAGGCTCAGCAGTACATAACGTTACTGCTTCTGTGTTACAGGGGGAAAGAGCAGGATGACATGTTCATCACTCGAGGTACATTAAATTTAGTGCCCCCTCCTCCACCAAGGACCAGGAGCCAGTGGATGAAGGTCAGTAGTAAAGACTGGTGGGAGCGCGTAGTGCTCGTGGAGTTCACGGATCAGGAGTGGAAGCAAAATTTCCGAATGACACGAATGTCGTTCATGAAGTTATGCACTTTGATGGAGAGGCATGTGGCCCCAGAGGTGACCGCAAGAACTCCAGTTCCGCTCATCATGCGAGTTGCGATTGTACTGTATAAATTGGGCAGCTGTGCTGAATACAGAGTCATAGTAAATCAGTTTGGAATCAGTAAGAGCAGTCTCAAAAAGTTTGTATATATGTTTTGTAAAAGTATGATGAGGGGGCCAATTAAACAGCTGATCCGTGTACCAACTGACGAGGAGGCATTGGAGACTGCTAGAGGTTTTGAGGCTTCTCATCACATCCCCCAGATTATGGGACTCGACGGATCGCACATCCCTGTCCTTCCTTCCTCAGATGGATATAAAGACTTTGTTAACAGTAAAGGTTGGCCGTCATATGTGCTGCAAGCTGTTGTCGACAACAACTGTTGGTAGGACATCTATATACCATTTATTTCATTCAGAAATTCCAAAAACAAAAAAAGATTGTACACACACACACACACACACACACACACACACACACACACACACACACACACACACACTATTAAGTAAAACTGACATTGATAAAAAAAAAAAAAAAAACGCAAAAGATGTTTTTCCCCTCCACAGCTGTATTTTAAGTAGACTTGACGTTAACTGGTGTACTGGTGGTCTCTACTTTGCTGGTTTATGTATTACATAGAGACTCCTTTTGCTATTTGACTTGATGTTTGTTGGTGAGATTTAAAAATGTGTCTTTTAATAGCAGCCAGTATGAATCAAGTCTGTTACAATACCCTCACACCTTGGAAGAATTGTCAAATTTATTTTCAAATAAAATCAGCCCAATGATTATCTGTCTCTGTGTGGGTTAACACTGTGTACATAAAAGATCACTTTCAGTTCCACCCATGTACTATTTACTCTAACCTATTCCACCCCAGAACTGACTTTTTATTATAAACTTACATAGTATAACATGCTGGAGTGCTACTTCAAAGAAGCCAATAAGTGTGAAAAAATAGGCTACTCCATCAAAAGAGTAAGCACAACTACAAACCATGTATACTTAAACTCTCTGTATAAGGCAAGAATACTTCATTATACTTTTCTTAAGTATATCTTGATCAAAAGATTAAGTACAAGTATAAGCCAAATATACTTAGACTTCTCTTTATACTTTTAAGTATAAGCTAAGTATACTTAAGTATATTTTTGTTAAGTATATCTCTGATAAGTACATAAAAAGTAAACTGAAAGCATACTCTCTCATTTTTAGTTTTAAAAAAGTATACTGATAGCACACTTGAATAAACTTCTTTTTCGTAAGGGTATTGTCAGCGTAGACAGTAAACCAGGTTCCAATCAGGTATTATTTAAATTTCTCCATCACTACCCACTTGACAATAGTCAGCACATGCCAAAACAGGTGTGTTAAAGCGGGTTTCAGTTCGACAAAAGATTTCTGGCTCTCTCGAGACCACTGTATCTTTCTGGTTTCAGACGTTTTATCCATGGAAATGCCTGTCAGTAGCTGGTTCAGGGGGTTGTGCAATCTTTGCAAAGCCAGGCGCAAATCATCTATAATAGCCAGCTAGTCTGAGAAAGGTTGGTTGTTTTATAGTGGTGGGGATAGGCCAGTCTAGCACAGCTGAAATCTTCTCTGGTTCAGGTCTCACCCCTTGTCAAGCTGTAGTTTCAAACCATACCATCAAAGCCTTTAGAACATCTTGACTAGATGATGGTCCAAATGGCATTTGCTCAACTCAAACAGCCCTAGCAGTGTGGTAAAAGCTGTCTTCTCCCGATCTCAAGGGTCCATCTCAACCTGCAAGTGGCCGCTGGCCTGGTTGAGAGTCACAAGCCACTCTCCTTGGGTCAGGCACGTCAGAGTTTCTTCAATCTAACACTATGGGTGCTGCTTCTTTCCGCTTCTCTCTAGTGATTGGTTAACTGTACCAACAATCAACAACAATCAGGTGCAGGTAATCTTGCATTAAGTCACATTCAAGGGCAGATGTGAACTCTACAACGTTACTTAAAAGCTTGCAATAAAACTAGGATCAAACATTAAAAACAAAGATTAAAACACATCAAATAAAAGCATAATTCATGAAATAAATATTAAAAACATGCATGCAATCTATAAATTACAAATAATCATGATAAAATCACTTCCACCCCGTGACACAATAGAAGTGCCTTATCACCACTGACTGTTGCTCTCACATCACGTGAGAACACTGTGAAACAGAAGAGATCTGTAGATAATAATGCACATTTGCATTTTGATTGCAATCACTCAGGTATGTGTTTCAGTGTTTTCTTTGTTTTCCTGAAGCTCATGTCATGTCATAAATTGACATTTTTATCCAGTTTTTAAACCACAGTTTTACACCACACTTTTACATCCTGACTGTCTCGCCTGGATGTTTTAACAAAGTAGATTTTCATCCTTGGATATTAAGTCATTTAATATTTTAACCCGTTTAATCATGAATTTTTCCCAGACATCCAGACATGAAAATATCCAAATCATGTGTCATTAGAACTACTTTGAAATGATCAATCATTATTTTTAAGCATTTTCATGGAAAAGTAGATGAGAAAGTATGTTTTATGTTTGGTCACAGTTGTGACAGGTGGGATAAGATGTTGTATCTCTCATTTATAGACTACATTAACATATTTATCCTATGCAGTCATAAAAATTGTTATAATCCCATCCCATTTATTAACGTTTGTACAATTCTGTCACTGGTAGTCGCCAGCATTACCACTAGAATGCTCTATGACACTCTAGTATGACTTAGGCCTACATTATCAAAAATACAACTCCACCAATATGAATACTGAGATGACTCATACATAGAGCAAACACAAAAAGCAATCATCAGTGTATTTCAACATTGTTAGTTTATCGTAACAGACATAACATTTTTACTTTAGTGCAACATTCTTTTTAACACAGCAGTCATATGAATCATTCACATTCAATTTAAAAGTAACATAGAGGATAGACGTAGTCTGCAGAATACGTTCAAGTATGACGCATAGAGATAACATGGAGGTAGGCTTCAGAATGAAGTGCACATAAACATCAAAACAAAAATCAAAACATAAAGTGCACATAGGCTTCAGAACAAGTGCATGATTAGCTTCTGCATTGCTAAAAGATCACTCAGACCATCATACAAGTAGCCCATATCTTGAATCAATTGACCTTTTTCAGAAACACTTCAGTCATTTTGATTGTATTTTTCCCCTTTTCTTGCTTTTCTTTTCTTCTTCATTGTTTCTTTTCACTCTTGATTGGCTTTTTTTATAGCCCTTTTTATTCACTCTTATCTTCTTTTCTACTTGTTATGGTACAACTTGAAGCACTGATGTGCTGTGTCGCTTTTGCATTTCTCACATCTATAGGTAGTGCATTTGTCACAAAGACAACATCTCTGGAACCGGTGCATCATGTTGATTGGCCAGTAAGAAGCATTGTCATATCTTGTCTGATCTTGAACAGTATCAGCCAGCAGAGATCTCCTTCCTGAGCTCAGTGGTTTTGTGCCAAACCTTTGCAGAAGGGACAGTGCCACTATGCGTGAGAAGGTGAGCAGGTCGATGGTCATTCCCATAACATTTCTGTAAAATAAAAAGCTGTTTACGAGTGCACTGTTGAGAGACCACGCAAAGATGGGCCACCACCACTTCTTAGACCTGATGGAGATTTGGTATCTTGAAAGATGTTGGTCATGAATGTTGACGCCACCCATGTGCTCATTGTATCGGTTGATGCAGTTTGGTTGTTGGATTTTGTCAAAGGCACGTCGTTCTCTGTTCCATTTCTTGACAGAGGTCTCACTGTTTTTCTCCTCCATGTTTGTTGCCACTGTGACAATGCTCTTGTCTTTCTAACAGACCAGCAACTTCTTGCGACAATGCTATTGTCTTTCCAACAGACCAGCAACTTCTCGTCTTGGTACAGAACCTCAGGGTAACTTCATGAAGTCTTTCTCTGACATGAATGGGACATCAAACAGATGGTTTTGCCTCATTGTTCCAGAGCACCCATATGCTCTTCTTGTCATTTCATCGAGGAGTGCAAGTGAAGTAAAGAGGTTGTCATGAATGAACTTGCAACCTTGAGGCACCTGAGCTTGCTCTGCAAGACCAAGAACGACACTGGGTCCCTGACCCAACCCAGTCTCAGGGAGGAGAGTGTTGGATCCAGCATATGGCTCCATGTGATACATACCACTGGATGAGGCAAGGCTCCAGAGCTTGTAACCAAAACGGATTGGATTACTGCTTATGAACTGCTTACGTCAATGTCAGCCATAGTACAGGATCATGCTCTCATCCACTGACAGCCATTCCTGAAATGGATTAACTTTGTATGACTGACTGAGCTCGGTGAAGATGGGCCTCACCTTGAAAAATGGGTCATTGATCTTTGTGTTGTCAACCACATGAACTGAAGCCATTATTTTGTCAAAGCGATTACTCCACATTGCATCTGAAATGCTTTCATTGTGTACATCACTGTCAGAACACCAGTACATGTGTCTTCCTGGAACAGAGCTGTATCCACATGTGATAAGGACCCCATAGAAGGTTAGGAGCTCATCCATACTCATTTGCAGTTGCTTTCCCTTGGTCTGGGTGGAGTAGAGGTTGGACATTTCAATTGTGATCTCCCTTAGAGTGGGTGGATACATGAGGAGGAAAATGTCCATTGGGTTGGGGCAGCTTTGTTTGACATATTCAGCATTTGGGCTGTAGACTGTGTGTTCTGGAATGGCGGCAGTGGAGGCAGGCCTCTTTGAGCGTTTGAAGACTCTGGGTGCTTTTCATTCCATAAATTGGTCTCCTCGTCTCCTCCACTCGCTTCCTCTCCTCGCGTCTTAGCTCCGCCCAGCGAGGACATGAAAGAGGGATGCGAGGAAGGGACGTGAGGACGGAGGAAACGAAACTCCGAAATGAAAAATCCTTGCTCCACAGCGTCAGTCCGAAGCGACGTCAATAACTGATGACGTTTGCACAGCTGTAAAAGCTGTAAAACGTGATATTATGGTCAGATCTGCAGTCAGACTGTTCTACTCCTGATTGCGATTGATGAGGTTTCAATTATATGCCGTTAGAGGCATAACAGAGGACGGGTGTGTGGTAGATTAAACCAACAGCCTTGTAGCCTTGCTTAAAAAAAAAAACAAAAACGTAATATACCAAGAATTTTCATTAATTTCTTGGTGACAGATACAATTGTTAAAAGGACACAGTTGAAACAAGAATCAAGATTACATTTGTGAAGACCTGCTCCCGCCATGATTCAAATGTGTGCCACATACGACACGCCCCTTAAATAATAAAAGACTTCCGCGTAGGCTACACCGGTGTATCCTCACTCTGATCTCCTTCAGAAGCCTCCTCTCTCCTCGCTCCTCATCTCCTTCAGGTGCATTTAAGCAATTGGAAGATCCTTCATCATGGCGGAGGGGAAACGACTTTCGGGTCGACGAAGGAGAGAGGAGACGAGGAGGCACAATTCAACCTAATGAAAAGCACCCATTACGTTGAATTGTGCCTCCTCGTCTCCTCTCCTCCTTGCTTAAAAAAGCGATTAGTAGAACATAAGTGCTAAAATCATAATAAAGTGCCTTCAAACAAGTGCTAGTAAAAATTACTATATATATACACAAGTGCTAAAGATAAAAGTTAAATAAGAGAAAACCACACACACACACACATTCAATTCAATTCAATTCAATTTTATTTGTATAGCGCCAAATCACAACAGAAGTTGTCTCAGGACACTTTCCATATAGAGCTGGTGCAGACCAAGCTCTTTTATCTACAGAGGAGAACCAACAATTCCCCCATGAGCAAGTGCTTGGCGACAGTGGCGAGGAAAAACTTCCTTTTAACAGGCAGAAATCTCGGGCAGAACCAGACTCTGGGTGGGCGGCCATCTGCCTCAACCGGTTGGGTGAGAGAGGGAGAGCAAGAGAGGGAGAGTGAGACAGACAGACAGACAGACAGACAGACAGACAGACAGACAGACAGACAGACAGACAGACAGACAGAAATGCAGTCAGAGAGAGAGAGAGAGAGAGAGAGAGAGAGAGACAGAGAGACAGAGAGACAGACATGCAATCACAGTAACAGTGACAGTGGATGTAATAACAGCAGTAGCAGTTGCAGTGGATGTCAGGCAGGGCCAAGGCAGGAGACGCAGCTGCAATCCACAATCCAGATTCAGCCACTGTGTAACCTGCGAAATGACAAAGCACAGAGACTCTGGGGAAGGAGCTAAGTTAGTAACACGCCCTGGTAGGACATGAAAGTGTGCAGGTGGAGAGGGACAGAAGGACAGAGGAGCTCGGTGCATCTTTGGAGGTCCCCTGACAGTCTAATCCTATAGCAGCATAACTAGGGGCTGGTCCAGGACAAGCCTGAGCCAGCCCTAACTATAAGCTTTATCAAAAAGGAAAGTTTTAAGCCTACTCTTAAATGTAGAGACAGTGTCTGCCTCCCGGACAAAGACTGGAAGATGGTTCCACAGGAGAGGAGCTTGATAGCTAAATGCTCTGACTCCTGTTCTGCTTTTTGAGACTTTAGGAACCATAAGTAGACCTGCATTCAGGGAACGCAATGTTCGAGTGGGGCAATAAGGTACTATGAGCTCTTTAAGATAAGAAGGTGCCTGGCCATTTATGGCTTTGTAACTAAGGAGGAGAATTTTAAACTCTATTCTAAACTTTACAGGGAGCCAGTGCAGAGCGGCTAGTATTGGAGAAATATGATCTCTCTTCCTGGTTTTTGTCAGGACACGTGCTGCAGCATTCTGGAGCAACTGAAGAATATTCAGCAACGAATTTGGGCAGCCTGATAGTAAAGAATTGCAATAATCCAGCCTGGAAGTTACGAATGCATGGACTAGTTTTTCTGCGTCATTTTGAGACAAAATATGCCTGATTTTTGCAATATTACGTAGGTGAAAAAAGGCTGTCCTTGAAATTTGTTTTACATGGGAGTGAAAGGACATGTCTTGGTCAAAGATGACTCCCAGATTCTTTACAGTGGTGCTGGAGGCCAGCACAATGCCATCCATAGCTGCTATGTCATCAGAAAGTGATTTCTAAGATGTTTAGGGCCTACTACTATAACTTCAGTTTTGTCTGAGTTTAGCATCAAAAAATTGCAGGTCATCCAGGTCTTTATGTCATGATCTCCTACATGCTTGTAGTCTAGTTAACTGACTGGTTTCTTCCGGCTTCATTGATAAATATAGCTGGGTATCATCTGCATAGCAATGAAAATTTATTGAGTGTTTCCTGATAATCTTACCTAAAGGAAGCATATATAAGGTGAATAGCATTGGTCCGAGCACAGAACCCTGTGGAACTCCATAGCTGACTTTAGTGAGCACAGAGGAGTCGTCATTAACGCGTACAAACTGAGAGCGATTTGACAAGTAGGATTTAAACCAGCTTAGCGCAGTTCCCTTAATGCCAATGAAGTCTTCCAGTGTCTGCAATAGGATGCCATAGTCAATGGTGTCAAATGCAGCACTAAGATCCAATAAGACTAGTACAGAGACAAATCCTTTATCAGATGCAATTAGAAGGTCATTTGTAACTTTAACCAGTGCTGTCTCTGTGCTATGATGCACTGTCAAGATATTCTCTAAGAAGTATGTATAAAGATCAGATTCGATATGACGGGTTTTTTTTTTTTTTTTTTGCTTTTTTCATAGCAGCATGAACCAGAATGTCTTTTAAGTTTTTATTGCGTCTGTAATCATTTTATATTTTTGCAGATCTGGAACTCCTCCTGTGCCTGTTGGAAGTGACGCTTAAGCGAGGAATTCAAAGCTGAGAGCTGGTCCGAGAATGTTACTACGCATGGGACAATTGGTGTTTTGGTTTTATTTGGTTGGTATATATTATTTGTTGCGAATAAATTATTGACTTCCCTTTTGATTTTCCTAAGGAAGCTGGTTGAGTAACCTCTGGGTTTCAACACTGCAAATTGGATGCGAGTGGCTGTTTCTACATTTTTGTCATAAGAGCAGATTCTGTGAAATCTAATAAGTTGTGATTTAATTATGCCTTTAAAAGTATGCCGGGGATGGTAACTGGTTTTGAAAAGTGATGAATGTCTGTCTGTCAGTTTAAAGTGAACCCTAGTACTTTTTGTGTGTGCTGCCATAGTCTGAAAAGAAAACCTGGGTATCTAGAAACTCAATTTGAAATTTTTGTATATTGTACTGTATATTAAGGTTATTTTAGGATGGTGATTATTTAGGATATCTATGAACGATTTAAGTTCAGCCAGATGACCAACCAAATGATGCATAGACCAAATATAGCGTCATGATATCTAAAATAGCATAAAGGGAGCTTGTCACACTTTTTAAATGCTATGGATTCCCAATTAGCCATGTAGACATCTGCGTAGGCAGGGGAATATTTGCGGCCCATTGCGCAGCCCGAAACCTGGAGGTAAAATTTGCCAGGGTTAGGGTTAGCTTGTTTTTAGCCTGGTGGCAAGGCTAGCAAATCACTTTTATTTAGGCTTTTATTAAGGTTTTTAAGTTTTTAGCACTTCTACTGCCATAGGACTAAAGGTTACACTGGAGGAAATTGTAAAATTACATCTAACATTGTCTCCAAAAAGCAAGGATCTCTGTGTAGAGCTGTGAACTGTGAACACATCTATATTTGAAGCCATAAAAAAGTTCTTTCTGCAGGATGGTACGAGTATAAAATAAATGCTGCTGTTTTTAAATA
Source organism: Chaetodon trifascialis (assembly GCF_039877785.1). Taxonomy (NCBI): domain Eukaryota; kingdom Metazoa; phylum Chordata; class Actinopteri; order Chaetodontiformes; family Chaetodontidae; genus Chaetodon; species Chaetodon trifascialis. Next base: position 3,096,908 of record NC_092062.1, on the reverse strand, counting down.
AATAAATAAATAAACTGAGCAATATTGACCATAGAACAACATTTATTTCAGAAATATTTTTAAAAATCCTGACACTCATTTCCTTGGTTGTGTGGACATGTGAGGGTTGTGAGGGACTTGTGTGTGTGTCCTTGCTTGGCAGTAGATATGGGCTTTACACACTGTCTGGGCTTTATAGTGTTAAGAAACACAAAATGACTGTGCTGCTGCTTTTTTTTTTTTTTTTCAGATATTCTGAGCAAGGTCCTCTGAGCTGATCTAGACTGAGCTGAGTAGACTGCTAGAGACACCCCCAACACACACACACAAGCGTTACTCAGCCTAATCCAGCCTAATCCACTGTGACATCACATTACCGCCAGCACTCAGCACCAGCCCTCTCCCTGCGCAGACACTGTTAATTAGGTTTGGACCAGCTAACGCTGCAACTGTAGAAATGGAGTGCAAACAGCTGTTGGGGACGAATGCTCTCAAAGACAGACACATAGCACCTGTGCACTTCAAACAATGTTATGCGTGCCTGCTCCAAACAAAACTCCATGTAGAAATAAACAAATACCGTTATTATAATGTCCTTTGAGATCTATACTAAATTATTGAACAAATATATCACACTAATCTCAGATTCGATGGCTGGCACTGCTTCTCTTTGGCAAGGTATCTGATGTCAGATGATAGTGATGATGATGATGCTACTTGCAGCTGGTTTTCCAGGTTTGGGTCACCCAATCTTGAGTGAAATTGAATCTTTGCAGGTGTCAGTTTTGTAAAAAACTGCTCACAGTACTAAGTTGCCCCCAAACAGTGCATGTCACCTCAGAATGGGAAAATCCTGAGCACATACGGTTTATAGAACTCAAGCCAAGGGAGGTTGTTGTTACTTTGCAGCTCAATGATTTCAAGTTGTTGATTGTCAGGAACATCAGCTAGTTCCACTGAACATGTTTAGTTCCTTTACTTTCCATGTCCTGAAATCTCTCTCTAAATGCCTGAAGGAGTTTTCTCACTCACCCGTATATTCAGATGTCATAGCAGGCTTTTGTTCTTACAGAGTAAGAAAATGCACAGTGTTTTCCCTTCCCACTTGCACTTGCCACAGCTTTAATTTTGCCTCAAAGTTTAGCTGAGAGATACTTAATAATGTCCATGATGAAGGCCAAATCACTGAGTTCCATGACAGGTTTTCCCTTCTCCATAACGTCTACATGATCTCCATTATTTTTTTTTTTCCATTAATTCTTTAGGTGTGACTGCTTGTGAGGAAAATCCATAGTACTCTCCCTCATCAAATGGCCATCTGATGGATAGATTAAAGGCCATCAGTGTGCAGTCAGGCCCCTCTTACCAGCTATTAGCTGCTTATATGATGGAGGTGATGTTGAATTGCTACGTAGTGTTTCTCTGTGTGTACAAGTTAAGCCACTACCTTGTTCTGGGCCATGAGTGTAGGAAGGTGGGTGTTGATCTGCAGCAACTCCTGTTATCAAAAGATGGAGCACAGTATTTTTATTTTTTTAAAGATGGAGGAAAAAAGTGTGAATGCAATGCATTCTATCCACCTGACTTGACAGCATCATTATGTACATTTTCATATGTCAAAGTGCAGGAGTTGTGGTCTGCTAAACTCGAGAAGAGATTTGGCGGCTATGGAAGCAAAAAAGAAGAAAAAGAAATATCATATTTCTTTACAACCTCAAAGGGGAGCCATGTCAGCCAAACAAAAGCCAGGAAGGAGATTTGGGGAAAGAAACATTCAGTTGATCATTTCCATTAGGCTAGGCAGCACAAAAGTACGCTAAAAGCGCGCCACCCCAGACCTGGTCAACAGTGTGCCAGCGGCGCACTGCTGGGCAAGTGGATTTTCGTAAACCGGCGGAGTCGTGTGCTCACGTCACCAACACCTCACAGGCAGGTTTCCACAGTGTCTGGCATTTCACTGTGATCAATAATTAGCAGCAGCCACAATGCAATGCAACTATCTAAGTCAGCACATACAGTCAGACCTAAATTTATATATTTTGATCAGTATCTCATCTGACCACATCGCAAGCGTGTTCGGCACGCGTAATGGTCACTCACCCTGACCGAATGTACACAGGTGAAACAGGGATGCAAACTAATCAATTAACGTCGCTGTGCCAACCAGAAACAGCTGTGGCATCCTACAGAGCATATATACTGGATCTATCTCAGAGCACTCGAGAAACAGAGAGACAAACACATGAAAAAAAACGTGAGTGATGATCGTTGTCCGCTGTTACCCACGTCATTTCATTCCAAATACAAATGTTATCATAGGCACGCCCCATTGGCGAAGTAGACCTGACTTTGCTCCGTGCCTGCGCCGCACCGCAATAGAGCCCAATATGTGGAGATGTTGACCCTAAACCTCCGTCCCTTCTACGTTCCATGGGAATTTGGAAGGGGACTACAGTATTGCGCAATTGCAAGGCTCACATGTCTGCACCGACTGGGACATTCTCTCAGGTGGTAGATGACTTTTGACATCCATAAAGTCATCTACAGACTATATTAAATTCTGTATTTTCATGACAATCCCAGTTAAATTTTTCAAGAAATACCCAAACTCAAAACCTTGCATTATTCAACATATCATGCATGGACTCAAAGAAAAACAGAAGGCCTTTCAACAGCAGGACTGAATTTCGCTCAAAATCATAACAAGCCACATCAAAAACAAAATCTTCAAAACCAAATTCAGGTATGAAGAAAAACTGGAACTGGAATTCAGCATCATGAACACAAGACAAGCTTTTCAAAAAGTTAAAACACTCACTGGCCATGATCCACAACCCAAGTTAGCTGCAGTAACTGACCCCACCTCTTTTGCTGAAAACCTGGACACTTTTTCACCCAATTTGACACCATGGCTCAGAAGAATACAAGGCGTTACTGGATACCATCCCCATCCTTGAGTCAACACGCCCTGCTCCCTTCACTGTGGAGGATGTATGCTGGTAGATGAGCCACTGTAAACCGGATAAACCAGATAAACCTGTAAACCAGAGCTGGATGTCGTCCAGGCACGGGTGCTCAGGGACTGTGCCATGGAGCTCTCTCCCACTATGCGCTCTCTCTTCTGGGGGTCCAACAGACTGCCTCAGCGCCCACCCTATGGAAAACATCCACTATCATACCGGTACCTAAGAAACCCCGCCAATCAGAACCGCCCACTTGCACTCACCTCAATAATCATGAAATGCCTGGAGAAGCTGGTTCTCAATATCATCCTTCCAACCGTCAAACCACGCTTGGACCCAAACCAGTTCGCCTACAAGGCCAAAAGGGGGACAGGATGCAGCAACGTGTCTCCTCTATCCCCTCCAACAACACCTTGAATCACCCAGTACACTTGGACTCCTCCTCATTGACTTCAGCTCTGCTTTCAATACCATTCAGCGCCACCAGATGATCAGGAAACTCCATCACCTGAATGTTCCACCACTTCTCATCCACGGGTAGTCAGCTTCTTCATTTTTAGATTGCAATCCATCAAAGTGGGAAGTACAACATCCTCATCTTCCATCACCAACACTGGAGCCCCACAAGGTTGTGTCCTAAACCCCTTCCTGTTCAATCAATGACCATGTCAGTCCATCTCTCCTCATCACATACCTCAAATACTCAGATGACACTGCAGTACTCGCACTACTCAATGATAATAACTCGGTTGCAAACTACCATGACTCCATCTCCCATTTCACACAGTGGTGCACGGACAATCACTTACAGTTAAATGTCTCCAAAACAAAGGAGCTGGTCTTCAACTCACACAGACACACATGCAGGTCAGTCCCCACTCACACTCCATTAGCATCAGTGGCAAAGCTGTTAAAATGGTGGAGAGCCACAAATCTCTGCATCACCCTAGACAATAAACTGAACTGTGAACTACATGCAACTGACATCCATGAACGCTGTCAACAATGACTCTCCGCCATCCGCAAGCTTAGAACACTTTCCGTTGCCCCCCACTTTCTGCTGCTACTTTGCAAAAGTATAGTTCAACCCATCCTCCTCTACTGCTCCCCCAGCTTTAATATGCTGCCAATCCTCTCCAAGAACAGACTTACACAGATTACACACAAGGCTGCAAAGATCACTGGCCTCCCAACCCCCAACCTCCCAGACCTCAATTGCACAGCCATTGTGCAGAGCTCACACCATAGCACTTGACCGCAGTCACCCCCTCAACCCACCCTTTGTGCTCCTCCCATCTGGTCAGCATTACAGGTTGCTGGCATGGAAGAAAGTGAACTTCAGCAGGAGTTTTGTCCCCTCTGCCATAACAGAACTGAACAGAAAATCCAGACTATAATGTACCTGAGTTTGTGTGTTTGTGTTTGTAAAGTTTGAGTTTCATGTATGTATTTGTCTGTACTCTGATGTTGTGTGGGATTCACATATGTATCTGTCAAAATTGATGTTTTCTGTCCAGTTTGATGCATGTATTTGTGTAAAATGAGGTTGTATGGAAGATAGAAACAATTTTCCTTGCAGAAGGACAAATAAATCTAAATCTAATATTGTATTAACATGCTTTAATATAGGTAAGTAATTAATGTATGGACTTTCATCATTTTTAAATAACAAATCGGTGGACGTAGATGCTCAGTGCTCAAAATAGTAAAAATATAAAAGACTGAACTAAATTCACTAAGGACACAATTTTCATGAGAAGCTCTAAACATAATCGAAATGTACAGTGTATGTGCATATGTGCAAACATGCCTGTGATGATAAATAGGGCAGGGGTCCTCAAATACAAATCTTGAAGGTCCACAACTGTTTTTTTCATACAAGCATGGGTCCATTTATTAATGTTGGTCAAGTACAAGGCAGGTCGAAGGTGGTAAAGGTGGTTTTCTTTTGTCCAAACAAAAATACAATGCACATTCTGATTAAATAAAAATAAATTAACAAAACATTTTCTTGACTTAAAATAAAAATACAACAACAACAACAACAACAACAACGTGCAAGTACAATGTTTACACATGTACACTAAATAATTGACAAGATCTGTCATTAAGGTGCAAACAATAACTAATGACAGTACATTTTGTAACTGTAAAACACTGCTGGACAAAAAAGAAAACATGTGCAAGTAGTACAGTACATGTTCACATGTACAGAACATAAATGACAAGCTCTGTCATTAAGGTGCAAACACAATAATTATTGACAGTAACTTTAACTGTAAAACACTGCTCAATGAGAGAAATGGCATTTGGGGTTTGAAGCCATGGCTTTGAACTTTGGCACATTTTCACTTTTTATCAGAGCAACCGTCTTTAAGCATATTAAGCACATAGGTTTGGTACTTGCAGGTGGTAAAATGGACGCATATTTGTCAGTCCATTCCTCATTGAAACGGTGATTTTCACTGTCCACTTTTCTTCTCTTGGTCAATTTTGAGCATGCCATTTTGCTAGATTCGGTCTTCTACTGGTGGCATGTAAACAAACAAATTGCAAAGTGCTGGGTACGACTCGTGTTTCACACTGCTGCGGTCCGTCTAGTCTAGCTAGCAGCATGCACGCTCTCTCAGCCAATCAGCGCATCGTTGTCATAGAGATGACAGCCCATAATACCCTGTCACCCAGGCAACAGCCAATCAGCGCTGTCTCCCGAAGCACACACTTTCTCTCTCTCACACACACACACACACACACATGCATGCACGCGCACGCACACACACAGCACGCAGCACGCAAAGCGCAGAGCGCATGCAGTGATTGAATACAACAGAAGTGGGAACATGGGAGATATTTGACTAAAACTGAAACAGAATTTAGCGATAGAATAGTAGCGCATAGCGATAGATCAGCAATTAATACAAATAATATATGTTAAAAAAAAGTTGTTTTGTTGGACCAGCTAACGCTTTGTTTTTTTTTGTTTTTTTTGAAAAGCCATTTGCCCTGGGTCTGCAGAGAGGTGTGCCGCGGTCCGGTCGTGGACCATGGTCCGCTAATCGAGGACCCCAGAAATAGGGGATGCTGATTGGCTCGATTAACATTTAAGAGCGTTGTGTTTGTAATTGCATGGTGTTTTGTATTGTTTGCTATATTTTGTATTTTGGTTGTAACTTGTATAGGAGAACCCATGACCTCTAACTGACCTTTTTCCCTTGCACTCCTTCAGGAGAGCTGGAGTAGAAAAACATTCCAACTACAAAGAGTTACTTATCATTTAAACTGTTTGCAGGAAGGTGTTATTGTAGAGAGACAGGATGTCCGGCCTTAACACCTACACCCCGCATTCCTTCAGGAGGGCTGGGAGGAAGGACACGTCAACTACAAAGGGTCACCTATAATAAAACTGTTGCCATGAAAACAACTTTAAACTGTTACCATGAAGATCCATCCATCCATCCATTTTCTATGCCGCTTATCCCTTTCGGGGTGGCGGGGGGGCCGGAGCCTATCTCGGCTGTCAACGGGCGGGAGGCGGGGTACACCCTGCACCTAATGAGCATGTTTTTGGTCTGTGGGAGGAAGCCGGAGTACCCGGAGAGAACCCACACATGCACAGGAAGAACATGCAAACTTCACACAGAAAGGCCTGACCCGGGAATCGAACCGGCGACCTTCTTGCTGTGAGGCACGCGCACTACCTGCTGCGCCACCATGCAGCCCTACCATGAAGATGCTAATGCTTTTTTTTTATAGCTTCAGACCAGATAAAGGCGTTAAAACCATCAGGATGGACAATCAACAGGTCTCAAGAGGCCTCAAGAACCAAATCGCACTGACAAGTTGCAAATCAGACATTCCTGGAGCAAACTGTTTTGTGTGTCCGTGTGCTTTCTGTTCTACCACATTGGGATAATGCAAACGATATGTTTGATTCAACTTTGGATATTCCAATAGCACTAAACTCATAATATGTATGCTATCAATGTTTTTCCCGTGTTTCTATCTTGTAAAATGACAAAACTATGATATTAAATCTCATGAGCATCTTTGTCCGGGTTTCTACCAATTAAACCATACTGCCATCTAGAGACTAGAAGAGGTTAGGTTAGATACTTGACATGAGACAGTTATAATAAGTAGTGCTTAATTCCATAAATATAATCTGCCTTTCCTTGTTACGTTGTTCTATCAGTTAGTTATTCTATTAGTTATCATATAGGTTAACATTAATATTGAAAAAGTTGCCATTAATCAGTGAAATGTGTGTGATGCATGTATATTGGTGTCAACATACATGTTGTAAACCATGTTCATGTGTGATCGAAAATTGATCATTTAAACTCTGTGATTGACCATTGTGAGAAGCAGAAGAGTCCATCGCATGCAATGATTAGTTAATGTTTTTTATTTTACGACAAAATAACAGCATTCACCTGTAAATCATTCTAATGCAAGCAAAGGCCTGTTTGTTACAGACATGTCCCAGAGTGCCGGAGGGTATATTCCCCGCAGTCCGCAGCAAACGCTCACTTTTTACTAGGGTTGAGCCGAATATTCGTTTCAGACGAGTATCCGGTACGGATAAAGCATTTTTGACGAGTACGATCATGATACTAGTAAAACTCGTCAATATTCGTGCTCGTGCTGAAGGAAAATCCTCATTGGGTAACTGACTGTCTTCATGCTCTGTGATTGGCCAGTCACACACAGCGCCCGCCCCTCCCTACACAAACCACTTTCGCGCCCACTGTTGCGCACACGGACAGTGACTGATCTCCCAGTGCTTGACTAGACTCTAGCTCATGTTGCCCTCTTTAGTACTTCTTAGGTTTTCTTCAGCTCACCTCTATTTTGGTTTGTATGATATTTAAAGTTACTTGGTGAACTTGTTTCGTAACGTACGCGGTGCATCTGAGAAGATAGAGATGAAAACGGCTCGTGTCGCGTCGGTCACTGCCTCCACTCGTTTTTGAGGTTGTTTTTTTTTTTTTATTACCGTCTGCTTGCTCTTAGTTTGGCTGGTGATATAAAGTCAGTTGGAAAACTTTGCTCGTACTGAACGCGGCACTTTTGAGAAGAATACAGTGAACAAGGCTGACTTATTATTTCCCTGTTTGCCATCACTGAATGTTTGCATGAATCACCAAGTTCACACAGATCATTAAAAAATAAGCAGTCTTACAGACCACTTAAACACACAAAGTAGCTTATATTAATATTGTTATTGTATATGGCTGCATGCAGTGACACTTTCTCACTGCAGTTCATAAAAATAAATATAATATTATAAATATTACAAATAGGGCTGTCAGTTTAACGCGTTAATTAGATTAATTAATTACGCTGCAAATTAACGCGCTATAAAAATTAACGCAATTAATCATGAGTGGCAAGTCAATGCGCAAGCATTTTAAATTTGGCCCTTTGAGTGACCCGTAGGCTGCTGCGGCAGGTCGCATCCTACCTGCGCCACTAGTCAAAAGCAGGGTGACAACAGACATGGATGCGACACCGGAGAGCGAGGCAAGCCTACTTGGACCTTTGAACGGCAAGTTTATTTATAAAAAGAACAAAGATGGGACTATTCACAAGAACGCAGTGATTTGTACCTTGTGTAAAAAAGAATTTTCCTATCACCGTAGCAGCTCCAGCCTGAATTATCATTTAAACGCTAAACATGTAGTTGCTGCTAGTGCCGCTAGTGCTACCGTGAGCTCACTCCGCCAACCCACACTTGCTGAGTTAGGAAAACAAATGAGCAAAGCTACGACAGAAAAACTGACAAACTCAATCGCAAAGTGGGTTGCTGCTGATTGCAGGCCGATTTCAATCGTGGAAGACGAGGGCCTAAAAGAGACGTTTCAGATAGCGTCATCTGACTCTAATTTCCAGCTACCGTCGAGAACTACAGTGATGAAAAGAATTCACCAGCTGTAATGTGAATGTCAGTGAATTGTAATGTCCTAGAATTCAAATTCTTTATTTGGGGACCTTTAGCAGATATGAGATTAAAATGCGATTAATTAGATTAATTAATTACAAATCCTGTAATTAATTAGATTAATTAATTACAGGATTAATTAATTAGATTAATTTTTTAATCGCCTGACAGCACTAATTACAAATTCAGCTTTATATACCGTTGTATAAAGGCTTTTTATAGGCTTTGAATACAGTAGATATTTTAACTGTTACATAGCACGCATACACACTCACACACAAACACACACACACACACGCACACACACACACACACACACACACACACACACACACACACACATCCCTTAATCAACACTGTTTAACTTTGTGTGGAAAAAAAATGGCAAGAACGTTAGGTAGTAAAAATAAATAAATAAATCGAAAAAAAAAATCATAGTTTGATCATAAAAATAAAAAAATAAAATATATATATTTAAAAGATAGTTGTGTTGAGTATGACAACTCTTGTTCATGCATACTTAGTAGTTCATAGTTTCCTACTGCATGTGTTGTATTCATTCATGCACTTAAAAATATTCATGTTCTGAGTTAATAAAAAAAACTTGTTCTGTAAATAGTTCCTTTACTATTGTGATCAAAAACACTGAATCTCAATTCTGAGGCTGTTCTGTTATTTATTCATACACTTAAGAATATTTATGTTCTGAGTTTCTAAAAAAAACTTGTTCTGTAAATAGTTTTCAAATAAACAATAAATATAGCAACTTCTGATCAATCCATATCAATTTCAGACTTAAAATAATGTACTGATTTAAGCCCCACCCATTTCTGGTTAAACCACACCCACTCCAAGTACAGATACAGATACAGATAATTTAGATGGCTGAACAGATACAGATACAGATACAGATACAGATACAGTTAGTTATGTACTCGCTCATCCCTATTTATTATTAATCGAGAAGTTTTGCCATACAGTCATCAACCTTTTTGGACCGAAGTCCTGCAGCCAGCCTCAACCTATCTGTCTGGGTCAAATAGCCATCGAAAGAGCCGCTCCTCATCTGTTACCGACACTGAAGGTCCAACCCCTACAGCATCTCTGTCCAATACTGGCTCTCAACAACTCGTCTGGTTCCCCTCGTTGGACCGGAGTGCAGATCGTAGCCACAAGCGACAGCCTGGGGCCTCCCTTTGTTTCAGTTCGGGACAGGCCACCACTGGAGCGCTGCTGGCACAGAACTAGGCATTTTCCATGCTGCTTCCATGCTGCTTTCGTGTCATAGGCTATAACAATCTCAGTTTTCATTCGACATGCTTAGTCATTCATTCAAGAATTTAACACATTCGCGCCCTCATTTTTGTTCAAAACTACTTCTCACTATTGCCAATTCACATTATTTGTCATATCATTCATTATTCATATCCATTCTCACTATTGTATCAAATGAATAATACTTTTCATTTAAGTCGTTGTCAGACAGTGTCCTTTTGAGCTGGAAATAGACAGTCACCGTATCGAGAGTTTACGCTTCAGAGGTTGAGACTGATTTACCATTAATTCATTAATTATTATTAAATTGGCATTAAAAGAAAAAGAATAAATGAAATCCTTCTGAGCTGAGAAAGGTTGGTGCCCTTTTTGTATTAACAAGTGCAAACATTAAACCCAAAGGTTTAATGACCTAATTCCCCTACACTTGTAATTTGAGAGACTGAACGTACTTGTAACCTGAGAGTAATTTGTGTGTTATTGCAAATGGAAGGAAGGTCCTCATTTTTCATTTAAGAAAAAAAATTAACTGACACAGTAAGGTATCAGACTGTAGGTGGGATATTACAAACCTGGGGTCCAACAGCATACGCTGCCCCAACAGAATGTGGACACCCAAATACCCATATGTGATAGTCGAACATGTGATCCCAAAACCATGGGTATTAAGCTGCTGCTATACTTGTCTCTACTACTCTGGAGAGACTTTCCAACAGACATTTTAACCTGGCTGCAGGGTGGAGCTATAGCTTCTAATGAGGACACTGAGCTCATGTCATCAGTATTTTCTCTGGGAATTTGGGAGCTTAGCTACCTCAAGGGATTTCACATGATACCATCAAACACACACACACACACACACACACACACACACACACACACACACACACACAAATAAAAAAAATAAAAATCCTCTACTTTTAGCCTTAACATACTTCAATTAAACTTTTAGGAAACTGTAGCAGCCAGCAGTATACTTTTGTACTTTACCATAAAAAAGAGAAGCATATGTTCCCTACATAGTTGCCAGCACATTTTCTCCACTGCTGAGAAACTGCTCGCTTTTTAGTACCAACTGCAATGAACAAAAACAATTGAAAGGATTGTCCCTCTTTTATTACCTCAGTTTCAAAACTTGCTCGACTCACTCAAAGGCACCACCTTGTGGCGGAAGCTGTACATTCACAAACATCAACATGGCATAAAATAATAAATAATGAACATTACAACCTAGAAAAACAAACTAACTAGGTTAGCAAACTAACCTGTTAAAATGAATTATACAAATAAATAAATTAAAAATAATTATGGGGTCCATTACAGACAATATCAAAGACTGGAATACCAAAATCGTAAAAATAAACAACTTTCTAAGTATATAAATCGACCTTTCACACAAAAAATAATAACGAAATAATAAATGTGAATAACCACATCAAACCGCCATTATACACCACGTTCCAAATTATTATGCAAAATGGATTGGATTTAATTGTCATAAACATTACATTTTTTGTTTTTCAATTAAACTCATGGATGGTATTGTGTCTCAGGGCTCTTTGGATCATTGAAATCAATCTCAGACACCTGTGATAATTAGTTTGCCAGGTGAGCCCAATCAAAGGAAAACTACTTAAGAGGGACGTTCCACATTATTAAGCAGAGCACAGGTTCAAGCAATATTGGAAAGAAAAAGGATCTCTCTGCTGCTGAAAAGTATCAAAAAGTGCAATACCTTGGACAAGGTATGAAAACATTAGATATTTCACGAAAGCTTAAGCGAGATCATTGTACTGTCAAGAGATTTGTGGCTGATTCAGAGCACAGACGGATTTGTGCAGATAAATGCATAATGAGGAAGGTTTCTGCCAGACAAATTCATCAGATTTGGAGACCAGCTGCAAAAATGCCATTACAAAGCAGAAAACAGGTATTTGAAGCTGCTGGTGCCTCTGGAGTCCTGGGAACCTCAAGGTGTAGGATCCTCCACAGATATGCAGTTGTGCATAAAACTACTATTTGGCCACCCTTAAACAAATGGTTGCGGTGGGCTCAGAAATACATGAAGACTAATTTTTACACAGTCTTGTTTACTGATGAGTGCTGTGCAACCCTGGATGGTCCAGATGGATGGAGTAGAGGATGGTCGGTGGAAGGCCACCATGTCCCAACAAGGCTGCAATGTCAGCAAGGAGGTGGCAGAGTCATGTTTTGGGCCGGAATCATGGGGAGAGAGCTGTTAGGTCCCTTTAGGGTCCCTAAAGGTGTGAAAATGACCTCGGCAAAGTATGTAGAGTTTCTGACTGACCACTTTCTTCTGTGGTACAAAAAAGAACCTTGCCTTCCACAGCAAAATCATCTTCATGCATGACAATGCACCATCTCAGGCTGCAAAGAATACCTCTGTATCATTGGCTGCTATGGGCATAAAAGGAGGGAAACTCATGGTGTGGCCCCCATCTTCCCCCTGACCTAAACCCTATTGAGAACCTTTGGAGCATCCTCAAGCAAAAGATCTATGAGAGTGGGAGGAAGTTCACATCACAAAACAGCAGCTCTAGGAGGCTATTCTGACATCCTGCAAAGAAATTCAAGCAGAAACTCTCCAAAAACTCACAAGTTCTATGGATGCAAAAATTGTGAAGGTGATATCAAAGAAGGGGTCCTATGTTCACATGTAACTTGGCCTGTTAAGAAGTTTTGATTTAAGTAGCTTTTGATTTCAGTAAATATGACCTCCTAATGCTGCAAATTCAACAAATTACCATTTTTAGTTCTTTACAACCTATAAAATGTTTTGAAACTCTGTTGTGCATAATAATTTGGAACAGTGCATTTTGAGTTTTTTATTTAAAAAAAATACTGTTATCATTGGGAGGTTTGTTCAATAAAATTTGAATTCTACTCTAGCTCTTGATGACTTGAAAATTATACTGGCTGTCATTTGCATTGCCTAGTTAGGAAAATCTGACAAAAATATCATTTGCATAATAATTTAGAATGTGGTGTATGAAAACCAAACATCACAGGTTAACACAATACAGCCTACAGCAGGGCACAGTATAACTTACAGTAGAAGAAGTCTCCGACTCTGGCTGCTCTTTACAATTGATTGGGTTACATTTTTTAGTAAATCCAAAAAGTTCTGAATAAAATTTGCTGTACTGGGTTACTGTCCTTACTGATACACCTGAGACAACTACACTACAACTCCTTACTCTCTTTGTTCCTCACTCTCCTTCTTTCTCTCTCTATCCATCTCTGAAAACAAGCAAGAGAGAAGTCTCATATGTTAATGTGAGGGAAGTCATCATTCGCTCTAATGTTTATTTGCCGAGGAAGGAAGCCAAGGTGACAAAGTGCTGAGTGGAGTAAGGAGCATTAGCAGGTGACGCAATGCATTAAATCCCTCAGAGTCAATCATTTAGGTAATGTCCCGTTTGTTTTAGATTCACGGCTCGCACTGCCTTTTACAGATTGAGTGTGGCCAACCGTGACTCTCAGGCCAGGATTGTCCTATAGTGTTCCATGCTGTTTATGAACCACTCAAACATCATCTGCTACAAACCAGGGAGGAGGCAGCAAGAGTTTAAAGGATGGAGAAAGAGGTTTGTGATGAGAAAGTAGTTCAAAACTGCAGAATGCCTCTAGGAAGTCTACTCCCTCAACAATTGGTGTCTTTGGGCACTGATCCTCCAGCAGCTCCAGAAGCCAGAGTTCAGTGTGCTTAGAAAAAAACTTTATTTAATGTTTCCCGAAATGAGCACCATTGCTTTAATTATTATAATTGTTATAGTTGCGGATTATGAAAGGTCAAGTTTTTATATATCTAATGACTGACAGGCATGCATAGACTTTGAGATGATTGGCCCTTGGATGCAAACATGTAAAAGGCCCTCCTACATATGTCTCTGCCATGTGTTTCACATACCAGGGTTGGTGCCACCACTGCAGCAATTATTATTATTAATTAGTTTTTTTTTTATGAAAACAGGAAAAATGATAAGGCAGGGAAATGTGACTGCACTTCACAAATCCTCCTGAATGAAGCTGTCAAATATTTAAAAAAAAGTCATTTTTCTTTTGCATCATTGTATTGATGATGTCTCTTTTGTGTGTTTCAAAATACTGACAATGTAACATCCACTCTGACAATGTACAAACGCAGATGCTTTATAAGTAATGTTATGACTCTACCATGTTACAATACCTAGCGGCCCCGCAACAGAAAGACAGTAGTTTAATTAAGGAGACCAATGCTAAGTAACAGGCAAACTGACTGATCACATTAACAGCAGGCTAGCCAAAGATTTCATATGCTAGCAAAGCAGATCTACACTCCCATCCACAAATATCACACAAAATGCTATAGGGCACTATAAAAATATCATAAGTAACCACCAGAAGAAAACCTGCCATAGCTTATATATTTTTTTAAAGCAGAGCTGTTCTGCTGCCACTGATAATGACTAATTTTAATGTAGGCCAGCTGTCACCTTAGTATACACAGTGCTGCTGTATAAAGTGGGATAAAAATAAATTTAAGGCATGGTATTGGCAGATACTTGGTATAATAAGATAAAATTGGATGAGATAGCATCACAAATCCTTTATTAATCCCACAGAGGGGAAAATTGCAGTGTTATAGCAGCAAAAGATATATTGTTGTAAAGTTACTGTAACTAGATTTACTTATTAATATAACATGACAGGAACCACTGCCCTTGTACATATTGTTTGTGTTTAAAGGTGTGATTGTGCACAAAGAAAATCTGTATAATGTCAGATAATATAGCTACATACTATGCAAATTTATTTGGCATATTGAATGGATATAGATATTTCACATCTGCGTTTACAATGAGACTCATACTTTGACCTTGGAATGCCTATATCTTGCAGCTGACACTTTTTAATATACTGAAGCTGTAATCATGTCACTGTAGCAGCATTAATAATTCCAGTTGCCAATTCTTACTGTCCTGTTAATGTATATTTGCACTGATTTGTGGCCCCGGCCACTTATTTACAACAATGATTATTGATAGGCCTGGGCTTTCAGGGACCTCTGATAGTCCCTGGACCTCACTTTGAGAACCATGAATCTATTTTTAAGTATTCATCTCAAATGTCCCAGAAATTGTGCATTCATGTGTGCAAAAAACAAATTATTGCGGCCTGCATGGGTGGGGTGGGGTCCCAGGGATTTCTTGCTTGGATTAGAATTCTTTGTTTTAAACTCAAGTTATGTACCTGCTGTACAACATCAGATTCATATAAGCCTGATAAAAAGCTAATTAATAGACTTGAATCTGAAGTATCTACAAGAAATGACAAATATTAAAATAGTTCACCACTTCCACTCTCATACTGACTTTTTTTTTAACCAGTAACTGAATTATTTCCAAAATCTGACATATTAATATACTACATTACCATTAGCAATCATGCTCCCATCTCCCCCACCTGGAATAAAAACCACCCTTGCAATAACAACAGATGGCAATTCAATGCTTCCTGACTTGATGACCCCGACTTTGATAATCACATTAAAAGAGAGTGGGCTTCCATCATTGAAATAAATTATTCACCGGAAATAGCACCATCACTACTTTGGGAAACAGCGAAAGGAAAAATGACATCATATTCCACACAGAACAAAAAGAAAAGACAATGAACTGCAAATTTCCTTGTAAACAAATATTAAAGAACACGAGAAGATAGACACAAATAATCCCAAAGCACAAATCCAAAATGATAAACAGAAATAGAAATTTCAACTGAATTACACACAAATAGGAAAGGTTTTCATACACAGACTCAGGCACACAGAAAAATCTTAATACAGAAATAAATCTGGAAAATGCCTGGCCAACCAAATCGTGCAAAACAAAGAAAAAACAACAATTCCAGCAATAATGAACTCAGCAGGAAGGATCATGCAGACATCTGAAGAAAATAAATAAGACCTTCCAAGATTTTTATATCAGTCTTTACTCGTCAATATATACACCAAGTCAGGATGACATTGACAAATTCCAAAACAATGCTGATTTACAACAACTTGAGAAACCATTTACACAAACAGAATTACAGAATGTACTCAAACTCATGCCTAACAATAAATCACCAGGACCCGATGGTTTCCCTGCTGAGTTCTGTAAATACTCTATTCCCTCCAACCATCACAGATTAACAGATGGAATTATAAAAAATCCAAACTTCCCATACACATGAACACTGCTACAATCTCTCTTTAGCTAAAACATAAAAAACCTACCTCCCCATCAAGCTATCACTATGTCTCATCAATACAGGCACATTAGCAATGCCGAGCATTTCAAATTGAAACTATTATCCCATCTATCATCCCCTTGGACCAAACTGGCTTTATTAAAGGAAGACACTCACCTAACAATCTCCACAGACTCTTAACTTAATCAGCTACACATATACAATTTACCCACAGCCATCATTTCACTGAATGCAGAGAATACATTTGATGAGGTAAATTGGGAATTTTTATTTTTCTACGCCACAAAAAAAAAAAGGCTAAGAATGACCACTCACTCCATCTTTGCTCGCAGTCTTCATTGAACCACTTGCAGCAGCAATGAATCAAAAATTAAACATCACAGGAATCCAAACAAATAATACACATCATAAGATCAGCCTTTATGCAGACAATATTCTGCTTTAGCTGTGAAATCCTTCCTCTTAAAAAACATTCAACTCATAAAAACCTTTTCTAAAAACTCGACTACACTCTCCAGAGGTCTCAATTCACCTTTGTCCCACTCAACCCCAATATGTGGGGTGCGGCAGCCCCTTTTGTGAAACACACATTCTGTATTACAAAATTATGCTAATTTCATAAAATTTAATCAGGTTGTGTTGCAGTGGCATTGTCACTTGACACAATAATGGCTGTTTGGACATCTCAGCCACAGCATAATCTGCCATGTCACACCTTTGTCTTACTGTACATGTGCAATATTTACAATAACACTGTCATTGGAAACTGTGTTTAAAGCTTTACTGCCCTTAAAATGCGTCAAGACCAATATGCAGCCCTCTGCTGTTATGTTATGTTTTCAATTTTATGTGCTCGAGAGAAATTTAGTGACCCAGATGTTACACTGTTGTTGGTTCAGGCAAAGAAAGAGAAGTTTACAGGCCAAAAAAAAAAGATAATTCAGCATTACATTTTGGGAAGAACAATGCAATACAGACAGCAGCTCATGTAGCTTGACTTGGAAACACTTAATATAAACACTTTACATCACAGTCTGCAGCGTATTTATGGTGTTATTGTGTACCAGTAAAGTACATAACAATATATATATATAGCATTGGCTGAGTATATTTAGTTTATTATGGTGTATGAACTGTGAAGTTAAGTAGGTGATTATAGATAAAACTCACTGCTCTGTCCCCCGTAGCTCTATTCAGCCCTGTATGTGTTCTGCAGCGAGAACACATTTAAGCAAACAGGTTCTAACCTGGATGGTCGATCATGCATGGAGACCTTTTGTCCAGCTGCTGCAGCCGTCTTGTAACCTATTATGCATAACATAAGGTGAGTATCTGCAGTGGCATGTTATCTGCAATCATACACTGTGATCATAAGTGTAGGTAAAGATAATGTGACCTGTGGCACCTCCTGGCAGCATGTTCTCAGGCTCTGACTGCATTGTTGCACACTTTCCACATGAGCACTGATACAAACAAATAAAAAAATGACAATTCATGCATGTATGAAACTCGCTAAATACTTTCTCTCAGCCTGAGGTGAATGGCCAGTAGTGCTGGTCAGCAGGGTCCTCTGTGTGCGCTCTGCCCAGTCAAATATAAATGAGATGGAGTGCTGAAACTAACGGCACAGTTACACCGGTCAATATCTCAGCAACCCAGTGGTCGAATTTGATGATCGACCAGTCAGAGTCAAGAGATTTGAGGGGCAACACCCAAGTTCACCACAATATCTTAACGAACTGTGGAGCGAGTTTCCTGGAGACGACATGGAGGGGCAAGTCCCGCGTTGAGAGCCAGACCTTCTGGCCAGGCCTGTACGCCGGAGCAGGTCGGCACCTCCAATCCGCAGCCCTCTTTATGCGGTCCACACTGCAGAGGAGGACCCTGCGGGCGGCTGCCCAGATGCAGTGGCAACGCTGGACCATGGTGTGAGCTGATGATCCTTTTCTGCCTCCGAGAAGAGAGGGGGCTGGTAGCCGAAGATGCCCTGGAATGGTGACATGCCAGTGGCCAAGGTGAGGAGCGAGTTGTGGGCATATTCCACCCACACCAGCTTCTTGCTCCAGGAAGCCGGGTTCTGCGACACCAGACATTGAAGGCATGTCTCTAGCTCCTGGTTGAGACATTCTGTCTGGCCCTTCGATTTTCGGTGATACCCAGAGGTGAGGCTGACGGTGGCTCCGATGATCTTGCAAAACTCTTTCCTAAATCTGGAGATGAACTGGGGCCCCCAGTCTGAAACAATATTCTTAGGAAAGCCATGGATACGAAACACGAGTCATCAAAATTTCAGCTGTTTCTTTGGCAGATGGAAGTTTAGGTAAAGCAATGAAATGAGTCCATCCATCCATTTTTTATGCCACTTATCCCTTTCAGGGTTGCGGGGGGGGGCCTATCTTGGCTGTCAACGGGCGGGAGGCGGGCTACACCCTGGACCGGTCGCCAGCCGATCGCAGGGCACATTCACACAACCATTCACACTCACGCGTACACCTAGGGGCAATTTAGAGTCACCAATCAACCTAATGAGCATGTTCTTGGTCTGTGGGAGGAAGCCGGAGTGCCCGGAGAGAACCCACGCATGCACGGGAAGAACATGCAAACTTCACACAGAAAGGCCCGACCCAGGAATCAAACCTGCGACCTTCTTGCTGTGAGGCACGCGTACTACCTGCTGCGCCACCGTGCAGCCCCATGAAATGAGTCATCTTAGAAAATCGGTCCACCACTGTGAGGACAGTGATGTTACCTTCAGAGACTGGGAACCCTGTGATGAAGTCAAGAGAGATCTCCGCCGAGGTACGAGTAGGAACAGGGAGTGGCTGCAGCAACCCCATCTGCACTCTGGAGGAGGTCTTGTTGCGGGCACAGATGGGGCACGCCCCCACATACTCCTGGACCTGTCACTACATGGAGGGCCACCAAAACCTCTGGGAAATGGCATCCATGGTTCTTTTGACCCCTGGATGGCAGGTGAGCAGCGAGGTGTGAGCCCAATGGATCACCTGTGGACGCATGTCCGCATGGTGCTGAAGTTTCTGATAAACCGCCTGTAAAAAATAGCAAATCCTAACAATTGCTGAACCTTTTTGTGACAGGTGTAGGCCACTGAGCCACAGCGCTAACTTTAGCTGGATCCATTTGCATCTTTCAAGGGGCTATGACAAAGCCAAGGAAAGATACAGAGTTGGCATGAAATTCACTTTTTTCAGCTTTCACATACAGTTGGTTCTCCAGCAACCACTGGAGAACCTGATGTACATGGCGAACATGAGAATCAGAGTCTGGGGGAAAGATCAATATGTCATCCAAGTAAACATAGACAAAGTGGTTCAAGAAGTCTCTAAGAACATCATTGATCATGGCTTGGAAGACAGCAGGAGCGTTAGTCAACCCAAATGGCATAACTAGATATTCATAATGCCCACTAGGTGTGTTAAAGCCCGTTTTCCATTCATCCCCTCTCTGATTTGAACCAGGTGATAGGCATTTCTCAGGTTTAACTTGGGAAAAATCTTGGCCTGTTGAAGCTGATCAAAAGCTGATGACATGAGTGGCAAAGGGTATCGATTCTTAATTGTAATGTCATTCAGTGGCCCATAGTCAATACATGGTCGGAGAGACCCATCTTTTTTCAGCACAAAAAAGAACCCCGCCCCAGCTGGAGATGAAGAGGGACGAATAAGGCCAGCCTTTAAAGAGGACTCTATGTAGTCAGTCATGGCCTTCTTTTCAGGACCAGAGATACAATCTACCCTTAGGAGTTTGGGCCCCTGCAATCAAATCAATGGGACAATCATATGGTCGGCGAGGAGGAAGGGAGGTGGCCTTACGTTTGCTAAAAACCTCACCTACATCATGGCAGCATCTAGGAACTGAAGTCAGGTTGGGAATTTCAGAGTCAGTGTAAACATTATCAGAGACAGCATGAACAACAGGTTTCACATTCAAGTTATGACATGACTTTAAAACTTGTTTTTACAATTCTCAGCACAGTTCAAAACGCTCCCAGTACTCCAGTCAATGTGCAGGTTAAGTTCTTTTAACCAAAGAAACCCCAGAATAAGAGAGTGCTGGGTAGAACTATACAAATGAAAACACATGAGTTCATGGTGCGCACACATGCTAACTGTCAGTAGTTCAGTCTTGTGGGTCACCTGGAATAATAAACTCCCATCGAGAGCACTGGCCTCTATAGACTGGGATAATTGTTCAGTTTTCAAATTACGTTTCTTTGCCAAACCCCAGTCCATGAGGCTCTCAACAGCCCCTGAGTCAATGAGTACCCCAAGACAAAGTGTGGTGTCATGATGCTTTACCATTATCTCTGTTAGGGCTCAGGGAGAGAATTCAGCGGAGGAGAGACGGCTCACCAGTACCCTCCCATCTACTGGTGAACCCCCCCTTTTGCTGGACACGCTGCAAGGAGATGACCTTGCTGCCCACAATAGAAGCACCTGCCTTCCTGCAGACAACGACAACACTCCTCTGTGGACAATTTGGCTTGACCCAGCTGCATGGGCTCCTCCACCTCTTTGGGGGCCGCTGCAGTGCAGCCTTGATGACGACCGGCTGATGACGTCACTCGGTTCCAGTTTCATTGACGCTTCTGTAAACGATTGTCAGTTCTTATGGCTAGAGTTATCAATGAGTCGAGGTCAAATGGTAGATCAAGGGGCACTAACAAGTCTGGAATCTGGTCAGAGAGTCCCTTAAGAAAAACATCGTAAAGGGCCCTGGCATTCCATCCTCTGTCTGTGGCTAGGGTGCGAAAGTGGATGGCATAGTCACACACAGAGTCCATACCTGGCTTTATATTGCTCAACTCATGGGCTTTCTCTCTGTTGGACGATCAGGGGATCAAAAGCCTGAGGGGATCCTCAAAGCCTGTTTGAATTCATCAAGAGATCCGCAGATCAATGAGTCACGGGACCACTCAGCTGTGGCCTACACCTTCGCCCTCCTGGTGAGATGGGAAATCATGAATGCCACTTTGGACTGTTCTGTGGGAAAGGCTGATGGCAAGTGTTCATAATGCATTTCACAGTCAACGATGAAAGGTCGACATTCTCCAGACTCACCGGAAAACTTTTCAGATGGAGAGAGACGAGGAGCAGTGGCATGGAAAACCGGGACTGAAGATGCTCCAGCATGCGCCGGAGATGATGCGGCTACTGTGTCGGGAGAGGAGGGCTCCTTCGTAAGGTGAGCAAGGACTTGCTGTACCTGGGCTGCTAGGAGATTCACTTGGGTGGTTATGGCTGCTTTGAAATCCTCCTGACCTTTCGCCAGCCCCTTCACTCCACTGTGCAGAGAGGACATCTGATTCTCCCGCTGATTCAGACGGGCATTTTGGGAGCAAATGGGTGCTGTCATTTGGCTGGGTTCATGCTGGCCAGTTCGTACTGTCACAACTGAACTAGGACTTGAACCCAAATGTACGACTCCAGAGACAAAGTACAAATTAACAATCTTTAATGACAAAGTATCAACAGAAAATCACCCTACAGAGGAAAATCACTAACTATACAAAACAAAGGAATCACTCACAAAGAGGAGAAAACCAGCAACAAAAAACACTCTGACAAGGAAAGACAGGCTATGGAATAAGGTAAGACAAAGTATCAAAGTAACTAAAGGCAAGAATAAGGCAATGGCAAGACAAAGTATCAAAAGAATACAAAACCTGACATGAAACGTGGCATGGACTGGCGTGGGTCTCCGGCTTAGCAAGGCAAGACGAACTGGAACAGGACAAAGGGAAACACAGACAATATATACCTACACACACACACACACACACCAGGTAATGGGAAACAGGTGGAAATAATCAGGACGGGGCAGACAATCAGACAAGAGGGAGACACACAAGGGAAGGGGCAAGTTACCTGAAACAAGAGGAGAGTGGGATGTCAAATTAAAAGCCACGAGACAACATAGACACAAGACAAAACTAAACATAACTTAACATAACTTTCGAGACATGACATATAGCTGCTCACTGCTTCTCCTTGCTGGCTGGTAGGCTACATTGTTTCATGCTGACAGTATTTGTTGTATTTTGTAGTGACTGCTTTTGCGATACGTCGTGCTGCCCATATGTGCTCCTGTGTGTGGCATTCGTGTAGTTAGTTTCCTCTCTCTCTTGGCTATTCTCTATTGTTTATTTTATTTATTTTTATTTTTTGCTTATTTTTGTTTATTTTCAGTATCAGTAAATGTTTGTTAGGATATGTCTGTCTTTATTATTTGTGCCTGTGCACCTTACTGTTTAGTGTCAGAAATGTCTTACCCCTCACCAAGGGATAGTGGGAAACTTAATTTCGATTCCTTTGTATGTCTGGTACATGTGAAGAATTGACAATAAAGCTGACTTTGAGTTTGACTTTGACTTTGTTATGGTGTTTGCTATGATGTGGTTAATGCTAATGTGGTCATAGGTAAGAGCCCTGGTGACTGTGTGCAGCCCTCTCACGTCCTCCGTCGTGTGTGTGTGCGCATGTGTCCGCCTTTGTCAAAAGGTATGTATTTAATTTAGCATGTAACTGCATCATTCTCATTTCAGTTTAGAAACCCTAACATTATTTTTGGTTAGGTAAAACTGCGATCAGGCCACTATAATCAGCTGACTGGGACCGCTGCTGTTTTGTCTCCATGAGAAGCTTCTCTGTTGCTTTGTCTCTACAAGATGCTTTTCTGCTGCTCTGTCTCAAGCCGAGACGTCTTGCCACGGCTGCTTAGTGTTCCGCTGTGTATGACCGCTGCTTGACACACACAGCGCACAGTGGGCTTGAATGGACTTTTGAACAGGGGTTTAGTCCCTCTCCTTTAATTGTATGAGTGAGTTGAAGTGTGGCTTGCACTCCCATTCTGTTTAGATCTAGTTAGATATTTTCTTCAGTCAATTTATTTCTTTTTTAGTTATGTTATTTTGTTTATTTAGATTTATTTAGTTGTGCTCAGTTTACCTTGATTTTAACTGTCTCCTTGGTTTGGAGTTAATTTGATATTTCTTTGATATTGTTTGTTATAAGTTCAAATCTAAAAGAGTTATTATTTTGTATATTTTGTTTAAGATTCTAACTTTGTTTGAACTTTTGTTTGATTTTGATTGATGTTTCTTTCTCTTTTGTTGCTGCAACCCCACAAATTTGTTTTCCCCTTTTCAGCTGCTGGAGGCCGGTGGTGGTGGCAGTGCCTGTGACTGGTGGTGGTGTTCTTCTGTTTTGTGTGCTGTGCTCCCCTGGGACTTGAGTTTCTTCATTGTCCATCGCGTGTGTGTGGGTGATTAAGTTGGTTTTGCTTTTGTTATATTTTGTTCAGCTCACTCCCCCTTCACTAGCACTTGTCCACCCAGAAGCCTCAGCTTCTTATCACGTCCCCCTTTCCCCTTCTTGTATGAATGTCTTTGATAATTTTTACATTTACTATTTAATAAACTTGACTTTTTAAAGTTTGGAACCACGTCTCCACCCATGGGTTAACAAACCTGTGTGTCAATAATTCCCTGGGTGAAATTCCTGGGGTGGCATTGTCATTCAACTGTTCATATTATAGTGTGTACAGACATACATATAGTATTGTAATCAAATATCTTGTCCTACCCTCACCACATTTGCATCTAATATCAACATATCTACACAGTTCTCCGTTAGATTGCACTGAAATGCAATAAACCTTTTCACTTTGTTTTGTTTATTTTGAAGTGGCATGGAAAATTTCATGTCACAATAGAAAAAAAAGTGTTATTAAAGATTAACAGCACACACGTTAATGTATGTTTTCTATTTAGTCATGACACAGTAATACATACATATAAAGTTAATACAATGTGTATAATTCTGTATTTTGTTTGTTCTTATTTTGGCATTTTAAATCTTCCATGGCTGTACAGGTGCTTCATATCATTCTCTTGCATGGTGTCTCTGCATCGGTCATGTTTATTTCACTCATAAAATCAGCGGATAGACAATACTTGCTTTGCTTTGCTTGCTATGCTTTTTCATTCAGTGATAGACAGAGAGTATGCACAAACTTTGAATCAAATAGTACAGTGTTGGTCTCCAAAATCTTGGATGACAAGATTGAGTAAGGCATTTAGTTTGCGCTTTAGTGGTTTGGAATGCCAAATAAGGATTTCTATTTGATAGAAAGACTAGACCATCTCTGTCTTCCTACTGACCTGCCTGTGTGATCTCTGCTCATTGGTGGAGAACACCAATTCAGTTAAATTCAATTCAATTCAGTTCAATTCAATTCAATTCAATTCAATTCAATTCAATTCAATTCAATTCAATTCAATTTTATTTGTATAGCGCCAAATCACAACAAAAGTTGTCTCAGGACACTTTCTATACAGAGCTGGTACAGGCTGAGCTCTTTTATCTACAGAGACCCAACAATTCCCTCATGAGCAAGCACTTGGCGACAGTGGCGAGGAAAAACTTCCTTTTAACAGGCAGAAACCACAGGCAGAATCAGACTCTGGGTGGGCGGCGATCTGCTTCGACCGGTTGGGTTAGAGAGGGAGAGCAAGAGAGAGAGAGTGAGACAGACAGAGAGAGAGATACAGAAATGCAGTCAGAGAGAGAGAGAGAGAGACAGACAGACAGACAGACATGCAGTCACAGTAACAGTGACAGTGGATGTAATAACAGTAGTAGCAGTTGCAGTGGATGTCAGGCAGGGCCAAGGCAGGAGACACAGCTGCAATCCACAATCCAGATTCAGCCACTGTCCGTGGGAACCTGCGAAATGACAAAGCACAGAGACTCTGGGGAAGGAGCTAAGTTAGTAACACGCCCTGGTAGGACATGAAAGTGTGCAGGTGGAGAGGGACAGAAGGACAGAGGAGCTCGGTGTATCTTTGGAGGTCCCCCGACAGTCTAATCCTATAGCAGCATAACTAGGGGCTGGTCCAGGACAAGTCTGAGCCAGCCCTAACTATAAGCTTTATCAAAAAGGAAAGTTTTAAGCCTACTCTTAAATATAGAGACAGTGTCTGCCTCCCGGACAAAGACTGTAGGATGGTTCCACAGGAGAGGAGCTTGATAGCTAAATGCTCTGACTCCTGTTCTGCTTTTTGAGACTTTAGGAACCATAAGTAGGCCTGCATTCTGGGAACACAGTGTTCGAGTGGGGTAATAAAGTACTATCAGCTCTTTAAGATAAGAAGGTGCCTGGCCATTTATGGCTTTGTAAGTAAGGAGGAGAATTTTAAACTCTATTCTAAACTTTACAGGGAGCCAGTGCAGAGTGGCTAGTATTGGAGAAATATGATCTCTCTTCCTGGTTTTTTTCAGAACACGTGCTGCAGCATTCTGGAGCAACTGGAGAATATTCAGCAACGAATTTGGGCAGCCTGATAGTAAGGAATTGCAATAATCCAGCCTGGAAGTTACGAATGCATGGACTAGTTTTTCTGCATCATTTTGAGACAAAATATGCCTAATTTTTGCAATATTACGTAGGTGAAAAAAGGCAGTCCTTGAAATTTGTTTTACGTGGGAGTGAAAGGACATGTCTTGGTCAAAGATAACTCCCAGATTCTTTACAGTGGTGCTGGAGTGCCAGTGCAATGCCATCCATAACTGCTATGTCATCAGAAAGTGACTTTCTAAGATGTTTAGGGCCTACTACTATAACTTCAGTTTTGTCTGAGTTTAGCATCAGAAAGTTGCAGGTCATCCAGGTCTTTATGTCATGAAGACATGCTTGTAGTCTAGTTAACTGACTGGTTTCTTCTGGCTTCATTGATAAATATAGCTGGGTATCATCTGCATAGCAATGAAAATTTATTGAGTGCTTCCTGATAATCTTACCTAAAGGAAGCATATATAAGGTGAATAGAATTGGTCCAAGCACAGAACCCTGCGGAACTCCATAGCTGACTTTAGCGAACACAGAGGAGTCGTCATTAACATGTACAAACTGAGAGCGATCTGACAAGTAGGATTTAAACCAGCTTAGCACAGTTCCCTTAATACCAATGAAGTGTTCCAGTCTGTTCCAGTCTCTGTTCCAGTGTCTGCAATAGGATACCATGGTCAGTGGTGTCAAATGCAGCACTAAGATCCAATAAGACTAGTACAGAGACAAATCCTTTATCAGATGCAATTAGAAGGTCATTTGTAACTTTAACCAGTGCTGTCTCTGTGCTATGATGCACTCTAAATCCTGACTGGAAATCCTCGAATAAACTATTATTGTTTAGAAAGTCGCACAGCTGATTGGCAACTGCTTTCTCAATAGTTTTTGAGAGAAAGGGAAGGTTTGATATCGGTCTATAGTTGGCTAAAAACCCTGGATCAAGAGTAGACTTTTTAAGTAGTGGTTTTATCACAGCTACTTTAAAGGACTGTGGTACGTAGCCTGTTGATAAAGACAGATTGATCATGTCTAATACTAAGGCAATTAAAGGTAATACTTCTTTAAACAGCTTAGTCGGGATGGGATCTAAAATACAGGTTGATGATTTTGATGATGAAATTATTGAAATTAGTTGTTGAAGGTCGACAGGAGTAACACAGTCTAAAACTGCGACAGGCTGAGTAACAGTTTCTACAGTTTCTGTGTTTGAAGACAAAACAGTACCTGTTGACAGCAGGAGCCGATGAATTCTGTCTCTAATAGTTAGAATTTTATCATTTAAGAAGCTCATGAAGTCATTACTGTTCAGAGCTAAAGGAATACATGGTTCAACAGAAATATGGCTCTCTGTCAGCCTGGCTACAGTGCTGAAGAGAAACCTGGGATTATTCTTATTTTCCTCTATTAGTGCAGAGTAATAGGCTGCCCTGGCACTGCAGAGGGCTTTCCTGTATATTTTAAGACTGTCTTGCCAGGTGAACTGAAATTCTTCCAAATTGGTAGTGTTATGTCCCAGACTAGGGGAACCAGGACACAACACAAAAGGGCTCCCCTCTTCCTCCCAGCTCCCAAGAAAGGCCGGTCACAACTTTCTGCAGTCTAACAAGGTTTTTTTTTATTTATTTCATCAAGTAGCAATGGCGTCGGGGAGGGCATGTTGACTCTTACCTGTCCAAAATAAAATAAAATAAATTACAAAACTCTAATCCTCCCTAACCAAAACAGGAGAAAAACTTAACAAGTAAACTTAAATGGCTTCCCTCCCCTACAGCTACTCACCTCGTTAGGATAAGGTTAATATTATTAATAGTATTTACAATAATCACAATAACCGGTAACACACAAACTCAGCCACCGGCCACAGCGGCAGCAACACCATTTGACACAGCCCTCTCTTGGAAGCGGAAGGAGAAGCAGGAGAGGGAGACAGTCCACCGACCTCCCCCTTAAATAGCACGGCGCCCAATCACGCCTCCCCACCTGTAATAAGGGCAGAGAGAGCAGAGCACACACACACACACACACACACACACACACATACACATACACATACACATACACATACACATACACATACACACACACATACACATACACATACACATACACATACACACACCCTCCTGTGCCCAGGATGACACACAGCATCGAGGACACACCAAACAAATGCGGTAAATCATAACAATCATAACAGTAGAACGCCATTTCCTTTCTATTTTCCGTGAAGTTTGCTTTTATTTGCGGGTTTGATGAGTATACCATGGAGCAAACCTCCTCTGTTTAATTATCTTCTTTTTAAGGGGAGCAACAGAGTCAAGTGTCATACGCAATGAACCTGTAGCACTATCAACCAGGTAGTCAATCTGGGAGGGACTAAGGTTAGCATAAGAATCCTCTGTTGTATTGAGACATGGCATTGAATTACATACTGAAGGGATCAGATCCTTAAATTTAGCTACGGCACTATCAGACAAGAGTCTGGTATAAGAATTTTTGCCTACTGGATGGTAGTCTGGTAATATGAATTCAAAAGTTATTAAATGATGGTCCGACAAAAGAGGATTCTGTGAAGAGACTATTAAGTCTTCGATTTCAATGCCATATGTCAGAACAAGGTCGAGGGTGTGGTTAAAACAGTGAGTTGGTTCATGTACATTCTGATGGAAGCCAACTGAGTCTAATACTGAGATAAACGCAGTGCTAAGGCTGTCATTATCAACGTCGACATGTACATTAAAGTTACCTACAATAATTACTGCTGCTGCTTTAAGGACTAAACCTGATAGAAACTCCGAGAACTCAGCTGTAAATTCGGAGTAGGGACCAGGAGAGCGGTATACTATAACAAATAAAACTGGCTGCACTATTTTCCATTTTTCATGAGAAAGAGTGAGAACAAGGTTTTCAAATGAGTTATAGGTTTAGGGTTGATTAAAAGGCTTGAGTCAAAAATGGCTGCAACTCCACCTCCTCTGCCACTGCCTCGAGGAATGTGAGTATTAATATGGCTCGGAGGAGTAGCTTCATTCAGGCTCACACACTCTTCAGGACACAGCCAGGTTTCAGTCAGACAAAATAAATCAATATTATGGTCTGATATAAACTCATTTACTAAAACAGCTTTAGAGGACAGAGATCTGATGTTAAGGAGTCCACATTTATTTCTTCTATCTTGTTGTACTATTGCAGAGGTTGTTTTAATTTTAATCAGATTTTTATGTTTAACTCCTCTTCTCTGTACTTTTGGTTTACTTAGTTTATGTGTTCGGGAGGCAGACACAGTCTCAATGGAGTGTTGGGTGGGTAACTGCTCTAATGGAGGCGCAGAGAAGCGTGTAGGACTGCAGCTCTGCCTCCTGGTCTCAACTCTGAGTTGTCAGGGGTTAGGTTCATAACGGTCAGATTTCTAGAGATGAGAGCTGCTCCCTCCACCTCGACAGCCAGCGACTGAATGATGACATGGGGCTAAACATGTCATCGCTGGTCAGATTTGGCAGGGGTCCAGAGAAAACTACGGATTCCGACATCGTTTTAGCATATGTACACACTGATTCCACATTAATTTTAGTGACCTCTGATTGGCGTAACCGGGTGTCATTACCGCCGACGTGAATAACAATCTTACGGTATTTACGCTTATCCTTCGCCAGCAGTTTCAAATTTGATTCGACGTCGCCCGCTCTGGGCCCCCGGCAGGCATTTGACTATAGTCGCTGGTGTCGCTAACTTCATGTTTCTCAAAATGGAGCTGCCAATAATCAGAGTTGGTTTCTCAGCGGGTGTGTCGCTGAGTGGGGAGAACCTGTTAGAAGCATGAAGTGGTTGGTGGTGACCCGTGGGCTTCAGCTTGGGACTATGCTTCCTTCGAACAGTCACCCAGCCTCCCTGGTTTCCCGGCTGCTCAGGAGCTGTCGAGGGACGGCTAGCCGGAGCTGCACTTGGTCAGTCTGCACTGGCTACGGGGGCCTAACTACAGCTAGTGGTTTGGTTTCCATGGTGCGGAGCCGAGCTTCCAATTCACTTAGCCTCGCCTCCAACTCACCAAATAAACTACATTTATTACACATACCATTATCACTAAAGGAGGCAGAGGAGTAGCTAAACATGTGACACACCAAGCAGGAGAGAGCTGGAGAGGGACAGAGAGAAGCCATCGCTAGCTGCTAGGCTAAGCTGGTGTAGCTAGCAGAGCAGACAAGCGCGTAGACAAATAAAATTAATGGTCGCTAAACAAACAGACTGGGTGCTTGAGCAGAACTGATGTTACTTTAGACGCAGATAATAGGCCGCTGTAACAAAACACAGATCAAATTACACTCGGAGCAGAAAGAGCGATAAACGCGCGCTACCACTAACGCAGCAACCGGAAACAGGAAGTGAGACGATACGCTTACCTCAGCACGTCAACTATTATTATAACTATTTTTAAAACTGTTTCAAATATAACTTACAATTTTGCAACTACCCTGCCAGGAATCTTAATTCTTTAATTGTCTCTAAAGTAGATTGTGGGTCACTGTTCCCCATGTTAAAATACTGTATCATTTTAGTGCTGATAGAACACAGTTGTCTGGTTACTGTAGTCATATTACTATTAGTCATAATTCCAATATTATTACATTCATCGTGTTGTTGTTGTGCACATATATGATCAGTTACTGATGTATACACACACACACACACACACACACACACACACACACACACACACACACACACACACACATATATACACACACATACTATATATCATATACTAAATTATTATTAATCAAATGTCTGTTATTGTAGCTGTCATTGTTACTGTCATTGCTGTGCATCCCTCTCTCTTTCTCCCTCTCTCTCTCGGCAGATGGCTGAACACAGATAGTCTGGGCTGTGGCCAAGTGCTTGCCCATGGAGTAGTGGTTGGGTCTCTGTAGATTAAGAGTTTGGTCCTGACCTGCTCTAAATGGAAAGTGTCCTGAGACAACTTCTTTTGTGATTTGGTGCTATATAAATAAAATTCAATTGAATTGAAATTATTTTTGTGTGCTCTCAGATACTGTGCAGCATGTGAAAACTGCAATCAGGCAGTACACAGCAGTGTGAAGTGTAAGTCGGGCTGACAGAACCTGGGCCTGTTCTCAACCCCCGCTACTGAACAGGAACTCATTGGTGTCTCTTTAAAAAAAGAAGTGGGTAGATTTTAGAGATTGACAGGAATACATCAACGGGTGATAATATAACATTACAGAATATAATCACTCTTGTGGAATGGCATGTACCAAAGACTAAATACTCATTTAGTAATTGCTTTTAGGTAATTGCATTTTAGGAATTATCCAAAGGTAAGTATGAATGGAAAATGTATTGTATGAGCTGTTGCTGTTCAGTCATGTTATACTTTAGCAGCTTTAAAATGTAATATTTATTGCACCATTGTAATTGTTGATGTAGATGGCCTCAGTGTAATTAAATATAAATATGGCCATAAAATAAACTCATTTTGTACACAAACACCAGAAAACTTTATCCTCAGTCCTGATACCATGCAAAACTACATGCCAAACTAGAATGTATTTTACATGAATCATTGATTATGCACAGTCCTATATAATAGAATACAATATTTAATAATTAAACACCTGTCGATTGTTGTTCAGCACTTTTAAATAAAAGACTCTGTTACTGTTGTAGCAGAAACAGCAGTAATACTGTGAATTAAATCATTTATCTTGTACAGTTCATGATACTGTTGGTTACATCTAGCTGGTCGCGGCAGTCATTTGTTGACACCTCACACCTTGTCCTTTTGACTGTGGTGGAGCTTGTCCTTGCAACGTCAGGGATTTCTACAGAGCCTCAGGAACAGCCATGAAAGGGACACAAAATGCCTGTGTCACACATTCCCGTAGGAGTTCGGGCCTGAGTACGTTTGTACCTAGAAAGGATTCTTTAGAAAGCTTTAATTCCAATGAGAAGCAAAGCTAGCAGTACAAAGTAAAATGTGGGAGCACCAGCAGAAGTTCTGTGAAAGATACTTACAGCAACCAGTCAATCCTGCAAAGTTTTTTGGTTACCTATGCCACAACCGTATCAGTGTTGCTTAAAAACATCTAACATTTGCAAAAAAGCTCATCAATTGAAAATGAAATGCAGTCTTCACAGTATTATGAGTTTGTGAACGCATTTAAAACACTGGTATAATAAATCTGATAAAGCAACTTATGATTTTAATATAATTAAATGATAGAAATTCTGAGAGGCAGGTGCAAATGCGATGCCGACTGATGAGTGGAGTAGCCCATCATATGCCAGATCTGTATTTTACCTATTTTACTGTCCTCCCAAGTTGATATTCCTGTCAGTCTTTCAGTCTCTGCCTGCCACATCACTAGCCAGCACAAGCCCATGTGCTTATCCTCACTGTGGCTAGCCCAGTGTTCCAGGCTAAAATTGTTTTTCTCCGCTAGCCACCACATTCTCTCACACAAGGTGTTCATTCTTCTGAACTCCTCATCACCTGCTTCTTCATTCTATTGAACACCTTGCCTTTAAACTCTCTGGTCCCACTCCTTTGATCACTGTCAATATCTATCGCTCCCCCAAGCCAAGTCCCTCCTTTCTTTGTGATTTCTCTGATTTTTTTTGATGCAGCTATGTGTCATCTCACATGTCATTCTCCTCCTGGGTGATGTTAATATCAACAGTAATGACACTGTAAGTTTGCCAAAGAATTCCTGAGCATTACATTTTTTCTTGACCTCATTGCAGCTTCAATGGCAAGCATCTGCACCATTCTTCTCTCCCACCTTGAATCCTCCATCAACACCAGTACTGCCCTCTTGTGGCTTCGGCTATTATATGACAAACAGACATCAGTTTGTCCACCACTCTTCTGTCCCAAGGCATCTGCCTGGGTTCAGTGCTTGATCTTTTCTTGTTTATCCTCTACATCAAACACATCATGGTCATGGTTGGCTAGGCCAACAACATCCAGCTACACATTTTCACTAAATCCATTTCCATGAAAACTCACCCCACTCTGACCAACTGAAATCAAGTCATGGATGCAAGCCAACTTCCTCAAACTAAACTGTGATAAATCAGACATGTTCATTGGTCCTAAATCCCTCACCAAAACAACTTCTGCCTCATCATCAGCAACTCCCCTCAGTCTCCCTCCACGCAATCACAACTTCAGAGTTATTTTGCAACCTCTCCTTTTAACACCACATTAGTCAAATCACTAGAACTTTCACCTTTTTCCACCTAAAAACATAGCTCATTTCTAACCAAGACTCTCCTTCGGTGCTGAAGCTTTGATCCATGCCTTTATCACATTCACTTGACCAAAATTGACCACTCCTTCCTGCAACCTCCACTCCTCTGATGCCAACCTCCTGTCTACACCACACAGGACCAAGCACTGGACCTGGGGTGGCAGAGCCTTCTGAATTCTGCCTATTTCCTATGGAACACCTTCTCCAAAGTCATCCAAAAAGAACATATCTATCCATGTTAAATCACTAGTCAAAACATCCATCCATCCATCCATCCATCCATCCATTGTCTTCCGCTTATCCGGGGCCGGGTTGCGGGGGGAGCAGTCTGAGCAGGGACGCCCAGACTTCCCTCTCCCCGGACACTTCCTCCAGCTCTTCTGGGGGGATCCCGAGGCGTTCCCAGGCCAGCCGAGTGACATAGTCACCCCAGCGTGTCCTGGGTCTTCCCCGGGGCCTCCTCCTGGTGGGACATGCCTGGAACACCTCCCTAGGGAGGCGTCCAGGGGGCATCCGATAGAGATGCCCGAGCCACCTCAGCTGACTCCTCTCGATGCGGAGGAGCAGCGACTCTACTCTGAGCTCCTCCCGGGTGACAGAGCTCCTTACCTTATCTCTAAGGGAGCGCCCCGCCACCCTGCGGAGGAAACTCATTTCAGCCGCTTGTATCCGGGACCTCGTTCTTTCGGTCATGACCCAAAGTTCATGACCATAGGTGAGGGTAGGAACGTAGATTGACCGGTAAATCGATTGACCGGTAAATCTTCTTCACCATGACAGACCGATACAACGACCGCATTACTGCAGCCGCTGCACCGATCCGCCTGTCAATCTCACGTTCCATCCTTCCCTCACTCGAGAACAGGATCCCAAGATACTTAAACTCCTCCACTTGAGACAGGAACTCTCCCCCAACCTGAAGGAAGCAAGCCACCTTTTTCCGGTCAAGAACCATGGCCTCGGACTTGGAGGTGCTGACTCTCATCCCAGCTGCTTCAAACTCGGCTGCGAACCGCCCCAGCGCATGCTGAAGGTCCTGGCTCGAGGTAGCCAACAAGACAACATCATCCGTGAAAAGCAGAGACGAAATCTGCCGGCCCCCGAACCGAACCCCCTCCGGCCCCTGGCTGCGCCTAGAAATCCTGTCCATAAAAATGATGAACAGAACCGGTGACAAAGGGCAGCCCTGCCGGAGTCCAACATGCACCGGGAACAGGTCCGACTTACTGCCGGCAATGCGGTCCAAGCTCCTGCTCCGGTTGTACAGGGACTGTACAGCCCTCAACAGAGGGCCTCCAACCCCATACTCCTGGAGCACCTCCCACAGAATGACGCGCGGGACACGGTCGAATGCCCAGCTACGGACGGCTGCATCAACAATGGAAGTGGAGAACATGGTCCATTCGGACTCAATGTCTCCAACCTCCCTCGGGATCTGGTTGAAGCTCTCCCGGAGGTGGGAGTTGAAAACTTCCCTGACAGCGGGTTCCGCCAGACGTTCCCAACAGACCCTCACAGTACGTTTGGGTCTGCCAAGTCTGTCCTGCTTCTTCCCCTGCCAGCGAATCCAACTCGCCACCAGGTGGTGATCAGTTGACAGCTCAGCCCCTCTCTTTACCCGAGTGTCCAAGACATACCGCCGAAGGTCAGATGATACGACTACAAAGTCGATCATTGACCTCCGGCCTAGGGTGTCCTGGTACCACGTGCACTGATGGACACCCTTATGCTTGAACATGGTGTTCGTTATGGACAAACTGTGACTAGCACAGAAATCCAATAACAGAACACCACTCGGGTTCAGATCGGGGAGGCCGTTCCTCCCAATCACACCCCTCCAGGTGTCACTGTCGCTGCCCACAAGAGCATTGAAGTCTCCCAGCAGAACAATGGAGTCCCCGGTTGGAGCACTTTCCAGTACCCCTCCCAGGGACTCCAAGAAGGCCGGGTACTCTACGCTACTGTTCGGCTCGTAGGCCGAAACAATAGTGAGAGACCTATCCCCAACCCGAAGGCGCAGGGAAGCGACCCTCTCGCTCAGCGGGGAGAACTCCAACACATGGCGGCTGAGCTGGGGGGCTATAAGCAAGCCCACACCAGCTCACCGCCTCTCACCGCGGGCAACTCCAGAGTAGAAGAGAGTCCAGCCTCTCTCAAGGAGTTGGGTTCCAGAGCCCAGACTGTGCGTGGAGGTGAGCCCGACTATCTCTAGCCGGTACCGCTCAACCTCCCGCACTAGCTCAGGCTCTTTCCCCCACAGTGAGGTGACATTCCATGTCCCCATAGCCAGAGTCGTTGTCCAGGGTTTGGGTCGTCGGGGCCCCCGCCCATGACTGCTACTGCGGGTGGTGGGCTGCGGGTGGTGGGCCCACGTCGCTCCTTCAGGCTGTGCCCGGCCGGGTCCCGTGGGCAAAGACCCGGCCACCAGGCGCTCACCTGCGAGCCCCAACCCCAGGCCTGGCTCCAGGGCAGGGCCCCGGTGACGCCAATCCGGGTGACGTACGCTTCCTTGATTTGATGTCTTTCATAGGGGCTTTTTGAACTGCTCTTAGTCTGACCCGTCACCTAGAACCTGTTTGCCTTGGGAGACCCTACCAGGGGCATTAAGCCCCGGACAACATAGCCTCTAGGATCATTCGGGTACTCAAACTCCTCCACCACGATAAGGTGGCAGTTCAAGGAGGAGTAGTCAAAACATTTACATTCACATTTACAGAACTGTTTTTAATGTATGATTAATGTTGTGTGCAATATAGTATTTTCAATGTGTTATTCAGTGTCCCTGAGTACCCTGAAAAGCGCTCTGTAGATTGAAATGTATTATTACAGTTTTGTGAGATATTTGAAGTTTTAACAATAAAATTTGTTGTCTATTCTGGTCATGCCTTACATTGCCCACTTCTGGTTTTCTATACATCCATTTGGTTTAGAGCTCTCTCTCATGTCAAAGGCTTGGTCATGATGCTTTATATCTGAATTCATTTCTGTCTTCTTTGGTCTGGTTTCATGTTCTCTGCATTGTGTGAAGACTGAATGGGGTCCCTTCACTACCACACATTTTTTTGAATCACAATGGCAAGTGAGCAGTAGTGACAGTGAATTCCAATTTTCCTCATGGCGGGGCCTCAGATGATGGAAATTCTAATGAATAAAAGATAATCATTTCAGCAGAGCTTTTGTCACCAGTGTCAGCTCATTTTCAATTATAACCCCAGCATACTTTCCACCTCTGTGAATGCATTATGCTCAATAATATTTAAAGCTCCCTCTCAACCAACACAGCCTACACATTTCAGGTGCTAAGCATGAACATTTAACTGAATGAGCTGAAGGTGGGGCTAAAGAGTCTAAATAGTCTAATTAATTCATGACCATTTCACTAGTATTTTTTCTTTTTCAATAACCAGTGAAACTGCATTGAGTTACCTCAACAGTTGAACCCAGTTTGGTTACTGGCTGTCAAGATTCTGCTGTATCTGCAACTCCGCTGAATTTAAATTCATCATTTAATCATCAGAAATGGAACACATAGCAATTATAGAATCACTGATGTCAGACTTTCACTTATACAGTGTATAATCATACTTTTTGGTGCATTATCATATTTTTTGTTACACTGACTAACTACTACATAAAACATTTGTTACATATCTTATGTCCACATTCTATGAGTATAGGCTTAGCCCTCTAAGAGCTGTCCCTAGTGGGTTTATCCCGGCACATATGTGCCACTGTACACTGTACAGTTGTCTCTCTCCGATCCTCGTGTACAGTATATAACACTGCCAGGAACTAAGCTCTGCTACCAAAAGCCAGTATTTCATTCTGCTACTTCCAGTGGAGCAGGTGGGCTACACGTTAGAGGGCTACACCTGTACTTAAAGAATGTTGTATTTCATAAAGGCTTTTTCCTCTAAGAACTGTTGCTATTGGGTTAAGGGCAACACTGATGTAGTCAATACCCACGTTGACACAGAGGTCCCCAAGCATATACAACAGTTTACAACTCAATAATTCAAAGCGTAATAAAGCATGGAGGAACTGGCTGTGCTGCCGTTTTCACCATATCAGTCTTTTGTGTGAAAAAAAATGGGCCGAGTGACATTACACTCCTTCTACACAGCCCTGCCACTACAGAAGGGACAATGACAATGTGCCATAATGGTCTCCCACACAGCTTACTAAACTGTGTCATCTGTCATCAACCATGTTCAAAACTGCAGGAGTTAGGGAGGACTCAGACACATTATGCAGATAGAGATGGATGAAAGGGCACAGAGAAGTCCAAGATGCTGCTGCGCAGAAGTCACTCTCACTGTCACTGTCATCTCCTGGATGAGGCTAATGCTCTTGTGGCATGCACCCCAATGTCCTGTGGAGACTCAATGCACTGTAGGCTTGTGTGAGAGCATCACACAGTCAATGAGACAGACACTGTTTTGATAGGGTCATCTTTGTGAATGCCCTCTGTAATAAACAAAGAGCTGCATTTGCTGCAGCTTGATGTGTGTACAACATACTAAGACAATGGGCTCTATTTTCGATTCCGCCGCAGGCATGGCGCAAAGTCAGGTCCGCTTTGCCGATGGGGCGTGGTGGCGCAGACTTTGGTATTTTTGTGCACTGCGTCGACATCCGTTTCACCTGTGTGCATGCTGAACGCGCTTGCGATGTGGTCAGATGAGATACTGATCAAAATATATAAATTTAGTTCTGACTGTATGTGCTGACTCAGATAGTTGCATTGATTCGTGGCTGTTGCTAATTATTGATCACAGTGAAATGCCAGACACTGTGGAAGCCTGCCTGTGAGGTATTGGTGACGCGAGCGCACGACTCCGCCGGTTTACGAAAGTCCACTTGCCCAGCAGTGTGCCGCTGGTGCACAGAATTGACCAGGTCTGGGGTGGCGAGCTCTCAGCGCACTTTTATGCCGTCGGTGTGGACCGAAATGTAAAAAATCCAAATCCGCTGGCTGATTATGCCGACACTTCCCCCTACTGCGCCGCAACGCCCATCCTGGCATATCTCTGTGCGCCTCGATTTACCAAAACACCAAGTGTGCTGTGCGCCTGCCTGCGCTGCACGAAAATACCACTGCGCAGGGTGCAAACCCTGCGGCAGAATCGAAGAGCCCAAAGAGTGCACTGGGCAGAGTTGGTGAGATGCTTCTTCTGCGTCATTTCTGTGGAAGGAAGCAAGAAGAACTCCACAAGAGTAATAATTCTCAACCAAAAGGAGTTTGTTGACTTATGTACATGAGGCACTTGGCTGTTAAATTGCTTCCTGTCCAGAAAGCCAGGATGGTGAGATTTGCAGTGCACATTGGTCATTCACCCTCTTAGCCGATGTTCAGGCTCGGAAAAGGACAGCGTTTTTGCTGTGACTGTAAACTTGTTGGGTTGCAGCTATTGGAGGGGGGATATCTTGGTGCGAGAAGAGGAGGTGCATGCAGAGGTGCAATAGCAGCTGCAGCTGCAGGGCACTTCTCCTTGGAGCAAGTATCTCAGTGTTTTGATGAAGAGGTGTGGCTTTACACACAGACATGTGGAGTCAGCTTTTACGCTAGCAGGCCATTATTCTGGACAAAGCCACCATTGAAGCCATGATGAGTGTCAGGATGGCCATCATAGCCTTCCTGATGTCCATGGCCAGCTTCCAGGAAAAAGGCTTGGACTTAGTTGCTATGCTAGAGATAGCAAATGATACCAGCAAGATGTTGTTTTGTGGTGCAGTCATCAGCTTATACTGGTGTGAGTGGTCAGTGAGGTGAGCATAAACCTGGTTTCAAGGAGATGGTGGTGAGGACTTGTTGAGGGTTTGTTGTCTTGGGAAGTAAGATGGAAGCTTGAAAGCTATCAGTACTCTCAGTTTTCTGGGGTTGGAAAAATGTCATCTTTATGAACAGCCAGAGCTCCATGAGCAAGGTCACAGCAGAGGTCATCTGGCCACTGGCTCCTGGTTATAAACAGCCTCATCTAAGTGGCTGTAAGCAGGTGCCAGCTGTTCTGTCAGCATTGTGATGCCCCTCATATCTGCTGCTTTCCTAATGATTTCCAGAAAATCCCACAAAAGGCCTTTGGCAGCTGGCATATTGCTGCTTATTTGTGAGGATGACAAAGACAGAGCCTCAAGAAGGACTTGGTTAAGTCATGATGATATGGCTATTGCACAACAGAAAAAACAAACAAACAGACAAAAAAAACACCAATGACCCTTCTAAATACAGAGTACACCAAGTTTGACCTTGTGTTCTTCAGAGTTTGAACTTGGCAAGCTGAAGTCCAACCACCCAAGTACAGGACAAAACAGAAATCAGTTTGTAACTGGAACAACAGTCATCTGCAAAGGTCGGGTATGGTGCAGGGGCAGACTGGGACAAAAAATCGACCCTGGCATTTTGGACCAGACCGGCCCACCACATTCAATAACATACACCTTTTCGGTCTCTTGAATGTGTATACCAACTGTGCAACTCTTTAAAATGACTTACCTTAAGCCATGCAATGAGTTAACAGGAACCAGTGAGAGTGGGCACATTAAATACTTCAAAAAAGTGTAATTTATTAACACTACAAAAAAGTATACTCCACCACTCCATCACAGTAATGAATCTTTAAACAGAAGTCATCCTATTGCAGGGCCGATTTTTTTGTCCCAGTCCACCCTGGCTTTACTCATTACAAGTGTTCTGAAAGCAGTCCAGCTTACCGTAGGTTTTTCTGCATGTCCCTGTTCAATGTCACCACCACCACCACCACCGTCATCGGCCACAGGAGCTGATCAAGGCCCTGCTGTGGCAAACATATCAGAAATTTTGTGCATTTGGAAGAGCCAGCTTCTTCTTGTCTCGCAGTTTCTGTGCACCTCCTTTTCATTTTCTCTCCACTTTCGAAGATCCTAACAGATTACGTTACCGACGCAAAAGAGAGGAAGTGTTTCATGATAAGATTGGGCAAGATGAGCCCCGTCACATGTCAGTGAAGAAAATAACCTATGGGCCGCAGACCAGCGTGTGTCGAGGGCCGGTCAGTGGTTCTGAACAAACTCTTGCGCTGACTTTTTCTTGCCGAATACATTACGCCGGCAGGACCAAAGCAAAAGGGGTTGGTGTTTAGCGATGTGATTGAGCCAGCCCAATGTCAGTTGGGCCGCTGATCAACTGTCTGGTATTGGGCTGGTCAGACCAATATTTAAGATTAATAGTGGCCAACTGTCGGCCCAAATGGCATGTCAGCCCACTGGGAAAATGCCCACTATGCCAGGTGGTCAGTCCCTCCCTGGTAGGGTAATAACACTTCCAGGCATTTGGAGACCAATGATGTTTAACAAGTGTACAGCACAAGTACAGACAGGAATGTTTCTTGCAAAAGGTTTCAAAGAAAATAAAATCTTACTGTCACTGTAGGGGACATCAACATGTCTAATGAAAAAGCATCTGTTCAGGCCTTATTGATCATCAGCCTAATAACAGCATATCTCTGAAAATTGCTGCTTTACTCATTCTAATAGAACTAATCACAACACTGTTTCATTTTGGTTTCATTTGGTTCCGTTTTAACCACAGGGAGAAAGATACCTCATCTTTTTTTATGCTGAACGCCAGATGGTTTGGTCTTCTCTTAAACACACACTGTCTGCCTCCCAATCCCACCTCAACAAAGGAAAGAGTCATTTGACAAAGCAGCCTCTGACATTACATCTTAATTCCTCAGTAAATACACTATAGAGCAACAACACCTGCTGTCCTCTGCTGATAATTCTCCCCTGACGAGCACTGGGAAAATTTTAGAAAAAGCCTGTATGTAGTCAGGGCTCATTCACATGTCTGGGTTAGGTTAGGGTAAAAACTAAAGGGTTAGGGTATTTATGATTCCAGCTCATTATTTGTAAGAAGAGCCTGTCAAACATCACCTTGCAAACAGGACTGTGTGCTGAAACAGCGAGAGAAAGACAGCTGCACTGCAGGTGACAGCAGTGTTATTGGAGGTGTTGTTTAATGTGTCAAGGTTAAGTGAGAAACCTTACTTTGTTTTTGCTTTTTTGTTGCTCTGATTTGATTCACAGAAGAGTTCAGCCTCTCAGGAAATTGCACTGCTGCAGCTTTGAAGAGCCCAGGGTCATCAGAATTTATTTATTCCTTAATTGGAGTCTTCTTTGGCTCACTAAACCTTCACAACCTCAGCAACTCTTTCAGTATTTGTTTTATTTTTTGTTTTTTTCTTCATTTCCATGTGTTTTCTGATGATTTCTGTGGGGCATTGGGGACTTGTTCCTCTGCTGTGAAGTCAGGGGACCAGAGGAAAGCCTCAAGTTCTTGACTAATAAACTAAATATTGAACTTTCTCTTGCTCCTGCTGAGATATATTCAAAATTTCTGCCTCTTGTTTGTGTTGTTATCAAACTTATGCTTTTATTGTCTGCTCTGCCTTGATAATTAGATTTTGTGTCTGTGTATGTGTAGGTGTGAGAGAGAAAATCATTTCAACTGAACCACAGAGAACATGCAGTTTTATCTCATATGATGACCTCTCAGTAAGGCCTGAGTAAGCAGCAGTTACAATGTTTTGCAAGATGCATCATAAATCTGGGGGGAAAAAAGGTGCATTCACTGCAAAATTCAACATGTGAGCTATTTTTTATCTCATTTTATGTCAGAGAAAAGACATATAGCAGAGGAAAACAGAGGGTAGTAATCTCCTTTTCAGTGATTAGATTAAATTTCTCAGTGGTCTGATCCCACTGTGGTTTAGGAAGCGAAAGCTTCTAAAATGAGGTGTCATTGCAAATTACAGGAGCAGCTGAGGCCCAGTGCTGCCCCTTTGGCTAGGCTCACCCATCCAGGTAGCATCCACAGTAATCACTCCTGATCTGCCGCACAGTGAAGTAACAGAAATTGATGCTGATGTGGGGTTTGTGTCAGGGCTGGGCTGAGGATAGGGTTGGTTGGCTTCCAAGGTAGATGCATCCCTCCCCACCCCCTCACCACCCAATTCCTAACACAATCTATCGACGTTGGAAAGAAGACATTAGAAAAGCAGACCTGTGCTTGGGATGCACCCCCTCAATCAAGAACTACTATTCATGTAACCTTGAGCAGAGAACTATGTAGCAGAACTGGTCTCTAACTGAGCTGTTCTTTACCCAGATTTTTCTCTGCAATACTCAAGAGAAATGGAGTTGTAAACCAGTCTAACTGGTTGAGTTATAGACCACCTGCTTTGCTTACAATGAGATGTGATTTCAGAGAGAGACAAGATGTCTGGCGCAGAGATATCTCCTCCACACTTTTTTTTTTTTCAGAGAAAGCGGAAAGGCCAATTCCTCAACATCAAAGGTTGCCTTCTCCTCACTGTGGTTTTCATGGCAATGCTAATTCTTTCCTGATAGCCCCATGAGAGATTGGGACAATAAAACTGTCTGAATGAATGGTGCCAGGCTCCAGAGGAACCTCCAAAAATCAGATAATGCTGATGGGTTGTAAATTAGACATTCCTGAAGCAAACTGTGCTGTATGTTTGTGTGCTTTTTTTAATACTCCAGGATAACCAAACTTCTATGTTGAACTTTTGATGTTTTCACCTTACAGGACTCACAATATGTATAATATTGATGTTTTTTCCAGTTTCTCTAACTTGAAGAATGACAAAGTTGTGATTTTAATTGTTTTATGAAGTTTGTCTGAATTTTTACCATGGAACAATACTGCCATCTAGAGGTTCATGAATACGCTTGACGCGATACATTTATTAATAAGTAACCATAATAGTGATAATCATTTTGGGCAAATATAGTCTGCCTTTCTTTATTTCTTTATTTTGTGTTGGTTATACCTTGAGTCATCATATATCTATATATTAGGATGAGTAGTAGAAATTGTTACCATGATTATCGTTTAATGTTGTCATCCAATCATAGGAATTGCCTAATGCATGTTGTGAACAATGTTGAAATGTCATTGAAAATCGTCCATTCAAAATATATGTGATTGACCATAGTGAGAAGCAGATGAGCCCCTCGTATGAATCATTAATTAATTCCAGCTCCATGAGGCGAGATTACATCGCGCGCCACAAACCGTCCTATGTGAGCGATGGCCTGCCCATTAGACACGCCCCGGAGCGATATTTAAATGTCTGCAGCCGCAGCATGAATTCAGTGCGCATTATTCAGTTATGTTATGTTTTAGTCTTTGTTAAGTTTCTTATGTTTTAGTTTCATCTGTTGTCTTAGTCTTGTACGGATGTTTTGCTCTTTAAGTTTCTCCGTCTTCTAGCTACTCAAAAGCCATACCGAGTAGCGTGATTTAATTTTCAGAAGACGTGTTTCTATAGTTTTGCCGTAAACTTTCATTTTTCTAAGCCACATGTTTTGTTTTAGTATCTGTAAATTTTAGTCAAATAATAATAATTTTGTAGACCCTCTTTGACCGGCCATCGAGGAGACTATCAATTTTGTTACTATCAGTCTAAAATAATCCTTCACGGACTTAACCGAACCAAAACCCTGCAGCCAGCTGTTGATCCTTGGTCTGGGTTTACAACCATCTGGAGCCGTCCCTTATCTGTAACCGACACCGTAGAACCCAGTTCGAAAGACATCACCGTCCAGCATCAGCTCTTCACCTTGGTGTGCCTGGGCCTTCCACCGGACCACCGAGCAGATTGAGCCACGGACGAGCACCTAGGCATCTTCGAGTTAGTTCGGAGCAGAACTCACCGGGACGCCATCAATCCAGTAGGCACGCTCAGCGGGTTTGAATAAGAGTTGGTCCTTGAGGTTAAGATACTGCTAATTTATCCAAATTTTCTCAACTACTCGTTTAATCCCTTAACTTTATGTTCGCATCCCTATTATTCCCTTTACAACTACTTCTCACTATCGCCAACTTGTTTTGCCATTGCGATGCCATAAGTTTCTTTTGTGTTATGCCATATCATCATAGTTTATCAACGAATGCAACATCAAAGTTAGTTCCCTTACAACTGAATTCAACGCATTCCAATGCACCAGTTATCTGTCATTTAAAATCAAACTTAAGAGATGGATTAAAAACAATCAAAACTGCAATCATCAATAGCTGGTCTACCTCATCCTAGGTACTGCCCTTCTTTGTATTGCACTTTTTTTTTTTTTTTTTTTAATGTTCATGTCTCTACTCTCTCTCTCTCTCTCTCTCTGTCTCTCTCTCTCCTTTCCGTTTTATTTTGTTTTCTATCTTTCTTGCATTCTTTCTTAATAATGTGATGTGATGATGTGTTGACCTGCCAAGGGGCACAGAAATACACACAAATGAGCTTTTTTGGCTAACTCTGGCACATTTACATTTTGAGTGTAAATAAAAAATGTACTGTTAGAAATTTTCCCATAAAAAAAA
The DNA here is from genome assembly GCF_039877785.1 of Chaetodon trifascialis. Classification (NCBI taxonomy): domain Eukaryota; kingdom Metazoa; phylum Chordata; class Actinopteri; order Chaetodontiformes; family Chaetodontidae; genus Chaetodon; species Chaetodon trifascialis. Next base: position 3,052,484 of record NC_092062.1, on the reverse strand, counting down.
ACAGCAAACAACTGGCAGCAGGGTTGCCATTATGTTACTGTAAAATTAACATCTTTTTACTGTCACTCAATTTACAGTTTTGTACTGTACTGTTCATGAAAAATACAGCATGAACTGGTTTTTAAAATTACTTTTACAGTATTTTACAATTAAATGACTATTTAGTTTGTATTTACACTTTTTAATAAACTATTTTAAAAAACTAAATTAATTAAGACATGAACAGTCATATGATGACATACAATTAAAGGCACTTTTGTTAAGAAAAACATGTTAATAGACCTCACTGATTGAAGGTTTCACAAAGTCTCTGTTTGAACTTGGCTACACGCACAGAAGGCAAAAATAAAATGTCCTTTGTGAATGAAGAACATAATCATTGATTTTTCAATCTGTGATTACAATGTAAGAGAAAAAACTTCATAGCTTTTTATTGCACTTTACTTTTTATTTGAATGTAAAGTTGAAAACTTCACATGCAGAACGATTGCATGTTAAACGAGTGCTGACAAAAACCAGAGACAGAGCCATCTCTCTCAAAATGAAATGAAAATAGTGCAATAAGTAAGTACAAGGCACTTAGACTCAGACATATTGACGTGATCAACTTTATCAACTTTTTTTAAACTAACAATATATTGAAAAATATGATACAGTCTTTAGAAAATTAAACCAGGTGACCAGTACAGAACAAACAGTTCACTTGAAGTTGCCTTATATCATGTAACACCTGAATATACTGTATTGCCCACTCTGTAAACCCTAATAAGTTCAGTTAACTCAAAAAATTTGTGGAAACTGATTACCTCAAAAATTTTAATTAATGTTAACTTAATTTTTTGAGTTAAAGAAACAATCTTGATTAAGTATTCTTTACTTGTAAGTTTATGTAGCACTAACTTACTTTGGCAAGTTTAACAAACCTAATCTGATTAGTATATGCTACTAGTCATTTAGTTTTCACAGTAAAAATAAATACAAGTGTTGATAACTTGAATGTTCTTAAATGTAGAACTGAGTTTTTCACTTTATACTTACTGGTTACATCAATTTATAAGTAGTTTTAACTCATCAAAACACTTACAGTAACAAGGTCAGATTTAACATTTAACAGTGTAAACATACAACAACAAACAAATTGTTTTTCAAAATTCTACACTTCCATGTGCTGAATACCTGAAATAGTGCAATATCTGTCGCAAAAGCCAGTGTCTTATTTTTTTTCTTGAAATTAACAATATCTTAACAACATCATTTTCCAGGATTTAGCTTTAAAAACAAACATTATCAATTTAAAAATTATCCTAAATTTAACTGGGAGCCAATGTAGCGCAAGAAGAATAGGAGTGATGTGACTGTAACGGGGGGTGTTGGTTAGAAGGCGTGCTGCAGCATTTTGTACCAGTTGAAGGCGAGAGAGAGAAGATTGCTTGATGCCGAAGTACAAGGAATTACAGTAATCTAACCTAGAACTGATAAAAGCATGGATAGCCATTTCAAGATCGTTCCTGCTGAGGAAGGGCTTAACTTTAGTTAAAAGACGTAGTTGGAAGAAACTCAGCTTTACTACAGAGTCAATCTGCTGGTCAAAACATAGACCAGGGTCCAAAATAACTCCCAAATTCCTTACAGCAGGTTTAAGAAGAGAGGCAAAGGAAGAAGAATCGCAGTTACTAATCACATTTTCACATACATCAGAGGTACCAAAAACAATACATTCCATTTTAGACTGGTTCAAGTGCAGAAAATTTTGTGTCAACCATCGGTCGATGTCTTCTAGGCACTTGAAGAGGGAATTCAGTACAGCTGGAGCATTGGGGATAATCGGGAGGTAAACCTGAATGTCATCAGCATAACAGTGAAAGTGAAGATTATGAGTGGAGATGATCTTTCCAAGAGGCAGTAGATAAAGGGTAAAAAGAAGAACCCTGAAGGACGCCACAAGAGAGGGGGGCACGGGAGGATGAGAGGTCTCCAATCATAACAGAGAAAGACCTGTTTCTGAGGTATGACGAGAGCCATTCCAATACTGGACCCTGAATGCCCACGTGGTTGGACAGACGGGAGATGAGAATGGAGTGATCAACTGTATCAAATGCTGCTGTAAGGTCTAGGAGGACTAGTATCATGGGGTTTTTATTGTCAGCTGAAAGGAGGATATCATTATGGATTTTAAGAGCTGACTCAGTAGAGGAGCTGACTTTTTTAAGGACACATTAGGCCAGTGGAACAGTGAGACAACCTATTTCTGCAGGCCCTGCCTTTGGCAGAATTCAAAATTACAGTTTCTTTAAATGATTCTTTAAAGTATAAAGTTACATCAGATATTTCTTTTGCAAAACAAAATGTTTTCATGTGTAAATAACACATTTTCTTATCAAAATGAGAGACCTAAAAGGTCTTGAGGGGAAAAAAAAAATCCAAAAGCGTGATGAAGCTTCTAACTATTTCCAGGACCTTGTTGTCAAATTTTCTGGAACATTATCTATTTTAACTATTTTTAACCAGTCAGTAGACCACATGCACGTATAAGTGCATGACATTATGTTTTCAATACCGTATCCATGCTGTGAAACATCCAACTTGGAGGTGAACAATAACATTAAAACACTAAGATGTTTCAATTGCCTGTGCCTATGAATTGTTGTGCATCAACATAGTTTGCAACAGCCAGATTACTCCACTGCCAAAAGGTCGTTTTTAAGGCTCAATACTCTGGGTTTCAACTTTCCATCTTCCAGCTCCATCGACACTTTTTGGATGAAGTCGAAAGTATTGGCCAAGTCTTTTGGGTAATGTAAATGTGGCGCATAAATCAGCCCGAGAAGAAGCACATAGGCATCAGCCAATGTATGCACGTCAACCACAAAATTACCCTCAATGAGAACTGCAACCCTATCTGGGCAGAGGAATGTGGCATTAGTTGCATTGACACGGACCAAAGCAAGGCCAAGTGCTACATCATCGATGACCAGTTCAGGGGACTCCACAGGCTGAAGATGAGAGAGAGAGGAGAAACACCTGTTAGTGTACCACAATACAAACTGATTGCACCACAGGCTACAGCATGACCAGAGATAATGCAACATTTCTGTAAAATAAAACAGATTTTTAAGCAGATCTATTGCCTGACTTTATTAGACTATTTCAGTATCAAATTGCCAATTGAATGCAAATATATATTATCTGCTCGTGCTATACAAAAATAATATCTTCCCAGTGAATTTCATAACATCAGGGGAGCTCCTTTTTTGAACTATGAACTTACAGAGCTTACTTACATAACATGCCTTGATCATGTTCATCAACACATCTTACAACCAGAACTTTAATGAGATCTGAACAACAGAGGCAATTCAGGACAGCTCATACTCAAACTTAGTTTTTTTTTTTTTTTTTTTTTTTTAATTCACAGAACAAGCAAATTCCAAACATGTCATATAACAATATGCAGACTTACGTCCCACATCCTCAGGAACTTTGAGTCATTGTCACACAGATAAGGAGGACGGAGAACAGCAGTACGTTTTCCATGGATGTCAACTTGTTCCTTAAATGGAAGAACATAATCTTGCTTCACTCTGGATCAAAAAAGATCAGTTCTGTTGTAAGAACAAGTTTTTTTCAGCTCAGTCTCCTGGCCAAAGTGAAGCCATTTCTCAGTCGGCAGGATCTTGAGAAGGCAGTCCATGCTTTCATTAGCTCAAGACTGGATTACTGCAATGCCCTTTATGTTGGCCTCAGCCAGTCTTCAATTTCACGTCTCCAACTAGTACAAAACGCTGCTGCCTGATTTTTAACAAGCACGTCTAGACGTGAACACATTACCCCTGTTCTGTCGTCACTTCACTGGCTCCCGGTTCGTTTTAGAATTGATTTTTAACTGTTGTTGTTTGTTTTTAATGCCATCAACGGTCTGGCTCCCTCCTACTTGTCTGACATTTTAACTATCCGTGATCATCATTCTTCGGGTCAGCTTCTGTTCGATGTCCCGAGGTCAAGACACAAACAGTGGGGTGATCGTTCTTTTGCTGTCGCTGCTCCGAGACTGTGGAATAAACTGCCCCCCGACATTCGCACCACTACTGATCTTGGCCTTTTTAAATCGAAGCTGAAGACTCACTTTTTTAGATTGGCTTTTAATTCTGGCTAGGACAGCCTTTTTTTTTTTTTTTTTTTTGGCTGTTCTATTTTATATGCCTTTGGAAGGCTTTTAATAACCTGTAGCACAGTGGCACTTTCCACTTTCTATTTTATATGCCTTTGGGAGGCTTTTAATAACCTGTAGCACAGTGGCACTTTCCTTGGTCAACACTTGTGTCTTATTGTTTTTGTGTTTTCGTTTTTCTGTATGGTTTTATGGCATTGTTGTAAAGCACTTTGGGTACCTTTTTGGTTATTGTAAAGGGCTATATAAATAAAATTTGATTGATATGATTGATATGATTGATTGATTGATTGATTGATTGATTGATTGATTGATTGATTGATTGATTGAAAAAAGAAACGCTAAAATAAAAACACTTTTTTTGTAAACAGACAACGCCCCATTTTCATTTAATATTTGAACTTTTCTAAATACATTAAACGGACCAAACGCTGTGCATTGTTTTGTGAAACATTTCAGGTTTAAGTCAGTAGATGGTGGAATTGTACCATTAAGGGTCCACCAGAGGGCATAGCTGCCTTGCTGTGCACATGCGCAGCTCTGTGATAAACACACACTGCCATGAGCAACAGGCCAACAGCTTCTCTGTCTCTGTAGATCTTCAAGTATGGTAAATGTGTTCTTATTTGTTGTTGTTCTGTGTCTTATATCCCATGCACGTTAATAATTGTTTCTGTTTTGAAATTATAAATTGTTTCAAAAAAAAAAAGTCATGACTGAAAATATTAGAGTTTGAACATAATGCGCTGTAGTATTTCTATTACAGCAGAAAGTGTAACCAACTCACCTGGAGGTCATAAGCGCTGAAGAGCTGATCAAGAGCTTCTGCTGCCTTTCCTGTGCGTGCAGCTTTTTTTTCTGAAAAGACTTTGTAGACGGGGAGCATGTCTGTCCAGCTCGGCATAGAAATTGTTTTTCAGGTTGATGTTTGTGATCCTGTGAAACTCAGAACAAATCTATACAAACAAAAAAGGATGGTTAAATGTTGTGGTCTATGTGCCCTGTACAAAATGAATACAGAAAAAAGAAGAATTTTCACATCTCATGCAGAATGGAAAATCATTCTAACCGTTTCTCAGATATGTGGTCATTTAGATTTTTACCTTAACACAGCATAAGTTTGATCACCTAAAAGTGATACTGCTCAAAAACAGAATGAAATCTGTGTATTTTCACCTGGGACTCCATTGTAAGGGCAGGCCAGCATTCCAGGATCTCTAGGTAGCTCATCACTGATGACTTCTTTTCGGCGTAAGGCAAAGGTCATCTGCATCAGTGATGCAATCCGGGACAGGTTTTTTCAGTCGTCTTTACCTCGTCCACAATTTGGAGCCTAATTTGCTCCAAGCTTCCAAGATCCTCACCTCTTGGGAAATTTGGGAGGAAATTTACCTTTGCCCATTTTGGTCTTTTAATGTTAGAGTGGGTAGGCTGTTTGTCTGGGTTGTTCTTACTCCTTTTTCCAGAATAGACAGCATCCTCACTAAATCCTGCCCGACTCAACTTTGTATGGAAGTTCCCCATTTTAAACTTCGGACTGTTTTTCCAGCCATACCATCCCGTCTGTGACCCCAGCTCTTTGGGACAAGGATGTTTGCTAATGAGCGCTTCTGCGACTTCTGAAAATTCCCTGTCGCTAGGGTATGCTTTGTAACTGTGTATTTTCTCTATAAGAGTCTCAAGGATGTTGTGTTTTTGGCTCTAAGACAGCTTGACTATCCTTGTGTTGTTTCCCCACATTGCTCCATGACTTTCTACAGGTCACCACTTTGAAACAAATTTGAATTCTTTCAGCCTCTGATTAAAATAAATCTTTTTTGTGTTGTTATGTTGTACGCTGGGAGACTTACTGTGTCGTTAAGGTCTGATAGCTGATGCACAGAGAATTTGTCTGAGGACATCAGCAGAAATGAGCGCAAATGCTCAGTGTACCAACAGTTGTAGTCTCTGCAATGAAAGAAAACAGAGTTACTGACAAGCAGGGTGTGCTCAATCTTGCTAAAATTTGGTAGTCCTCCTGTTTGACCTGCAGAAACAAACATTCCCCTTGCAAACTCTGTGCCACTTACGGAGACCTTTGGTGCACTGTATATGTTCTGGCTATCAGTCTTTGTCTCTATGAAGTTTTTTGCCACCAGAGGCAGTGTGGAAACTTGGATGGAGGTGACACTAGAAGCTTGTATGTCAGGTCTGAAAAATGCTGGGGCACTGAAATGGTATGCCATCATGTGCTGATGCCTGGTAGCAAGAGTTTTCAAAATGTTCTTGAAATTATGTGTATCATGTATGACCCTTTTGAAAAAGCGATGCTTGCCTTCAAACCTCATGGTCCATAGGTGCACAAGAGGCCCAAAACACTTGGTCAGTTCAGGGTAGTGTTCTACATAATGATGTTTGGGTCGCAGCTTAAAGTCTGGAAATACCGACTGAAGACCTTGTCGGTGATCACTTATTTTGGTCTGCATATACTGGATGGATTCCTCTGTGAAAGATGGAGACAATACCAGTACCAGTTGCACAATGTCTTTTAGGTCCATCAATATGGCCCAGGCTTCATTACCTTCTGGGACTTTACTTCCTACCATAAGAGGTAATAACCTCAACAAAGTGCAATTTTCATGCCCATTCCCACCGATGCTTAGTTTGGCTGCAAAGTTCTAGGGGATCATTTGTGGTTTTCCATATCAGCAGGCTGATATGGAAATCTCCGGATTTGTGCATTTAGATATTCAAGAGTGAAATACTTCCGACAGATCATCTCAGGGATACACAATGCCAACTCAACTGGCACTATACCTTCAAATAAATCATGAAGTATGTCAGGTGGGAAGCCAGTAATGGGATGGAAATGTTGCAAAGCCCTGCTAAGTGCACACTCACATTTAACACCAAAGTGAGATGCATTTTCTCCCTGCACAGCATTCTACACATGAACATCATGGCAGGCCTTGGTTCTCATGTTGAACTCTGCTTCAGAAACTGCTCTGGACTGGATCTCGTCTGCAGTACAGCAACAGAATCTGCAGACATAGTTAATTCGGAAACTCTGCACAAAGCCTGCAAGGCCATGGGCAGCCAAATTACCAGCTGCCACACAAAATACAGTTCCTCTGATACTCTGACCAAGAGTTTCAACAAAAACACCGTCTTGCTCAAGAGTGCACAAGACTCTCAACAAAGGTGCAAGTACACTTTCATTACCACATCTCTGTAGAACAGGTACTTTGCATAGAAGAGCTAGCTGAATGACATGCAGACTGGACCTATATTTACTAGGTACATTGGCAAGCAACCAGTATACTGCACAAAGTTTGTGGATCTTTCTAGCTGTGCCTAAAGGATTTGCTAGTTCAATATCATCCACATACAAAATCGGGGAAAGTTTAAGCTCTCCACATTGTTTGAATCATCTGTAGTATTGACACATATGGCGCATTTCCATTTCACAGTTCCAGCTCTACTTGACTCAGTTCTACTCTACTCTACTTGGTTTGGTTGAGTTTCCATTACAATTGAGTACTTCATAGTACCTCCTCAATGTAGGCGGGGTCGTCATACCACGGCTGCGCGAAACTGCCATGACGTCAATTTGTACGCGACGCAAACAGAGCCGACAAACAATGGAGGACATCAAGGCGATGTTGTATTTGCTGCTCGGTTTGTGGCTTTTTAGTCTGGACCTCGTCGACGGACCACGGTGATATTTTACGAGCAGCCATTTCCCTCGAGTGAGAATAAAGAATAAAGTCAGCGGTTGCTGTTGCCCGGTGTTACAATGGAGGGGGCGGGATTGTTTTTCCGGTGTTGGACGTCGCAGACCAGTGACGACATTCTCCGGCCAATCAGTGGCTGACAGGCTGTTGACGTCACACATATAGTATCGCTTCTACTCGCTTGGAACCTCGCCAGAGCAGGTACTAAAAATAGTATCGGGTACCAGGTACTATCCCTAATGGAAACACAAAACAACCGGGTAGAGTAGAATCGAGTCGAGCCGCGCTAGTGGAAATGTGGCAATACACTGCTGTGTGTCCACTAGAATCTATAGTGTACTGCACTGGCATTACCAAAGGGTAGTTGGCCCTTACAAATGTTTTCCTGCGCTTAGCAGTGGACAGCTCTGCACTGGCACTGACAAAAATGTTACTTTTCATCAAAACTTCCACTAATTCATTAAGAAAGGAGTCACTAATTGCCTGATCATGTTCCTGAAAAACTCTGATGACAGAGTCTCTCAATAGAGGTTTAGACAATGAGAATATATGTGCCAAATTTTCAACTATGTCCTGTATAGCTGATTCTGATGCATGAAGAACACTGTGCATTTTTCAGACTACAGAGGGTTACCCGTAGGAGTACCCATCTCAAAGGTCACCCTGAATTTTCAATGCATTTATTGACTGAAATGTGCAGATACAGTCATCATACACACATGGCGGTAGTGTTGAAGCAACTGTGCCCATTCATCAAAGGCAGCAGCACAAAGCTTGCACTTCCAAACCATTGGAAAACTGAATACTTTTAGTAAGCGGGCAATAGATGTCTAAAACATCTACAGTACATACCAGCTAGCAGACATCATGTAACACCCAGCTTCTTTTGCTTTATGCTAAAAGAGAGAAGATTTACATGAGTTTTACAGCCACACAAATCAGACAGTATGAGTAACAATACAGATCTAACACTACTTAATTCAAGGAAAAATACAATGAATACAACGGAGCCTTTTTTCTAGGCTAAGTAGTGTTTTCAACCTTTGACTTAATGCATTTAAACTCCCTAGCAGAATAAGGACCCTATCTATGCAAAAACTATTTCAACACTAAACAAAATAACAACATCAGTACCTATTTCACTGTGAATAGAAAAAGACTTACAAAAAGCTGTCACTAGTGGTGTTTCCAGTCAGCCACGTCACGCAAAGAAATGTGACTTGAACAATGCCAGACTTCGTGGAGGCCAATTACCACATGCAGCTCTGCAGTCAGACCAAATATATAGAATTTAAAACATCATAATCATTTTTAGTAGCTAACGTTATTCAGTTATTATCCGCACAGCTGGAGGGCTATAATGTTACAGCGGTTGTAGCTGGAGGGAGAGGAGGGGGGAGGGGGGTGGAACGTTATATGATAAACTATATTGTTTTTGGTTTAAAATTAACATGAAACTTACTTAATGTTAGGCCTAAAATAATTACTTTTATGCGAAAAGTACAAAAAATATTTCGCTTAACAGGAGGTAAATGATAAAGGACAACTCACCATGTTCTCAAAAAGGGATAAGAGAAAGTAAAATCGGCCGGTTGAAAAAATGCTGCAAGCCAATGGAATTAACTCCACAGGTCGTCCCTGGCAGCATGGAAGCAAAGTTTCCACAAGAAAGATGACTTTTCGGAAAAATATATCTGAATTATTCTCTTGCTGTAAAGTTGCAGCTGCATTTCAGTCGCCACGCGGGAACGAGAATTTTCCACTCGCTGGAAGTGAGGTCACATACGGCAAGTCAAACATTTTGAGTTCAGTGGCAAATGAACAAACAGTGAATTCGAGTTTTTGAGTACTGTGCACTTACAATTGAAAATCTGTTAAGAGAACTCAAAAAAATAACCGAGTTAACTTTTTTAAATTTCTTACAGTGTAGCCTTAAGGCATATCAGTGGTAAAAATAAAACAAAGAATAAATAAATAAATGAATATAATGCAAAACAGTTAAAATAAAAAAATAACAGTATAATGAACATCACTATACAGTACATGTTACACAAGCACACAAGAATTTTCATATGTCTCAAATGAGGTGCTAGACTGATGTCCACAGATCTGACAAGAAAACACCATTGCAAGCCAAACAGACTTGACTGTTGTGGTTCAATAAACAGTAAACTACAGTTGTAAAACTGTGAAGAAAGAAAGAAGAAAACAGCTCCTTTTTCCAGTTCACCTGATAGTTGCTTATTTCAGTGTTTGATGTCTGAAAAATTAACAGATCAATTGAATCATGTGATGAACATGCAAGTATGCTGCTCACTTCGATCAGTAGGGCAGCGGTAAAGTCATCCACTGCATCTGCAATATCAGAGAAATGTGTCAAAAATCAATCTAAATACAAATGAACAGTCAGTTGAGACGATGCACAGTGCACGGTGGAGAAACAATCACAGTTACAGCAAAGCAAATCTTTAGTACTTAATTTGTGATCCAATAATTATCTTTAAAATAATCTTGCCTTTATTTGAATCTGCACTGTGACACACAATAATTAGCATGCACTGTAGTCTTACATAATATTAGTCTAATTCAACTGTTGAAACGACCTACATAGACTTTAAAATGTTTACACAAGACTATCATAAAGCTTCATGAATTCACTGGCAAAATGCAGGTGTCAACACACATTAACTTCGTAGAAATTAAAATGTGTTCCTTGAGTTGTTTGATTAATTGGCAATCATCTTTGAAAATTTAGCTGCTAAATCCCTCTAGCATGATGTGCACATGCTGTAATCATAAATGCAAACAAACAAAAACATCGCTATGACCTAAACGGGACAATGGTTAACATTGTGAAACCACAACTGTTTTGAAAATGACATCAAGAGAACATCAAATATCTAAAATCCAAAGTGTGGGGAGGTTGTGCGACAAGCATGTGACTGGCTCACGTCAGGGTCCATGTGGAGAGGATGATTGGACATGTATGCACCAAGTACACCATACTAAGTGAGACCAAAACAATCAGCATGGTGATCCCATGCAAAAGCAAAGACATGATTTTCCTTGACAAGATTGTGTCTGTGTGCTGTGCCTTGACTAATACTCAGTGTTGTTATGAAATGAAGGGGAATCAGCTCATTAAACCTCTAAGTTAATGTTGCATTCATTACCAAAATAAGGGGCACCAACCTTCCTCAGCTCAGAAGGTTTTTATTTATTATTTTGCTGATGCGTTGATAACGAATGAACTACCCACAGTAGACCAGTCTGATAATCTGAAGCATAAATTCTCGATACAGGGATTGCTTATATCCAGCTCAAAAGGACACAGTGTGACCACGACTTGAATGAAAGTCTTATTTATTAAACACAATAATAGGGATGAATATGAATGATGAATATTATGACAAATAATACGGGTGATATGACGTAACACAAACAACTGTATGGAGAAACTTATGGCATGTCTGCAAACCAATCAGACCATGGTTGAGAGTTAGTATTGGACAGGGATGTTTCAGGAGCTGGAAGGCCTCCAGTGTCGGTTACAGACGAGGAACGGCTTCTGATGGTTATTTAAACCAAACAAGTGGGTCGAGGCTGGCTACAGGTCTGAGAATTGGCGGCCGTATGCCAAAAAAAAAACTTTAGGTTAATAATAAAATTGAGAGTCTCTTCAATGGCTGGTCAAAAATGTCTCCAAAATTATTATTACGTGACTAGAATTGAACTTTGCTTAATGCAGTGAGCAAAAATTAAAGTTTCACGAAGATGAAAATACTAGAAAAAGGACGTTTTTCTGAATAAAAAAAAATATCGTCTGGTTCCACCCCCTCTTGAGATGGCAGCATAATCCACCGTCTCCTCCGACAAAATTTATAAATACCCTGCTTATTAGACGAATAGAACATATGCTACAAACTGTTAGATAGCGGGGACGGATGGAAACGAGACAAGAGCAAGAATAAGAAAACTACGGCCGACCCAAACGAGAGGGACGACGATCCACAAGGTGCAGAGGCTAAAGCTAACGGAAAGACAGCGAGCAGTTGGAACTGAGTGAAAAAACTAAGGGGAACATGGAGAAGATTTTGCAGGAGATTCGGGACTTCCGACAGGAAAACAACCGGCAGCTGGGAGATATTAAAAAAGAGATTAATAAAACCAACCAGAGAATAGGCGAGGCGGAGGACCGTATTGATGCGGTGGAAAGCAGGCTGCTAACTATGGAGCATGCACTGAGAAACATGCTGAAAGTTCAAACTCAACAAGTGGAGAAACTTATTGACCAGGAGGGAAGAGCATGGAGAGAGAATGTTAGGCTCTATAATGTACCAGAGGGCGAGGAACATTCCCGTGTCCACAGAGCTGCATATTGAAAGAGCGTACAGGGCGCTTGGCGTGAAGCCTTCAGCCACCGGCAAGCCTAAATCGATTGTGATTAAATTCCTCCGGTACAAAACGAAGGAAGAAGTTCTCCGCAAAGCCTGGGAAATGAAAGAGATTCACCTGAATAACCAGAGACTTTTTTCGATCATGACTACCCGGCCGCAATACTGCACAAGCGAAAGGAGTACAACACAGTGAAACGTGTACTGAAGAAAAAGAAGATTTGCTTTCAAACCCCTTACCCGGCTAGACTCCGGGTCTTTTATGAGGACAGCACCCGAATCTACAACACGATCAGTGATGCCACGAAGGATATGAAGGAGAGGGGCCTCCCAGTCACGGTTGTACCGCCACCAGAAGATCCACTTCACCATCTGAATCTCCATGCCTGGCATGCGTCAGGAGAGGGACGATTAACGAGGGATTTCCCCAGGAGAGCTGACGCTTTGGAAAGGCTTCAGGTATTCAGGAGGGATCCCCCCTCTTAAAAATGGACAAAACTGTCCCAGATAAAAGCCTACACACCGCCGCCATCTTTCACGCATGCGCAGTTTGTAGAACCGATGTTATCTTCCACTCGATACATAATGCCTGTGACCTCGTGACGTAGTTTTGACAGTTATTTCACGCTTGTCAGATTCGTATTCATTCTGAAGGAAGCGTACGTCCGTAAACTGCAATCCGTATTTGTCATTTTGGAAAGTTGTAACTTTACGAGTTGCATTCTCACAGATAATTTATACACTGCATAATCTATGCATGATTTGACTTAAACAAGAGTTTACAAATTTTTTATTTATGCACAACTACAGACTAACACGCACACATTTTTAATATGTGCACGATTTTTATGTGTGCACGCACAAAACTTTTGACAGTAACCTTACCCCATAGGTCCCCACTCCTTTTTGTGATTTTCTTGGAGCCACTTGCTCAATATATTAGACAGAATGATAAAATTAGTGGTATTACAATTAATGGAGTAGAACATAAAATAGCATGTTACACGGATGATGTCCTCTTATATTTAAGACAGCCTGAGGCATCTTTGCCCGAAGTGATGAAATTCTTACAAGGTCTTGGTCCACTATCAGGGTATAAGCTTAATATTTCTAAGTCCGAAATTCTTACATACAACTTGAGCCTGTCTGATAAATTTAAGAATGCATATCCATTGAAGTGGAAAACAGAATCTTTTAAATATTTAGGGGTGATTTTACCCAAGGACATATCAAGGTTATATGAGAAAAATTATGACCCTCTACACTGTAAAATTAAAGAAGGCCTTGCAAGGTCTGGTGTTGGTGTTAAGGTTTGAGCTCGAGAATAGAAACAATCAAGATTAATGTTTTACCAAGATTCCTATATCTTTTCCAGGCCCTCCCAGTCACAGTTCCCCAAGATAAATTTGCAGAATGGGACAAGATGATCTCAAGATTTATATGGCAAGGAAAAAGACCACAATTTTATTTTAAAACGTTACAGCTACCCCAAGAAAAAGGAGGCTGGGGATTCCATCCTTAAAAAATTATTATAACGCAGCACAGATCAGAACTTTATTGTGCTGGTGTAACCAATCCTACAATGCACAATGGAAGGATATTGAAACCAAAATAATAATAATAATCCATATACAGGCCATATTGCTAGACAAAAACCTGCCAAGATACATACAGATGGAGCGGCCTCGAAATTCCCCTAATTTCATGCTGGGGCCCTGGCGGGTCCGTGACCGGTCCCTGCTCTGCAGTAGGCGGGTTCGTGACTGTAATGAGATCCCCCGCGATGACGTCATCAGCACGGGGCCAACTCGTAACGCCCCTAAGCTCCATTTGCGGAAACTACCTGCACTCGCTCGATCAGTCCACCAGGAGGAGCAGTCATTATTACCGTGTCAGCTTTGCTGAGTCGTTCATTAGATCTGCACATAGCCTCCACTGCTGTAAGAAAAACTGCTTGTCTAGTAGAGCACCCTGTGCAGTTTTTTAAATATAATTATGCTTAATCATCCACATTATTGTAGTGCTGGTTCACAAACTTCTTGGATCTGCTCATCTGCCCATCCTGCCTTTTCCTCCACATCTCTCTCCACCTTTGGAGAGGCTCCCAGCGCATCTCCGCGTGCCGAGTGATTTGTGCCCAGAAAATTGATCATGAATAACAGAAGTTGTGCGTCGCGTTTTTCTAGCATTCTGAACTGCTAAACAGTTAAATGTTTAATACTCTGCCTGATTCGCGGAGCCACTTTCAGTTGGTGGGTTTCCTGTTTGTAGCGCATTTTAGATTTGCAGATCGCTATTTGATGCGGCGACCAGCAATACGCAGTTTCTGTATGTGTGTGTACTGTATATTACTGGACAGAAATCATTTACAGTGCGCTGAAGAGGGAGGGACGGGAGGATGTAATGCCAATTTCAGCCTGTGATCTGTTAATGTCTGACTGAACAGCCTCATGGAAGTGATATTTTACAGTTCTACATATCTACGAAATTCGTTAAAACAAGTCACTTGGTGCTTTCAAAGTCATGTCATTGAGCTGAAAGGTTCCAGATTTCGTTCGCCTTCACAGGCGGCTGCGGAGCGCAGCAGACGGCTCGCACTGCGCACTGCGATGTTCAACATCATAGGCTTAATATACTGTAGTTAATTATCACTGATCTTTTTCATCACTCTGTCTGTGTGACTGTCTGTGTCCTCCTCTCTGTGTCTCTGTCTCTTTTTTCAGACTGTTCACGCAATGAATATAAACAGTAACTATTAAAAAAAAAGTCGCGGGTAAACATAGTACTCAGAAGCACACCAAGAATGCATTTTTTACGTCAGGCGTTGTGCACGCGTGTTTGATATTAATATTGTGCCGCTGCACCTCAAAAAAATGTTTTTTTGGGAAACGGAAATGTTCAACATGACTTCATCATGTTAGACCAGGCAGACAGGTTCTTACTACAACATCAACTCTCCCTCCGCAGCCAGCGAGCCTCACCCCCCGCACGACACCTACATTCAATCATGAATAATCCTAATGGGCCAATCAGACCCATGAAAAAAAACAATGTTGTGGGGCATAAAGGGCCAATGGGCCGATGTAGATGGGCCAATCTACTTGTTTTTATTGGCCAATCAGTTAACACACACACATGAAAACGGCCAATGAACAGTGAAATCAGTATCATGAGTATTTCTCAGATGATGATTTCTGTATCTATCTAATCCGTGGCATGCAATATTTCACCCCGATTTTGGATAAAGTATAAATCCAATTGTTTCATTGTTTCAGCTGTCGTGGCCAAATCTCTTGTTAACTTATTAAGCTCTTCCGCACAGTGTGACATCTATTTTAATTATTAGAGAGCTGCTCTAATGGCCACTGATAGACAGTCCATCCTATTCTATAAACTGTTGGTGGTTTGTGAACTTCACTGCATTTGTGCATTTGAAGCGATTAACTCCCGGCACATTTCAGAGCTGAGTAAACCTGTAGTTTCACTGACACATCGCGCATCATCACCACAGGTGTCATGATGTCTGTCACTCTGTCAGGCATGTGTAGTGTCGAGCCAGCCGCGTTGTTGGCTGAAAAGTCATTATTTGCATTACAGTGTATCCTTTGTTCTAACTCAATGGATGGTCGCCAGCCAAACAGGCTCCCAGCCCCCACTGTCCCACAGACTAGTTATGGCCAGTAAAATAGGTGGAGGGCTGAGGGGAGTGCGTACCTCCAGTAATTAAAAATCAATTTGTGCAACAGATATTAATATTGTGTCGCTGGCTACTTTATAGACTTCACTAAATGTTTCCATTACACTTAATTACATTTATGGATAAGCCAACTTTCTCACCTCCCTCATGCATCAAAATGTATATTATCAGTCCGACCAGGAAATCTTGCGATCGCAAAAATTAGCGCATATTCAACCAATACTAATATGACTGTCTACTGGCCGCTTCCTGGTCTATTTTTGCCGAGAGCCGCGCGCCTGTTACGGAAAACATAGGCAGCCCTGGAATCTCCAGACGACGTGCTCTGCTCCTGCAGCTCTGTCTCTGTTCCAGCGCATGTAAAGTAAAATTAGGTCATCATTTTTGTTGATAATTATCAAAAGCAAACTCTATGTAAACAGATGGAGCCTGTTTATTCTTGGAGTCACAGGCTGTTTTATAAAGCTACATCACTTTTATGACTCAGGAATGATTTTGTAACTTTTTTTTCGAAGAAGAAGATAATATGCAGCAAAGAGCTGAAAGACGGAATCGAGCCCGTAGTCGCTGCAGAAAGCTTCATACATGGGGCGAATGCTCTACCAACTACGCCAAATCTCCACCACATAATTTTCATAATTTTGAGCTGATGTTTCGTATTCTCAACTTAAAACTTGTTTTTTTTTAAGATGGGAACTGAATCTTTTCGACTGGTTCTGTAATGTGAAGTATGGTTATTATCATATAGGAAGTGATTATATACAACTTTTTTGCATGAGTTTGGTTTTTTTGATCGCAACAATCACAAAAACATTCATACAGTATATTGTAAGAGAAAAACTTAGGAATTTTCTGTTTGCAAATCGAAAATATGCATTAAAACAGGCTGATGGAAACACACATTTAAGACTTTTTTAAGACTTTGTGCGAGAAATATTTTTCTAAGTTGATCTAAATAATAACGTAAAATAGTTGAGTAACTGTGACTGCCTAACTACAAATAAGCCTACTAAAGCAGATGAATGTAGTGGAGTAAAAATCTTTGCCCTTGAGATGTGTTCCTGTGAGGGACACGCCATCTCCTGGTGACACCCTGCAATTGAATGAAGAGGCGTGTTTATAGTGGATTCTGGGCACACCCCCAAGAGGAGGGAGGGACTGGTAGCTGGCTGGCAGCCGGTTGGGAGCCGGCTGGGAGCTGGATGGCCTCTGGCCTGGAGGGGAATTTCGAGGCCGCTCCATCTGTACATGAACTAGAAAACCCATGGGTAAAATCAGTGCTGAAAGTCTGGAAAAAGGTTATAAAAGAACATGGCCTAGAAGAGGATGTTAAAATCCTAAGTTGGTGCATATGACTCAGAGTTTACTCCGAATACTTTCGACCATAGATTCAAATCCTGGATAAAAAAAGGCATAACATCTATGAGTGGCATTGTAGAGAAAAATGAAATCATGTGTTTTCAAACTCTAAGAGAGACATACACATTAGAAAGAGAGGATCAATTCAGATTTTTCCAATTAAGAAATTATTATAATCAGAAGATCAAAAAGATTGATACTAAAGATACCAATAAAGCCTTTACCAAACTTATCATAAATGCATACAAATCAGATAAAAATAGAGGGATCATATCACAACTATATAAGTGTCTCAAGGCTCTGGAGGATCATTCCACTGAATATATCAAGGAAAAGTGGGAGAAAGAAGGAGGTTTACAAATTACAGAAGAAGAATGGCAGGATATATGCTCTTCTCAGTGGAGATGCACAAAATCTCATTCAATTCAATTCAATTCAATTCAATTCAATTTTATTTGTATAGCGCCAAATCACAACAGAAGTTGTCTCAGGACACTTTCCATATAGAGCTGGTACAGACCAAGCTCTTTTATCTACAAAGAAACCAACAATTCCCCCATGAGCAAGCACTTGGCGACAGTGGCGAGGAAAAACTTCCTTTTAACAGGCAGAAACCTCGAGCAGAACCAGACTCTGGGTGGGCGGCCATCTGCCTCGACCGGTTGGGTGAGAGAGGAAGAGCAAGAGAAGGAGAGTGAGACAGACAGACAGACAGACAGACAGACAGACAGACAGACAGACAGACAGACAGACAGACAGACAGACAGAAAAGCAGTCAGAGAGAGAGAGAGAGAGACAGAGACAGAGAGACAGACATGCAGTCACAGTAACAGTGACAGTGGATGTAATAACAGCAGTAGCAGTTGCAGTGGATGTCAGGCAGGGCCAAGGCAGGAGATGCAGCTGAAATCCACAATCCAGATTCAGCCACTGTCCATGGGAACCTGCAAGACGACAAAGCACAGAGACTCCGGGGAAGGAGCTAAGTTAGTAACACGCCGTGGTAGGACATGAGAGCGTGCGGATGGAGAGGGACAGAAGGACGGAGGAGCTCGGTGTATCTTTGGATGTCCCCCGACAGTCTAATCCTATAGCAGCATAACTAGGGGCTGGTCCAGGACAAGCCTGAGCCAGCCCTAACTATAAGCTTTATCAAAAAGGAAAGTTTTAAGCCTACTCTTAAATGTAGAGACAGTGTCTGCCTCCCGGACAAAGACTGGAAGATGGTTCCACAGGAGAGGAGCTTGATAGCTAAATGCTCTGACTCCTGTTCTGCTTTTTGAGACTTTAGGAACCATAAGTAGACCTGCATTCTGGGAACGCAGTGTTCGAGTAGGGCAATAAGGTACTATGAGCTCTTTAAGATAAGAAGGTGCCTGGCCATTTATGGCTTTGTAAGTAAGGAGGAGAATTTTAAACTCTATTCTAAACTTTACAGGGAGCCAGTGCAAAGTGGCGAGTATTGGAGAAATATGATCTCGCTTCCTGGTTTTTGTCAGAACACGTGCTGCAGCGTTCTGGAGCAACTGGAGAACATTCAGCAACGAATTTGGGCAGCCTGATAGTAAAGAATTGCAATAATCCAGCCTGGAAGTTACGAATGCATGGACTAGTTTTTCTGCATCATTTTGAGACAAAATATGCCTGATTTTTGCGATATTACGTAGGTGAAAAAAGGCAGTCCTTGAAATTTGTTTTACATGGGAGTGAAAGGACATGTCCTGGTCAAAGATAACTCCCAGATTCTTTACAGTGGTGCTGGAGGCCAGCGCAATGCCATCCATAACTGCTATGTCATCAGAAAGTGGCTTTCTAAGATGTTTAGGGCCTACTACTATAACTTCAGTTTTGTCCGAGTTTAGCATCAGAAAATTGCAGGTCATCCAGGTCTTTATGTCATGAAGACATGCTTGTAGTCTAGTTAACTGACTGGTTTCTTCCGGTTTCATTGATAAATATAGCTGGGTATCATCTGCATAGCAATGAAAATTTATTGAGTGTTTCCTGATAATCTTACCTAAAGGAAGCATATATAAGGTAAATAGAATTGGTCCAAGCACAGAACCCTGCGGAACTCCATAGCTGACTTTAGTGAGCACAGAGGAGTCGTCATTAACGCGTACAAACTGAGAGCGATCTGACAAGTAGGATTTAAACCAGCTTAGCGCAGTTCCCTTAATGCCAATGAAATGTTCCAGTGTCTGCAATAGGATGCCATGGTCAATGGTGTCAAATGCAGCACTAAGATCCAGTAAGACTAGTACAGAGACAAATCCTTTATCAGACGCAATTAGAAGGTCATTTGTAACTTTAACCAGTGCTGTCTCTGTGCTATGATGCACTCTAAATCCTGACTGGAAATCCTCGAATAAACTATTATTGTTTAGAAAGTCGCACAGCTGACTGGCAACTGCTTTCTCAAGAGTTTTTGAGAGAAAGGGAAGGTTGGATATCGGTCTATAGTTGGCTAAAACCCCTGGATCAAGAGTAGGCTTTTCAGTAGCTGTTTTATCACAGCTACTTTAAAGGACTGTGGTACGTAGCCTGTTGATAAAGACAGATTGATCATGTCTAAAACTGAAGAGTCAATTAGAGGTAATACTTCTTTAAACAGCTTAGTCGGGATAGGATCTAAAATACAGGTAGATGATATTGATGATGAAATTATTGAAATTAGTTGGTGAAGGTCAACAGGAGTAAAACAGTCTAAAACTGCGACAGACTGAGTAACAGTTTCTACGATTTCTGCATTTGAAGACAAAACAGTACCTTTTAACGGCAGGAGTCGATGAATTCTGTCTCTAATAGTTAGAATTTTATCATTAAAGAAGCTCATGAAGTCATTACTGTTCAGAGCTAAAGGAATACATGGTTCAACAGAATTATGGCTCTCTGTCAGCCTGGCTACAGTGCTGAAGAGAAACCTGGGATTGTTCTTATTTTCCTCTATTAGTGCAGAGTAATAGGCTGCCCTGGCACTGCGGAGGGCTTTCCTGTATATTTTAAGACTGTCTTGCCAGGCGGACCGAAATTCTTCCAATTTCCTTTCTATTTTCTGTGAAGTTTGCTTTAATTTGCGGGTTTGAGGAGTATACCATGGAGCTAACCTCCTCTGTTTAATTTTCTTCTTTTTTAGGGGAGCAACAGAGTCAAGTGTCATACGCAACGATCCTGTAGCACTATCAACCAGGAAGTCAATCTGGGAGGGACTAATGTTAGCATAAGACTCCTCTGTTGTATTGAGACATGGCGTTGAATTAAATACTGATGGGATCATATCCTTAAATTTAGCTACAGCACTATCAGACAGGAGTCTGGTATAAGAATTTTTGCCTACTGGCTGGTAGTCTGGTAATATGAATTCAAAAGTTATTAAATGATGGTCTGATAAAAGAGGATTCTGTGAGGAGACTATTAAGTCTTCGATTTCAATGCCATATGTCAGAACAAGGTCGAGGGTGTGGTTAAAACAGTGAGTCGGTTCATGTACATTCTGGCGGAAGCCAACTGAGTCTAATACTGAGATAAACGCAGTGCTAAGGCTGTCATTATCAACGTCGACATGTACATTAAAGTCACCTACAATAATTACTTTATCTGCTTCAAGAACTAAACCTGATAGAAACTCAGAGAACTCAGCTATAAATTCAGAGTAAGGACCAGGAGAGCGGTATACTACAACAAATAAAAGTGGCTGCACTGTTTTCCATTTCTCATGAGAAAGAGTGAGAACAAGGCTTTCAAATGAGTTATAGTCGAGTTTAGGTTTAGGGTTGATCAAAAGGCTTGAGTCAAAAATGGCTGCAACTCCACCTCCTCTGCCGCTGCCTCGAGGAATGTGAGTATTAATATGGCTCGGAGGAGTAGCTTCATTTAGGCTCACATACTCTTCAGGACACAGCCAGGTTTCAGTCAGACAAAATAAATCAGCATTATGGTCTGATATTAACTCATTTACTAGGTATATGGTTTTAAAATGCATGCATGGAAGGAATTCTGCTGGAAGAATGTCGCAAGGTTTTTTTTATTACCCCACATGTGAAGTCACACTATGGCAATGGTAATTCTCAGTGTTGGAGAAATTGTGGTTGTCAAGTTGCAAATCACTATCATATTTTTTGGGCTTGTCAAAACATATTGAAATACTGGACTGACATACATGGAGCCATGCAGACCATCTTTAAAATACAAATACCATTTGATTTTAAAACCATATACCTGGGTTTTCTCCCTCTAGAACTGTGAGGTATTGATACATACCTAAATCTTAAGATGTGTTACTTCTTACAATGCTGGGAAAAATGGATGCAGTATATTGGACTCCTGAGACCCGACTTTGTTATGACAATGCATTGAAGGAAATTGTTGATGGTTTTTTTGTTTGTTTGGTTTTTTTTAAATTTTATTTTATGTCTATCTCAAATACATTCGCCTCGGTGCATGATTTGATCATTATAGTATGTTTATGAAGGTATGAAGCCAAACTGCTGTTTGTTCCCTCTACTTTATCTCTCTCTGGATGTATATAGTTACACGTTTATTATTCCCTACTTTGTTTTATTTTATGGTACATGTGTGTAAGTAAGTAAGTGTGTGCGTAAGTGTATATGCACAGGTGCGAGGATGATATATATGAATATGCACATGCTTTTGCCTGTTTGTTGTTACCATTTTAGGCAAACTTTATTTTTATCTTTTCAAAAGTAAAAGAAGTGGACTATAAGCTGATATAACATGAAGATAGGCTGAGAGACAATTTATGTATGGTACCAGTACCTCTGGAAGTATATCCCTATTTTCTTTTTCTTTTCATTTCTGGAGATTGTCTGTAATATCTGAGTGCACTTTCGAAATAAACAGAAAATATATATATATATATATCACACTGCATGAAAAGTAGAATTGAGACTTGAGAATTGTGACCATGAGGTGTTAAAATGTAAATGTAAATGCTGCAAGCTATACAAACACAAATTGGGATTGTGTGTGTGTGTGTGTGTGTGTGTGTGTGTGTGTGTGTGTGTGTGTGTTCTGTGCCTACAGAATACAGACAAAGATTTTTTCTTTTTTTTTATAGGTTACATACAGGATAAGTGTCCTGACCCACAAAAGCCTTTCATTTTCCACTTAAATCCACTAAATCAAATTGTGAAAATTAAAGCATCTACAGTTCTTGGACACGTCACAATTTTTCGCATTTTGCCACCACAACACCAGATGAAAAATGGTTGTGTGATTAGCTTGCAAAATTCCAGCAGGGTCAGTCCACTGATGATTCTTTAAGTAGGAATAAAAAGGGAACACACCAAAGTAACTTTTCTTTTTTTAATTTTCCATGATGTCACTTTAAAGAAGTTTACATGTTTTATAAAATGTGCGGGTACAAAACTAGAAAATCAAAATACCTAGCAAAATCACAGCATGTTTTTCTTTCTACGCAACAAAAATTGGAGTTTGGATCAGAAAAGTTACGTTTTGGGTCCTGTTAAACTTTAACTTTGTTCATGCAATGGCCGGACGTCGTCTTCAGCTCACCCCAGAAGGCACTCCTCTGCGACGAGTGGACGGCTTGGCTGCAGAGCGACCATACCCAGAAAGCCCAAACAACTTAGAAAAGAAACTGCTGAGCGCCTTCAGTGGATTGTCTCGGCTGCTAACGCAGCTAATCGCGCAATTGGCGAGGAGAATGACCGTGATAAAAGCCAGACTGCTTGCTCTGGAGGAGCAGCCCTGACTGAACTGCAGCTGTGGAGACGAAGAGACGGGTGCGTAAGTAACGTAAGTAACGTTAGCATTTAATACTACATTGTGCAGTTTTTAGGCAGCCAAACCTTTATTATTCTTATTGCACTAAGTTCCGAACGTTTGGTAACCGTTCACGTTACATTTAACATGACAATGTATTTTGTATTTTAAAGGAAAAGGTGCGGCCTCTGCACAACAGCGACAAAAACGACAGGCGATATGAACCTGAGCAGGGGTAAGTTAATAAAATACACAGGAAATATTCTGCAGAATATAAGTAAATGTAAATGTTGCATGACCTGTTTGTACTTTTTGTGTTTTTTGACGTCACACTTGATGGCCACTTTTACTGGGAGTCCAGACATGGATGGTGTGGACAGAGGAGTCCTTTTATGTTAGTTTTTTTTTTTTAACCCCTTTCTCTTGTTTCTTTTTGTTGTTGTTTTTACTGAAGCCTGTCTTATTATTAGGAGAGATGGCATCCATCCCACTTTGGAGGGAGCAGCTCTCATCTCTAGAAATCTGACCGATTTTATTTATGAACCTTACCCCTGACAACTCAGAGTTGAGACCATGAGGCAGAGCTGCAGTCCTACACGCTTCTCTGTGCTTCCATTAGAGCAGTTACCCACCCAACACTCCATAGAGACTGTGTCTGCCCCTCGACCACGTAAACTAAGTAAACCAAAAGTACGGAGAAGAGGAGTTAAACATAAGAATCTAATTAAAATTAAAACAACCTCTGCAATAGTACAACAAGATAGGAGAATTAAATGTGGACTCCTTAACATCAGATCTCCGTCCTCTAAAGCTGTTCTAGTAAATGAGTTAATATCAGACCATAATATTGATTTATTTTGTCTGACTGAAACCTGGCTGTGTCCTGAAGAGTGTGTGAGCCTAAATGAAGCTACTCCTCCGAGCCATATTAATACTCACATTCCTCGAGGCGGCAGAGGAGGTGGAGTTGCAGCCATTTTTGACTCAAGCCTTTTGATCAACCCTAAACCTAAACTCAAACTCATTTGAAAGCCTTGTTCTCACTCTTTCTCATGAAAAATGGAAAACAGTGCAGCCAGTTTTATTTGTTATATTATACCGCTCTCCTGGTCCTTACTCCAAATTTATAGCTGAGTTCTCGGAGTTTCTATCAGGTTTAGTCCTTAAAGCAGATAAAGTAATTATTGTAGGTGACTTGACGTTGATAATGACAGCCTTAGCACTGCGTTTATCTCAGTATTAGACTCAGTTGGCTTCCGCCAGAATGTACATGAACCGACTCACTGTTTTAACGACACCCTCGACCTTGTTCTGACATATGGCATTGAAATCGAAGACTTAATATTATCCTCACAGAATCCTCTTTTATCGGACCATCATTTAATAACTTTTGAATTCATATTACCAGACTACCAGCCAGTAGGCAAAAATTCTTATACCAGACTCCTGTCTGATAGTGCTGTAGCTAAATTTAAGGATATGATCCCATCAGTATTTAATTCAATGCTATGTTTCAATACAACAAAGGATTCCTATGCTAACGTTAGTCCCTCCCAGATTGACTACCTGGTTGATCGTGCTACAGGTTCCTTGCATATGACACTTGACTCTGTTGCTCCCCTAAAAAAGAAGAAAATTAAACAGAGGAGGTTAGCTCCATGGTATACTCCTCAAACCCGCAAATTAAAGCAAACTTCATGGAAAATAGAAAGGAAATGGCGTTCTACAAATTTGGAAGAATTTCGGTCCGCCTGGCTAGACAGTCTTAAAATATACAGGAAAGCCCTCCGCAGTGCCAGGGCAGCCTATGAGCAATCTGTCTTTATCAACAGGCTACGTACCACAGCCTTTAAAGTAGCTGTGATAAATCCGCTACTTAAAAAGCCTACTCTTGATCCAGGGGTTTTAGCCAACTATAGACCAATATCCAACCTTCCCTTTCTCTCAAAAACTCTTGAGAAAGCAGTTGCCAATCAGCTGTGCGACTTTCTAAACAATAATAGTTTATTCGAGGATTTCCAGTCAGGATTTAGTGTGCATCATAGCACAGAGACAGCACTGGTTAAAGTTACAAATGACCTTCTAATTGCATCTGATAAAGGATTTGTCTCTGTACTAGTCTTATTGGATCTTAGTGCTGCATTTGACACCATTGACCATTGCATCCTATTGCAGACACTGGAACACTTCATTGGCATTAAGGGAACTGCGCTAAGCTGGTTTAAATCCTACTTGTCAGATCGCTCTCAGTTTGTATGCGTTAATGACGACTCCTCTGTGCTCACTAAAGTCAGCTATGGAGTTCCGCAGGGTTCTGTGCTTGGACCAATTCTATTCACCTTATATATGCTTTCTTTAGGTAAGATTATCAGGAAGCACTCATTAAATTTTCATTGCTATGCAGATGATACCCAGCTATATTTATCAATGAAGCCGGAAGAAACCAGTCAGTTAACTAGACTACAAGCATGTCTTCATGACATAAAGACCTGGATGACCTGCAATTTTCTGATGCTAAACTCAGACAAAACTGAAGTTATAGTAGTAGGCCCTAAACATCTTAGAAAGTCACTTTCTGATGACATAGCAGTTATGGATGGCATTGCGCTGGCCTCCAGCACCACTGTAAAAACTCTGGGAGTTATCTTTGACCAGGACATGTCCTTTCACTCCCATGTAAAACAAATTTCAAGGACTGCCTTTTTCACCTACGTAATATCGCAAAAATCAGGCATATTTTGTCTCAAAATGATGCAGAAAAACTAGTCCATGCATTCGTAACTTCCAGGCTGGATTATTGCAATTCCTTACTATCAGGCTGCCCAAATTCGTTGCTGAATATTCTCCAGTTGCTCCAGAGCGCTGCAGCACGTGTTCTGACAAAAAACAGGAAGAGAGATCATATTTCTCCAATACTAACCACTCTGCACTGGCTCCCTGTAAAGTTTAGAATAGAGTTTAAAATTCTCCTCCTTACTTACAAAGCCATAAATGGCCAGGCACCTTCTTATCTTAAAGAGCTCATAGTACCTTATTGCCCCACTCGAACACTGTGTTCCCAGAATGCAGGTCTACTTATGGTTCCTAAAGTCTCAAAAAGCAGAACAGGAGTCAGAGCATTTAGCTATCAAGCTCCTCTCCTGTGGAACCATCTTCCAGTCTTTGTCCGGGAGGCAGACACTGTCTCTACATTTAAGAGTAGGCTTAAAACTTTCCTTTTTGATAAAGCTTATAGTTAGGGCTGGCTCAGGCTTGTCCTGGACCAGCCCCTAGTTATGCTGCTATAGGATTAGACTGTTGGGGGACCTCCAAAGATACACTGAGCTCCTCTGTCCTTCTCTCCCTCTCCATCTGCACGCTTTCATGTCCTACCACGGCGTGTTACTAACTTAGCTCCTTCCCCGGAGTCTCTGTGCTTTGTCATCTTGCAGGTTCCCATGGACAGTGGCTGAATCTGGATTGTGGATTGCAGCTGCGTCTCCTGTCTTGGCCCTGCCTGACATCCACTGCAACTGCTACTACTGTTATTACATCCACTGTCACTGTTACTGTGATTGCATGTCTGTCTCTCTGTCTCTCTCTGACTGCATTTCTGTCTGTCTGTCTGTCTGTCTGTCTGTCTGTCTGTCTGTCTGTCTGTCTGTCTGTCTGTCTGTCCCACTCTCCCTCTCTTGCTCTCCCTCTCTCACCCAACCGGTCGAGGCAGATGGCCGCCCACCCAGAGTCTGGTTCTGCCCGAGGTTTCTGCCTGTTAAAAGGAAGTTTTTCCTCACCACTGTCGCCAAGTGCTTGCTCATGGGGGAATTGTTGGTTCTCTGTAGATAAAAAAGCTTGGTCTGTACCAGCGCTATATGGAAAGTGTCCTGAGACAACTTCTGTTGTGATTTGGCGCTATACAAATAAAACTGAATTGAATTGAATTGAATTATATGAATATATATTTTCTTCCAGCGGCCTGTAAGACATATTATGAGACGGTGCAGAGGAGCTTCAGGTATGCCCAGCCAGCTCTTTCAGTTCAGGCAGCAGCTGTGAAGATTTCAGCTCACAGCAGACAGAGGAGGAAGCGGGTAAGAGTTACATGAATGGCGCCTTATTTTCACAACAATGTAAAAATAGGCTGAATTTTATTTATTAGCTGCATTGTTTTTGACAAACATGCTCACATATGTTATCATGTGTTATTGTTTCTTAGCAGTACTAATATTATATTAATGCCTGTATTTACAGCTGCTGGAAGCAAGGAGTGTCCTACCATAGGCATCAGATGTAAATACTCAGTAAAGTTGAATAACTTACCTAGAAACTCAAAAAATGTTCTGCTTTTCCGAAGTTTTCACTCACCACAGTTTCTGGAAACTTCTCCTGTACTGCGCATGTGTACCGCTGCACCATGTGTCCAGGAAAACAAAGTTACAAGTCAAGTTTACTTAAGTGAACTTAGTTTTATATCTCTTTCAGGCAAAATGAGTACATTACTCACATTACATCAGTTGAATCAACAGGATGGTAAGAAAAAAAATAAAGTACACTAATGTAATTTAAGTACATATAGGTATTACCTTTTACAGTGTAGCTATAGAGACCAATGCCACTTTTTGTTCCAGGTTGTTAGCATGTTTAATTCTGCTGTAAAGTTGGGCATTTTGATATGGGGATCCATGGACATAGACTCGCTTTTGGAGCCAACCTCAAGTGGCCATTCAAGGAACTGCAGTTCTTGACATGTTGGCTTCAATCTTTTAACTGGACTGCATACAAGGAAAACAACACGCTGATTCAAACATTGGATTCTCATTCATCTCAGCTGGCCTTCTTTGTCCTTGGACTATGTCCCAGAATATTTGAAGATTGGAGGTGAGCATTCCATCCTTGTATTGCTTGACTTACAGCCTCTGATATGGTTGATGGCAAAATTTTGAGGAAGAAGCTACAGTACTGGTTTAGTATATCTGGGATTGCTCTGAAGTGGTACCATTCTTACTTGACAAAACAATTTTTGTTCTTGTTTTATTTGTTTCTATTAGTAAACATAATCTCCCCTCACTCATAAGTAAATTGTGGAGGTTTCCAAGGATTGATAATGGGACCAATTTTATTTTCACTGTATATGCCCCCACCTAAATTCTGATAAGACAGAGATCCTAATCATTGGTTCTGACAATCACTGTTGTGTCTGAACACGTTCATTGAACAATAGTTCATGAACTCGTTCATATTTTTGGCGAACGTGATCTGAACGTCCTGTATTACTGCCTGATGAACGTAACTGTGAGCTCGTTCATTCTGGTGTCTGTGAACGGCACGCTCTCTCAGTTTAACTTCGTTCAATCGGGTGCCAGATTTCTATACAGCCTTCCAGGCAAAAACTTGGCTAAAACACACCGTAAACAGGCCTTAATATGTGGCGGAAAAAACACCCAACCTGGCAACACCATCCACCGGTGTCGCATCGCTGCATGCGTCATCAAAACAAAAAGCAGCATGGAGGTGACAAAGCAGCAAGGCGGCGTTGTATGATGATTTAAATGAGTTTTAATGGCACTAAAACTGACATTCATGCCAATTAACAATTAACAGACAATTTGAAGCAACAACAATCCTACCAAAATATAAGAGAGCACACTACTGCAATTTTAATGACATTACATTGGATGCCAGCTTGTTTTACAATTGATTTTAAGATCAACTTATTACCTTTAAATCTCTCATGGCCTAGCTCTAGAATAAATATTGGAACTGCTGTCTCCTTACCAAGGAGTGCACAGCCTGAGATCCCCAGACAGGAACCTTCTGATTGTTCCCAGCTCATGCTTAAAGACTAGAGGGGTCTGAGTATTCACTGTTAGGGCTCCTCAGTTGTTGAATGACCTGCCTCAGGAACTTCATCTTGTTACATCAACTTCCTCTTTGAAATGGCTTTTGAATGCATATTTTTATATTTTTATTATTATAATAACCATATTGTGTTTAGAATTATTATAACTAGATGATTTCCCCTGGGGAAATTTTCAAAGGGCCATGGGGACTACTGCCTGAGTGTGTACGTCATGACAATGCTAATAGCGGCTAATGCTAAGCTAACACTAGCATGTCAAATAACACATTAAAAAGACCTCAAACACCATTAGAATGCATTTAAGAAACATTTTACTGTAGGTTAGCATGTTAGCATTAGCATGCTAATCATTAGCATATTAGCACAACAACCTGATGTCAAGGTTTGAAGTCAAACCTGTATACACCAACAAGTTCATAGGACCTCATGTTAGCATTATTATTATTATTAGCATTATCATTTATTACATGACTAACATTTCAAACTCACCAGTTAGTAAGTAAGATAAGTGGTCCGCTATCAAGCCACTGCAGAGATTGATGACAAGCTGATGGTTTTAATCAGCTACATAGCTGCAGTTGAAGCTACATATGTGTGTTTGTGTGAGAGGGAGTGCTCAGAGAAGTACCGAGGCTCAGAGGTTGCCATTGACGATAGGGGCCTCCCAGGCAGACAGACAGGGGCAGACAGAAACGTGGAGAAAAAGAGCCATTTTCTGCCTCTGCACTGGCCTCACATTTGGGCTTATGCTGACAAAACCGTAGCTCCTATCAGAAAAAAAAACACAGACCATCATCGCTATAAGGACTTCCTGAACCTTTGGTGTGATTTTGGTGTTTCTACAGAAAATATATTGCAGACACTTACGAGTTGAAAGCAGGGGTCCGTTCTGCTGCTCTCAGAAAATCTTTGTATTGGTGTCAATGAGGAGCAGAGACAGACGTGGCCACACTCAGAGGCTGCTAATTCAAATTCTGTAAATCTCTCTGATTTTTTGAGCACATTGTGAGAGACAGAACAAATTTGTCTATAAATGTGGAAAAAATCATGCATGTAGAGTGTAAATTGTGGCTGGGAGGAGTGTGGAAAGAGAAAAAATCTGGAGTAATTTTAGGGTCTCTCCCACTCTGACCGATGATGTCACCCACTCAGACACAGCACAACAGACGCACACACATTCAGATGGAGAAAAGGCGATTTTCTGCCTCTGCACTGGTCTCACATTTAGGCTAATACTGAGAGAACGGTAGCTCCTATCAGAAAAAAACACAGACCGTCATCGTGGTAAGGACTTCCTGAACAATTTGGTGTGATTTGAGCACATTGTGAGAGACAGAACAAATGTGGAAAAAATCATGCATCTAGAGCGTAAATTGTGGCTGGGAAGAGTGTGGAAAGACAAAAAATCTGGAGTTTTTCTTGGCTCTCTCCCACTCTGACCAATAACATCACACACTCTATTGTGAACATTCTGTGCAATACACACCCATTATAATTAGTGCTGTCAGGCGATTAAAAAAATTAATTTAATTAATTACAGGATTTGTAATTAATTAATCTAATTAATCGCATTTTAATCTCATATCTGCTAAAGGTCCCCAAATAAAGAATTTGAATTCTAGGACATTACAATTCACTGACATTCACATTACAGCTGTGTGGGTTGGCGGAGTGAGCTCACGGTAGCACTAGCGGCACTAGCAGCAACTACATGTTTAGCGTGTAAATGAAAATTCAGGCTGGAGCTGCTACGCGTAAATCACTGCGTTCTTGTTAATAGTCCCGTCTTTGTTCTTTTTATAAATAAACTTGCCGTTCAAAGGTCCAAGTAGGCTTGCCTCGCTCTCCGGTGTCGCATCCATGTCTGTTGTCACCCTGCTTTGGACTGGTGGCGCAGGTAGGATGCGACCTGCTTCTGCAGCCTATACGGGTCACTCAAAGGGCCAAATTTAAAATGCTTGCGCATTGACTTGCTACTCATGATTAATTGCGTTAATTTTTATAGCGCGTTAATTTGCAGCGTAATTAATTAATCTAATTAACGCGTTAAACTGACAGCCCTAATTAGAATGTGTGTGTGTGTGTGTGTGTGTGTGTGTGTGTGTGTGTTGGTTTCTCCGGATTATTGGGACATTTTATCGGTTTACGTACCGACATTATGAGGACAGTAGTGGTTTATGAGGACACCTCCAGTGTCCCCATAAGTCGAGCAACGTAGAAGCATTCAGGAGGCTGCCATTAAGCTCCTCTCTCGTTTTCTCGACATGTCCCGACGAGTACGGAAACATGACTTTTTTGTGTCTCACACACAAAGTCATACACACGGAAAAATGTTCGCGCCATTGGACATTCATACACAAAACCGCGCAATTCACACACAAAATGAGCACAGCTCGTTGGCTGAGTGCGTTCGTGACATTTTGCTCAGTGATTGGCTGCCGTCGAAGTCAATCTGGAAGGTTCTGCTCGGTGATTTGCTGCACCCGGAAACGTCATGTCTGCACCGGAGAACAGCGACGGAGATGGGATTTAAACAGGTAAGAAAAATGTTTGACCATTCGTTTCCTTTTTTGAGTTTACTTATTGTAAATTTGCTGCTTTGTTCTTGTCGTGGTCGTTTGCTCTCCTCATTCAGTCTCTTTTACCGAGCTGACCATCGTATTTACGTAGCTAACACTCCGCTCGAGACACGTGTAACGACCAAATGAAAGTTAAACTTTACTAAGTTGCCCGAGTGTGAAAAGCGGCTTTGAAATCGCGCTTGTAAGAAACACACTAGAGTTTTGGATAAAGCAGAAGTATTTCTCTAATTTGGTGTGTTTGTGTTGTTTCCTCTGACCGGCGCTCGCTCGGCCCAATGAAGTAGCCTAGCTCTCAACCTGCAGCCCCTTTCTTGGTCCTAATTCGTGAACTATTCATCCCAGCGACATGTGGAGGCCATGGTTAAAGTGTAAACAAGTTAAGCTTCTCGGATGTAAACGTTGTTTGTTAGGCAAAGCGTCCTGTCTTTAAAGAGACGTTTGGTTTGCTTCGCGTCATTCTGCGGGGGGGGGGGGGGGGGGGGGGGGGGGGGGGGGGGTGTGGAGGTAAAATATCGTGTTTTCTGATTATCAAACACTGAACATATGACTGATGTGGAAATAGATTTTGTGTTAATGAGGGAACACTTTCAGCTTGTGGAACGTGTGTGGGGGTTTATTTAATTTGCAGTAAATGCGACAATCTTATGCAAATTAGCCATGTGCTTGGGTCGTCGGAAAGAGAAACGGGCTAAAGTAAATAATTATTATTTTTTGTAATGGAAACGGGAAGCTGAATCTGATGTAACTAAACTGTGATATAGATGCATTGTTTGTTTGAGGCCAAGCTTCGCGGAGAAAAACATCTTTAAAGTGACGTTGAGTCTGCTGAAGTTCACATCAGATCAGTCTGCTGAGAGATGGGAGGGGGGTGAGCAAAGTGGAAGTGAAAAAAGAAACCTGTTATTTTCTGATTATCAAACACTGAGTGAATAACTGATGTGGAAATAGATGTTGTGTTCATTAGGGAAGATAGATTGTGTTTATTTTAGTTTAGTCTTTAATTGTTATTAGCACCAAATAATATACGAACTTGGTTGGGGAGAGAGGTTTTTATAAGTTTAGGCATGTGCATAGTTCGCTGTGCTGCACAGTGTTGCTTGAAAAAGAGTTAAACAGGAGTGCAGCTTTTCCTGGGATGGAAAATGTCTGGCTGGCCCAGTGTATTTAATCATATGACAATGCAATTGTAGAGCACTGCAAGTCCTCCTGGTTGTTTTAGACTGATCTAACTTTGCTTCAATAATATTCTGTAGCTTTTATGAGTAGTGTACATTACATTCAATATCAAAATATATTTTTTTCATGGCGTGGCATTTATTAAAGTCAAATTAAAGTTATATTTGAATTTGTGAAAGCGTGGATTAGATTAATTAATCTTGAGTTCTACTAATCTAACCCTGACATGGGCAAGTCATTCCACAAAGGGCCGTGTGGCTGCAGGTTTTTGTTCCAGCCAATCTGCAGCACACCTGACTTGACTCATTTCATCAACTGATCTCAGACTTCAGACAGTTGATTGGTCAAACTGTGTGCTCTTGATGGGTTGGAATAAAAACCTGGAGCCACACGGCCCTTTGTGGAATGAGTTGCCAAGTGTCTGATCTAACCTGTTACATACTGCCTTCATTGGTGGTTCAAAGTTACACCCCTGGTTAAATTAAACATGCAGGGGTAGGAAATTTTAGGCTAATGAACTTAATGATATACTTTGATCAAAAACCTCATGCACTACAAATTGTTTACAACACAATGTTAGCTGTTTCTATTTAATTTGAAGATAACTTCTGCAGTCATCCCTCTCTGCTCTCTGTTTACATATAATGCAACTGACTAATACCACCAGGTATTAGGGCTTTAAAGTTTTTTGTGGTCTATTTATCTCACAGTATAGATGCTTCAAAAGAAGACGAAACACTGGAAATGATGATCATGTTCATCCTAACTTCAAAGTCAAAAGGATAATGGTTAGAGGGCGTATTTGCTATCAAAGAAATATAACATATAACTTTATTGATTCCTCTTGGCCGTGGCGCTCAATGGTGAGTTAAGGTTCCCATGTTCTCTTAACTTTTTAATTTTGGGCTCTGCAGCCTCATGCCTACAACCATAGCACAGCAGTACTGATGTGCAGGAGAACAGCATGACCTTGAGTGTGATATTTAATCTGTAAATATTTGAACAGGTTGAAAGCATTAGGTGTAGTAGATGGTCAACTGGGTCATTCTAGATATGTATCTGCACAACTGAAAACTTTGAGATGTGTAGAAATTTGTTGTCGGCCTCCAAATTATATGCTACATGACACATTCCTCCTGTCTTCGTTTTGTGTTTCCATTAGGGATAGTACCTGGTACCCGATACTATTTTTAGTACCTGCTCTGGCGAGGTTCCAAGCGAGTAGAAGCGATACTATATGTGTGACGTCAACAGCCTGTCGGCCACTGATTGGCTGGAGAGTGTCGTCACTGGTCTGCGACGTCCAACACCGGAAAAACAATCCTGCCCCCTCCATTGTAATGCTGGGCAACAGCAACCGCTGACTTTATTCTTTATTCTCACTCGAGGGAAATGGCTGCCACAAACCGGGCAGCAAATACAACATCGCCTCGATGTCCTCCATTGTTTGTCGGCTCTGTTTGCGTTGCATACAAATTGACGTCATGGCAGTTTCGCGCAGCCGTGGTATGACGACCCCGTCTACGTTGAGGAAGTACTATGAAGTACTCAATTGTAATAGAAACTCAACCAAACCAAGTAGAGTAGAGTAGAACCGAGTCGAGTAGAGCTGGAACTGTGTAATGGAAATGTGCCATAAGTGATAGCATTATAAGACAACATTACGTTTCCTCTTTACAATTTCAGACACTCTGTGAAGAACATTGTTACCCGAAGGTCAACAAAAGTGAGCCAGTACCAGAAAAGGCAAGTAATGCTTTGTACCATCACAATGATTTGGCTCAATATATTGAAAATGCTATTGGTCCTTCATGTCTTCCTTCTTCCCTGCTGAACTATTGACTGACATTTCTGCACTAAACATGGCCAGTGCCATAACATACTGATGGTGGAATGAAAAAGATTTTTTTCTTCTTCAAGTAATCTCAAATTTGGTCCTGTCATTGACTCATACACAGGAAGCCTTGGGTGGAGCTGATGATGAGATTTCAGGGGTCAGTCCCAGTCCTGGAACATCAAAGGATGACACTGTAAGTTGACTGTATTTTTGTGATTTCATGCTTTTACATCCAATCATAATTCTGCTCTGTTTGATCATATGACAGTGCTCAGGAGTCCACACACTGTTGAATGTTGTTAACTACCTGATACAGCACAGGACTGTCAGGACGCACTGTCCTTTTGAGGACAGGAGCAAACTTGTTGATCAGGCAGGAAACTGAGTTGTGTGTGTCAGATGTTCACCTGACACACGTGAATTATGAGGACACCTCTTCTCAAGATTCCCCTCCCCCACCTACATTTCTTCACATAGTGAGTTTCGTGTTGATCAGGCAGTAAGCTGAGTTGTGTGTGTCAAGTGCTCACCTGACACACCTGACTTATGAGGACACCTTTTGTGACAAAGCCCCTACGACGTTTCTTCACATATTAGGTTGCAGAAGTTGGTTATGTGTTACATTAAAGTTTATGTTAAATGTTCCCACGATCCTAGAAAGCCTGCAAATGTAATGGAGTATCAGATACTTTTCAAAGCCTTGGAAGTAATGAATTTAATGAAATCTTCTATAAAGTTTTGGAAATTTGTTGTGTGTAACGACATCCTTACAGTAATCTTTCACCTTTGATCAGCTCCTGTTTTCCTTCTTAATTACTACTAATGCTGTGTTTCCACTGTGTGGTACCAGCTAAGTTCAACTCTACTCGGCTTTTGTGCATTTCCATTAGGTACCTGGTACCTGGAATCTGGTACCCGGTACTATTTTCTTAGTACCCGCTCGGCCGAGGTTCCATAATGGGTGAATAGGGACTAAAAGGTGATGTGTAAACGCTGCAGACCAGCGATTAGTTGATATTCATCATAGCATCATTGCATCTTTGATGAGCGGCATGCACGAATATCACACACAGCCAAAAGCTGTTTTATTCCTCCTGTAGCACTGTTAATGTCACTTCATGAAGTTTTAATGTTTTTTCATGTGAGAAAGTGACAGTTTAGATCCCCAATTTGTGGTCAGTTTATCCAAATAATGCCTGTTTGGACTTTTGCTCTGATGTTTTGGAGATGTAAAGAGCCGCCTATATGGGACCAGCCGTCCGAGAGCAGCGGGCCATGGCTGAGACAGCAGCCAGTCTCCTGAGATGATCCGCTGATTTAAACTTTGCCGTCATCTCTGCCGTCATCTTGGGGAGAAAGTGATCAGATTATTTTACAGCTGCTCTTCAGCAGTAGATTTAGCGCTGGCTGATATACATCCTTTTGGAAGATAAATGTTGGTCTCACAAGTGAAATCTAACAATCGTAGCAGCCACAATAGTTTGTCTGAATGTAAAGTGAAGCTTCATGTTTGTGGTGGACAAAAGAGCAGTGCTGCCTCGGGGCTCTGAATGTACAGATATCACCACATATCAATAAATAAAATGAACAGACCAGTCTAAATTTTGTTTTATTAAGTGGTGACCATCGCTATGACAACCAGCTATTCTAAAGGTTGTACTGTCCTGTAATGGACACGGCCTCCAGAATAGTACCTGGTACCTGTGGCAAGTAGAGTTAAGTTGAGATGGCACTACGTAGTGGAAACACGCTGTAAGTGATTGCGCTGTCAGCCAATAACGAGACAACACTACGTTTCCTCTTTGCAATTTCAGGCACTCTGTGAAGAAAGTTCTGACCCGAAGGTCAACGAAAGTGAGGCAGTACCAGAAAAGGCAAGTAATGCTTTGTACCATCACAATGACTTGGCTCAGTATATTAAAAATGCTATTGGTCCTTCATGTCTTCCTTCTTCCCTGCTGAACTATTGACTGACATTTCTGCACTAAACATGGCCAGTGCCATAACATACTGATGGTGGAATGAAAAAGATTTTTTTCTTCTTCAAGTAATCTCAAATTTGGTCCTGTCATTGACTCATACACAGGAAGCCTTGGGTGGAGCTGATGATGAGATTTCAGGGGTCAGTCCCAGTCCTGGAACATCAAAGGATGACACTGTAAGTTGACTGTATTTTTGTGATGTCATGCTTTTACATCCAATCATAATTCTGTTCTGTTTGATCATATGACAGTGCTCAGGAGTCCACACACTGTTGAATGTTGTTAACTACCTGATACAGCACAGGACTGTCAGGACGCACTGTCCTTTTGAGGACAGGAGCAAACTTGTTGATCAGGCAGGAAACTGAGTTGTGTGTGTCAGATGTTCACCTGACACACGTGAATTATGAGGACACCTCTTCTCAAGATTCCCCTCCCCCACCTACATTTCTTCACATAGTGAGTTTCGTGTTGATCAGGCAGTAAGCTGAGTTGTGTGTGTCAAGTGCTCACCTGACACACCTGACTTATGAGGACACCTTTTGTGACAAAGCCCCTACGACGTTTCTTCACATATTAGGTTGCAGAAGTTGGTTATGTGTTACATTAAAGTTTATGTTAAATGTTCCCACGATCCTAGAAAGCCTGCAAATGTAATGGAGTATCAGATACTTTTCAAAGCCTTGGAAGTCATGAATTTAATGAAATCTTCTGTAAAGTTATGGAAATTTGTTGTGTGTAACGACATCCTTACAGTAATCTTTCACCTTTGATCAGCTCCTGTTTTCCTTCTTAATTACCACTAATGCCGTGTTTGAGTGTGTCTGTGTGTGTGTGTATTTAAAGTAATTTGTACTTTCATCTTGTCTTCCCAAATGTAGAGATGTCTCTTCACAGCTACACATAATTTCAGGATCAAGTTCAAGTTACAGCTCAATTTTAGTAAATAGTATTGTTCTATTGTTCTAACAGAAGAATTTCTTGCTTCTCCTTCACAAAAAAAGTGTGCAACCAAGACTGTTGTCACCAGCTCCAAAGGTAGGACATCCATTCATTCCTTTATTTCTTAGATCATTCAACTTGAGTTAATTAGCACAATTTAATAAGAAAACATTTACAGAATACTACAGGTATACTTCAGTTTAGTACATGATGTCATCATGTCACAGACACATCAGTGCCTTGTTAACAGTCCATGGCAGCCAAGCAAATTTGACATTTGTTGTTTTTCCAGAATTTTCAAGAAATGCTGTGGGTAGATAAGATAAGATAAGATAAGAGAAGATAAGATAAGATAAAATATACCTTTATTAGTCCCACAGTGGGGAAATTTCAGGTATTACAGCAGCAAAAGTGGATGGCAAACATAAAGGGTATTAGTAAAAGGACATTAAATATTAAATATCAACCAAACAATATAAACAAGGAGTAATGAAATATGAGCAAGGAATACTGATATTGCACATTGATATGAATATGAACCATCTGTACTGACATTTCACATTGAATGATAGTACTCCTGACTGGAGTAATGATAGTGAATAGTTTCCTGTATTGCACATAGGAATTGATATATGGCATTGCAAGTTGAGATACAAATATCTTCACAGTATGAATGAACACAATTAATGTGTATTATAGTGCAGTCATATTGAAAGTCTTGTTAGTGTGTGGTCGACTGGGAGCACTGCTGGTTGTAAAGTCTGACTGCTGCAGGAAGGAAGGACCTGCAATAGCGTTCCTTCACACACTTTGGGTGAAGCAGTCTCTCGCTGAAGGAGCTCTCCAGTGCTGTTAAAGTGTCCTGCAGGGGGTGGGAGTCATTCTCAATCATGGATGACAGCTTAGCCATCATCCTCCTCTCTCCTACCACCTCCACTGAGTCGAGGGGGCATCCCAGGACAGAGCTGGCCTTCTTGATCAGTTTGTCAAGTCTCTTCCTGTCAGCTGTCGAGATGCTGCTCCCCCAGCAGACCACTCCATAAAAGATGGCTGATGCCACCACAGTGTCATAAAAGGTCTTCAGGCGTGCCCCCTGCACTCCAAATGACCTCAGCCTCCTGAGCAGATAAAGTCTGCTCTGGCCTTTCTTGTAAAGTGCAGTTGTGCTGTTAGTCCAGTCCAGCTTATTGTTCAGGTGAACACCCAGGTACTTATAAGATGTCACCATCTCAATGTCCGTTCCCTGGATGTTCACCGGTGTCAGGGGGCAGAGTGGTTGTCTGCAGAAATCCACCACCAGTTCTTTGGTTTTCCCTGCGTTGATCTGGAGGCAGTTCCACTGGCACCAGTCCACGAAGTCCTGCGTCAGTTCTCTGTACTCTCTGTCATCCCCATCTGCGATGAGGCCGACAATTGCAGAGTCGTCAGAGAACTTCTGCAGATGACAGGTGGGTGTGTTGTATGAGAAGTGTAGAGGGTGAAGAGGAACGGAGCCAGGACCGTTCCCTGCGGGGCCCCTGTGCTGCAGACGACTGTGTCGGACACAGAGTCCTGGGTCCTCACATACTGTGGACGGTTGATGAGATAGTCCAGAATCCAGTGTGTGAGGTGATGGTTCACCCCGGTGTGCTTCAGCTTGTCCCTCAGAAGTGCAGGCTGAATGGTATTGAAAGCACTGGAGAAATCAAAAAACATGATTCTCACAGTACTCCCAGGTTTCTCCAGGTGAGAGAGAGCTCGGTGTTGGAGGAAGATGATGGCGTCGTCCACCCCGATGCCAGGCTGGTAGGCAAACTGAAGTGGATCCAGTAATGGGCTCACCAAGGGGCGGAGATGAACAAGGACCAGCCGCTCTAGGGTCTTCATTAGGTGGGATGTTAGTGCCACCGGCCTGTAGCTGCTGAGGTCCTTGGGGTGTGGAGTCTTAGGCACCGGTACCACGCAGGATGTTTTCCATAGCTGTGGCACTCTCCCCAGCTTCAGGCTCAGATTGAACATGCGTTCAACAATCCCACACAGCTGATCTGCGCAGGACTTGAGGAGCCTGGAGCTGATGCCGTCTTGGCCTGCAGCCTTCCTCGCCTTGATCCTCCGGAGCTGGTTTCTCACCTGTGTTGTTGTTAGGGACAGGTTGGTGCAGGGGGGCTGTTTGCTGGAGGGTGTGGGTGGGGGGGTTGAGTTGATGGGATGAGCAGTGGGGGGTGGCTGTGAGCTGAGTGTTGCAGAGGGGGAAAGGGGGGGCTGCAGCATGGAAGACTGGGCTGGGGGAGGGACAGATGACTGATTGAATCTGTTGAAGAATAAGTTCAGGTCATTTGCCCACTTTTGGTCCCCTGCAGCTTGAGAGTCAGGTTCCTTGTGGCCAGAGATGGTTTTTAGGCCTCTCCAGACTCCACTGACATTTTTCTCCTGCAGCTGAACCTCCATCTTCTTTCTGTAGTTGTTTTTCCCCTCACGGATCTTCCATCTCAGCTTCTTCTGCACAGCCTTCAGCTCATCCTTATTTCCTGACTTAAAGGCCCTCTTCTTCTCCTAAAGGAGAACCTTTATGTCAGGGTTAATCCATGGTTTGTTGTTGGAAAAACACCGTACAGTCCTGGTGGGTATGGTGTTTTCCACACAGAAGTTAATATAGTCCATAATGCAGTGTGTGAGACCCTCAATGTCCTCTCCGTGAGAATCACAGAATTCCTCCCACACAGTTGTCTCAAAACAGTCCCTCAGAGCCTCGTCACCCTCGTCGGACCATCCCATCACTGTGCGGGACACAGCTGGTTGCCTGTGCACGAGAGGTTCGTACATAGGCAGGAGATGAACCAGGTTGTGGTCGGATCTTCCCAGGGGAGGTAGGGGTGATGAAGTGTATGCCTCCTTGGTGTTGGCATAACACAAGTCCAGTATCTTATTGTCTCTAGTGCAACATGTGACATACTGGGTGAAGGTGGGCAGAGTGGAGGATTGAGAGGCATGATTCAAGTCCCCAGAGATAAGAAGGAGGGCCTGGGGGTGCTCTGTCTGCAGCCTGCTTGTGACAGAGTGGACTATTCCCCCCTCTACTAAGGCTGCCTCAGCCGTAGTAGAGGGGGGAATATATGCAGCTATCGCGATAACATGCGAGAATTCCCGGCAGAATTCCCTCCTTTTCAGCTCGCGGGGAACGTCGGGTCTCTCTTGGGGCAGCACCGCGGTGTTATGGAGCATCAACAGCTGATCCCTACTGTAAACAATAGGGCCCTGGTTGCGTATGGGTCCCCAGACACGGTTGTAAACAATGAAACAAACAAGAGAAAGACCAGAGCAATCACGGCGACTTTGGTCTCCATAGTGCTTCGATCAATTGCGAACACACACTTGATAATATATTAAAGAATAATAAAAGAAGACAAAACTAAAACGAAAAAAAAAGCTCACAGTGAGCGGGAGCTGCTGTAACAGGCTGCCACTCTTGCGGCGCCGGATGCTGTCCACTGCGTGTTTGTAGAAAATTGTGATGATTGACGTACCCAGGCCACCCTGCATTCTCCTTATACCCAAGTTATCTCCTTATACATCAGTCAGTCAGGAATATTATTAATATAATATCTGCAGTATCACTCAAACCATAGGCTTAACATTATTGCCACCATTGTGTTTAATAGAGACAGATTCCATCATCCAGATAAAAATACTCAGTTGATTTTCCCATTCAAAATGCTGGTAATTTACCTTTCTCAAAACTCTTGTAGTGAGGTACTTGGCGGCAGTAAACAGACCGAATTTGTCAGTAGTTGAACCGTACGTGTTCGAACCTGAATTGGATCCTGAAGGAGGGGAGGCTCCTACAGAACCTCAGAGAATTCAGCAGGATGCTTCTGAAAGGTTAGTCCAAAAACGTCCTTCTATTTTTTTCTCTTCAGGGGGCAGCGTGAGAGGCCCGCAGTTCAGACTGTCAATGCTCACGCTAGGAAGCACCAATCCTAACTTGTAGCATACCAGAATGACAGGGAGAAACTCAGCTAAAAGCCTATACCAAGCATTTGCACCCGAAGGAAACATAATTCATACAGCAATAAATCATATGGGCATGTGATGAAAACACGGAAATAGTATATGTCCACTTAAGCGCGTCTGCTGATTTCACCATGTCATACAAACCACACAAGCCAGGTATCATATGAAAGCAGAGAGTCCGAAGGTCCTGGTTGTTTACATAAAAAGGAGGGGGTTTCTAGTACTCACTGGGTTGAGACATTGACGAGTCTAACTGCACTGTTAGTTTCAGTGCTCCGTCTCATTTACTCATGCAGGGGCAGAGCACACAGGCTCAGGATGAGGAAAAGTAGCTAGCTAGACCACACACATTCAAATGTAAAAAAAAAGGGGGGTGCTGTTAT
Source organism: Chaetodon trifascialis (assembly GCF_039877785.1). Classification (NCBI taxonomy): domain Eukaryota; kingdom Metazoa; phylum Chordata; class Actinopteri; order Chaetodontiformes; family Chaetodontidae; genus Chaetodon; species Chaetodon trifascialis. Next base: position 3,010,677 of record NC_092062.1, on the reverse strand, counting down.
TGGCTGAAAATGCTGGTATGCAACGTTTCTTATACCTTTAGCTTTATACATGCATGAATTGTCTTTTTTTATTTGATTGTATCAGTGCACATGTGGAAATTGTGCAACAATGCTTTCAGAGCCTGAGAACATACGCTACCAGGAGGTGCCACAGGTCACAGTATCTTTACCTGCATTTACGGTATGATTGCAGTGTATGATTGCAGATAATATACCACTGCAGATACTCACCTTATGTTATGCATAACACGTTACAAGACTGCTGCAGCAGCTGGATGAAAGGCCTCCAGGCATGATTGAGCATCCAGGTTTAGAACCTGTTTGCCTAAATGTGCATACAACACTTACAGGGTTGACTACAGTTCTTTACAGCTATGGGGGTCAGAGCAGTGAGTTTCATCTTAACCAGCTTCATTGTTCATACGCCATAATAAACTAAATAAAGTCAGTCATATCTGTTCTTGAACATATAGCCAAGTTGTTCCTTAGCAAATACTGTATATTACACATTTATTCACATGAAACATTTTATAGATATACAATAAATATTTATTGACGGCAGTCATGAATATTTGTACATGGAAATACAGTACAAGTGAAGGAATCACTGAATCCATATTAGAAAAATGTGAATACAGATGTTGACATTATAGAACCTTTTGACTAACATAATGTTCAATTTTCTCAGTTGTTACAGGTATCTAGCCTATATGAGTTTTGTGAGCTGGTGCTGGAGCTTCCTCAGCCAGAAGATTTGTGTAGTCATCCCATCACGCGTAGTACTTCAGATGCGTTGGGAGTTTCGTGACGCCCAGGGAAGATACGCCCCTTGACTGAATCTTGACTCATGGCTGGTGACCTCCTTGTCTGGATGCTAATATTGTGAAGACACGTCCAGCAGGATGTTTATCTTCAGAATCTCAGCTCTGTGCCATGATGGGTCGACAAAGATCTTCTCCATGATCATGTCCATCAAATCATCAATATACCCTGTGCAATACACAGACACACAGAAAAACATGAATCATTAGTATCATTTATTGGATTATTCGACAACTGTTAATATAGTGACATTTTGCGCTTTGAATTCTGTATTTAAGTGTGTAGTTTTTGGTTTATTTATTGTGTGACATGTACAATATAAATGTTTTTTGAGTAAAAAAAAAAGTTAAAACGAATGTGGCCTCAGCCTTCACTGGTTTGGCTCTGCACTCTCTCTTCATGAACTTTGGAAAGCTCAGTTTAAAAAGAGGATCCCCTGATGATGTGGTGGTTTGTCCTCTAACAGCATTCTCACTGTAATGCAGTGCAAAAGTATATTTTTATGATAACAGGCCATACTTAGGAGTAAAACATGACAGCACTGTTACAGTGTAAATTCAAGCACTAAAGGCTGCAACAGCTCACTGCTACACTTGATCAACAGCAGGTAACTGTAATGATTCAATTAAATTCAATTCAATTTTATTTGTATAGCGCCAAATCCCAACAGAAGTTGTCTCAGGACACTTTCCATATAGAGCTGGTACAGACCAAGCTCTTTTATCTACAAAGAAACCAACAATTGGTACCAATAATGATGCACTGGCCTATGTAAAAAGAGAAAAGTGACATCAGCTTTATCTTACGTGTGTAACTATACCAACAGCTGCATGCAGCATAAAAAAGGATCACTCATAAATAAAATCCAGAGAAAAAACACTCGGAGTGTAAATTGTGCTGGGATGCAGCAGTCTCAACCATACACTCGTTTTGCCCTGGGCTTTTCTAACATACACCAGTTTAGAAGATATTTCCAAATGCATTATTTTCACAAATTCCCGAAGCTTAGACCCGGTGGAGCGTCCGTGTATGTATCGCTTGACCGACCTGATCGCTGGGTTTGCATATGAAGACCGTGCTGATTGCTAACTAGAAGCTAGCGGTTAGCGTTAGCTTGTGCCATATGGCAAAACGCTACTTTGTTAGTTCGTTTAGAACTGAAAAAAGAACACAGCTAAACATTTGTAAATGCTGGCATCTCCCTCGGACATGCACTAAATCATTTGCAAGACCAGAAACGTGGTGTGATGTACCAGAAGCTACGGTAGCAGCGACCTAACGTTGGACAGCTGATGCCGTAGTCTTGAAGCTAGCGGTTAGCCTTCCGTCGTTCTCAATGGCAAAACAAACACGCTACAACACACAAGAGTTCGCGCTAATCTACAAAAGAAACACACAGCTAATTATTTGTATACTTACATGTCCATCCTCTGCAGGTATTCCACGCAAAGTTGGAAGTGACCCTCCTTTAGATGAAGTCTCTCGGCTAATCCTGCCTCGTACTGACTGAGGTTGGAAAAACAGTCAGCCTTGAAGTGGTTAGCACACACCAGCAGGTTTTTGCCAACTGTAGCGGGGATATTGCCTTCAAAAATGAATTCAATCCACGCCGCTCTTTTGTCCTTGGTGGCTGGGAGCCGATAGAGCAATTTGTGCTGGTCTTTACAGCCAACAACAGAACAATGCGTGTAGCGCCTCGACATGAGAACTACTTACATGGTGCTTTCGATAACGAAACGGCGTATCTGTGGTAGTGCTGTATCTGGTGGGTGGAGAGACACCGGGGAGATGGGGAGGGAGTGGTGGCTGGTGGGCGGGAACATGTTCCCGTATTGCATATTAGCGACCGACAATTGCAAATGGCTCGTTTGGAAGGGTGTTTTCAGAAATCTGTATCTCACTCGAAAAAAAGCGCAGACGGTCTTATTTCACACTTTGTATGTGTGTGGCAGCGCCAGAGACACCCCAAATAACACCCCAAAACCCAGAAAAAGTTGGTTTTTCATAATATGGGACCTTTAATGCCCTGTTAAACCAGTGTGGTCCTCATAAACAAGGGTTTTGTCCTGATTGTATGTGTGTGAGTGTATGGTTATTGCCCTGTTAAACCAGTGTGGTCCTCACAAACAAGGGTTTTGTCCTGATTGTGTGTGTATATGTGAGTGTATGGGTAATGTCCAGTTAAACCAGGGTGGTCCTCACAAACAAGGGTTTTGTCCTTATTGTGTGTGTGTATATGTCAGTGTATGGTTAATGCCCTGTTAAACCAGTGTGGTCCTCACAAACAAGGGTTTTGTCCTGATTGTGTGTGTATATATGAGTGTATGGTTAATGCCCTGTTAAACCAGTGTGGTCCTCACAAACAAGGGTTTTGTCCTGATTGTGTGTGTGTATATGTGAGTGTATGGGTAATGTCCAGTTAAACCAGTGTGGTCCTTACAAACAAGGGTTTTGCCCTGATTGTGTGTGTGTGTATGGGTTGCGTCCCAGTAAACAAGGGGGGTCCACATAAGTCACCATTGTGCTAGGAAACGCCTCCTCCCGCCCCGTCCTCATATTCCTGTAAAATATCAGATGTTAATATCTTCAAATTCTTTCACAATATTTTAATTCTAAGTAGACAGGAATTTTTCTAAATTTTTTTGGACTAGTGTTATCTTTGTTGCACCTCTCTAGGGCAAAGGGAAAGGTGTGTCCCCATAAACCACCACTGAGCTGGTATGGGAAAACTGTCCTTATAAACCACCCATACCTGTATAGGTGTGTGTGTGTGTGTGTGTGTGTGTGTGTGTGTGTGTACCTGCCCGGAACTGGCAGTGACTATAAAAGGGGAAAGAAAAAGCGGTGGCCTCTCTAGCTTTTTCTGATGGCAGACTGGAGCCAGGACCACATGAGTAAGATCGCTCCTGACAGAGACGCAAGCAGTCCTTGAGGCCTGCCGTTCGCTTGGTTTCTCCTTTTGGTGTGAGGTCTGCAGCCACCCAGCCACTGTTCTATGCTGAGACTGAGTGAGTGTGCTGCCACATCCCTGTTGGTCAGCTGGGCCTGCCACCTCGTTGACACACGCATCACCCCTTTTGTCTGCATGTTGCCGGCAGCCATGTGGAGCTGGCAGCACCGACCAGCACCTTAAGGAGAAAGCCATACTTCATCCTCACTCAACGGGTCCATAAAGGGCTGTGAGCCCCATTGACATTGATGAACTTCCCCTTTTATTTTTTATTTTCGCTTGCTGAGAACTAATGGGTTTTAATACACGCAGTCAGTTTTAGCTCTAAGAGGGAGGGGTGCTGTCCTTGCTGCCTTGTATGATTTTAATACAGTGAGAGTTTTGTGCAGACGTATGGATGAGTGTATTGTAACCATTTAAGGATTTTATTGATTTTAATCTGCATGCTTTTACGTCTTAACTGAAATACTGTGTTTAGGTTGGTTTTATTTTGTATGCCTTTTTAATTCCAATGTGGATCAGATTTTATCAGTATGCATGCTTGATAATCACCTGTGTGTTTTTAGTCAAATTTATTCTTATAATGTTTTAGCCTGCACATTAGATTTTGTAATATACTTAGCTTGCTGTGTTAAGCTAGCTAAACGTTAAGAGCAGTGTGCTCACCCCTTTCACCTTGCCTGACTGCACATTTAATAGTGGAATGACTGAACATCACAAATCCTATGTGGCTACTACAATAGACCATTTGAGGTCTGCAAAAATAAAATCAGTTGTCCGAGGAATACTTATTGTGGTTACTGGTCCACTGGTGGTTACTGCATTAGTGGTTACTAATGCAATTGGTGACATCTGTTCTTGTGCAGCCATGATAAGAGATTCTGTGCTGTCTTTCAGTCCAGTCCTTTTCCATTTCTTATTATCAGCCACTTCTTCTATCTGGCGGTGGTACATGCCGTGAAGGGGTTCATCCTTCCATAATGGTTGGCCCTCCTCTTCTGCATAACCAGGTTTCTGTTGCCTGAGGTATTTGCTTAGCAGCACATCTTTGGGGGCCATATTCAGGATGTATTCCTGGGTCTCAGTTGTTTCATCTTGGACAGTGACTCTGACCCTCACCAGTCCTTGGTCTCCCTTGGTCTGCTTAGCATATAGTCTCAGGGTACTGGACATGGGATGAAACCCTCCATGCATTGTGTGGAGCTTCCTTGTCTTGACCATTAGTGGCTTTTGTCTCCCTCTCTGGCCAGCTGATCATACCAGCTGATATTTTCCTTAGTATTGCAGCTATTCTGCCTTGTGCTCCAGCTGTTCAGTCTACACTGGGGTTAAGGATCAAGTTAAAGCCCCCACCAATGGTAATTATTCATTTCCCCTTTTATCATTATTAACTCTGTTGTTTGTTTCATGAAATCAAGCCCTACATCCCGGGAAGTCAGGTGACATAGTATAAAAAGCAAGTGAGTCCACCTGTGGCTGGATGGGCCGAACAAACAGGACTTTGACCCCAGAGACTACTGTTTATGTCCTGCGTAATACCAAAAGTCAATGTTGACTTATTTTAAGTTCCAAAAAGTACCTAAGTTACATCAGGAATGTAGCAGTAACAATTTTAGCCCAAATTGTGATTTTAAACCCAACCACCTTTTCCTAAACCCAACCAAGTAGTTTTGATGCCTAACCCTAACTTAACTGCGACTGTTTCACAACTTTAACCACATGAATGTCTGCCTATTGCTGGTAATCGCCGACAGTCAGATATGTCATTTTCAGACATATACACATACGGCATATACAGTTCTGGAAAAAATTAAGAGACCACGGCAAAATTATCAGTTTCTCTGATTTTACTATTCATAGTTATGTGTTTGAGTAAAATTAACATTTTTGTTTTATTCTACTTCAACTATTGACAACATTTCTTCCAAATAAAAATATTGTCATTTAGAGCATTTATTTGCAGAAAATGACTAATGGTAAAAATAACAAAAAAGATGCAGTGTTCTCAGACCTGAAATAACGTAAAGAAAACAAGTTCATATTCATTTTTAACAACGCAATATTAATGTTTTAACTTCAATATTTGGTGGAATAATTCTGATTTTCAATCACAGCTTTCATGCATCTTGGCATGCTCTCCACCAGTCTTTCACATTGCTGATGGGTGACTTTATGCCACTCCTGGCACAAAAATTCGAACAGCTCAGCTATGTTTGATGGCTTGTGACCATCCATCTTCCATTTGATCACATTCCAGAGGTTTTCGATGGGGTTCAGGTCTGGAGATTGGGCTGGTCATGACAGGGTCTTGATCTGGTGGTCCTTCATCCACATCTTGATTAATCTAGTTGTGTGGCATGGAGCATTGCCCTGCTGGAAAAGCCAATCCTCAGAGCTGGGGAACATTGTCAGAGTAAAAGAAAGCAGTATAACCTTGTATGTGGATTGATTCATGTGTCCTTCGCAAAGGTGAATCTGCCGATTCCAGCCTTGCTGAATCGACTCAGATCATCACCGATCCTCCACCTAATTTCACAGCAGGTGCGAGACACTGTGGCTTGTAAGCCTCTCCAGGTCTCCCTCTAACCATTAGATGACCAGGTGTTGGGCAAAGCTGAAAATTGGACTCATCAGAGAAGATGACCTCCTTCAGTCCTCTATATGGTCTAATCTTTTGCTGGTCTTGCTCTTCTTTGCTTCTCATTGACAACGGGCTTTTTTCTAGCTTTACACGACTTGAGCCCTGCCCTTAGGAGCCTGGTTTTAAAAGTTCACCCCAGCTGCCATTTTCCATTCTTTTTGTAGGTCACTTGATGTCATCCTACGGTTGCTGAGCGACATTCGAATGAGTTGACGGTCATCCCGGATACCTAACACTCACTGTATCCCTCTGTCAGTAAAGCCAGAATTGAACCATTCTTTTCCTCACTCAAAACTATTCTTTTCAACTCTTTTGGCATAGTCAGTAGTTGTTTTTTTTTTATTCCAATGACTTTTGCAGCACTACTAGCACTGCTTTTGCCATCTAGCTTGTCCTATTGCAAGAGGGTAGTGACGACCACAGCAGTAAGCAGCAGTAAATAAGATTTGGTTCAGGTGATCACCTAATGAGTACCCCATTAAGTAGAATAAGATGTGTTTGTATTGGAATTCAACAGACTCTGGAATGGATTGGCTGTCATACATGTACAGATGCTGATTTCAGAAAAAATCTGCAGTGGTCTCTGAATTTTTTCCAGAGTTGTTTGTCGTGAGTCATTTGGCAATCATTTCGGTATGAGGACGTGTTGTTGGATTGGATGTAAACAACTGGGGGTGAAGGTAAACAAACCCAAAATATGGGCATAAGTAAACCAAAAAGTGATGTCCTGATTTGCTACCGTAATGCTTGGGTATCCATGCATTCCTCATTGCAATGGTCAGGTGTGCATTCTGTGACAATGGACGCCTCTCCTAAAACCACGTTCAGCAAGCTGCATCAACTCTTCCTGTTAGCTCCCAGATGCTTTTCTTCAGGATTTAGTTTTTGAATAAGGTAATGTAATCACTTAAAATGCAACTTTCATGATTCACAGTCCAGGTACATGTAGGGACATTTAAAAAATAAGATAATTGAAAGTGTGTTTTCATCATAGATGGTATAAGCATTGGAAACTACTTTTCCCATAAACCTTTAAGTGGTGAAATGCAATGTAATTTCAAGATGTTTGAGTGAGGTATTATTAGCCAATCAGGAATCAGCTTGTTGATTGGTCTGAGAAAACAAGCGAGAAAAAAACTGGGAAGAAAAGAGCACATGTTGGCCGGAGAGGAGCGTGGTATGCAATATAACAGAAAGCAGAGAAAACTTAGTTTAATATTGAGTGGACTGATATTTGTAGACTTGTGTACTCTAAAATACTGGCACGATTATCATTTTGTAGTTAAACGTGTGTAACTCGCAGGTTGAATACACGCTATACCGCAGTTTGAGTACAGCTAGGGTAACTGCATTTGTTCTACTAGCTTTGTGACAAAGTGCTTAAGTGTGGACAATAAAACGTGGATGTTTAAGCTAGTAGCCTCGTGAGGAACAGTCAGCTGTAAACACCAGCCGTCGCTTTCACTGAGGACTGGGATAGACGAGGATTTTGCTGGAGGACCAGGCGTGTTAATTAGCCGGTTGCCGCTGCCTGGGAGGACGAACTCCACCACTGGACCTGCGTGGCCACACAGACTGTTGCATCTCGCCTTCTGCTGCTTCATCACCCAAGTCTGCCTACTCTTCTAACCTGTTTCTTCTTCCTCTTCTACCTCATGGATTTGTGAGTAAGAAGAGCCTTTTCTATGAGGCACGGCATGTGTCATTTGTTGAGAATTTGTTTTTCATGTGCACCAACTTAAGGGCCCCAACAGTTAAAAACCCAAGTGCTTGGTGATATTTAAAACATTTACAAAGGTTGAACTGGTTAACATATTGTGATTGTACGTTGTTAAAAATATACTTCATTGTGAGTGTTACAGAGTTCATCGTAATAGCTAAGAAAAAAACATGAAGGTATTTCATTCTGGTATTTGTACTAAAAAAGGGGGGGGGGGTAATATTTAATTTACAGGAGAAGTGTATGAGGTCCAAATATTTTATTTGCCACTTTATTTTTGGTGACCAATTTTGAGTTCAAAGGGTACACTGGTACTTATTTTGAGTTGTTGATACTGTGAGATAACAGATGTAAGTAAGTAAAGCCTTTTCAACAATGAACGAACAAATACATAGAAAAGAGACAGGACAAAAGAAAATAAATGTATTCTGATTGCACATTCTACTTGACTGTCATGAACATTTTATTCTTCTAAGTTCTACTAACATGTAAGCTATTTACCATTGTTTAGCTCATAGTGGTTGAGTTAAATGATTCCACAGTGGAGGCACCACACTATCACTATCATTTCTTTAGATACATAAGCCTGTGACAATAACATCTACTGGTAAGTGGGGATTTAGCCAATTCAACATCAACTGCTAAGCACTCAGGATTCTGTTAAGTAAGGTTTGAAATAGTAACTCAGTTCAATATTATTCTTCCAGTGGCAGGAAGGGGTTACATACATATATATTAAGCTTTCCCTTTTTTATATCATTTGAAAATGGTCGATCCCTTCCCCCCTCCCCCTACACAAAATAAACATAAAACGTGATCCTCCCTAGCACTCTCAGCCTCGCCCCCCACCATTCATGGTTAAATTTTTTAATGATTAGGTGAAACGGTGGGACAGGGTAACACTGTCGCCTCACAGCTAGAAGGTCCCGGGTTCGATTCCCGCCTTGGGCACTGTGGCCGCTGGGGGCATGTCTCCCACCATGCCTTCGGTGCCCGCTGCTCAAGAAAAGGGGCCTTTCTGTGTGGAGTTTGCATGTTCTCCCCGTGTTCACCTGGGGTATCCTCCATAAAAAAACCCATTAAAAACATGCAAGAAGATCACCACCTGACCAATGGTGACGATAGAGAAACTGTTCCCCGGGCGCCGGTCAGATGGCAGCCCACCGCTCCTGGTCTGCTGCGGAGGAAGGACTGACCAAGGATGGATCAAACACAGAGAAGAATTTCACATAAGCATGGCGTGTGCAGTTTCCACCCCTAACTCTGCATGTTGTGTTGTTGTGACTAAAAAAGGATGTCTTCTTCTAAAAAAAAATCTTATAGGCCCATTACACACTGACCTCACACACATACGCACACATCCACTCACATACATTCTCCCACACCCTCCCATACACACACAACAGAGATAGAGCACAGAGCATTAACTGCTCCTCTTGTAACTACATTTTACATGCTTGTACAAATAATAACTTGAACTTAACTTGAATTTGAAAATAATGTCATTTCAGGGTCACTCCTGTAGTTCCGATTTTCCAGCCTACATTCTGCCTTCCATTTTTAGTGTCTGTATGTCCAGCTTCATTTCTCCTCACACTTTCATACTTCTATCACACAGTGACCCACTGAACCAGTCGACCCATCCGATTGCCCTTATGGAGGCTTGAATTTGTCACTTGCACTTGTCATTCCTGTTCCTTCTAAGACTCTGGTTGCCATCTTTGGGCTGTTGTACATTGTCGATGTCCCAACTTAACGGAACACATTGAGTTTTGCAGAATCGTTGATGATTGGAGATTTTCCTTCCTGAGTTGGTCTGTGATTGGTCTGTACAGGCCTATCTGTTTAACTTTGGTAGTAAAATCATGTTTGAAGCGTATTCTCTTCCCATATATAGGATCTTTCCATTATAAAGACATTTTTTTCTTTGTGTAATATTTCCTGAGGGTGGCAATAATTGGATTTGCTTGGTCTGTGCTCCCCCTGTAGATGCAATAAGCTCAAATCATAATAAATTCTCCTGGTAATTCCAGCATGTCGTTAAAACAATTCTCAGAAACACTGTCATCATCATTACCTTCACTTTTTCCTGAATGTTTGATATGCATTTGTTGTTTTGTCTGGGTTTATTTTCCAGGCATTTAGTGGGTCAGTGCTGAGAGATGTCCGAATGGGAATCTCTCCAACTCTGGTCCACTCTGGTTTCTGCTCTTTTTTTTTTTTTTTTTTTTTTTTTGCCAGAGGTCATTCGTTTGCTCTATGATTTTGTTAATGTCTCCATACATCTCTTTGCAATATGTTTTGTATTCTGATCTGTTAAGTCTACAATCTCTGTTGTGGTGGAGTTTTTCAGTTCAATCAGTAAATGTTAAATTTTGCTGTCCTCTGATGTTTTGGGAGATGAGTCTGTCAGCTGCTTTGGCCATCTGGCCATTTGGCCATTGTTTTTTTTCCGCAGAGATTCTGTGTGGTTGATCCAATTCAGATCTATAAAGGATGTCACACGGGTAGAAGCCAGAATAAGTAAAGTTCATTTGACAGTGTTTGGTAGCAGCTTGCTCTGCTAGCTTTGAGTAAAATATTCAAAGTTCCCATGATTTTATGGCTCTGCACCATTCCACCAAATGGAAATATTCTAGATTTGTAACATGCATCATTTTATACACACTTCCAATAGTTTCAACTAGGATTATATACATGTTGGGAAAATTTAAATTAAAGTTTTGTGAAATTGAAGAATGTTTGTTGAATGAGTTTGCACTGACTAAATGGAAGCAGTGGAAGTATGTTTAAGAAGTTACATTTTCACAAAACAAGGAGCCGTTTCAGTGCTAAAAACACTTTGTCTGGCACTCTCACCACAAATTCAGGTACATACATTAATATTTATAAGTCTGTCTAACAGGCGGTCAGATGCCTGTCTTAACCTTACGTGATGCCTGGGTAGTCTTTATATAATGTATCTTTATAAAAAAGAGAAATCTCCAGACAGCTTGGAGATCAGACAAATGTACAGGCCAGGGCAAAGAAAAACAAGGCAGGAGGAAAAAAGTTATGGTGTGAGACAGCAACACTGCTTGTCTCAGTGACATGTGTGCATTTGTTTGGTCCCTGCTGCACAGCAGGATCATCTTTTCTCACAGCAACGTTCCTCCAAATGGAAGAAATCAGAAGAATGACCCCTGGGGGCACGTCCCCCCAGCTAAGGTCAAGCATCGCCTCCTTCCACCACCTCCTGCTCTCTTTTCTCTACTATGAAGAGGCCCTTGAGTCATACACACTTCTCCTTCACTGCACAGTAAGCCTTCAAGTTCTGGATATAAATTATCTCTGCTCACGCTCCCTTGCTCTACTGACATAGCCTGGATGGGGATAAAAATCCATTCACAGCCATATCTCTCCCATCTCTATATCCAAAACATGTGCTCAGGTTCCATCCCACTTCACAGGCATTTATTTAATTCAGAGAGCACTCCATCTAACAGGTCTGATCACTTTCGGATGTTTTTTCAGCAGATTAATCAAACGCCTCTTATTACACAGATGATTGAGATCCAATTATTTGCAGAATGATATACAGTTTTAATTAATTTGAATTTACATTGCATGAGCCTGGAATTAATGTTTCTATTTTAATCCAAGGAAATCTGGCGGGTGGCTCTGATTGGATTAATCGTTCACGCTTCCCATACTTTGTGTAAACTTCTGTGGTGTGACAGTGTCTCTGGGTCCTCCATCCCTATGGGGGCGCTGTCTTGAGCCAGCTGCCGAGGTCCCGCTCCTGGCAGGGCAGTGATCTTCAGCCACCGGAGACACAATTAGAGTGGACAGAGGAGACAGATTACACAGCAGGGTGATATATTACAGCTCTGTCAAAATGAGACACACAAAATGGCCTCAGTGATACCCAAAATGGCCTGTAGCGTATTGCTCCAGTAGACATGGGTTGTCTGCTGAACTGGTCTGACAGCCAGACTGGCCAAGATGGTTTTAGGCCATTACCCTCACAGGGAAATTCCAAGGAAACTCAGAAGGAAAAGGCAGCTCTAATTTGTCTGTGCATTGCTTCATCTGAAAAAAAGAAGAAAAAAAAAAGTTCAACATAAAGAAACAAGAGATGCAATGGGGTTGACCTCGTTACAAAATTTTAGTGATGAAAGATTGGAAAAAAAAAAAAAAAACAATTGCTGTGTGTGCTTTTGTCCCTTTTCCTTGTTTCTTATGGTATGTTCATCCTGCAGGCCTTTTTATCCAGGGTTGGAGTAATTGTATGAGATCTAATTCACCTGGGAGCAGGTCACCCAAGGATAACAGTAAGCAAATGTATTTGCAAATCATACTTAGATCTTAGGAACACATGGGCAAAATAATGTAACTGGCTGTTTGACCTTTCCAAACAATAAGTGATGCACATACTGTAATGCATGTGCATAGGCAAGTATATAGGGTGATCTGGTTTCAAAAACTGGTTCTGCTCATTTGTCACAAAACTCTTAACTAGGGTTGAGCCGAATATTCGTTTCAGACGAGTATCCGGTACGGATAAAGCATTTTTGAATAAAACGAGTAAAACTCGTCAATATCTGTGCTCGTGCTGAAGGAAAATCCTCATTGGGTAACTGACTGTCTTCACGCTCTGTGATTGGCCAGTCACACACAGCGCCCGCCCCTCCCTACACAAACACGTTACTGAAGCCAGAGACGTGCCCCACTGTCGCGCACACGTACAGTGTGCAATAAGCAGTCTTACAGACCACTTAAACACGTACACACATATAGCGGAACACACAAAGTAGCCTATATTAATACTGTTATTGTATATGGCTGCATGCAGTGGCACTTTCTCACTGCAGTTCATAAAAATAAATATAATATTATAAATATTACAAATTCAGCTTCCTATACCGTTGTATAAAGGCTTTTTATAGGCTTTGAATACAGTAGATATTTTAACTGTTACATAGCATGCATACACACTCACACACACACACACACACACACACACACACACACACACACACACACACACAGACACCTTAATCAACACTGTTTAACTTTGTGTAGGGAAAAAAAAAAATGGCAAGAACGTTAGGTAGTAAAAATAAATAAATAATCGAAAAAAAAATCACAGTTTGATCATAGAAATTAAAAAACAAAGACAAAAAAATATATATAAAAGATAGTTGTGTTGAGTATGACAACTCTTGTTCATGCATACTTAGTAGTTCATAGTTTCCTGCTGCATGTGTTGTATTCATTCATGCACTTAAAAATATTCATGTTCTGAATTAATAAAAAAAACTTGTTCTGCAAATAGTTCCTTTACTATTGTGATCAAAAACACTGAATCTCAATTCTGAGGCTGTTCTGTTATTTATTCATACACTTAAGAATATTTATGTTCTGAGTTTATAAAAAAACTTGTTCTGTAAATAGTTTTCAAATAAACAATAAATATAGCAACTTCTGATCAATCCATATCCATCCATCCATCCATTTTCTATGCCGCTTATCCCTTTAGGGGTCGCGGGGGGGCCGGAGCCTATCTCGGCTGGGTACACCCTGGACCGGTCGCCAGCCGATCGCAGGGCACATACACACAACCATTCACACTCACACTCACACCTAGGGGCAATTTAGAGTCACCAATCAACCTAATGAGCATGTTTTTGGTCTGTGGGAGGATCAATCCATATGAATTTCAGACTTAAAATAATGCACCGATTTAAGCCCCACCCATTTCTGGTTAAACCACACCCACTCCAAGTACAGATACAGATAATTTAGATGGCTGAACAGATACAGATACAGATACAGATAGTGATGTACTCGCTCATCCCTACTCTTAACAGAAAGAAATACTGTGTAGTCTGAAACTGGCTCTAAAATATTTGTTTTCTAAGTCTAAAATTGGCTCCAACACCCTGTCACCATGAAGATCTGCATATTGTAATAGCAACACTTTGAGTATTCAAATACAAGTTACGTAATGTTTTTATGTTGCAGGATCTGACTTACCTCTGTGGTCCACATTAAAGTTGAAAATATAGTGTATGACCATGCTGCTTTGTGCCACTCAGACAGATTAGAATTAATCAGATCTGGGTATGATGGGGGAAAAATAATAATACTTCAGACATTATATTCTGCCATAGTGTGACCAGTCACTTGATTTTGTCTGCTGGCCCATCGTCAAGTGATGATGTCTCGTAATGAAATGATCACATGACACTTTGGCACCCTGCTATTTCTTACACTGATGAGTTTGCTGATGAGCACAGTAAGTCCATCAGATCCTTTCTGTAATTTCAGTTTCTACCAAAGCCAAAAAGCATTTTTGATAAAGCTGTTTTGTTTCAAGATACAACAGTTTCTTCACACAGAAGTAAGTTGAATCATTGCAAAGCTTCCTCCAAGTTCATTTTTTATCCGTAAAGTCTGATACCCTACTGTATATGACATGTAATGTCTGCTAACAAAATGTGTGTTATTGTCAAAAATTATGAAAGTTTGCTCTTTGGTATCATGTGTGGTGAAATAGAAAAATTATGAGACAATTTCAGTGAGATAATTAATCTGTTGTTATGATAACTCTCATGCACTCCCTTGTGTAGAATTTACAGAGTTTCATATACAGAGTTTTGATTTTCTGAAGTTTTTTCTATTTTGTATTTTATTCCTTTCTCTGTCTTTTTATACTTTTCGATACTACTGCTGCTGGGAGATTTGGAAGATTAATGAAGTGTTATCTTATCTTATCTTATCTTATCTTATCTTATCTTATCTTATCTTATGAAAGTCTTTAAAGCAGAGAATGGGGAAACAGCCATTCGATGGTATGCTCCCCAGAAGAAAAATTTTAGAAAAAAAAAAAAAAAAAAAAAAAGTGCAATCTTGTCACTCTCATAATAATCTGACACGGAGAAAAGACTAGGAGAAATCCTTTAGGTGTAAATACCCAGTAAACACTGGTCAGACAGTGACGTCATGTCACTGTAATGTGGTTATGAGGTGAATGGCCAGATGGCAGCATTGGGGATAACATAATAAACATTACCAAGTAGAATACAAATAACCCAAAACAATACAACTATTCTTAGAAGAAGTCTTAGAAAATAGTTTCTAGAAAACAAACTGCAGTTTGACTGTACAGAAGATAATTAAATGTGCGTGTTACAAATAGAAAACTAGTGTACTGTCAGCTTATACAAAATAAATGTGTATATGTTGTATGGAAATAAAAGCTATGTGTCATCCTTTACGTGTTTGCCATCTGTATGTGCAATGTGGAGGTTATGAGATCAACCAATGGATAATTAAATGTAATTAAAGCTAAAATGAGTGTTAGAGGGTCACTAACATTCATGCCAGCTGTGTGGCAGCAGTTGCAGCCATCACACTCTCCATCATGTCTGATGGAAGTCAGTAATCTGTCATTGAAAGTGGAACTGCTTAGTTCATTGTATACTTTTAATGATAAGAGCCAATACAATAGAGAAAATCTGAGGACTGCCTTCAGATTATGTGATCAACCTGTTCTCAATCCCACCTTTTTTTTTTAAGGTGACATCACGTCATTGTAAGGCACCTACAGTAAGACGGGTATCTAGTGATAATGTAATCTTTGAACTTGTAGTTTAATTAAATATCAGTTAGATTCGAGTTTCCACTGGTTCTAACTCATGTGCTACTTACAATATATAGACACATACACACACATAGAACTAATTTTAGTTTTAGACCTTGAAAGTGAGGACAGTTTGAGGGTTAAGACTTTATTTCAAGAGTTAGGTTAAAATGAAGTTTAGGTTAGGGTAAGAATTGGGGTTATGCATATAGCTGTGATGGCAAAGGTTAGGCTAAGGGGCTTGGGAATCCATTGTGTCAACATGTGTCCTCACAAGGATAGAACATGGCCCAATTGTGGCAGTGGTAGTACTGTGTTTAAGCCAGCAAATAAGATATGGGCCAGTTGTTGATTGTAGTATTTAGGCCAGATGTCAAATTGGAACTGTGCCACACGTCTTGAAAGGTTTTTTTTTTTTTTTTTTTCAAATCAATTTAAATAATGTAATAATCCATCTCATAGGGGACTGATGTCATTCAAGATGTCTTCATATGATGATTTTTTGAAAAGTCTGGGAGAAATTGGGAAAGTTACTTGTGGAACCTGCCTGCCAAAAAAGTGGACATCATCATTCCAGCTCTGTTGTCAGTCTGTCAGCTATTACAAAATCCTGCTTACTATGAGAGGTCAAATGTCACATCCTTAGCCTTTTGTAGCCTTAGCTTTGAGATGCTTGCTGGTTGAAATGTGACATGTTACACAAATGATATTATTCTAATCTGAAATTGAACACCAGAATCTTGCAGCTGACATGCTCTACTTTCAAAAATGTTATGTAATGTACAGTTGACTCAGTGTCACTGGAACAAGTATCTCATCCATAGTTGAGGCTGCTGAGACACTGCACTTATAAGTCATGGACTGTGGACTGGCACTTGCCCAGTACACTCAGGATAAACCAGCAAAGAAGTGGTGAGTGAGAAAAATGTATTT
This sequence comes from Chaetodon trifascialis, assembly GCF_039877785.1. Classification (NCBI taxonomy): domain Eukaryota; kingdom Metazoa; phylum Chordata; class Actinopteri; order Chaetodontiformes; family Chaetodontidae; genus Chaetodon; species Chaetodon trifascialis. Next base: position 2,993,984 of record NC_092062.1, on the reverse strand, counting down.
TATGTTCAGATTAACATATTTTAAAAAGTACATTGGCAGTTAGCGTACAAAGGCAGTTCTGTCAGCTGTCTGGATACAATGATAACGAGGGTCTAACAAGGTAAATTTAGCTAGCTGTTAACCAGCTAATTATTAACATTATATTAAAGTGTAGTCCAAAAGGATAAGAAGAAGAAGAAAAAATCCCTTTATTAGTCACATTTTACACGCAACATGCGAAGTTAGGAGGGAAAACTGCACACACCATGCATATGTGAAATTTATTCTCCGTCTTTAACCCATCCTTGGACTGTCCTTCCTCCACGGTGGACCGGGAGCGGTGGGCTGTCAGCCGACCGGCGCCCGGGGACCAGTTCCTGTTGTCACCATTGGTCAGGTGGTGATCTCCTTGCATGTTTTTAGTCGGGGTACATTTTATGGAGGATACCCCAGGTGAATACGGGGAGAACATGCAAACTCCACACAGAAAGGTCCCTTTTTCCTCGGGCAGCAGGCACTGAAGGCATGGTGGAGGACATGCCACCTACCATACCGTTTAGGGCTAACCTGTTTTGCAATTAACTTGATATGACAACAGATAATGGTATTTGTTTCCATTTAGGTGACATACGTTGATATAACTGATGATAATGACAAAATAATTTTGAATGTTTTACTCTGACATTATCAAAAAAAAAAAGCTGTAAAATGTGTGTTCTTTCATTTCTTTTTTTGTTATTTAAATGCCATAGCCAGTGGTGGATTTAAAGATTTCACATACGCATTAAAAATACTCCAACTCAAGTTTTATAAGATAATTTATAGAAGACTGTCACTTATCTTGAAAAAAATGATTATGAACTTGTGTCTTCTAAATTTCATGCACACACAAGAACAAGCACCCATCACTAACAGAGAGAGAGGTTTGTGGCTTTAATTTAAGTTTTATGGTACAGGAAATAATTTGTTTATTTTGTAATGTGTATGTATGTAGATCTTTTAAAGGACATGTTTGAAATATACTGTTCTGGCAATTTTGTATTAAAAAGCACAAAGTTATTCTTGTCTTTCTGAGAGTTTATTCTGACGCCTGCAGATAGACTCCTTCCTTGCTGTCTCGATTGTGAGATGGCAAGACAGAGCCCAGAGCAGGGGAATTTGTTAGACCAGGGCTAGCCAAAACAGCACAAAAAGTGTGCCCCAGCCAAGGCCCAAGAGGATAACGGTGCATAGGCTGATCAGCCAACTTCTTCTTCCTCTTTCTTGAAGTGTAATTGTCAGTCATGAGATATGCCAGCAGAGCAACCACCATTACAGCCAAACAGAAAGTATTAGCAAGTCTCAGTGGTGCATAGAAAATTGTGGAAGTATCTAGAATGATCCAGAACATGATTGTTAAGGCCTGAAATATTCCTACTCAGCTGGTGTCAGTGGTGAAATGGTGTAGCAGGTAGGTAACAAACATGGACATGGCTAGATCACACACACCAAAAAATATGTTGATAATTAACTTGGCACACCCCTGTAACAGCGCCAGGATCCTCTGACCAGTGGCTGACCAGTCCCCAGTGCATTAGTAGAGAAGCCAGATGATCAGAAGAGTGAGAAACTTGAGCCATCAACTCTGAAGAGAGTTGATGGCTCAAGAGTGATGGTGTTGTTAGACATGGCTACTAAATTCTTGTGGATTGAATGTTCATTGAGACTGCTTCTTGCTTCCTTGTTGAGAATCAGGATCTGTAATGGCCAGAGCGCCAGGTCTTTTATAGGCTTGTTTGGCCCTCCCTCTTCCAGAAGATGATCTTCTTCTGGTTTTGAAGACTTCTCCAAGTGTACTCATGCTTTTGTTTCACGATGCCACAGGTCTGCCAATGTACATCCGGAGAGTGACAGGTTCCATTGCTGCAAATGTGGTTAGGCTCAAACCATTCATAACCTGTGATTTATTTTCCTTCACACAGGGTCCTTCTGAAGGCGTGTCCTTTGGCTATGTTTATTTGTGTGTTGATGCATTCCCCAGTGAAACAAACAGAGCATGACATTCAGTGATTACACAGAGTGCTGATGTCTGTGTGGGATTTGTCTGCTAACAAGGAGGCACTTAGGACTGATTCAGATTTTTTTTCTTTTCATATCAAGTATACAGAGAAAAGAAAAAAACAGGCTTGTGTGAGATTTGTAAGGATGATTAAAATTACTGCATGGACCTTTTAGGACTTGGTCTGTTCTTACATAGCCGTCTGGAAAGGCTCCAATAAAGTGTAAAGACCTAATGCATATGTGAGGTATGGTGTCATTGAGCCAGTCTTCATGGTAAGCATTTGGTATTTCCCCATAAGGCCCCTTCATGGCCTGCACGGTGGCGCAGCAGGTAGTGCGCATGCCTCACAGCAACAAGATGCCGGTTCGATTCCTGGGTCGGGCCTTTCTGTGTGAAGTTTGCATGTTCTTCCCGTGCATGCGTGGGTTCTCTCCGGGCACTCCAGAGAGCTTCCTCCCACAGACCAAAAACATGCTCATTAGGTTGATTGGTGACTAAAATTGCCCCTAGGTGTGAGGGTGTGTGTAAATGGTTGAGTGTTTATGCCCTACAATCGGTCCAGGGTGTACCCCGCCTCTTGCCTGTTGACAGCTGGGATAGGCTCCAGCCTAGGCGTTATAGAAAATGGATGGATGGATGGAAAGGCACATTTAACCAGCATGGCTACCACAGCATTCTGCGATATGCCATCCCATCTGGTTTGCGCTTAGTGGGACCATCATTTGTTTTTCAATGACCCCCAAACACACCTCTGGGCTATGTAAGGGCTATTTGACCAAGAAAGGGAGTGATGGAGTGCTGTGTCAGATGATCTGGCACTGTGATATTTGAGATGATATGTGTCCTGAGACAACTTCTGTTGTGACTTTGTGCTATACAAATAAAACTGAATTGAATTATTTCATCCTCTCTTTCTATGGACAGTCTTCTCCTGTCTGGGAATATTTTGACATGGTTACTCACAATAAGGTATATGTGAATGATTATATTTTATTTGCACATCATCACAATATGACCATATAATCTTCATTATTATGTATTATTTTATCTCAAAGGTGAAATGCCTGCTGTGTCAAAAGGAGTTAGAGCAACAATACACCCTCCATGCTGAGGCATTATCGAGCACTGCATGAGCATGCTCAACCTGCCAGCAGACCAGACCAGAGGTTGAGTTTCAAACTTGCTGCGTTGATCCTCTCCAGCACTTTCTGCAACCTTTCCAGATGCTCTTCCTTTGTGTCATCGGTGTAGGGGAACTACCTTAATTTGATGTTACATTCGTTGATAAAATGACGGGGCACCACCTTCCTCAGCTAAGAAGGACTGCAGAAATTAACTGCTATAACGCTGATAAAATAATAACGAATGAACTAGTGCTGTCAGGCGATTAAAAAAATTAATAATAAATGTAATTAATAATTAATTAATTACAGGATTTGTAATTAATTAATCTAATTAATCGCATTTTAATCTCATATCTGCTAAAGGTCCCCAAATAAAGAATTTGAATTCTAGGACATTACAATTCACTGACATTCACATTACAGCTGGTGAATTCTTTTCATCACTGTAGTTCTCGACGGTAGCTGGAAATTAGAGTCAGATGACGCTATCTGAAACGCCTCTTTTAGGCCCTCGTCTTCCACGATTGAAATCGGCCTGCAATCAGCAGCAACCCACTTTGCGATTGAGTTTGTCAGTTTTTCTGTCGTGGCTTTGCACACTCGTTTTCCTAACTCAGCAAGTGTGGGTTGGCGGAGTGAGCTCACGGTAGCACTAGCGGCACTAGCAGCAACTACATGTTTAAATGATAATTCAGGCTGGAGCTGCTACGGTGATAGGAAAATTCTTTTTTACACAAGGTACAAATCACTGTGTTCTTGTTAATAGTCCCGTCTTTGTTCTCTTTATAAATAAACTTGCCGTTCAAAGGTCCAAGTAGGCTTGCCTCTCTCTCCGGTGTCGCATCCATGTCTGTTGTCACCCTGCTTTTGACTAGTGGCACAGGTAGGATGCGACCTGCCGCTGCAGCCTACGGGTCACTCAAAGGGCCAAATTTAAAATGCTTGCGCATTGACTTGCCACTCATGATTAATTGCGTTAATTTTTATAGCGGGTTAATTTGCAGCGTAATTAATTAATCTAATTAACGCGTTAAACTGACAGCCCTAGAATGAACTAACAGTAAACCAGTCTGATAATCTGAAGTGTAAACTCTGGATACAGGGATCGTATATATTCAGCTCAAAAGGACACCGTCTAACCAGGACTTAAATCAAAATCTCATTTATTAAGCAGAATTATGGATAATGGATGATATATCATGAATGGTACGACAGAAAATATGAGGTGATATGACAGAACACAAAAGAAACTTATGGCAACACAATGGTAAACAAGTTTGGCAATAGTGAGAAGTAGTTGTAAGGGGATAATAGGGACGCGAACGTAAAGTTAAGGGATTAAACGAGCAGTTGAGAGAATTTGGATAAATTAGCAGTATCTTAACCTCACGGACCAACTCTTATTCAAACCCGCTGAGCATGCCTACTGGATTGATGGCGTCCCGGTGAGTTCTGCTCCGAACTAACTCGAAGATGCCCAGGTGCTCGTCCGTAGCTCGATCTGCTTGGTGGTCCGGTGGAAGGCCCAGGCACACCAAGGTGAAGAGCTGATGTTGGACGGTGATGTCTCTCGAACTGGGTTCTACGGTGTCGGTTACAGATGAGGGACTGCTCCGGATGGTTGTTAACCCAGACCACGGATCAACAGCTGGCTGCAGGGTTTTGGTTCAGTTGAGTCCGTGAAGGATTAATTTAGACTGATAGTAACAAAATTGATAGTCTCTTCGATGGCCGATCGAAAAGGGTCTACAAAATTATTATTATTTGACTAAAATTTACAGACTAAAACAAAACGTGTGGCTTAGAAAAATGAAAGTTTACGGCAAAACTATAAAAACACGTCTTCGGAAAATTAAATCACGCTACTCGGTATGGCTTTTGCGTAGCTCGAAGACGGGAAAAACTTAAAGAGCAAAACGACAAGACTAAGACAACTAAGAAGTAACAAACAAAACTAAATATAACGTAACATAACTTAAGACAAGACTGAGTAACGCGCACTAAATTCATGCTGCGGCTGCAGACATTTAAATCTCGCTCCGGGGCGTGTCTAATGGGCAGGCCGTCACACACGTGAGATGGTTTGTGACGCGCAATGTAATCTCGCCTCATGGAGCTGGAATTACTTAATGATTCATACAAGGGGCTCATCTGCTTCTCACTATGGTCAATCACATATATTTTGAATGGACGATTTTCAATGACATTTCAACATTGTTCACAACATGCATTAGGTAATTCCTATGATTGGATGACAACATTAAACGATAATCATGGTGACAATTTATAATGCTCGTCCTAATATGAATGATGACTCAAGGTATAACTAACACAAAATAAAGAAATAAAGAGAGGCAGACTATATTTGCCCAAGATGATTATCACTATTACAATTACTTATTAATAAATGTGTCAAGTCAAGCATATTCAATCTGACGGTTAGGAACCTCTGGATGGCAGTATGGTTCTATGGTAAAAATTCAGACAAACATTATAAAACAGTTAAAATCACAACTTTGTCATACTTCAGGTTAGAGATACTGGGAAAACACCAATATTATGCGTACAATGAGTCCTGCAAGGTGACAACATCAAAAGTTAAGTTTAGCATAGAAGTCTGGTTATCCTGGAGTATTGAGAAATAGCATGTATCACCAGTTGCTTCAATGAATGTCCAGTTTACAACCCATCAGCATTTGCTGATGTTTGTGGATTCCTCTGAGGCATGTCATTTGTCTCTCCAGACAGTTTTATTGTGTTGAGCCCTTAAGGCTATTGGGGGAGTAATTAGCATTGAGTGGGACATCCTGGTTAGGAGATAGGCGTTGAGGTAAAGGCATTGACCTTTTGGCTCTCCCGCTTCAACGTGTGAGAAGGGTAGTTCACTGAGCCAGACATCCTGTCTCTCGCCGAAATCACATTTCATTATAAGTAAACCAGATGACCTATACTTCAATCAGTTGGCTGGTTTACACCTCCGTTTCTCATGAGAAGTCAGAGAGGGTAGGGGAAGGTCAGTTAGAGGCCAGTTCTGCTACATCGGCAATGAAGATGTTGCCAATGTAAATGGTCACTCCTACGTCACCCAGGAGGTCCATCTCCACTGACTGGAATGCATTTGGTAAATTCTTATATAACCTCTGTCATGCATAGGCTTTGTCTTTATGTGTGAATGCTGTCTTTGCTTGTGATGCTTTGGCTAATCTAAGGGAAAAGAATCTGTGCCAAATCAATGCATGATTTGAACTTTTCGCAGTGTCTTTAATGCTCCTTGGGGGTTGATCAGGCTGGCTCTGTTAGAGATTGTTCATCTGTTGAGAGCCTTGAAGTTGATCACGTTGATCCTCCAGCCTCCTCCTACCACTTCAGGTTTCTTAACTGCTTGGATCCCCTTACAGAAAAACCACATGAATGTCACATGTGATTATATGGACATGTGATTTTGCACATGTGAATTTAACATGTGAAAACATGTGAAATGAAAAATGTGGAACACGTGATTTGCACGTTAAACATGGGAAATGTGGTTTTGGAACATTTTTCGTGGTGTAATGTGTGAAACCCATGTAAATTCCGATGTGAAACCCATGTGATCACATGTGAAACTCATGTTATTACATGTGTAACCCATATAGACTCCCATGTGAAACCCATGTGATTACATGTGAAACCCATATAAATTCCTATGGGAAACCCATGGGATTCCATGTGAAACCCATATTTTTGCATGTGAAACCCATGTTTTTACATGTGTAACCCATGGGATTCCATGTGAAACCCATATTTTTGCATGTGAAACTCATGTTTTTACATGTGTAAGCCATATAAACTCCCATGTGAAACAGATTCAAATACTCATGTGAAACCAAGTGGCTTTCAAAATAGTCTTAGTACTTACATTTTCTGTATAAAATTTAAACCAACAAAACACAAATCTAAACTAGGAATGCAAGCAGTCTTGGATGTGCCTGGCAGATGTCGTCAAAGAGGAAAATGAGGGTGCACGATATGATCTGTCCATCCATACAAAGGCAGACTTCAAACCAGTGTTTGAAGTAAAAGTGAAAAAAGTGAAATAAAGTAGTTAAGACAAATATAAGTGATACAAATACTGTTTATTTGCAAACATGCAATGAAAAGTGAGAACAGAACTGTCCAAAAAAAAAAAGGATCAAAATGCCTCTAAAAAATGTCTTCTGGGGAAAGAGTGTGTGTGTATTGTGTGTTTGTGTTGTCTCGGTCCTCTGGGTATCCTCCAGCTGGCTCCCTGTTTTGGGATTGAAAGACAAAATCAAAGATTAGGGCAGTACAAACACCAGTCTATTCTATCAAAGTAAAGGTTAATTTCTTTTCTATCTGGATTACAGGATTGGTTCTGTTATTTTCAAGTGATGACTGGTCTATGTAAAGTAGTCAAATATATAAACAAGCACAGATCCTGTGCAGACCCACAGCAGGCCCCTTAGAAGCCATCCAAAACTGGATTCTACAAATCAAAGTATCATCAACAGTATCATATACAGTATAAATAGGTTACCCTGCTTCCCTCTCAGCTCGTCTCCTGGTGTCTTTTAATTTTTGTGCCACGCAGGCTTTGATTTCAGTGTGTCCGATGGCTCCATGAACTTTTTTGACATGGTCTGTAAGAAATGAAATGCTACTAAATTTATTCAGGGTTCACCAATTAATTCATGTTGTGTAAAATAGGTGTCAATGAGGATGCTAATAAAAATAATTGAAAAAGAGCAACATTTTTGTGTGTTAACAAGCTGATACAATAGCATTTTGCCCAACACAAACTATATTCAGGCATGCTTACCAATTACTAGCTTCACTCTGCCTTTGTCTTTTCTCCCCTATAATCTCCTTTTTTCCTGTGATGGAGCACGTCGCCATCTCTTCCACAGTGAAGATGGAGTCCATCACAGTCCTGCTTCTTGTAGCCATCACACCTTTGAGCATAATCCAAGGCGGTACGATTCATTAAATCCATCACAGACTCGTTCTGCAAAGATGAAGGAATATTAGAATACATCCATTTACTCCTAGAATGCAAAAAAGTCCAGTTCTCAAAGGTGTGGCATTGGCATGGGTGCTGGTGAGGAAAAAAAGATTTGACTGAACTTTTTTTTTACTGGGGTTCAGGTTGTGAGGCGAAGCTTATGTTTGCATCCCACATGTGCAATGTGTAGGTGTAAGGCCTAAATTAGCAGCTAGCTATTGCTGAGTTTCTAATAAGCAGTCTTAAAAAAATAAGAATTATTTGAAATCATCATTTTGGCACAAATAGTATATGTAGTATTACTGTGTGGTGATGAATGAGTGTGTGTTCAGTCTATTCAAAACAGGGTTAGAATTTATCTATATTTTAATTATAACTAAATGTTGTTTCTAGAGCAGCAACAGTGTAGCAGAACCGGCCTTTAACTGACCCCTTCTTTCCCTCCTTTTCTGGTGATACTCAAGGGAAATGGAGGTGTAAACCCGCCAACCGATTGAATTATAGACCATCTGGTTTACCTATAATGCAATCTGATTTCGAAGAGAGACAGGAAGTCTGGCTCAGTAAACTACTTTACTAACACACTGAAGAAAGAGAGCCAAAAGGTCAACGCCTATCTCTAAACCAGGATGTCCCACTCTATGCTAATTACTCCCCCAATAGCCTGAGGACTCCATACAACAAGACTGCCTGAAGAGACAAATGGCATGCCTCAGAGGAATCCACAAACATCAGCAAATGCTGATGGGTCGTAAGCCGGACATCCCTTGAAGCAACTGGTGACTCATGTTCGTGTGCTTTTCTCAATACCCCAGGATAACCAGACTTTTATGTTAAACTTAACTTTTCATGTTTTCAACTTGCAGGACTCGGGGTACGCATGATATTGATGTTTTCCCAGTATCTCTGACCTGAAGTATGACCAAGTTGTGATTTTAACGGTTTTATAAAAGTTTGTCTGAATTGTCACCACAAAACCATACTGCCATCCAGAAGTTCCTAACCATCAGATTGAATATGCTTGACTTGGCACATTTATCGATAAGTAACCGTAATCGTGATAATCATTTTTGGCAACTATAGCTTGCCTTCTTTATTCCTGTATCTTTATTTGTGCGTTAGTTATACATTGAATCATTATACATGTTGAGATGAAACTGTACCATGATTACCATTTAATGTTGCCACCCAACCATAGTAAGCGTCTAATGCATGCTGTGAACAATATTGAAATGTCATTGAAATTTTGTCATTGAAATTATATGTGATTGACCATAGTGAGAAGCAGATGAGCCCCTCGTATGAATCATTGATTAGTTCAGCTCCTTGAGGAGATCGCGCGTCACAGACCATCTCACGTGATTCGATGGCCTGCCCTTTCGACACGCCCCGGAGCAACCTTTAAAAAACTGCGTGTAGTGCGCGTTACTCAGTTTAGTTTAAGTTTTTAAGTTAGTTTTAGTTTTAGTCTTGTCTTGTCTTATGTTGTTTTTTTTGTTAGTTGGTTTTTAGTTCTGTTCCTTTGTTTCTTTTTACGTCTAGTTACTCTCAGCTGAGTTCTTTTCTTTACTTTTGTCTTAAGTTTTGCACAGTCGTTTTGCTCCTTAAGTTTTCGTCTTCGAGCTACTCCAAGCCATTCCGAGTAGCGTAAAGTATCTTCAGAAGACGTATTCTTATAATTTGCCGCAAGCTTCAAAGTTAACTTTCTCTTTAGCCAAACGTTTTGTTTTTAACATCAGTAAATTTAGGCAAGTAATACTAATTTTGTAGCCTTCTTCGACCGGCCATCGAAGAGACTCTTAATTTGTACTATCAGTCTAAAATAGTCCGTCACGGACTCAACCGAACCAAACCCTGCGGCCAGCTGTTGATCCTTGGTCCGGTTCACAACCATCCGGAGCAGTCCCTCATCTGTAACCGACACCGCCGAATCAGTTCCAGAGACGCCCCGTTCAGCACCAGCTCGTCATCTTCCACCAGAACGCCAAGCAGATCGAGCCACGGACGAACATCTGGAACGTCTTCGAGCCAGTTCGGAGCAGAGCACAACGGGACGCCAGCAACCAAGTAGGCACGCTAAGCGGGTTTGAATAAGAGTTGGTCCGTGAGGTTAAGAGTAGGTCAATTCGTCCAAATTCTCTCCATTAATCGTTCATTCCCTTAACTCTGCGTTCGCGTCCCCATTATTCCCTTTCGACTGCCTCTCACTATCGCCAATTTATTTACCATTGTATTGCCATAAGTTTCTTGTGTGTTCTGTCATATCACCTCCCATCTTCTGTGTTATTATTCATGGTACATTACCCATTATCCACAATTCTGCTTAATAAATGATATTTTGAATTAAGTCCTGGTTAGACGGTGTCCTTTTGAACTGAATATCTACGATCCCTGTATCCAGAATTTACACTTCAGGTTATCAGATTGGTTTACTGATAGTCCATTCGTTAGTATTTATCAGCGTTATAGCAGTTAATTTCTGCAGTCCTTCTTAGCTGAGGAAGGTGGTGCCCCGACATTTTATCAACGAATGCAACATCAAATTAAGGTAGTACACACTACAACAGTAACATTTACAACAGCAAAGTTAAAAGTTGAAACAGCATATTTAGATAAAGCAAAACCTCGTTGTAAACATGTAATATGTAAATATGTGGATTGAAGGGCATCATATATTTCACTATGAACTCTGCTGTCGCTGAGGTCATTTCACGGTGTCGTTTTGAATCTCATTCAAAAGGAGTTCTACTCTCTCACATTTCTGTCAAGACAGGTTTTTAGTCATGCAATCGTCACACATGGCCTTGTGATACTTTTTAAAGCTACAGAAAGGGTCGTTCTACACAATACGTGACTGGCAAAACAGGTCCAGATAACCGCTGTACTGTTCCTCTTTGACACTAAAGTCACCTCTGGCTCTTTGGTGTTCAGTTCTGGGGGGAGGGGAGCTGGCAACTAGCGTGCCATCACCAAACGTTAATTAGAAGAAATGAAAAGACAGCAGAATTTAAGTATAGATGATCAATTCATTGCTTACAAGAGGATGTGGGCAGGCCAGATATAATGAATGTATGGGAAACACTGCATGGTCCACAAATGAAATCACTTGTTCATTCAAACTGAATGGAAACCTGAACTTTGGCAAACATTACTGATGACAGGAAGAGCATTGAGTGAATATACTAATATTTTTGGAATCTGCAGACTTCAGAGGATGTGCAACATGTTTTGTGTTGGGCTGGGACCACTTATGGCACTACCAATTACAGATGCAGCAGCCTCGAAATTCCCCTCCAAGCCAGAGGCCATCCAGCTCCCAGCCGGCTGCCAGCCAGCTACCAGTCCCCCCCTCCTCTTGGGGGTGTGCCCAGAATCCACTATAAACACGCCTCTTCATTCAATTGCAGGGTGTCACCAGGAGATGGCGTGTCCCTCACAGGAACACATCTCAAGGGCAAAGATTTTTACTCCACTACATTCATCTGCTTTACTAGGCTTATTTATAGTTAGGCAGTCACAGTTACTCAACTATTTTAGGTTGATTATTTAAATCAACTTAGAAAAATATTTCTCGCACAAAGTCTTAAAAAAGTCATAAATGTGTGTTTCCATCAGCCTGTTTTAATGCATATTTTCGATTTGCAAACAGGAAATTCCTAAGTTTTTCTCTAACAATATACTGTATGAATTTTTTTGTGATTGTTGCGATCAAAAAAAACAAACTCGTGTAAAAAAAGTTGTATATAATCACTTCCTATATGATAATAACCATACTTCACATTACAGAACCAGTCGAAAAGATTCAGTTCCCATCTTACAAAAAAAAAAGAAAAAAGTTTTAACTTGAGAATGAGAAGCATCAGCTCAAAATTATGAGATCATGTGGCGGTAATTTGGCGCAGTTGGTAGAGCGTCCGCCCCATGTATGACGTTCTCTGCAACGGCTATGGGTTCGATTCCGTCTTTCAGCTCTTTGCTGCATATTATCTTCTTCGAAAAAAAAAAGTTACAAAATCATTCCTGAGTCATAAAAGTGAAGTAGCTTTACAAAACAGCCTCTGACTCCAAGAATAAACAGGCTCCATCTGTTTACATAGAGTTTGCTTTTGATAATTATCAACAAAAATGATGACCTAATTTTACTTTACATGTGCTGGAACAGAGACAGAGCTGCAGGAGCAGAGCGCGTCATCTGGAGATTCCAGGGCTGCCTATGTTTTCCGCAACAGGCGCGCGGCTCTCGGCAAAAATAGACCAGGAAGCGGCCAGTAGACAGTCATATTAGTATTGGTTGAATATGCGCTAATTTTTGCGATCGCAAGATTTCCTGGTCAGACTGATAATATACATTTTGATGCATGAGGGAGGTGGGAAAGTTGGCTTATCCATAAATGTAATTAAGTGTAATGGAAACATTTAGTGAAGTCTATAAAGTAGCCAGCGACACAATATTAATATCTGTGGCACAAATTGATTTTTAATTACTGGAGGTACGCGCTCCCCTCAGCCCTCCACCTATTTTACTGGCCATAGCTAGTCTGTGGGACAGTGGGGGCTGGGAGCCTGTTTGGCTGGCGACCATCCATTGAGTTAGAACAAAGGATACACTGTAATGCAAATAATGACTTTTCAGCCAACAACGCGGCCGGCTCGACACTACACATGCCTGACAGAGTGACAGACAGGAGAACATCATGACGCCCGTGGTGATGATGCGCGATGTGTCAGTGAAACTACAGGTTTACTCAGCTCTGAAATGTGCCGGCAGTTAATCGCTTCAAATGCACAAATGCAGTGAAGTTCACAAACCACCAACAGTTTAAAGAATAGGATGGACTGTCTATCAGTGGCCATTAGAGCAGCTCTCTAATAATTAAAATAGATGTCACACTGTGCGGAAGAGCTTAATAAGTTAACAAGAGATTTGGCCACGACAGCTGAAACAATGAAACAATTGGATTTATACTTTATCCAAATTCGGGGTGAAATATTGCATGCCACGGATTAGATAGATACAGAAATCATCATCTGAGAAATACTCATGATACTGATTTCACTGTTTATTGGCCGTTTTCTTGTGTGTGTGTTAACTGATTGGCCAATAAAAACAAGTAGATTGGCCCATCTACATCGGCCCATTGGCCCTTTATGCCCCACAACATTGTTTTTTTTCATTGGTCTGATTGGTCCATTAGGATTATTCATGATTGAATGTAGGTGTCGTGCGGGGGATGAGGCTCGCTGGCTGCGGAGGGAGAGTTGATGTTGTAGTAAGAACCTGTCTGCCTGGTCTAACAAGATAAAGTCATGTTGAACATTTCCGTTTCCCAAAAAAACATTTATTTGAGGTGCAGCGGCACAATATTAATATCAAACACGCATGCACAACGCCTGACGTAAAAAATGCATTCTTGGTGCGCTTCTGAGTACTATGTTTACCCGCGACTTTTTTTTTAATAGTTACTGTTTATATTCATTGCGTGAACAGTCTGAAAAAAGAGACAGAGACACAGAGAGGAGGACACAGACAGTCACACAGACAGAGTGATGAAAAAGATCAGTGATAATTAACTACAGTATATTAAGCCTATGATGTTGAACATCGCAGTGCGCAGTGCGAGCCGTCTGCGGCGCTCCGCAGCCGCCTGTGAAGGCGAACGAAATCTGGAACCTTTCAGCTCAATGACATGACTTTGAAAGCACCAAGTGACTTGTTTTAACGAATTTCGTTAGATTTAAATATGTGGAACTGTAAAATATCACTTCCATGAGGCTGTTCAGTCAGACATTAACAGATCACAGGCTGAAATTGGCATTTCATCCTCCCGTCCCTCCCTCTTCAGCGCACTGTAAATGATTTCTGTCCAGTAATATACAGTACACACACATACAGGACTCTGCGTATTGCTGGTCACCGCATCAAATAGCGACCCGCAAATCTAAAATGCGCTACAAACAGGAAACCCACCAACTGAAAAGCAGAGTGGCTCCGCGAATCAGGCAGAGTATTAAACATTTAACTGTTTAGCAGTTCAAAATGCTAGAAAAACGCGACGCACAACTTCTGTTATTCATGATTAATTTTTCTGGGCATAAATCACTTGGCACGCGGAGATGCGCTGGGAGCCTCTCCAAAGGTGGAGAGAGATGTGGAGGAAAAGGCAGGATGGGCAGATGAGCAGATCCAAGAAGTTTGTGAGCGAGCACTACAATAATGTGGATGATTAAGCATAATTATATTTAAAAAACTGCACAGGGTGCTCTACTAGACAAGCAGTTTTTCTTACAGCAGTGGAGGCTAGGTGCAGATCTAATGAACGACTCAGCAAAGCTGACACGGTAACCAATTATAATGACTGCTCCTCCTGGTGGACTGATCGAGCGAGTGCAGGTAGTTTCCGCAAATGGAGCTTAGGGGCGTTACGAGTTGGCGATGACGTCATCGCGGGGGATCTCATTACAGTCACAAACCCACCTACTGCAGAGCAGGGACCAGTCACGGACCCGCCAGGGCCCCAGCATGAGATTAGGGGAATTTCGAGGCCACTCCATCTGTAATTTAATAAGTATCGATGATAACAGGCAGAAAATCAGTAAGTAAACATTTTTTGGTTTTCCCTTAATTGCTGATTCTGCCTTTATTTGCTGCCTAGTTTGCTGCCTAGCCACAGCATGACTGTGATTCTAACATTACGCGAACGGTGGATTCCCAGTTGTTCCATTCTGAGGCGGCGGTTTGGCTAACGCTCACGTTATGCTAATGTTAGCCGGCCCGTGGGTCGACAACTTCTGCCTTTGACGTTACACGTACATCCTGGACGGCTTCCACGTCAACATCGTCCACCAACGTGTCCCGAGTATTGTTACTAGTAACGCTAACGTTACTATTGCTAACTAGCTAATCAACTTCATTTCTCTAAATTCTCTCACATCAACTCACAGCGACTCGACTGACAGCTCAAGGGGACAGCTCAGCCCACAGTTGGATAATCTTTATTATCATATATCCCAAATTTGCACAGTAGAGCCATCAAACATTTTGTCCTTGTACCATAGTTAGCTTGGAATGGGCACTGGGAATGGCTGAGCAGGATTCCTAATAATGACAATTTCTGATAATGCACTAGTAACTCATAACACTCATAACAACAAGTGGTTCTGAATAGCGTGCCATCATAGAGCCAATGGTCAATATTTAGTCAGTATTTTACGGCAGCCCCCTGACACTTCACAGCTGGAATCCAGATTCTTGATTCTTCTGCCAATAGCAAGCAGTTTAATTTATGATGTCACAACATTTCATACTGCCTCTGAAAGAGGGTGGGGGTGCCTCTGCTGCCAAGAGGCCAAATGGTTCGATCACATCTCCTACTTTAACCACATTACAGGAGCTATAACTAATAGGGATCCTGTTTTTTTATTCCAGGTGAATGATGACATAATGAGGTCTCCACTGTACAGAGGAGCATCTGTTACTCTTGGACAAACCATCCTACTTTTGATGGCTTTTGCTGGAGCAGTGGGATTGACACAAGATGGTATGCAAACACTTATCCAAATTGTGAAATTCTGCCACAAACTTTCCTCTTTCCATCCACCAAATATCTGCTCAAAAAACTTTTCAAAACAGGGAAATATGATTTTCGTGTATATTGGCCCAACTGTTTTTGTACTTTGGAAAACAATGCATGCAAGACTTGCCATCAGGTATTTGACAAAAATGAACTAATGAAAAGTGGTAACTTAGTCTTTACCTTATCCCTTGTCGGCCAACTGAAATATGTCCTAGAGACTCTGAATCTTGGAAAGTTCTTTCAATACATACAGTACTGCATTACTTTCAAGACTACATCTGGTGTCATTATTTCATACTTTAGTCCAGCTTCACTAACTCATTCAGTCAAAATAAAATACTTTTAAATGCCTACTATCTTTGTAGTGTATGTATTACCGTTATACACATTCTATATGTATTTATCATTTATCAATATTGCTGAACCTTTGCGTTTGTCAGTACTCAAATTACTGCACTTGTTTAAAATGTTATGGTGAAACCTTGAAAATGTGCAGTATTTCTCACATATGTGACCTGCCACGAGAAAACCAGCAACAAGTCGGCCCAGTGCAAGTTGTGTAAACAAAGAAAAATCCATTTGTTTTAAACAATTAGTGATTTTCTTCTTCTTCTTTTTTTTTTTTTGCAGAATATGTAAGTTGAAATCATGAAGAAGCCACTCCATGTTTCAAGTAACAGTAGTGGGGGCCTTAAAACCCTAAACTTTTTATTTGAATTTGGGTTGTTCTAGAGGAAATTGTTGGTCTTACTTGGGGGTGTGACGATGGTATGGTATGGTAACATGCTTTCCACATGTGCTCCATATGTTGCAACATGGTAAAATGTTTGCTACATGCACTCCACATTACCACATATTAACAACATGTGGAAACACATTTTCCACATGTGCTCTATATGGTACCACATGTTACCATGTGCCTCTGTGGGAAAAACACATTTGAAGTATTAGTCAGCATCTCATCAAGCTCACGTCTGCATTTTGACCCACACACACACACACGCACACACACACGCATGCACGCACACACACACACACACACACACACGCGCGCGCGTACATTTCACGTGTCCACATGTAGTAACATGTGATACCGCATGTTACTATATGTGATAACATGTGGTATCACAGGTGATAACATGGTACCCATGTGGTACCACATGTTATCACATGTGGACACATGTGAAACACATGGGAAATTCGTGTGGTTTTTCTGTAAGGGTCAGGCTGTTTGTGATGGGATAGGCTCTTCTCAGATGACAAGTACCAGCCTCTCATAATTATTTCAAACTGGCTCTTTCTTGTTGACAGGGTTGCTAGTCACATGGGTCAGCCATAACCTTCTTGCATCTTCATAAGTATTCCCTTTTCTCTTCTCCAGGTTTCTTGTCTCACACTAAGACCTGGAGCTGCAAAAACATGTCTTGGTTCCCGACCATGGTGCAGCTGCTGGAGCAGAGACACACTGTCACGTCCTCCACCTTCCAGTGACAGACCAACGAGAGCCCCTTCTACTATAGTGTGTTACCCAGGTAGATGGCTACTTCTCAGTGCTAGTGTGTGGACCGAAGCTCAGATCCCACTTCATGTTCTCTGCCACTTTTCTTAAACTGCCATCAGATGTTGGTAGATAATGGTTTGACGCCATCTACCATCTACATGTATGCTGTTGCCATTTAATCCTGTCACAAAGACAGCAATCAGGTTTTGGGGTTAAATCTCTCTCAAGATGTAATCCATTGAACCAGCACTCCTCCTGGCCCTGGCATCAGCTCACAGAATGAGTGATCTATGCACACTGTTGGTCTCACTGTCCTACCTCTCTATTAGAGTAGATTGTGGAGTGCAGTAATGTCACAGTGAGACAGTATTTTTTAGCTATAAGTTTATGCACGTGATCCTATAGTTGCATGTTTTGTTTTACACTTTAGTTTTGTTTTTTTTTAATCAGTATTTATATTTTATACTTCATGTGGGGTGTTTCATGGTTTTATTCTATGGTTTTATGGATTTGTTATTCATCAGTATTTATATTGTATACTTTGTGTCGTGTGTTGCATGGTTTTGTGGTTTGCAGTTTTATATTTTTAACGGAGGATCAACGTAAGGATAAACAACTGTGATTAATTGAGTCATGCCCCATCGCCGCTCAGGATTGGCTGACACAGGACAGTGTGGGCGTTAAGAAGGAGTGAGACAGGTACGCAAGGGAGGAACAGGAAAAAGGAAAGGAACCGGAAGGACACACTGGAGGTAGATACGTTTCGACAGATGGTACAGAGTTTGGAGAGGCTGCTTCGCTGGGACGGCTGTACAAGACAGACCGGGGTGACTGAATGAAAGATCCGTGACGAAGTAACAGACAGAAGGCCGTGGACGAGCCAGAGGGGCGACAGACAAGACTTGGTTCAACGCCTACTAACAGCTAAGTAGAGAGGAGTGACCAAGGTGACTGAACCTGTGTGTATCTGTGAGACCCTGATAGTGTGTGCCCCCGATTAAGATTACTTACTAATCCCAGGAATCAGTCTATGAATTGTACAAGTTTTGTGGCCCTCTCTTCCTAAGGTGAAGGAGAGGATAGATAGTTTATGGTATAGTATAAAACCCTAAAAAAGGATTAATGTGCTCCTCACATGGTCATTGTTTTGGGGAAATGATTTACCAACACCAGGTGCATGTGACAACCAGTTGTCCTTTTGTTGCTGGACCGTATAAAAGTGAGTCAATTAATACTTTAACTCTGTGCAGCTGTGTTCCAGTTTCCTTGAACAGTGGAATTACTTTGCTGGTAAGAAAAAAGACCTAAGAACCTCACAATAGTATGTGACAGTAACTTAACGACTGTATTTCCCATTTACATCTAAAGTCCTAACAAAGTCCTTTCACTCCAGAATTATTTACCTTAAATTTTTCCATCATCTCACAGAAATGAAGCTGAAGAAACATCTCATTGACTGTGCCCAGTGCTTTTTCTCAGTATGTTTTGCACACAGCAAACATAAGGCAGACATAGCAGTTGTTTGTTCATTACAGAGAACACTCACAAGGTGTTGCTCTGTATTTTAAAAAGCAACTGTCACGCGGGTTGTGTGATGCTATCGCACAAGCCTGTAGTGCAGCGACAGTGGAGTATCTGCAAGGCTGACACAACACACTCCATGGAAGGGGACATGCATTCACAGAAGTACTTACTGCTGTGGCTGTGTTTTGGTATCTGTTCTGATGTTGCCTCTGTGTGTTTCCAGGGCTGAAGCGTGGCAGGGGCCGGGCCAATCTCCCCTGAGGTGAGCGGCGACCAGACACATCTGTCAAAAATCTCCACTCATTAGGACTCCCATTCCTAGCCTAAGTTTACACGTTGCAGGGTACTTTGGAAAACGGATATTTTGGCCCCTCTGTTTTCAAAAATAACATCATGCACAAAACATCGTTTTCAAAAATGTTTCGTTTACATGAACCCGGATAAATACGCTGTCGAGCGCATCATAACTATGCCAAACCTATGGGCGCGAGTGTAAACACAGGTTGCTCACATGACGTTAAGTATTCAGTCACGTGTTGTGAAACCTAAAACACCGTTTAACCCAGTTTACATGTCAACAAATAGCCGGCATTTTCAGAAATCTCCACTTTGGCTGGAGTTTTTAAAAAATGATCGTTTTCCATGAAAAAAAAACTCCCTTTTGCATGTAAACGGGAGGCCAAACCGCATGAAAACATATGCGTTTTCCCTAAGTGTAAACAGGGTCTTAAGCAAGCTTCTCTCATACTCTGTTGCCAGATGATCCTTGCTCATGCCTATTGTGTCTCGCCACAGTATGATCTCCTGATCCCTGCCATGCACCTCCAGCCGCCTTTCCCTCGTGCAGTGCTTTCTCTGTTCACCTGTGAGTTTGCTTTACCTGCCTGTGTGCTTTTCCCATAATGGAGATTTTTGTTCTTTCCTTAGTAACTGTTGCGTTTTCCTCCAGCATCAGTTGTTTTTGTCTGCCTGTGTGCTTTTTCCCTTAGCAGAGATTTTTGTGTCCTTACTGATGGCTGTTGAGTTTCCCTCCAGCACCTCTTTGGTTCTCATCTGCCTGTGTCCTTTTCCCTTAACGGAGATTTGTGTTCCCTTACTAGAAGCTGCCGAGTACAGTAGGGGTGTAACTCAGAGCACTAGGGGTGTAAACTCACAGCTGCTTTCTATATCTATGTATATTTATGTCTCAAAAACATCCATATAAGGATTTGGATTTGGACTGTCTCTACATTTAAGAGTAGGCTTAAAACTTTCCTTTTTGATAAAGTTTATAGTTAGGGCTGGCTCAGGTTTGTCCTGGACCAGTCCCTAGTTATGCTGCTATAGGATTAGACTGTCGGGGGACATCCAAAGATACACCGAGCTCCTCCGTCCTTCTGTCCCTCTCCATCCGCACGCTCTCATGTCCTACCACGGCGTGTTACTAACTTAGCTCCTTCCCCGGAGTCTCTGTGCTTTGTCGTCTTGCAGGTTCCCATGGACAGTGGCTGAATCTGGATTGTGGATTTCAGCTGCATCTCCTGCCTTGGCCCTGCCTGACATCCACTGCAACTGCTACTGCTGTTATTACATCCACTGTCACTGTTACTGTGACTGCATGTCTGTCTCTCTGTCTCTGTCTCTGTCTCTGTCTCTCTCTCTCTCTCTCTCTCTGACTGCTTTTCTGTCTGTCTGTCTGTCTGTCTGTCTGTCTGTCTGTCTGTCTGTCTGTCTGTCTGTCTGTCTGTCTGTCTCACTCTCCCTCTCTTGCTCTTCCTCTCTCACCCAACCGGTCCAGGCAGATGGCCGCCCACCCAGAGTCTGGTTCTGCTCGAGGTTTCTGCCTGTTAAAAGGAAGTTTTTCCTCGCCACTGTCGCCAAGTGCTTGCTCATGGGGGAATTGTTGGTTTCTTTGTAGATAAAAGAGCTTGGTCTGTACCAGCTCTATATGGAAAGTGTCCTGAGACAACTTCTGTTGTGATTTGGCGCTATACAAATAAAATTGAATTGAATTGAATTGAATTGAAAATTATACAATAAGTGGGTGTGGCCTTACTGAGAGTTATTAGAAATGGTATAATCTGCTTATATATAATATATTTAAGCAAAAAATAAATAAAAAACCCTAAAATGAGTTTTAGTAAAATCTGTGTAACTGTTAATGGTCCAGGTGGAAATTAAAAGAGGAAACATACCAGGAAATTAGTGGAAAATTACATATCGGAAGATCACTGCAATATTTTCTTCACAAACTCTAACCCTAACCCTAACTTAAACTTATCCCAAGCCAACTACATTGGCAACAGTCCTCAGACTGGGGCAGATATCCTTTTGCAGGTACTAGTTTGCACTGGTTTGGGGAAAAAAACAAACAAACAAACAAAAACCCCATTTGTATTCATCTCCTGGGGACCATGAATATGCATAGCAAATTTCAGACTAAATTTCATTTTCATCTTGCCAAAACCTCTCAAGAGAATCTTGCTGCAGATCAAAGTTTTTGCAAACAGACCAATTGACACTGAAATTGCCATTCATGGCCCCTGTCTCTTGCAAAGTAATAATGGTGATGGCTGTCTTCTTGTTTCTCGGAGAGAAGAATGGGGCCTGAAGCGGTGGAGAGAATTGTCTTTACAAGCCAGTGGTTGAAAAAAATGCCAGCCAATGCAAACCACTATTTCAACAATGAAAAACAACACAATAAAATATTTAAGTTGGATGTTTTTCAGTTTGAGGACCAAATAGAAAATTTTAAAATTTTACCAAAGGGTAAAATAATTAGGGCTGCACGGTGGCGCAGCAGGTAGTGCGCGTGCCTCACAGCAAGAAGGTTGCCGGTTCGATCCCCGGGTCAGGCGGGGCCTTTCTGTGTGAAGTTTGCATGTTCTTCCCGTGCATGCGTGGGTTCTCTCCGGGTACTCCGGCTTCCTCCCACAGACCAAAAACATGCTCATTAGGTTAATTGATGACTCTAAATTGTCCGTAGGTGTGAGTGTGAATGTTTGTTTGTCTTTGTATGTGGCCCTGCAATCGGCTGGCGACCGGTTCAGGGTGTACCCCGCCTCTCGCCCATTGTAGCTGGGATAGGCTCCAGCCCCCCGCAACCCCGAAAGGGATAGGCGGTATAGATAATGGATGGATGGATGGTAAAATAATTACACTTAATGAAAATAAAACCAATAGTCCACATGGAAGTAAAAAATTATTTTCACTGCTTTTCTTTCTTACTCAGTTTGAGATATTGACATAAATTCCTGAACCAAAGGAGACTGAATGACAAAGAATTTTCTGACAAGAAAAAATCCATACATTTATTCTGATTTGAATAAACTTCCAAGTTTGAATATAGGAAGAAAAATGAAACAAAATAAATATGACATGGGTATGTGTTGGTTCTGATTTATAATTGATTTGACTGACTAACCGGTGGATTCATAATTTCATGCACATGTTGTGTAGACAAGTACCGGTGACAATTAAATCAGCATTTTGGTAATTGCTGCACTGACCATTGTTGTGACAATGGTGTAGATCTTCTCATCACCATCTTAGACCAAGCAAACATGATCCAGAAATCTTCAGACACAACATTGATATTAGACCCTGTTTGAACTTATACAAACTCAGGCCTCATTGATGAAAGACACACCCATCAACAATGCTTAATCCATACTCTTCACATTACCGTATAAAAGACACAACACTTCTTGCTTGGGGCATTGTATGTAAACCATGCACGGCAGAATTATCCAATATGAATGTAATTGAAAAGACTGGGCTGTGACCAGGATACCCATTCTTAGAAAGACATCCTTTATTTGTCACACTACATGCACATGCACACACACACACACACACACACACACACACACACACACACACACACACACACACACACACACACACACACACACACACACACACACACACACACACACACGCCATGCTTGGTGAAAATTTTTCCTCTGCTTTTAACCCATCCTCGTAGTCCTTCCTCCAGGAGCGGTGGGCTGCTGGCCGACCGGTGCTCGGGGACCCAGTTCCTTTTTTGTCACCATTGGTCAGGTGGTGGTCTCCATGCATGTTTTGTAGAGGGGGGTTTCATTTTTTATGGAGGATCCCCCAGGTGAACACAGGGAGAACATGCAAACTCCACACTTGAGGTAAGGGTAAAGGTATAGGTAATTTATTTCTTGAACAGTATCTGTCATCAGATATAAGTATACAGATTAAAAATATCACATTGGCCCATGACCAACATAAATCTGTGCATCAGGACACAGTTTTTCACAATTTTGTTGACATTACAGTCAATGTTTTGCCATGAAGAAAAGTTTTGTTTTGTTTTTTTTGTTTTTTTTTTTAAACTCGTCACTTTCATGTTCCAAACGCTGCTGCCATTCATTTCCCAACAATGCATGGTACTGTAATGAGGATGCTCCTATCAGCACTTCTGTACCTTCTGTGTTTGATTGTGTTTAATTTCTGGGTGGTAGCTTTGTGTGCCCTGCATTAAATCATCCTCTGTCTGAGGGCCTTCTAGGAGAGATAAGGTTGTATTGTAATATAGTATTCTGCAGAGCTCCAGGAGAAAAATCAATTTATTCCAAAGTGAGAAGCAGCTTCTGTTGTGGCTACTGTGCATGTATAGTACGATATGCCCAAGGCACCTGTTGAGTACTCTAATATTCACTAAAATTAGGTAACAATGCTCCCTCTGTAATCTCTCCTGATTGACTGGAAAGTTCCATTAGGACTTTTCATTATTCCCTTCATGTTTTCAATTTACCAATTCATAAATGAGAGTAAGTGCCATAACTCATCACTCTTTTTAAGCAGGATCAAACAAGAATGTCAGGGTTTGTGAGATAGTGTAACCAGAGGGTCTACGATGAAGTAGGAGGCAGACTTAGAAGGCTCAGCTGAAGGTCCCCATGGCTGGACATTTTATTTACAGGTGCTTCCAGGAAAGTGCAAAAACAAAAACAACACTCAACAAAAACTATAAACATAAGGAACTGAGAATAAATTAACTCATTACAGTTCAACTCACAAAATAACAGCACAAGCCCTGGTAGCTGCTATGCATAACCTTCTCTCTTTGGCCTCTACAGACAACGGCTGTGTCTCAATTCAGGGGCAGCATCCTTCGGAGGACCCAGCCTACGCGGCCTCCGTGGGCCGTGGACCGTGGGCCGCGCAGGCTCCTCCGTCGGCCGCATCAACTATCGGTGTTAGAGCCATTTTTTGTTGTGTGTTGTCCTTGGTTGCCCCAGTAGGTGGCGCATGTAGACAATGGCTCACGTAATCTATAAGAAGAAGAAGAGTTAATTGTTTGACAGGTGCTGCTGACTGGGAGAGGCACACAGTTTTTCGACCGCCGTTAGTGGCCTAACTCTGAGCCGTTTGTGTTTATTTTGCATACAAGTTATGAAAGATAAGTGTGTGTAGATTAATCAAGGGTATTGTTAATGGGATTGGTGACCGTAAAATAAATATGTCTTGAACACAAATGGACGTTGAATTCTTTGGAAATGCCACCGACGACGCGTCAACTACAAGTTCCCGGTAGCAGACTCCTAGTGGCTTAGGTTTTTTTGTTTTCGTAGAAAAATCAAGTCACTACAATCGGTAAGTGGGACGGTCTAGCCTTCGGAGCATTTCCTGATTGCATCATGACGTCATAACTTCTTCCCTCCTAACCCGGGAAAAACACACGTACGGAGACAAAAATTTAACAGACGACACAACAGAAACATAACCGACAGACGACGGAAACATAACAGACAGACGACAGACGACAATGGAGCCAGAGGTTTTGCGACACCGGCGGCTCGTTTATCTCCGTCTGGGAGAGCGCCGTGGGGAGGTAACATTAACCGGCTATTTTAATCCATATTAATGTTCATACTTTACCCGTTAATAAACAATACCGTTTAGTGACAAACGCTTGCCATATAAACTATGGACTGACATATATGTCATTTAACCATGAGTCTTGCTGTATGTTGTAATTTTAATGCTATGTTTTCAAGATCTGAAAAGTGCTTGAATTGAATAGTTAAATGTTTACGAACCCTGTAAATAACCCCGACTTAATTCAATAGCCTATTAAAATGTTGTGTTATTAAACATCAGAACCATATTGAGAAGCCAGTGTAACAGATGGAGAAATGAAGCATTATTGGTCTAAGCTTTAACATTCACTAGAGTTGTCGTATCAACTAAAATTCAGTTGCTCTTGTTTAATCCTCCTGTTCTTACCCTCCTTTCTCCATCCAGGCAAGGGCGATGTACTGCTGCATAAACATCAGTGTTCCTGTTCTGCCATTATTTTTCAACGATCATGACACCAGACGAGATATTAGACTGAGCAGAGAGTCCCTGGCGTTGCTTCTGGAGCTTCTCCACCAGGAAAGGCGACACAGATGGGGTCCCACAATAGAGACCTTGGTCTGTCTCTTCTGGCTGGCGAGTGGGACATCCTCCAGTTGTGGTGGCAAGGATGTTTGGGATGCCTCGCTCCACTGTTCACCGCATTGTCCATCGAGTTACTGAGGAGGTGGTGGCCATTCGCCACAGGGTCATCTACCTCCCCAAGACCACAGAAGACCTGGCAGCAGTAACTCAGAGGTTTGCAGGGCTGGCAAGACACAGAGCTTTTTGAAAAACTGCTGGAGCAATCGACGGCTGCCATGTGAGGATCAAGCCTCCAAGCAGTCCTGATGGTCACTGTTATCGGAACAGGAAGCTGTTTGCCTCAATAATCTTGCAGCACCACCAGGGACTCCTGCTCAGCCTCAACTGTATATATGTTCTGTGTAAATCTGCAAATCTCTGTAAATAGTCATTTCTGCTGATCTTTTGTAAATAGTTGTACATTTTAAGAATGCCTACTTCATATTGTATCTTTGTGTGTTGTCACTGAAAAGTAGTTCAAAAGTCTACTTATATTGTAAATAAGAAATGGAATAGATAATGTAACAAGGTTATAAGATTTTAATTTAGAACACAATATTTTTAATTAACAATTTAAATCTAACAACACAGAACGTAATCAAACCGAAAAAAAAAACATTAAAAAAAAATCAGCACCTGTCAATCATTTTTTGTCAATCGCATTTTCTACAGGATTGTTCTAAACATGAGTGAAGCATGACAAAAGGTAAACACACAAGATCACATTATCACAGATATGTACAGATTCACAAACAGTGACATCAGGACAGACATAAAACTCCCACCCCCACCCAAAAACAACATTCATTTGATGTGATCCAAAGATTATATTTGTTCCTTTATGTAACTTTCACATACAAATACAGTACGTATAGAGAACAAATGGGCTATTCATTTATGCCTCAACAGTTACCTCCATCCGAGTGTGGCCGTGTTTTTGGCTCCTGTAAACAGGTGGTCGTTTTGACCACAGAGTTTAATAAACTCCTCCGTCTGCTCCTTGCTCACAAAATGACATGTAAAGCATAATTTCTGTTATGTCAACAGACAAAATTATTGTTCGATATAATAACGACAATAACAATAATAATGGTGCTGCTGGTGCTGTTGGTTGCTATTGTTAAATTCAATTCAATTCAATTTTATTTGTATAGCGCCAAATCACAACAGAAGTTGTCTCAGGACACTTTCCATATAGAGCTGGTACAGACCAAGCTCTTTAAAAGAAACAATCGGTGCGCAACACATCTTGGGATATGGCAGGCCGCGAAGGATAGTAGCGATGCATCTTCCGAAAACAGGGAAAAGGAGGACGCATTTGGAGGACCCTTCGAATTTGGACGAATTGGGATAGCCTTCGTGCGCAAATATTTAGTAGGGATGTCCTACCAGCTCCCCAGTCTCTCCATGTTAAACATCGCAGGATGTTGTTGATCTTTTTGCATTTGTCTTTTACTTTGTTAAAATGTTGACTCCAGGTGAGCCTCTCATCAAACAGCATCCCCAGAAATTTAACTACACTGACTTGTTGCATTATTTGTCCATAGAGCTTCATGGTAACTGGTTTGTGACTTTTGACAAAACATACGATTTGTGACTTTTCAATTGATAATTTAAATCCCCATTTATTTGTCCATTCCTCCACTTTTTGTATTGCGGCTTGCATTTTCCTTCTTAAATATTGTAGGTTTCGACCCCTGACCCAAAGTGCCCTGTCATCAGCGTGTAAGGGAAATTCTCCTTGTTGCTTGTTGAGAGTTGCTAATTCTCTGAAGAATTATAGACTCGGTGTGATGAATCAGGTCTCTTTAATACATGCAGCATGGAGGGAAGACTCATGCAGAGTGTTCTCTGCAGATCTCCACAATGTCTTGGCTTTTATACTTTTCAACAAAAGGACAGATGGTTATCACACACACACCTGGTAATCATAAACCTTCCTTCAAAGACAACGACCATTTGGGGGAGTTCACTCATCCTGTTTCTTTAGGGTTTATACTATACCATAAACTCCTCAGGTACAGTGAATTGTACCTTTACCTTCCCCCTCTATCCTGTGTCCCTCATTGGATGCCCTTTGATGTTCTTTCTCTTCTCAGTGACACAATTCATCGACTGACTCCCAGGATTAGTAAGTCATCTAATTCCTACAAGTTTAGAGTGATTTAGAAATATTTTGCTCTACCTGCTCAAAAATCCCATCAATCATTATATTGAACAGCAGTGGGCTACAAACACTACTCTGTGGAGTTCCATTCTCTACTGGGTATCTATCAGAATACATTGAACCAACTCTAACCTCAATTGTTCTTCCAAATAAAAATTCTATCACCCAATTGTATATACTGCCACCTACACCTAATTTATCTGACTTGATAAGTAGACCCTCTTTCCACAACATATCATATGCTTTTTCAACACCAAAAAATACAGCTAGTACCATTTCTTTATTTGTTTGAGCTCTCCTTATTTCTGCTTCCAGACATAATACTGAGTCCATTGTGTTTCTGCCCTCACGAGACACACTTTGGTGTCTTGATATCTGCTCCCTACTCTCTAAATAGTGGGTTAACCTTCTCGTTACCATCTGTTCCATGGTCTTTCCTAACTGTGATGTTAATGCAATTGGCCTATAGCTGGACTGGTTTGATGGGTCTTTAGCTGGTTTTAATATTGGGATGATGACTGACTGCTTCCATGCTGACGGGATTTTACCTGTATTCCATACTTTATTGTACAAGTCTAGAACTAATTCCAGAGCACTGTCCTTCATGTGGGTTAGCATACTGTAACATATGCCATCTTTTCCTGGTGTAGTTTGCCGTACCTGCAAAATGGCTCTTTTTAACTCAAACAGAGTAAATGGCAGATTGAGGTTTTCTCCTGATGGAGCCCTCTTATCTTTAATTCCTGGATTTTGCGCCAAAATGTTTTCTCTAGTCAGCTTAGCCTGTGGTAGTAAATTACCTGAGCTGTGAATCTTTCCGTATGTTTTAGCTAGCAATTCTGCTTTTTCTGTATTACTGACTGCCTTTATGTTATTGTCGAGTTTTATTGCAGTATTGCCTCCAGTATGTACGTTTTGTTGATCTAATAACTCTTCGAACTGTTGCCGGTGCTCTTTTGTATTGTACGTTTCCAGGGTATGATGATCCCTTGCCTGTCTGAATGCTCCATTTTTTGACTGCTTTACTACACTGTTCATTCCACCATGGCAAATTCTTTTGCCTGTTGCCTCCTGTGCTTTTTGGCATCGTTTTCTCGGCTGTCTGCATCATGGCTGTAACCAGTTTTCCATTAAGTTCCTCAATATCTGTTATATTATTTCTCCTTTCAATACATTACAACTAGCTTCACTTAATATTTCAAATGCATCCCAGTCAGCTTTGTCTTCCATCTTGGTATGTTTCT
This sequence comes from Chaetodon trifascialis, assembly GCF_039877785.1. Classification (NCBI taxonomy): domain Eukaryota; kingdom Metazoa; phylum Chordata; class Actinopteri; order Chaetodontiformes; family Chaetodontidae; genus Chaetodon; species Chaetodon trifascialis. The sequence goes on along the minus strand of NC_092062.1, from coordinate 2,965,390 downwards.
TGCCCTATCTTGCTGTATGTCGATTCCTATTCTGATTAGTATTGGATAGTGGTCGCTACCTACTGTGGACTGGTTTAAGACTTCCTATGTACTAACCCTTGCGATTAGATGTGAGAGTGAGTGAGTCTATTGCACTTTCTAACTGTTATACCTCGTACCCTGTCCGTTATTGATGCACACTAATGCTCCATCATCTAAATACTCCTCTACTATAACCCCATTTGCATCCGTGCTACTACTCCCCCATAGTGTATTGTGTGCATTAAAGTCCCCACATCATACTAAATCCCTGTGCATTCTCCCACTGACAGTATCCATTACATCCCTATTTAGCTTTTTACATGGATTATAATAATTTTCTAATTCTTGACCGTTAGCAATGAGGCTCCTTGCATTCCACTGCAGGATAACTATGACCATGAGGAGCCACCAGCCCATGACTGCAAGTGTGATGTCTCATTGCTTAACATTTCCTCCACTGTTTCCAACTTTAATCCTGTTATCCCAAGGTATTTCTCTGCTGCTTTAACTATGATCTTAGTTTTCTCCCTCTTCCTGTCCATCTGTGCAGAGCAATTAATCACCTCTACTACAAACAGCAAAATTCAATTCAAAAATTTTACTCATAATTAACTGGTCTTCTTTCACAGCACACTTGGCACATCCTCCACAGGGTTTGCTGTTATTGTCTGCCTCCGTCACTTTAGGGGTGTCTGCCTGCCTGGGCACTTTCTTTATTGCCTCTGTTTATGTAATCCACTGAGAGATTTTGATTTTCCGTATTTCTGCCGCTCTCTTGCTAGCTGCACACCCTTGATAAGCCGAGCTATGCTCTCCCCCACAATTGCAACATTTAAGTTTTGCTCCCTCTCCACACTTCCCATACTCATGCTCACCCACACATCTACCACATCTTTGTTTGCCTTTGCAAACCGCCGCTACATGGCCATATTTCTGGCACTTAAAGCATCTGAGCAGTGGAGGAATGTATGGCCTGACCTCATAGCTCATGTATCCCATGTACATGTACTCTACTCGGTAGTCTGACTTCATCGAATTTGATCATGATGGACACACTGTCATACTTTTCCCCATTCCTGGTTGTTTTCAGCCACTTTGCTTCTAGTACTTTCGCCCCTTCAATATTATCTTTAATTTGTTCAACTTTTCATAAAGCTTAAAAGTTAGGGCTGGCTCAGGGTTGTCCTCCACGCTTTCATGTCCTACCACGGCATGTTACTAACTTAGCTCCTTCCCCGGAGTCTCTGTGCTTTGTCGTCTTGCAGGTTCCCATGGACAGTGGCTGAATCTGGATTGTGGATTACAGCTGTGTCTCCTGCCTTGGACCTGCCTGACATCCACTCCAACTGCTACTGCTGTTATTACATCCACTGTCACTATTACTGTGACTGCATGTCTGTCTCTCTGTCTCTGTCTCTGTCTCTGTCTCTGTCTCTGTCTCTGTCTCTCTCTCTCTCTCTGACTGCATCTCTGACTGCATTTCTGTCTGTCTGTCTGTCTGTCTGTCTGTCTGTCTGTCTGTCTGTCTGTCTGTCTGTCTGTCTGTCTGTCTGTCTCACTCTCCCTCTCTTGCTCTCCCTCTCTCACCCAACGAGTGAGAGATGGCAGTCGAGGCAGATGGCCGCCCACCAGAGTCTGGTTCTGCTCGAGGTTTCTGCCTGTTAAAAGGAAGTTTTTCCTCGCCACTGTCGCCAAGTGCTTGCTCATGGGGGAATTGTTGGTTTCTTTGTAGATAAAAGAGCTTGGTCTGTACCAGCTCTATATGGAAAGTGTCCTGAGACAACTTCTGTTGTGATTTGGCGCTATACAAATAAAACTGAATTGAATTGAAAAAAAAAAAAAAAACTGATACAACCAAAGGTTTTCCAGAAGTGACTCCCCGGGCCAGCCTTTTGTCCTCTAACAGTGAGGAAGTGCACCTTCTTACCATCAATTTTACTTATCTGAATGGCCTCTCCTTGCTGTGCACTATCTTTGCAAAATATTAGCAGCGAGCCATTACGTAGGATTTTAGCATTCTTAACGGTTCCAAGCAACGTATTTATTGATTCCACTCACTGAACAAAGCCCCGCCTTGACAAAGATTTATGCTAACTTTATACTCCTCGTTCGGCCCTGTTGATCCTATCACACTTTGTTCAGTGTCTGATCCCTCTGCACTCCCTGTTTCAGTCTGCTGACGATGTTTTTCCAATTTCGCCTACTATTTGGTCGCTGCCCTGCAATATTCCAGATGTCATCGTTCCCGCCACCTCCTTCAGTTCCTCCCATCTCACTTCCTGATCCGTCACTTCCTCCTGCCATCTCCTGTCCATTCACAGTCCAGTTGTGCCAACCGCCAACAGTCTGAACAACTCCCTTTATCCTTCCTTCTCACTCCATTAGAGGTAACAGGCGCCTAGCATCCTCTCTTCAGGATGGGCAAACAAACTATCCAAGACCCAGGACATAACACACACATCAGACAATTTCTCCCTGAAACTCACATTTTCCACGAGACTAAAATACACAACCCAATGCACAATTCTCGGCCATACCCACCAGAAATCTTTAATGATCTCAATAATATCGGCAGTTTCCCCCCTCTGACATGGTAGCATTCCTGACCTCACTGATGATGTCACTAACTCTATAAAAGGCCAGGAATTGCTGAGCGGCTCTCTTTCCCACCATGGTTTGCTGCACCTGGTAAGACTTTAAACAAAGGACATGTGCTTAACTGAATAATGTAACAATGCTGTTTACAGAAAATAATAAAAGTAACTGAAATACTGATAACTTGTGTCTGTTATAACTATGTTAACTCAATTGTAAGGATGATGGAAAAATAACGCTAAACACAAAACAGACCCAAGATAGTACTGTGTACTGGCGTTATCACATGAACAAACACTGTGAACAAAGAAATGGTTATAAAATAAACATGTGGCAAATGCAGTGGTTAATCCAGTTTGTCACACCTTTTTTTTTAATGATAGCACACAAGTGCAAAACACAACACTGGACACAATCCAATAACAAAATGAAAAGTACAACAGTTCAGAAAACAATATTTCATGAATGCATGCATGCATGAAAACAACACATTTCACAAAACTTTAAGAATTTTTACTAACTTTCAGATTTTAGAAAATGCAACAACAAAACGAAAAACACAACATTCTATTAAACAATATAACATTTCATAAAATGGAAAAGGTGGGTGCAACGATTCTTTTTCATGATTGGACACAACAATGTGTCCAAACAAAGTTTCCACCAGGCTGCTTTGGTCTGCACCCAGTTTTCACTGCAGTCAATCTCCCCCCATACTCTCAATTCTTGAATCCTATTGAAGAATTCTTCTTCTGCATGGTTTTGGAAGGTGTATGATCACCAGCTGACACCACTGCATACTCCTTCTACAAGTAATGGAGGTTTGCAGAAACATTGATCAGAGGTTATACCAAGCCTTGATACAGCATGTTAGACAAAACTTTACAAGGTGCTTAGCTCAAGTAAACATCCATGTGATGTGGATGAAGTTTTATGGCCAGACCCACAAAGATTATTATTCCACAGCACTTTTTTTTTTTGTTTAAGATTAAAATCAAGATTAAGATTTCACTTTATTAATCACTGCACACACATGCAACAGGGGGGAGACTGCATACATGCTATGCTTCATGAAATTATTTTCTCCGCATTTAACCCATCTTGGTAAGTCTTCCTCCACAGCAGACCAGGAGCGGTGGACTGCCAGCCAACGGCGGTGCCTGGGGACCAGCTCCTCTTTGTCACCATAGGTCAGGTGGTGATCTTCTTGCATCTTTTTTAGTAGGGGTATTTTTATGGTGGATACCCCAGGTGAGCACGGGGAGAACATGCAAACTCCACACAGAAAGGCCCTTTTTTCCTCGAGCAGCAGGCACTGAAGACATGGTGGAGGACACGCCACCAGCCCACAGCGGGATTGAACTGGGACCTTCTAGCAGTGAGGCGACAGTGTTACCATTTGTCCCACCGTGCCACCTACTGTAGTTTGAAAAATAACTGTATCAATAGTGTGCTATATTTAGAAAACACACCCATAATTTAAACCTTTGGATGCTTGTGTATGTGCATTTAGTATACACAACTGAGTTAGACACATTGGGCTCTATTTTCATCCCCACCACTGGTGGGGCGCAGGGTGCGCACCCCGTGCAGTGGTATTTTCGTGCAGTGCAGGGCGGCCGTACAGCACACTTGGTATTTTCTTAAACCGGGGCGCACAGAGATACGCCAGGATGGGTGTTGCAGCACAGTAGGGGGAGGTGTTGGCATAATTAACCAGATTTTTGGTCCATTTTGGTCCACGCAGGTTTCCACTGTCTGGCATTTCACTGCGATCAATAATTAGCAACAGCCACAATTCAATGCAGTCAGCACATAGAGTCAGACTTAATTTACACATTTTGATCAGTATCTCATCTGACCACATTGATCAGAAGGAGTTATTGGAAAGTAGCTGCAATCTACAGTAACACTGTGAGTTTGTTTCAATTTGTTGCATAGGTTATTAAACAATTGTCCAGTCATTGCTAAACACAGGAGCAGACTGAATATTTTTTCTCAGCAGTTTAAGCTGGACAGTACTCTCCAGCATGTTGCTGCAATCATTAGTGGATGTCATTGAGGACATCGACTCTCTCCCATATAATGACAGCGCATGTAGCACAGCACAGACTGTGGTTCATTACGGAGTGGAATTACCACCATATTCTCATGGAGATGGCAAGGGGAGAAAAAAGTATTTTGTCTGTAGAAAACTAGATTGGAGCTTGCAGTTAAGGCCTGTTCAGATGGACAGCAGCTGGAAATTTCCACGATACTGCCCACTCACCTTAGTGGGGATGCACTGACATACTGGCTGCCATTACTTCCAGATGTGCAGCAGTATTATGAAAACTGTACAGCTAAATTGAATGACATTTTTGGGAGGAAGAATTTTTGCTTCACTTCCAGACTTGTAAATGTCACACAGTGCTTGGAGCCTTTAGATGTTTATGCTGCAGAAAATTTCAAGGCTGGTAGTGGAGGCATTTTCTAACAATGGCAAGCCAACTATTGCAGTGGAATGCCTCAGATTTGTTGCTGGTTTAGACTCCTGGGGGATGCCTTAGCTATTGCAGGTAAATGGGAACATGCACAGAAGGCTTTGGAACTCAGTCTTCGACCTGGTTCTTCACATGCAACCACACAATACCTGCGACCTGCTAGTTCTCTCTCTCACTGCTTCCCAACTGGCAACGTCACTTCCGGGCCGGACCTTTCCCTTCGGACAGGTAACGCGGCTTGTCTGCTCACCTGTGTTAGGCTCTTGTGGCAGGGCGCTAATGATTTTATATTACACTGCAGAGCGGCTGACTTGGTGCCACCAGACTCCAGTGCGTGTGTATGCCACCTAAGTGGCCTGCTGTGGTAAGTGTCTCCCTCTCTGCCTGTTAATGGCTGATATTGGCCATGGCTAACAATGGTATTATTGTAGGTAGACGCTGGTAGCTGCGCAGTACACTCTCTCCCTCTCCCTCCGGTCATACCTAGCCGACCGACGCAAACTGATTCCACTGCCAATGGTGCATGAGTGAGGTCAGCATCCATAGACATATAACGAGTAGATGCTGCATCGACCGCTACAGCCTTTTGGCGCTGACAAGCCGTGGGGCCGCCATCTTGGACTTGTCAGCCGCTCCACTCAGTGCTGTTTGGCAGGCGCAATGAAGTGTCAGTGCATTTAATCCATCGTAACTCTCTAAATACTAAACAGATTTTCACACATTTGTTTCGCTGCAAACGTCCTACATGTGTATATATATGTGTGTGTGTATATATATATATATATATATATATATATATATATATATATATATATATATATATATATATATATATATATATATATATATATATATATATATATTAGAAAAACTACAGGATCCGATTGTAAACAAAACAATAGGCACGCCCCACGCATGTGTTTGGTCTTGCCTGCACGCTAGCTGTAAAAGAGTAGGCCACCGATTTGTGTGCATGTAATGGGCAAAATGGCAAAATGGATGCATACAAGATACTGAATGGAAAGTTTAGTTTCAAAAAGTTGCTAGATGGGTCGACTGACAAGACCAAAGTTATCTGTGTGTATTGTCGGTGTGAATTGAGTTATCACTGTAGCACATCCAGTCTGAAATACCACTTGATGGCCAAACACACGGCGAGTGTGAATTCTCCACCGCCTCCTTGTCAAAACCAGGCGACAGTGGATGGCTTTCGAAGGAGGCATATGGATACTGAAACTCAGAACAAGCTTACTGCAGCCATAGCCAAGTAATGTTCATTCTTTCTGGAGAGAAATACGAGGCTGGGTTGATAAGCCTCTGGTAAATAAACAGAAGAGCATTATAGTCTGACTGCTTGTATGTTCAAAGGAAACTTAAGAAAGGAAAGTTTAAGCCATGGTTTAACTGCACTATAGCCTGAGTCCTAGTTTACAATGATGTGCACTTTGTGACTTTAATTTGTATCACCCTGTTTTGATCCCTTAGAAAGCGTTGTTGAAGGGGCTTTTTTGTAACCAAATATTTATTTTTTTTGTCATCTGTTTATTGACAGTGTTAAATTGTGTTAGAATTTGCTTCAAATGTGAATGACTGCTCAAAGTGAGAATGTTAGTGTGAAATATAACACTACACGTTATTGTTTTTAATAAAAAACATTTGCACAAAGCAAGCCTATCCACTTTCCCATGTTGATAAGAGTATTAAAATGATAATTATTGGGACATTTAGAATAGATAAAAATGTGTGATTAATTTGCGATTAATCACGAGTTAACTATGACATTCATGAGATTAATCGTGATTAAATATTTTAATCGATTGACAGCACTAATATACATATATAATAGATACATTATATATCAGATAGTTATATATCAGAGAAAATGAATATATATCATATGTAGAGTATCAATATCATTCATATATAATAGATAAAAGTTAATATATCAGAGAAAATCATAATATATATATATTGCACGGCACACATCACAGGACAGCTTTCATAGAATCTGCCGGACTACAAATCCTGCTATGTAGACCACAGCATTTTCCACCAGACCACCAAAACGAGTGGGAAGATAACTGGTCACACACAATGGCTGAAATGTTGGCGAACGGAGATGGGTGCTCTTCAGCAGTTTCAGCAGAGGACATCTCTACTGCAGACAGGGTCATCTTGGGCTGCCACATTGCCGGTCTCACTAGGTGAGACACCACACTGAACCATCAGACAGCGGAAGATAGCCTGGAACTGGCATGCAGATGGATTGTTATTTTCAATTTCAATTTTATTTGTATAGCGCCAAATCACAACAGAAGTTGTCTCAGGACACTTTCCATATAGAGCTGGTACAGACCAAGCTCTTTTATCTACAAAGAAACCAACAATTCCCCCATGAGCAAGCACTTGGCGACAGTGGCGAGGAAAAACTTCCTTTTAACAGGCAGAAACCTCGAGCAGAACCAGACTCTGGGTGGGCGGCCATCTGCCTCGTCCAGCCGCCTTGTATGGAAAACAGGCACACAATACATAATTACTCCCAAGACATAACATATAAAGATATTAATTAAGTATATTTTCAGAATATATATGCAATACCTACCATTTTGACACCTACATGTACTTGATGTTGTGTAATACTTACCATTTAGAAACATCTAGGACCCGAATACACACTGAATACAAGATCATTCCAGCAGGAACAAAACTGCATATTGAAAAACATTTAAACAAAAGATCGTCATATCAGCATACATACCATCCTTCTGACACCTGCATGTACTTGATGTTGTGTAATACATACCATTTAGAAGCATTCAGGACCTGAAGCACACTGAATACAAGACAATTCCGATATTAAACAAAACTGAACACTGAAAAACATTTAAATAAATGAGCATCATGTTAGCATACATACCATTATGACACTTGTGTGGGACTGAATACAAAACAATTTGAACAGAGACAAAACAAAAGAAAAAAACATTGTAACAGTAGCATCATATAAACCTGATGTAGAGAACTGAGCATCTTAGGAACTCGATGCGTAACGGAACAACGGAGCATCTTAGGAACTCGATGCATAAGGGAACAGAGTGTCGTTGAACTCATGTCATGAACTTTTTATGCATGAATAACAAGCACTATTTTAGACCTCTTAGATCAGTGAAGGGGTGGTCCATCTTTTGTCACCAAAGTGAGCAAGTACTCCCTGGCTCTCAACAAAAATGCTTTTCTCTCCATCCAATTCAAAAGCACCCAAGGGAGCTTTGAATCCATTGGCACGAGGATTGCGTCCATTCATTATGTCGAACAACCTGTCAATCATCTTTAAAGAAATATCGGCATCTAAATCACTATCATTACAGAGTTTCATTAGGTATCAGATAGTTAAAATCAATACTCATCTATTCAAAATATACAGAGAACAGAGTACTTATTTCTAAACTGTATGTTCAACGAGTTAATATGCAACTATTGGTATTTGCTTAACTTCCTTATTTCCATAAGTCTGCTTTGTACTACAGTAAATTTCAGAGCATTACCACTAAAATTGTGAAGGTATGTATAAGGTTATGTACAAACTTTGTATTTATGATGAATATGCAATATCACAGTTAATGACACTTAGTCAGTGTCTGCGCAGCCAGGGACACCCTCATCTTGTGGTTCTCAAAGTAGACATGTTTGCCTGTAATTTTAATGGCAGCATGCAGTCCATCTTTTTATTGCACATCATTGAAGTGATTAATGTACCTCCAATTGATCTGTCCTGTGGTCGTTGCAATTGGACTGTATGCCTGTAGAATAAGAATCAGTCACTGCTCAAACAAGTACAAACAGCAAAATGTGATTTTCCCGTCCAGCCATAACTGCAAATGATCAGACAACAAGATTATATATAACTTTTAGCAGGAAAGCCATAACTTGTACAAATAGGTCTACAACGATCACCATGTACCTGAATTCAGGCCTCTCCTTGAGCTCTTCATTAATGAGGTTCTTTTACCTCAAATCCCCCAAAAGACTTTCTGCTGTGGTCTTTGCCCTCTTTTCTCTAGCCATGGCATTCTTCTCTCGCTCCACTCTTTCCACTCTTGTTAGGGCTTCACTGAGTCTGGTCTTAAGAGCGGTAGGAGAAGCAGGCAAAGCATAGCCATGATCCTAAAGAGAGGGATGAACATGGTTTGAGTGATGTTTCACTTCATACACATCACTTTGACACCACTAGTCTATGGCCCAGATGCTTTCTTATAGTCATCACCTGTCAAAACCATGCGCGTTTGTGTGTGTGTGTGTGTGTGTGTGTGTGTGTGTGTGTGTGTGTGTGTGTGTGTGTGTGTGTGTGTGTGTGTCAGGAATGCATGTTCAACATGTCTTCAATTGCGTGTGAATGGGTTTATGTGTGAGTGTGTTTAATATGAGTGGCAGCAAACAAGTGAGATTTTAATATGTCCAGGACCATTATGATGTAGTGTGTACTACCTTAATTTGATGTTGCATTCGTTGGTAAAATATCGGGGCACCACCTTCCTCAGCTAAGAAGGACTGCAGAAATTAACTGCTATAACGCTGATAAATACTAACGAATGGACTATCAGTAAACCAATCTGATAACCTGAAGTGTAAATTCTGGATACAGGGATTGTAGATATTCAGTTCAAAAGGACACCGTCGAACCAGGACTTAATTCAAAATATCATTTATTAAGCAGAATTGTGGATAATGGATAATGTACCATGAAAAATAACACAGAAGATGGGAGGTGATATGACAGAACACACAAGAAACTTATGGCAATACAATGGTAAATAAATTGGCGATAGTGAGAGGAAGTCGAAAGGGAATAATGGGGACGCGAACGCAGAGTTAAGGGAATGAACGATTAATGGAGAGAATTTGGACGAACTGACCTACCCTTAACCTCACGGACCAACTCTTATTCAAACCCGCTTAGCGTGCCTACTTGGTTGCTGGCGTCCCGTTGTGCTCTGCTCCGAACTGGCTCGAAGACGTTCCAGATGTTTGTCCGTGACTCGATCTGCTTGGCGTTCTGGTGGAAAGCCCAGGTACCAAGATGACGAGCTGGTGCTGAACGGGGCGTCTCTGGAACTGATTCGGCGGTGTCGGTTACAGATGAGGGACGGCTCCGGATGGTTGTGAACCGGACCAAGGATCAACAGCTGGCCGCAGGGTTTGGTTCGGTTGAGTCCGTGACGGACTATTTTAGACTGATAGTACAAATTAAGAGTCTCTTCGATGGCCGGTCGAAGAAGGCTACAAAATTAGTATTACTTGCCTAAATTTACTGATGTTAAAAACAAAACGTTTGGCTAAAGAGAAAGTTAACTTTGAAGCTTGCGGCAAATTATAAGAATACGTCTTCTGAAGATACTTTACGCTACTCAGAATGGCTTGGAGTAGCTCGAAGACGAAAACTTAAGGAGCAAAACGACTGTGCAAAACTTAAGACAAAAGTAAAGAAAAGAACTCAGCTGAGAGTAACTAGACGTAAAAAGAAACAAAGGAACAGAACTAAAAACCAACTAACAAAAAAAACAACATAAGACAAGACAAGACTAAAACTAAAACTAACTTAAAAACTTAAACTAAACTGAGTAACGCGCACTACACGCAGTTTTTTAAAGGTTGCTCCGGGGCGTGTCGAAAGGGCAGGCCATCGAATCACGTGAGATGGTCTGTGACGCGCGATCTCCTCAAGGAGCTGAACTAATCAATGATTCATACGAGGGGCTCATCTGCTTCTCACTATGGTCAATCACATATAATTTCAATGACAAAATTTCAATGACATTTCAATATTGTTCACAGCATGCATTAGACGCTTACTATGGTTGGGTGGCAACATTAAATGGTAATCATGGTACAGTTTCATCTCAACATGTATAATGATTCAATGTATAACTAATACACAAATAAAGATACAGGAATAAAGAAGGCAGGCTATATTTGCCAAAAATGATTATCACGATTATGGTTACTTATCGATAAATGTGCCAAGTCAAGCATATTCAATCTGATGGTTAGGAAACTCTGGATGGCAGTATGGTTTTGTGGTGACAATTCAGACAAACTTTTATAAAACCGTTAAAATCACAACTTGGTCATACTTCAGGTCAGAGATACTGGGAAAACATCAATATCATGCGTACAACGAGTCCTGCAAGTTGAAAACATGAAAAGTTAAGTTTAACATAAAATCTGGTTATCTTGGAGTGTTGAGGAAAATCACACAAGCATACACAAGTTGCTTCAATGGATGTCCGGTTTACGACCCATCAGCATTCGCTGATGTTTGTGGATGTTCCTCTGGAGCCTGGCGTTTGTCTCTCCAGACGTTTTTTTTGTCTTGATTTCTCTTGGGGCTATCAGGAGAGAATTAGCATTGCCATGAGAAACATAGTGAGGAGAAGGTGAGGAGAAGGCCACCTTTGATGTTGAGGTGTATGTGTCCCTGGCTTCCCTGAAAAGAAAACATGGAGGAAATGTCTCTTGTCCAGACATCTTGTCTCTCTTCGAAATCAGATTGCATTAAAGGTAAACCAGATGGTCTATAATTCAATCAGTTGGCGGGTTTACACCTCCATTTCCCTTGAGTATCACCAGAAAAGGAGGGAAAGAAGGGGTCAGTTAAAGGCCGGTTTTGCTACAATGATATGATGTTTAGAGTAGAAATACTCACATCATTAGGCTGAGGTTGTGGGTGTGAGGTTCCAGTTTCTGGATCATCCTGAGAGGCCACGGAGAGGCTCTCTTCAGCTCCTCCGGAGGTAGATGTAGTCCTGCCCTTTTCCCACTAAAATGAAAAAGAATATACAGGGGTAAGTATCTCACCCTGCCCTGTGACTGATAATAGCAGCTTACTGTTGTTAGGGTTAATTACATGTGAATAATACAGTCTGTGCCACCAGTGTAAAATTTGCTGGTCAATGTTATACCAGTAATATTTGTTTTAATTCTACAATAGCATTCTTATGTCAGTTGTAATCTAAGTCAGTGTTATGGAATATGGCTTATAAAGTCTCAGTTCATAGACAGGTGAACACCGCCACTCAGGGGTGGACTGGGACAAAAAATTGGCCCTGGCATTTTGGACCATACCGGCCCACCACATTCGATAACGCACACCTTTTCGGTCTTTTCGGTCTCCTGAATGTGTATACCAACTGTGCAACTCTTTAAAACCACGTACCTTAAGCCATGCAATGAGTTAACGGGAATCAGTGAGAGTGGACACATTAAATACTTCCAAAAAGTGTAATTTATTAATGCTACAAAAAAGTATACTCCATCACAGTGTGTTTCAAGGAGGAAGAAAAGAGAAAGAAGAGAGATGAGAAATGATGGATCAGATGTGATCAGAGTAGTACTCAATAAATTGTGAACTAACCCAGTCCAAAAGGATGAATGTAGCTGAGCTCCTGAATGAACTTTGAACTTTGAACTGTGTTTGTATGTATGTTTGAGAGAGAAAGAGAGAGAGAGATTTAATTATTGGTCAATCTTCAAGATAAAGATAGCAGTGTAGAAACTGAAAACTTAAGAGGGATGACGACACATGATTGAGGGTGAGAGAAAGAGAAATAATAGACATTGTGAACTTGGGCAAATCCTTATAAAAAAAGACATCATCCTGTATGTGTGTGACAGATAGAAAGAGAATGAGAGGATTGTCTGTGTCTTTTGCATTACATCAACTGTGAACTTACCAAGGAAAAGGGATGCAAGTGTGTGTGTGTGTGTGTGTGTGTGTGTGTGTGTGTGTGTGTGTGTGTGAGAGAGAGAGAGAGAGAGAGAAAGAGAGAGAGAGAGTACGTGTGTGTGTGTGTGTGTGTGTGTGTGTGTGTGTGTGTGTGAGAGAGAGAGAAAGAGAGAGAGAGAGTGCGTGTGTGTGTCCGTGTGTGTGTGTGTGTGTGTGTGTGAGAGAGAGAGAGAGAGAGAGAGAGAGAGAGACTAGTCAGTGTCAGACCTGTGGCATTGACCTCCCACATTATGAAGACTCTGGAGAGACTCGTCCTGGAGCAGCTCCGGCCCATGGTCAAGCCACTCTTGGACCCCCTCCAGTTCACCTATCAGCCCCGACTTGGAGTTGAGGACGCCATCATCTACCTGCTCAACCGTGTCTACGCCCACCTGGACAAGCCGGCGAGCACTGTGAGGATGCAGGTGGACGTCCCCCTAGTGTCCTGGATTGTGGACTACCTGACTGGCAGACCACAGTATATGCACCTGCAACACTGTGTGTCAGACAGAGTGGTCAGCAGCACTGGGGCCCTGCAGGGGACTGTTCTCTCTCCCTTCCTCGTCACCCTCTACATCATGGACTTCAGCTATTGCACAGAGACCTGCCACCTTCAGAAGTTTTCTGATGACTCGATGATGCGATAGTTGGATGTATCAGTGAGGGCGATGAGGATGAGTACAGGGCTGCTGTGGACAACCTTGTCACATGGTGTGAGCAGAACCATCTGCAAATAAATGTGGCAAAGACTAAAGAACTGGTAGAGGACCTGAGGAGAACCAAGGCACCTGTGATCCCTGTTTCCATCCAGGGGGTCGGTGTGGACATTGTGGAGGATTACAAGTACCTGGGGGTACATACTGACAATAAACTGGACTGGGCAAAGAACACTGATGCTCTCTACAGGAAGGGCCAGAGTCGTCTCTATTTTCTGAGGCGACTGTAGTCCTTCAACATCTGCTGGACTATGCTCAGGATTTTCTATGAGTCTGACATTTTCTTTTGTCTCTCTCTCTCTCTCTCTGACTGCATTTGTGTCTGTCTGTCTGTCTGTCTGTCTGTCTGTCTGTCTGTCTCTCTCTGTGTGTCTGTCTGTCTGTCTGTCTGTCTCACTCTCCCTCTCTTGCTCTTCCTCTCTCACCCAACCGGTCGAGGCAGATGGTCGCCCACCCAGAGTCTGGTTCTGCTCGAGGTTTCTGCCTGTTAAAAGGAAGTTTTTCCTCGCCACTGTCGCCAAGTGCTTGCTCATGGGGGAATTGTTGGTTTCTTTGTAGATAAAAGAGCTTGGTCTGTACCAGCTCTATATGGAAAGTGTCCTGAGACAACTTCTGTTGTGATTTGGCGCTATACAAATAAAATTGAATTGAATTGAATTGAAATTGAATTGTGGTGGCAAGTGCTTTTCTCTATGCTGTTGCGTGCTGGGGCAGCAGGCTGAGGATGGCGGACACCAACAGACTCAACAAACTGATCTGCAAGGCCAGTGACGTTGTGGGGATGGAGTGTGACTCTCTGATGGTGGTGTTAGAGAGGAGGGGGCTGAATAAGCTATGGACTATAATGGACAACATCTCACACCCACTTCATGATGTACTGCCAGGCACAGGAGTATGTGAAAGACTCATACCACCAAAACTCAGGACTGAACGCGACAGGAAATCATTCCTGCCTATGGCCATCAACCTACACAACTCCTCCCTCTGAATGGCCCATCCCATTTGCACATCCACTTCAATTTTGCACATTCAATGTTCAGTACATATAGTAATTCTAATATATATTTTCCATTTCAATTTTGCACATCCAACTTAAATTTTTTACACATCCAATGCTGAGTATATATATTTGTTTTATTGTTGACATTTTATTTTGTTATATATTTGTTATTACATATATTCTTAGTATTAATATTCTCATTTTTTGCCTTTTATATATATTTCTTTCTCTTTCTTGCTTTCTTTCTTTCTAATTTTATTCCTATTCTATAATTCTATCTTGTAAAAAACAACTTCCCCTCGAGGATCAATAAGGGAATCCTGAATCCTGAGAAAGGAGGAAAGCAGACCGGGGGCATGCCAAGATGGCCGAGTGAGTGGACGCTCTCTGCCGAGCTCTGCAAATAAGTCAACGGTTAAAACAAAACTTTTTCGACACCAATCACCTACTTAGTCTTTCAACATTATTCAGCCACTTTTGAGACAGAGGTGATTTAATGTCGACAGGGAGTGAAAGAAAAAGACCTACAGATAACGTCTAGCAAGAGTGGGATATGCTAACGTTAGCCTTTACGTTAGCATATCCTGCCAGTCAAAAGACTATTGATTTCGTCTGCAAGGAAGTAAAGGTTATTAAAGGGAAAATGAGTACACTTGAGAAAAAAGCAGTAAATGAGGAGAAGGGTGGACACATGCCAGCAACGAATCTCGGAGCTGGAAAGATACACTAGGAGATGGAACCTCAGACTCTACAGGGTTGCAGAGGGTGAGAGAGAGGAACCACGCAAGAAAATCATTGAAATATGTCAAGCTATCCTTCCAGAGCAAAAGAACAGGATGTCTGACACCATCAACACTGTGCACCGCCTTGGGCCTAAATGTCAGAATGTAAACAGACCCAGAGGCATCATCATTCAGTTTATCTTGCGAGTCAGCAGAGACGCCATATGGAGAGCTGCAAAATCATCTCCCTACCTGATAAACAACAGCCTAAAGTTCGCAGAGGATCTTTCCAAAGAGGACAGAGAGCGCAGGAGGAAGCTGTGGCCGACATAAAACCTGTGAGGATGGTAAGACGGCCTACTTCATTGGAGGTTGTGGCTTCATTAATGGATCCGAACTTTCTCCTATTACCTAAAGAACAGTTTTTCTGCCTTTCTGATGCTTTAATAGACTTATTCCTGGTTCAGGCAGCTACTGAAAAATGTTATAATTTAGGTTGGCTGCTTCCTTCCCAAGTCACTGTTTACCGTTACCGTCCCCATTTGATAGACTCTATGGGATCTATTTTCAACTCCGCCGCCGGCGCAAAGTCAGGTCCACTACGCCGATAGGGCGTAGCGGTGCAGACTTTGGTATTTTCGTGCGCTACGCCGCTGGCGCATCTCCTACTCCTTCTCATCTCAGTCCCACCCAGTGGCGCAACTCGGAAAGAGGGAGGGGAGAAGGCGTGGAGTGGGTTTGGCACAGCCGAGTCAAATCTTCACCAGTCACAGCAGCTCCTCGCCTCACCTTTAAGAACACCGCTGGCGAGGCGCATGGCAAGTTTCCAGGAGACTGACGTCACTCATGTCTCCTGACATCCGTTTGTATTACTTTGCACACCCGTTTGTATATACTGTTACACTGTATACTTTTTTCTCAGTATATATATATATATAGTTTTATATTCTGTTCTATATTTTGTGGTATATTTTGTTTATATATATATATTCTCAATATAAATATTTTGTTTTTATATTTGCTTTATATATATATATATATATATATATATATATAGTTCTCTCTTTTCTTTCTCTTCTAATTTTATTCTAATTCCATTCTTTTAAGGAGCACTGGAGATAAATAAAGGATTTCTGATTCTGATTCTGATGTCTAAATATGAGGTCCTTAGATGGTAAATCCTCCTCCTCCTTATCATCCTCCTCAAAGCAATGATGTACTCCATCTTTGTAGATAACGTTAAGCATTACAATGTGTCTGTCTCTCTCTGTCCCTCGAGTGCTCTGATAGATGCAGTATATATGCTCTGTAGGATGCCACGGGTGTTTCTGGTTGGCACAGCGACGTTAATTGATTAGTTCGCATCCCTGTTTCACCTGTGTACATTCAGTCAGGGTGAGTGACCATTTCGCGTGCCGAACGCGCTTGCAATGTCGTCAGATGAGATACTGATCAAAATTTAGGTCTGACTGTATGTGCTGACTCAGATAGCTGCATTGAATCGTGGCTGTTGCTAATTATTGATCGCAGCGTGCGTTCAATGACTGACCGAACACTGCTGAAAACCGTTAAAGCCACGCTGCCGTCTTGTTGACGGTGTGATATATGGCGTCATCAACCATGTTTTCAGTGGATAGCTGTTATCACCTAGCAGCCACCCATCCAGAGGGGTGTCCCCCTGAAAGACTGTAGGGATGCTAGAATTCACCAGGATGAACGAGTCATGTGCCGACCCGGGGAAAGTGGCATACACGTGTGTCACCAGGCAATTTGAGTCACAGATCACCAAACATCCCTGTTTCACCTGTGTACATTCAGTCGGTGACCATTGCGCGTGCCGAACGTGCTTTCGATGTGGTCAGATGAGATACTGATCAATATATACAAATTTAGGTCTGATTGTATGTGCTGACTGAGATAGTTGCATTGAATTGCGGCTGTTGCTAATTATTGATCGCAGTGAAATGCGAGACACTGTGGAAACCTGGCTGTGAGGTGTTGGTGACGTGAGCGCACGACTCCGCCGTTTTACGAAAATCCACTTGACCAAATCTGGGTTGGCGAGCTTTCAGTGCACTTTTACAATTTTTCAATAGAAATTGATAACAATATCACAGAAAATAAATATTTTACATGGTTTTTTTTAACCATATATCTAGGCATCCTACAAGGCGTGTTCACTGTTCAGGCCTGTAACTGCAACGCTAAGAACTAAAAGTTCTAAGCGTTACCAGCTTCTAACTTTTATTTATGGCTAATGTTCTTTCTAGCAAGAGCTACATGGAGATTTTAGATGCTGATACTATACTAAGGGCTATTGGGAAGGTTTGACCTGAAGGAGTGGATGCAGACTTTCAGGTGACAGAAGGCCCTCACATACAGTTATGCGCACTGGTTACAGATATCATGCAACCTAAAGAAAGAACGGTTTGCCCCTTTCTCAAAGTAATTCAGTCTCCCTAGGATTTGGGTGTGTAATGGAAGATTCTGTAGAATAGAATTTACAGATGAGTACATGAACCAGCTTTATAGCAAGGTGGAAAGTAAAGGGTTAGAGATAGGGGTGGTGGATGGGTGTGTACTGTGTCCAAAGTTTATGTCAGGTACCTGAGCTTGTGCCTGGAATGTAAAAAAAATAATAATAAAAAATGTTGGCTTGGGCATTAAAAAAAGTCACTGAATGTATCTTGGGTTTTGCAGATTGTTCTGTCTGGCAAAAGGGCTGCCGCTAGAAAGTGGCTGTCTGTGTAAGCTATAAAGCTGCTTTGAGCAGAGATTGGTGGTTGCCAGCTTGAGGTCACTACACGTTATGTGTGTGTCCTCATTGTAAGTGGTCTATGTTATTAAAAAAGTGGAAATTATTGTTAATGTTTTCACATTCCCCACTGATTAGCTGTATCTCTGGCACCAACATTCACCTTCTGGCACCGGATGACAGATAAATCAATTTCTATGAACAGAAAAGACTGGACTTCATATGTTTTTGAAAATATTGTTCATATCTCTGCTTTTTGGAACATTAGCTGCAAACCAGGGAGCACACACAGAGCAAATGTACCACAACAATCCAAGCTGTTCAAGAACTTGCACCAAGTCCTCTCTCCACATTTCATTTTCTAAGCCCCTTCTCATTTACACTCATCTCTGTCCTTCATTCACAAGCCTTCTATGACCCCCACTGCTACCTTTTGCTTTTTTCTTTTCCACTTCCCTTTCCCTTCTTCGCTCTTTCTCTTTCTCCCTCTCTCACATACATTGACACTCTTGCTCTGTCTCCTCTGCTACCTGTGACCTTCCTCTCCCTCTCTTCTCTTTTCTCTCAGACAAATGCTTGTGCACAAATGAGGGGATTTACCTAATGCATATTACATCCTATTGCAGTGAGCAGGGGAAATTGAGGACAATGCTATAGTTTTTTTTTTTCTTCTTGGCATTCTGGCCCCTCCCATGCTGGAATGGTAAATGAAGGGTTATATCCACTCACAGCCTGACACCACAGCAAGAATCATTCAATGTGTACCTGAGTGTGCAGAGAGTAAAGAAAAAATTTTCAAACATTTTCAAGCATTTCTTCAAAAGACTTGATGGATTTGCAGTAAACTAAGTTGCAAATTTATTGCTCCCACTGTTTTAACTCAAATTTGAACTTACAATTTTAATGTAATGCAATGCTCAGTCAAAATAAGGCTGGCTGTTTTAAATGACCAACACATATAGGCTGTATTCTACATCCTGAGTCAGGAAGTCACGGAAATTTTTGATATTGTTTATTCATGGGCAACTGTGTGCACCATCAGACACGGCACACATTCAAAAATGCAGTTTCTCTTTTGTCTTGGAAATGATAACAGCCACCTGTAGGGAAGGCCTGGGGGATGGTTTGAGGAATTTACTTCTTATCCAGAGCTTTTTCCTTCTGTATTTTCCAAACATGGAGATGCCAAAAACTATAGTTCCTCAAATGGCCACTTCGGGCTACCCCCAAAAGTGATCAGTCCCAACATATCCCAGTGTTAAAATTCCCAACTTCACAGCAGAAATTAAAATACTTCCAGCCTGGTACAAAAAACTGTTTTCATCTCTATAGCTAATTTCCTCATGTCTGACAACTGTACGAAGGGTACATTTTTTTTATATAACTCACTCATTTGAATTATTTTAAGGTTTTAAGTTATGCATATTGTTGGGTATGGCTGATTTGAGTGACAGCTGGCTGCCAGGTTTCATCAGCCAGGCTTCATTCGGCTGCCTCAGCTCCACCCACACTCCACCTCTTTGCCCAGTTTTGGATTAGCCAGGAGTTTGGCAGAGTCAGGCATTGCCAAAGCTGCCAGCTTTCCTCTGATATATGCTCATGATGCACCATGACACACTTAGCAGAAAGAGTGCCATGTTAATCCATGGCTACTAATAAAGCTCTCTCAAAACTTTAGTAAGACAGACAACTCTTTTGCATGTTTAGGCACATAATTTATTTCTCATGCCAGCCTGCATTCACTTCTTGTCACACATGCTCACTAAATTTCCTTGCTGTCATTGTCTGTGGCTGTCAATTGAAATATTAGCTGTTCTCATCAGCTGGTCATATCTATCCAAGCACAGCACAGCACAGCACAGCACAGCACAGCAACACACATTCATTGTGAGTCTATCATCTTGCTGCTGTCTTTTTTACGTAAGATTCTTTCTTTCTGCCTTTATTTGTTCACACTACTGTTATGCTGCTGTCATTTCAGTGCAAATCGTCAGAAATATAAAGCATTCAAAGGTGATACCTTTTTTTCCCTATTTCGCTGTAATACCAAGTTGATGTCTGACTCCCTGCAGTTAACACCATGATTGTCACCATGCACGGTCTGGCTAATTCTATCCAAGCTATCCACTCATGCCGTCAGTCCTTGATTTATGCTTCAACCCTTGCCACATTATCAATGTCCCTCGTTACTAACATGTGGAGCTTGCCTTCAGGGCAAAGAATCTTCCATGGCAAAATTAAAAACAAATAAATAAGAGTCAAAGTAGAAAGAGTATAACCACTGGGAAACATCAACTTTGGTCACATGCAGATAGTCAGTAGTGGGACTTTCACCGGTTCCTGGAAACTTTCTGCATCTGCCATGATGTGATTCACTTTCTCCTCCAAAGAGGAGGCAAAGAACTGATTCCTATTTGGTACTGACTGACGACACACATCTAGATAGCCAGATAGATAGATACACATGCATACATATATACACTCATCTAATATATGTCTCTCATCATTAAATATTTTTATTGATCTGTCTTCTCATCTAAGCTTTCTCATACATTTTAGGTTAAGCTGCAATCTTTGTCAGTTTGTCAGGGTGTTTAATAAAACTTAAACATTGCTTTCATTTTCCCAGCACACTCCCGTCTGATGAAGGACTATTATATTCTATAATACCTGCTTGGCTGTCTTCAACTCAAGAGATGAGGAACATGAATGAAAACACACCATAAAATTTATAATAGGGCAAAGTCTGGAATTACCTCAACTTTAAGCCTTTACTTGAAGGGATATACAGTAAGAAATGGCTTGTATTTCTAAATTCCTGTCCAATAAGTTATTTGCTCATATCTGGCGTGAAACTTAGTGTTGATTGTTGTTGTTGATTTTCTTCTGTTTGCCTTGGTGATCTCTTGTATCACATGATACGATATGAACAAGTAAATTTCCCTGGCGTGTCGTCAGTAAAGTCTTATCTTACAAAATCTACACTGCTAATTGCTGCATCGTCATCACACTTGCTACTTGCTATAATGCCATTGTTTTTGGCAAGTAGTGTCATGTTCAGGCACTCCACGTACCTGAACATAACAGTTACATGTTAACCCCATGTACCACTTACAATACAACAATACAGTTTAATTAAATATCTAAATTAAACAGATATGGTTTCCATGACCTGTTGTAAATCTATGGAAACTGGCCTTGGCTGACATTCCATTCCCAGCCTCCACTGCCTCCACCTCGACAGTGATCTTGACACGGAAGTAGAGGTATCCTTCCATTCAGAGTTCCTGAAATATGAAAAAGACAGAATTGCCTCAGCTGCTTGGATTACTTTTTGCAGTGCTATCTTCCCCTGCTTTTCCCTTTCTCTCTCCGAGAGTTGATGTGACAGAGTGCTCCAACATCACCGCATTCCCAATGGTTGTCAAGTAGATCAGTCACAGCTTCAATGAAATCTTTCACTACCAAATCCAAGGTGAATGCAAAACATGGATAATGAGTCGAGCATGCCTTGCACACTGCAGAGACGATGCAGGAATTGTTCATGTGTTACCTTTGCTAGTACTCCTCCAGTGATCTTCCAGTCATATGTTGCATTTGCTTAAAAGTCAGCATGCACAGTCATTATGTGCCCTTCTACAAGTGTTTTTTCTTTCTTACTTCTCTTTGAAAAGTAACATTTCATACAATATGACAAGGAACACAAAAATATATTTCCAAAATGTTCACAGACTAAGTTAAACACAGGATCTGTTGAGCTTTTGAACTTAAAACTAAGGTTAATAATATAACTTAAGTGGTTTTTTTTTCCGTTTTAGTAAAATTAGTGTGGTGCAGAAATGAGTACACCCCACTGAAGGTCTCTGAGTAAAGCAACCTTTTAGGCTCCCAATGTGGACCTGAACAAACAATTAACTACAGGTGAGTCCAATTACTCATTACACTGTGTTAATTAGGCAGTTGGCTACAAAAGGCTGTTACCTAAAGCAAACCGCCCTTTCCCATTTCCTGCTGTCAGCAATGGCACCACATGGCAAGGAAATGTCTCTGGATCTGAGAAAGCGGATTATTGCTTTACACAAGAGAGGTGAGGACTACAAGAAGATCAGTAAAGCCTTACTTATTAGTAAGAACACGGTCGCAAAAGTGATCCAACGATTCAAGAGAGATGGAACTGCAACCAAAGTACAGAGATGTACAGGCCGGCCAAGAAAATTAACACCCAGGCAGGAGCGTCTTGTGATGAGAAAAGTTGAGGAAAATCGGCATGCAAGTGCACAACAGTTGGCTAAGGAGGTAGAGGCTGAAATTGGAGTGACTGTATCACGTGACACAATACGCCATACAGTGCAGCGGAATGGCATGCATGGGTGTCGTCCCCGAAGGAAGCCTCTCCTAAAGCCAAGTCACAAAAAAGCCCGCCTAGAGTTTGCCAGGGCCCATGCTGAAAAGGATGAAGGCTACTGGGACTCTATACTCTGGAGTGATGAGACCAGAAAGATTGATGTGGCCAAATGTTGTCAACTTGTGCGCTCCATGCCAAGGAGACTTGGGGCTGTCAGTGCAAGTAATGGAGGCCATACAAAGTACTAAATGTATTGGATGTAGGTGTTTGTTGTGGGGTGTACTCATTTTTGCTCCACCCCACTTTCACGGAAACAGAAAAAGAGTTATTTCAGTTGTCTCTTCACCTTTCTGTTTGAGTTGTTATGTAAGAACATAGTGCAATAAACATCATCAAGGAACTGTTTGGGATATATTGTTTGTGTTCATTTTAATACTGTGAAAAATGTCTTTTTTCAGGGGGGGTGTACTCAATATTGCTGTGCACTGTATATACTTTTGAGGATTTGTATGTGCTACACTGAATGGCAAATAGATGTATACAGAGTAGTGAGTAAAATATACTTTTGAGTATGTTATGACAGCATAAAATTTATATATTTTTAATCAGTATACATTTATTTCAAGTGCACCGTTATGCCAATAGTATTTTAACACACTGAAAATATACTAGAAAAGTATTTGGCAGTAATTACTTTAGAGTTAAAAGAAAATTGAAAATTTTACTTAAATTTCCCTAATAATATATCTGCCTGTGGTATATTTATTAGAAGTATGATTTCAATATATTTAAAATAAGTACACATTTATATAAATGTACTGGAAACATACTTTACAATATTTGAATACACTTTAAATATGCTTAAGTATATAATATTTTCATTTGGATTGTAATATCAGTAGATTGCTTTAAGTTTTGATGCCTATGTACCATTCATGCCTATGTACCATTCATTTTCATGGTTTATGAAATTCAGTCACAGAGTAGCCAGTTGGCTAGTATTCCCTATGCGTACACTATGCTGATATGCAGGAACAAAGCCTTGGAACATTTGAAATTTGTCCATTTTCATGAGTTGACAGGCCTTTCACTTCTATGACAGGCTACTGAGGTGTTCAGTTCATGGCATTGTCAAAATGCTTAGCTTCAGTTTGAAGATGGAGCCCCACCTCTGTGATAAAAGAAGTCACAAACATAAATTGGCATGAACCCAAACTACATACAAGTGTATGTAGCTGTAAAGTGCAACCATCTTCCCAGGTGAAGCCATGAGTTTTAAGTTTCCAAAGTTCTTTTAAAAATGGAGTGAGGAGAGTCTGTATGATGATGTATGATGGTCTTGCTCTCTCCAAAACAAAAGGCAAGGAGCGCAGATGTTGCTCTTCCAGTCTGCAGGCTGTAGCTCAATGAGCTGGCACTGAATCGGCCATATTTCACATTTAGAGCTTTTAAAAACACGGATCTTATCACAGTTACAGAGCAGCCTGCTATCATCCTCATCAATTTCACCACTGCCTATGAGCCTCCGATACTCGCCACCATATTACATATCTTGAGATCCGTATATTGGGATTTTACAGAATCTTTTTTTTTTTTTTTTTTAAATCTGCGAACATATACATATGCAACCAAAAAATATAAACTCTTTCTTAGGCTGATGTTCAAATGCCAAAAGGAGCATGTTGTGCCACACCACAGTCCCAAGTTCGAGTATAATTAGAACAGTAATGGCAGTAAAAACGGTGCACACTCTCCATATTGAGCATATGATTTATGAATGAAATATGAGTTGACCGGCATCAATCAGGGGAAATGTTCATTAAAAATTGGAGCTAAAAGTTTTGACTCGTGTATGTTCAAAATCATTACAGTTTGGACTGTACAAAATGTTGTATTTTACAGCAAAAACAATTTAGAAGGCGAATGATTAAAATGGAGCACTACTGTTGCTAATTTAGCAATTACTTTGTATTGTATTTGCTGTCTGATTCTTGTTTTAGCCAACTGAGAGAAGTGAAAGACCCTCTGATGGAAGAATGAAATTAGTGATGAGTTGTACCATGCCAACGTTTCAGAGCGTGTGTCGAGAAATCCCGGAAGGAATTGCCAATTTGTTGGTTTGTGTGTGACATAGAGGTGCATTTTGTTATACTGCTGCTTACTTTGATGGAGTCTGTGAGAAAGAGAAAATTTTCCCCTATGTAGGAACATTTTGATCTGATCTCTCCTAATAAAATTTCTTTCTGTAACATTATTACATATGTTATATGTATATGTTTGTTGTGCAATGTACTATATTTTTCGCTGTCTTTCTTTTAATCCAAGATGAAGTGTTTGTTGTGTGCTAAACAACAATTTGCGTGAAAATAATGAGGGGAATGTGGCTGTACCCAGCCCATATTTTGTTTCTGAATAAAAATGAATGGAGTACTTAAGTTGCACAATCAAATTCACTGCTCTCTTCATGTTCACAAGCACATCCACTGCCCCTTACCTTGTTAAAACACTGCAACAGTTTGAAAACAATTGTTCCCCTGTCATTATGAGTTATTCAAACGTTGACAAAATTATTTTTTGCTAAACATTTGAAAAGTAATATTAGATTGTATTGTCATGTTACGTACGTTAATGCACTAAATAAAAATGTCAGTTTTATTTTTATGAATGAATACATGAACAAGACATGAAATGCATTTATTACGATGAATTGATTTCTTGGCCGTCATTCCCATGGCTGCACTGTTGCAGGATAGTCTTTAGTGTATTCCAAAATGGTAATTTTTTACACTGTAAAATCTAATAAGTTGGTTGAACTCAAAAAAATTAGGCAAACTTGGACGAGCTTGTTTACTCGAGTGTGCAAAACTAATCTAACACTTTGTGTCTATTAACAGAATGTATAATCTATATTAATCTCCTTAAAACAATGCATGCACCACTTGATTGGTTGATTCAGCTACCATAAAATGTTTATTTTTATGAGGTACTCGTGTTGTGTAGTGGAACCAGGTCACTAAACCTTTGGGTTTAATGTTTGCACTCTTTAATATAATAAAGGGCACTAACCTTCCTCACTTCAGAAGGATTTTATTTTTCAAAATAATTTGGTAGATCAGGCTGTCACTCGTGGCTCCGATCTGTGCTGCGGTCCAACAGGGGAACCAGTCGGACAGCAGTGGAGAGCCAGTGTTGGACAGAGATGCTTCAGGGGCTGGAAGGCCTTCGGTGTCGGTAACAGACGAGGAGCGGCTCTTTCGGCAGCTTTTGACCCAGACAGATGGATTTAGGCTGGCTGCAGGACTTTGGTCCAAAGAGGTTGGCAACCATATGGCAAAACTTCTCGGTTGATAATAAGGTTGAGAGTACTTTCGATGGCTGGTCAAAAATATCTACAAAATTAGTATAACGTGATTCAGCTTCAAAAGGTAAAGAAAAAAAGAGTTCGGCTTTAACTCTGAAAAAGTTGTGCAGTTTAACGTGGTGAGCAAAAGTAGACAAAAAATTACAATATTGCACCAATAGGCGGGCAAAAGACAACCGATGAGCAAAAATTTAAATTGCAAGAACTAGAGAAAAATTGAAATGCGGAAGAAGTGAAGTGAGTAAAGAACAACTAAAGAGTGAGTCTCGAACAAAGAAGAAGTAACAAAGAAGTAGTGAGTGCTTGCCGAGTGCTGCGGGGAGTGTACCCTTCGGCACTCAGGGGTGTGGCAACCAGGCCTTCGCTTGCAACAGAGTGATTTAAGAAAGAAAGAAAGAAAGAAAGAAAGAAAGAAAGAAAGAAAGAAAGACATCCCTTTATTAGTCACATACACACACAGAGTTTAGACAGAGTTTTATTGCATATTGTGAATCTCGTTTTTCCACATTTAACCCATCCCGTCACGTCCTTCCTCCACGGCAGACCAGGAGCAGTGGGCTGCCAGCCGACAGCGGTGCCTGGGGACCCAGTTCTTGTTTGTCACCACTGGTCAGGTGGTGATCTTCTTGCATGTTTTTAATGGGGTTTTTTTTAAGGAGGATACCCCAGGTATCACAGAAAGGCCCCTTTTTCCTCAAGCAGCAGGCACCGAAGACATGGTGGAGGACACGCCACCAGCGCCCACAGCAGGATTTGAACCAGGGCCTTCTAGCTGTGAGGTGACAGTGTTACCACTTGTCCCACCGTGCCACCTAGGTGAATGCTGTTATTTCATCCTATCGAGAGAAAACATTAACTAACGATTGCATGCAATGGACTCATCTGCTTCTCACTATGGTCAATCACAGAGTTTAAATGATCAATTTTCAAGCACACATCAACACTGTTTACAACATGTATGTTGACACCAATATATGTGCATCAGATACATTACGTTGATTAATGGCAACATTCTATAACTGCTAATAGAACAAAGCAATATGGAAAGGCAGGTTATATTTGGTGAATTAAGCACTACTAATTCTAACTGTCTCATGTCGCGTATCTAAAACCCAGCCACTGCTAGTCTCTAGATGGCAGTATGATTCCATGGTAGAAACCCAGACAAACATGCTTATGAGATTTAAGATCATAGTTTTGTCATTTTACAAGCTAGAAACATGGGAAAAGCATTGATACCATACACATTGTGAGTTTAGTGCTGTGGGAACATCCAAAGTTGAATCAAACAAATTGTTTGCATTATCCTGATGTGGTCAAAAAGAAAGCACACAGACACACAAAATAGTTTGCCACAGGAATGTCTGATTTACAACTTGCCAGTGTTATCTGAGTCTGGGGGCCTCTTGAGACCAGATGATTGTCCATTCAGACGGCTTTAACGCCTTCACCTGGTGTGGAGCTATAAAGAAAACATTAGCATATCCATGAAAACAGTTTAACTGATAGGTAACCCTTTGTAACTGAAATGTCTGTCCATCCCAGCTCTCCTGAAGGAATGCAGGAGGTGAGATAAAGATCGAGACCTCTTTCTCCAACAGTCGTTTCACAAAGTATTCAACTTTTCTCACACAAAAGTTCTATTTCACACGAGCATCTTATTCTTCTTGGCTACAAAATAAGTAGAGCTGCAATGATTAATTGATCATTAATCAATTATTAAATTAATTGCCAACTATTCTGATCAATTAATTGAGTCATTTTAATTTTTGAGTAATTAGAGACAGGCAGATTGCAGAAAGGCAGAGAAAGAGAGGTAAAAAAGGACAGAAACATTTCTGATAAATTGTCAGTGTTTTTTAGGAGGTCAGACACTATTTTCACATACAGTCCTCTGCACAACCAAAACATCAAATGCCAGTTACGACCTTGACTCCTCCAGAGACACAATGTACTGAGCCAAAACATAACACACCCTCACCAAAACATCAAATGCCAGTTCCTACCTACACTGAGGCACGTGCAATGCTGAAGACTCTCCAGCATCAGATGCCTCAAATCGAACCTACTAGCTCAGAAACATCGAATACAACTCAGAATACACTCCCTGTTGGCTTAGAAACATCCAATACAACTCAGAATACACCCCCTGTTGACTTAGAAACATCCAATACAACTCAGAATACACCCCCTGTGATGACTCCATTAGTAGTGGTTAAAAATGGACTGCTACAAATCGCCCATATCCAGGAGATAAAGAATCACAAAAACAGGCAGAATACCTGAATGAAACTGCGCAAAGGTGCACTAATCCCTTTCCGACCAGTACTCTAGTGGAACCATCTATTTAAGTTGCCTCGTCTAACACATGAAGCATCATCCTTACAAGCTTGATTGTGTGCTCGACCATCCCAACCGTCCGACATGAACAGCCTAGGGGCCACATGTGGTGGTCCCTCCGTACACAGCCTAACCTCTGCTTTTGAGCAACACAGACTGCATGATTGGAAAGACCGTACTGACCAGTCACATCATCTTAATCTACCTCATATCTTGGCTTGCAACCCTGATCATGGTAACATTCAAACTTGCTCAGACACCCGTTGACATCATTATCCGATGCCGATGGTAACAGCAACTAACAACTCTTCTCTTCTGGCTCTCAACGAAGGCGGACGCTTTTTCTCTCGCTCCCTCCCTGCCCTTATCTGCCCTGCTGCTGCTCTTTGTCTTGTGCTGTCTGTGTCTGATCTATTGGAGCCTCTCTCTGCATTCTCTCCGAAAACCCAAAATCATGGATTTCATTAGCTGGTCTCTCAATGCAATCGACCAAATTTTCTCGACAAAGAGACTGGGTCAAGGTGAGCCCTCCTGCCCTGACGGAACGTTTGCAGCCGGATACACGATGGACTCCTGGGAGAGGTGGAGGATCGTGTGCCTGTCGATCCTTTCCGTTGAGGATGTTGAAGATGTCTACACATTTGGATTTATGATAACAGGCTTTCTGCTGTCTGGAGTTAGCAGCTTCCTGATTTATCGCAAAGTTCGGAAGTTGATGGCAGGACACTTGGCTACCGAGAGGCTGCCCATCATGGTTGAGGGAATGTGCAGGGCTGTCAACACTCAGACTCAAGCAATAAGTGAGATCGGTTGCAAACTGGATGCGATTCTTGATCAAAATCGCTAGCTGGATGGAAATTCTGAACTCCTTCACAGGGTGGATTCAAACTTGGAGAAGTTGTCAGCTCGGCTCGGATCAAAGTGACCACCAAATTTGGATATATTTGAGTTACAGCCACCGGAAGACTCAGAAAGACTCAAGGCAGACGAAAATTGCAGTGTTGGCCTAACCTAAACAAATTGTTATCTTCATTGGCTCCCCGAGATAACCAGCCTTCTCAAGGTTGGTATCTCTCCACTCTCCTGGATGTTATGCAGACAGGACGCTCTGGCCCTATCTCCTCCCCCAAACATCCTCTACTCCCGTGAACTTTGTTTCTGGATCAGAACTCTCCGAGGTCGTCTCCATGTGTCTTCGTCATCAGACGGAAGAGACAATGGGTTGGGACTGAGCGGAGATGATGTACATGGGCTTACACATACACACACACACGAAGACACATATAACACACACACCCCCCTCAAACTCAACGCCTTCGTGGCTCCCTCCCCCCTCCTTTCCTTGTCGCAGTATAGCATGGAGGGTTGCTGCATGCATGCCCCCTCTGTGTCTGTGCTGTGAATCCTACCCCCCCCCCCCCCGAAAAACCTCACCCGCTCCCACATGTGCAAGTCTTTGAGTTTTGTTGTAATGTCTTATGTTGCTTGTGTGCTGAGGTGTTTTTTTTTTTCCTAATCCCACACTTTGCGCCCCCCCCACCCCCACCCCCACCCACACACACACACACACAGGACTTTAGTTTGGGATTTGCTTTTCTTGCCTCTTCCTCCCTCTTGTTCTCCTTTTTTCTTATCTAAGTAAACGGGGCGCTGATCGCTGGATTGTGCAGACCCACAGTTCTCCTGTTCCTGTACTCCCCATGTTATATGTCATTGTTTTTCTCATGTTTCTTGGACGGGATGTAACTGAAATGAAATTTCCCCTCCGGGGGACTAATAAAGGCTTTCTGAACTACCACCGAAGGACGCATCATTACCACCTACACTCCATTCTCCTTACAGGACACTGCAATGATTAAATCTCAATTGCCAGACATAAATAAAGGGGGTGCTCGGTGGACCAAGGCGTTCTTAGAAACATGTGCTGGAGTAGTCCCAGCTCTAGGTGATTTCAGGCGAGTGTTCGCCTCATGCACGTCACTGGGTATGTTGAAAGAAGTCGAGCAACTCAGCACAATAGACAAAGGCCGAGATAGTCTACGCTTACTCCATCTGGTACACTTGTTGTGGCCTGTCATCCAAGAGATGTTCACTATACAAATGAGGTCTGCTGAATTATGTCAAATTCCACCCAATACAGAGGAGACAGGCACAACATATTTACTCCGGGTAAGAGAACTATGGCATGATAGAACTGGAGAGGACCCAGCTGCTAGTGATACTATAGAGATGCTTTTCAGAGGACCAGTAGAAATCTCATTGCCTCCCTCTGTGCAGACGATGCTAAAACAAGTGGTTGGTCTACCAAGCTTGATATACACAGTATGGGCAGCTCATGTTATCCAATACATTGATAATGAACTTGAGCAACAACATCAGGAACAGAGGGACTTGGCATCCCTCCAGGCACAACTGGTGAAATCACAATTAAAGAAAATTAGAGACGAAATAAATCAGAATAAGTCCTCTGCTAGACAGATGCCTTAGCAAGCGTCACCTCAGCAGATGCCTCAGACCCCTCCTCCTCCTACCATGCAATCTCATCCTCTACCTATTCCATACGGCCCTTATTCATTCATTCATTCGATTTTATTGAATTTTATTATCCAGACCCACCTCCCTTCCCTTACCCACCAGCTACTCCACAGAACAGCCCTATATTTAATAATAGAAGAAGAGGGAGACCTTAAAACAGATCCAGGTTGGGACAAAGTACGAATGATCAGTGCTTCCAATGCGGAGGCTATGGCCATTGGGCCCAACACTGTCAGACACAGCAATACTCACAGCCACAATTATTGGCTGATTATAATGATTATAATATGTATCCTCCCCATCCTCAAGCTCCTCCACCTCCACACCCACAGCAGGGAATTTGGCATCAGGTCCCCGGTTCCTACCAAATGCCACAATAAGGCTGTCCAGGAAAATCCATGATGCAGTTTCTGGGGCTGGTGACCTATACTAAAAACTTTGTGCCCGATTTCTCAGGTTTACTGGCACCCCTACAATCAAAAATCACACATGCTGTGTACAAAAACTATAACTTTCTGTTGCAGTGGACGGCAGCAGCTGACACAGCATTTGTCGATGTCAAGACTGCTTTGTCTAATGCGTGTTCTCTTCCTGCTCCAAACTACTCAGAACCATTTCATTCAGACAATTTGGAAATAGGACACCCTACATGTGTCAGACACGTAGCAGCTATGGGGAAAGCAGTACAAAAAAACATCTCACATAATTATTGCGATAACAGAAGCATGCAAATTAGCAAAAGGAAAGACTGTAACTGTCTACACTAATTCAGCTTATGCAGTCCAAGCTGTACATGGGGACATGTGTCATTGGAAAAGGAAAGGTTTTGTGACCTCAGCTGGCACCCCTGTTAAACATTTGAATCAGCTACTTTATCTCTATTATATCCTGCTTGAATCAAATCAGGTCACTATAGTCAGGTGCAGAGGGCATCAAAAAAGAGATGGCAGAACAGCAAGAGGCAATAATGCAGCAGACATGGCAGCAAAGCAATAGCAGGGTACAGTGCATATAAACAAATGTCTCAAAAGATACCTGATGACAAATCACACAGAGATCTCTGTGTACAGAACACCAAAGAACTCCAAGAAGCAGCCGCTCCATCCAAAAAACAGGCATGGAAAGAAAAAGGAGCCACAAAAGATTCTACAGGGCTCTGGTGAAATCACGAAGCAAAATAGTAGCTCTGGCTGGACTACTAAACTTACTATGCCAAGAAGCACACAGTAGAGGTCACTGTGCTAGCTCAAAAGTAACAGCTCACTGTTTCTTGAGGTAAGGGACAAAACATCCATCCATCCATTTTCTATACCGCATATCCCTTTCGGGGTCGCGGGGGAGCTGGAGCCTATCCCGGCTGTCAACGGGCGCGAGGCAGGGTACACCCTGGACCGGTCGCCAGTCGATCACAGGGCACAAACACACAACCATTTACACTCACATTCACACCTATGGGCAATTTTACAGTCACCAATTAACCTAATGAGCATGTTTTTGGTCTGTGGGAGGAAGCTGGAGTGCCCGGAGAGAACCCATGCATGCACGGGAAGAGCATGCAAACTTCACACAGAAAGGCCTGACCCGGGAGTTACCGTGCAGCCCGGGACAAAACATGTCCCACATAAAAAAGTCTTCCTTATGTTAAAATTGAAAAAAAAAAAAAAAAAAATTAAAAAAAATAAAAACACTGTAAAAGTCAAATCCGCCACACTTGTGTATACTCATGAAATGGATTTGATATATTAGAAGAGGAATTCATCATAATTTGTAAAAATACAGGCTCTATACATGTAATTTGACCTGTCCTCAGCAGGACATTAGAATGTTTAACTTCCCAAAAAAATGTTAAAAAGTGCTACAAATGGATAAATATAAATGTCAAATGAACTGAAGCATTAAAGAGGATATGAAATAACATATTCTGAGAACTTTAAATTATTTTATCCATTAAAAAAAAAGTCTATAACAGTGTGTCCTCATATTCTGTCAACTCCGTCAAATTTTTTGCTGGCCATGACTTGGCTGAATAAATCAGGCAAAGTCAAGGTCAGCTATAACCTTTAGGACCCCATTGGCATTTCCCCCTCTTGGTGGGTGCAACAGGAGGGGCTCTATTTTCGACTGCTGCCGGTGCGGCACAAAGTCAGGTCCGCTGCGCCGATGGGGCGTGGCGGCGCAGACTTTGGTATTTCCGTGCGCTGCGCCGCCGGTGCATCTCCTCCTCCTTCTCATCTCAGTCCCACCCAGCGGCGCAACTTGGAAAGAGGGAGGGGAGAAGGCGTGGAGTGGGTTTGACACAGCCGAGTCAAATCTTCACCAATCACAGCAGCTCCTCGCCTCACCTGTAAGAACGCCGCTGGCGAGGCGCATGGCAAGTGGTAAGTCCGACGCCCAAACTTCTTCCAGGAGGAGACTTTTCAATGTTCTATATTTTGTGGTATATTTTGTTTGTATATATATATATATATATATAGTTCTCTCTCTTTTTTTTCTTTTCTAATTTTATTGTAATTCTATTCTTGAAAGGAGCACTGCAACAAAAACAATTTCCCCTCGGGGATAAGTAAAGGATTTCTGATTCTGATTCTGATGTCTAAATATGAGGTCCTTAGATGGTAAATCCTCGGCCTCCTCTTCATCCTCCTCAAAGCAATGACGTACTCCATCTTTGTAGATAACGTTAAGCATTACTATGATCACATTTGTATTTGGAATGAAATGACGTGGGTAATGGCGGACAACGATCATCACTTACGTTTTTCCATGTGTCTGTCTCTCTCTGTCTCTCGAGTGCTCTGAGATAGATGCAGTATATATGCTCTGTAGGATGCCACGGCTGTTTCTGGTTGGCACAGCGACGTTAATCGATTAGTTCGCATCCCTGTTTCACCTGTGTACATTCAGTCAGGGTGAGTGACCATTACACGTGCCGAACGCACTTGCGATGTTGTCAGATGAGATGCTGATCAAAATATAGGTCTGACTGTATGTGCTGACACAGATAGTTGCATTGAATCGTGGCTGTTGCTAATTATTGATCGAGACCACACCGACTCCCGCCGAGACTGGCAGCCTCCTCCGGTGAGACCAAGCTACGCCTCGGTTACCAGAGGCTACCCACGGCCCCGCCGCGACGAATTTTACTACGGTGAGAGACGCTGGGGACCCGCACCTCGCCGTCCACCGGACAACGATTCAACGGCGCCGCGCTTCCAGATGCACAGTGACAGGTATGACTCGGGCTACCAGCGGAGGTCTAACCGCCAGCAGTCTAACCAGCGCCCGTATTACAACCGCTATGATAGCAGAGACAATTACCGGCCGCAGCGCTACTGGCAGCAGCCCCCCCGCAGAGCCGCTAACGCGCAGAGAGCACCGGCTCCAAATAGAGTCCAGTCTCAAGACCCAGATTTCACAGCCAAGGTGCGCATTCTTCACAGGCTCATTAAGACTGTGCATCATTTAACCAACGTGTCGGGGGATGAGCCACCCCCCATTATTAAAAAGACCATGGTTTTCTGCACTTCTCATTCTGCGCGACCATTACGAGGATAATGCGGACAATGGCAGCCTTTCCCGTTACTGACTGGCACGGTCCTTTTGAAATCGCCAAGACCTGGGCGAGGAGAAATCTCGGCCGCAGATTGAAGCCTGAGATGCTGCAGCAGGTTGAAGCCCACCTCACGGCTAACCTGCCAGCCCAGACCCCGGCATCCACGCTCACCCGGCCCCAGGCCCCCCCCTCCTCCTGCCCAGCCAGCGGCTCCTCCAGCAGTTCCTCCTGCGCCTCCAGCTGCGGTGACGCGCACGGCCACTACGCACGCACAGGTGCATCCGCGTGCGAAGCCAGCCGCACCAGCACCAAGTGACTTACCTCCTTTGGTTACTTCAGCTCCTCTTCCTCCTCCTCCTCCTCCTCCTCCTCCTCGAGTGGCGACCACTTCAGTCGGGATGATGACAGATGCCATCCCTCGAGTTCCAGTCGCTTCAGTGGGCATCATGACAGACCAGAGAGGGGGTGATTGGTCTCCTTTTCTCCAAGACGCTGCAGAGGAGCGCTCCTCTCCCCTTCCTCCCCCTCCCTTCTCCTCCTCCCCACCCCCTCTCCCCTCTCCCTCCCGCAGACCCACAAAACATGTTCACACAACCCAGAAACTGCAAGACTGGAGCCTGTGTGTTCATAACAAGTACTTGATCATTGGGGACTCTAATGTGGGAAGATTTCCTCCCTTCCAGTACCAAGATCTGCAGGTCGACAGCTACCCTGGAGCCTCGTTCCTGCATGCTGAATCCCTCCTCCATAGAGCTGTCAGCATGGTGGAGGTGGAGACTGTGATTTTGTCCTTTGGGCTCAATAGCAGAGCTCAGAAGCCATGCGAGGTCTCCATTAAGCAGCTGCGGAGAGCCATGACAGTGGCAAAACTTAGGTTTCCAGGAGCCACCATCTGGGTACCTTTGATCAACTGTGCCCCCTCCATGCCATTCAAGGAGCAGC
Source organism: Chaetodon trifascialis (assembly GCF_039877785.1). Taxonomy (NCBI): domain Eukaryota; kingdom Metazoa; phylum Chordata; class Actinopteri; order Chaetodontiformes; family Chaetodontidae; genus Chaetodon; species Chaetodon trifascialis. The sequence goes on along the minus strand of NC_092062.1, from coordinate 2,930,260 downwards.
AGAACATTCAGGTACTCAACTCTTATATCAAAAAGACTTACCAATATATTCCTCTGTTGCCGTTTGAAGAGTTTGAGGTGGAGGCGGATGGGATCCATTGGACCCACTCCACAGCCTCTAACATCCTGTACCACTGGGCTATGCAGGTAAAATAGATATCCCCATGAGCCTGCCCACTCAGGAGGGGTATAAGAATGTCCTGATTGAGCATCACTTTTCCTAGAGGAATTAATGAAAGGCTGTATTTCCGTCCTTAATTGTTTTAATGTTGCAGAGCACTCGGATCCTGCCCTAAACCCAACCGTCCCAGGCATGGGGCTTTGTATTTGTTATTCTTGCCTAACCTTAACCTTCTACCCAGCCCTAACCCCAACCTGGACTCAGTTTATTCTAACCCTGACCCAGCCCCTTACCCTGACCTTAACCATTCTCAACTGGGCCCTGACCCTAATCACCATCCCTTAATATTAACCCTAACCAAGGCAGCTATCCTGACCTTAACCCTCAGGATTTGGCTCTAACCCTAACCTATATTCCCTAACCCTAAAGAAAATTCATTTTACTACCCTAAAAGCCAATGATGGTCATAGTTATGGGCTTTGGATCCGTGAGTGCTGTTGTTCTTTATTGAAGTGAATGTGTCATAATATTGTGTTATTTATCTCACATTTACCTTTTGTTCTTTGGACACTTTTTCCTGAAAAAGAGAAAAAAAGTGTTTAAAACAGTTCAATATTGAAGTACTTACCTTTGCTCTTCTGGACTTCCTACACCTGAAAAAAAGAGAAAAAAGAGTTAAGTACAGTTGAATGTTAGAGTACTCACTTTGTTCCTGCTGATTTCCTGTACCTGAAATAAAGAAAGAAAAATAGGGTAAAAATAGTTAAATGTCATATCACTTACCTTCATTCCTGCGGATTTCCTGTACCTGAAAGAGGGAAAGAACATTGGTATTAGTACACTCGAATGCCATGATGCATGGATGACTGTATTGCACTTGCCTGTAATAAACTCTCTGTGTCCATTCATGGGTGATGGTTGTTGGTGTTGCTGGGGCTGATCCGCCTGGGGAGGCGTGTGCGCACACTCCATCCAGCTGACCTGACCGAGCACTGCTGAAAACACCGTTAAAACCACGCTGCCGTCTTGTTGACGGTGTGATATATGGCGCCATCAACCACATTTTCAGTGGATAGCCATAATCACGGCTTTGTTTAATAGCCTAAGTCAATTATAAAAAATAAAATTGAAATCAAAGTGAGGTACAATCATAGCCTAGCAAAATATGCCTTACCTTTTTGAATGATGTTTTCATATTTCATTTTTTGCTGCTTCTTTCTCCCCTGTTGGATTGCACCTAAATGAAAATCAGATTTTATTCCTACTTATATTCATAACTGTATGCTACGATCTTAAGTACGGTTAAATGTTAAGTCAATGGAACAGTACATTCAGACTTACGCATTGACTCTTGTAGCAGTTTTCTCCCATGCCGTTTCTCTCTCCTTCGCTGCTGCAGCGGTGATATATTTATGCTGAAATATGTGCTCATACTCCACATAGGCCTGCAATAAGACCTCCAACTCCATCGAGGTAAAATAACAAACTTTTTTTTTTTCAGTTGTCATGGTGACTCGTGGAATCGGGGCTCTGTTGATGATGGCTTTTTATAGTGGTTGTGCACGCGCACAACTCAAGGTTAACATACTCAGAGTTGATTGAACTAACTCAGATCAGCTGTTCTGGAACCGGATACTCAGAGTTTCCCATCTCAGAGTAAGTCAACTCAGAGTTCAGGGATAAACTCAGAGTTTGTTGAACCTCCTACCTGGAATACCCCCCTGGTCTGAGGTGGCGAGCTTTCAGCACACTTTTACGCCGCCGGCGCAGACCGAAATGGTCGAAAGTTCCAATGCGCTGGCTCATTATGCCGACACCTCCCCCCTACTGCGCCGCAACGCCCATCCTGGCGCATCTCTGTAGGCCTCGGTTTACCAAAATACCAAGTGCGCCGTGCGCCTGCCTGCGCCGCTTGAAAATACTACTTGACTTGAAAATAGAGCCCATAGACTTTTCCAAATCTTCCATCCTGTGATTCAGACTAGTGATGGGCACACCAGTTCTTTTAGAAGTACTGAATCACTGGAATCAGTTCACTAGAAAGATTCGTTCAAAAGATTTGTTCACCGATCACCGAATCAATCAGTGCTTGGCAGGAGGAGCCTGCGACTCCTGAATTGATATACGGCTGAAGGGTTCAGGTTTCAGTTCAGTTCACAACTTCCAGGACTGGGAGACGAGAGTGTTGTGACTGTGTTGCTTTGACAAACGCATTTGTAAATATAAAACTCGTTTATAAATCATGATGTTTTAAGTGTCCTATCCTATGGTTTGCTATTTAACTGGTCTATTCGGCAAATTGGACTCAGTGAGTGATCCGTTCACTGAACGTATACCCCACAGTACATTCAGTGAAGGATTCACACTGAATATGCACCGTTCCCTCGTTCACTTAAAAAATTCATTCTTTTGAACGAATCGTTCGCGAACGACACAACACTAATTCAGACCCCTTTTACACTTAGGGAAAACGCATATGTTTTCATGCCGTTTGGCCTCTCGTTTACATGCAAACAGAGTTTTTTTCACGGAAAACGATCATTTTTAAAAACTCCGGCCAAAGTGGAGATTTCTGAAAACACTGGCTATTTGTCAGCGTGTAAACAGGGTTAAACGCCATTTATGTTCCGAAACGTCACAACATGCGACTGAATACTTACCGTCATGTGAGCGACCTATGTTTACACTCGTGCCCATAGGTTTGGCGTAATTATGATGCGCTCGACGGCGGATTTATCCATGTTCATGTAAACGACAACATTTTTGAAATGTGTATATATATGTATATATTAGTGCTGTTAAAAATATCACATTATTGAGGCGTTAACACAAATCAATTTTAACGGCGTCATTTTTTTTATCGCGCGATTAACGTTCTTTGTGACCTAGTGAACTTGTAGTTTTTTTATAAGCTGTGGCCACTGCTAGTAATGTTACAAAAACTACAGGATCCGATTGTAAACCGGAAACAAAACAATGGGCACACCCCACGCATGTTCTCGTCTGCTTGCTAGCTGTGAAAGTGTAGGCGGATGTCAAGCGCGAAATGCCGAAATGGATGCAAACAAGTTTCTGAATAGAAAGTTTAGTTTCAAAAAGTTGCTAGATGGGTCGACTGACAAGACCAAAGTTTGTAATGTTCATTCTTTCTGGAGAGAAATAAGAGACTGCGTTGATAAGCCTCTGGTGAATAAATAGAAGAGCATTATAGTCTGACTGCTTGTATGTTCAAAGGAAACTTAAGAAAAGAAAGTTTAAGCCATGGTTTAACTGCACTATAGCCTGAGTCCTAGTTTACAATGATGTGCACTGTTTTGATCCCTTAAAAAGGGTTGTTGAATGGGCTTTTTTGTAACAAAGCATTTATTTTTTTTCATCTGTTTATTGACAGTGTTAAATTGTGTGAGATTTGATTCAGTTAAATGTGAATGACTGCTCAAAATGAGAATATTAGTGTGAAATATAACACTACACCTTGTTTTCCGTAAAAAAAAACATTTGCACAAAGCAAGCCTATCCACTTTTCCATGTTGATAACAGTATTAAAATGATAATTAATGGGACATTTAGAATAGATAAAAATGTGCGATTAATTTGACATAACTATGACATTTATGCGATTAATCGCGATTAAATATTTTAATCGATTGACAGCACTTTTCAACTGTGGAGATGACAGTGGACTTCATGAGGAGATCCCCAACACTGGCCGCCCTTACCACACTTCACAACACTGCACCTGCTGTAGAAACCTTCAGATTTTTGGGATCTCCAGTTTCCCAGGATCTTCTGTACATTCACTGAGACAGGGAGAGAATCCCATTTCTCTTTTCTACCCCTACCCCTTAACCCTACCCCTTGTCCCTTGCCCCTTGAAATGGAGTGCCAAGGGGTAGGGCCGAAAGTCAACCCCTCCGAATTGGGACACCCCTTCGACAATCGCGTACGTCATCAGTAGTCGCCGCTGCCTCTTACGTAGGCAGATGCGACAAGCGTTTGCCGGAGATCTCGGGCAATCGTGCCGTCTGCCGCTGTGGTAATCTCTGTTGCGTGGGCTATTGGGACACATGGATAACTGTGATCTCATGATCTCTAATCTCATATAAACCAGTGATATTAACGTTTCTTGGGTTACAACATCCATATAACATGTTAGCATGGATTGTCGCAATTCGTACACAACTTCAATGGAGTTACAGGCTAATGCTACCGTCACATTCGATTTGTGTATGACATTCCTGCATGTTGTATCCCATAACGCTGTCAATGTAACCGAATACCATCAGCGAGGTTGCCCGAAGTTATTATTGATAACGTTATCACTGTAGATTATCATCAGGGCTGCCCACAGAGCACCGCTAGTGGCATTCAGGCTGGCAACGGTAACCACGTAACTGAAGCCTCGACTACTATCGATTTTTCTCGGGGGATTTTTTACGAGGAAAATGACCACTACACATTGAAACAACGTTAAAATAGACAATAAAGTGGTTTTCGTACATTTTAAAACTTTATTCATGGAGAAAATACTTCGTAAATCGAAATCTGTCGTACCCCTCCGTTTGGAGTGTGCCTCGGAAAAATCTCCATTTGGAGGGGTACATAGCCCTACCACTTCCCCCTACCCCTCCGTCATAATGGGAATTGGGACACCCCTACCCCTTCACGTGAACGCGCAAAACGGAGGGGTAGGGCCAAGGGGGAGGGCCAAGGGGTGAAATGGGATTCAGCCTTTCTATCTGCTGTCTGCAAGAATGGTCCCTAAATATTATGTTAATGTCTGAGGTCTCTGTGTTGTCCAACCTTAACCCCTTTGAGCTCCTAACTGTAGAGAAGGTATGTGATAGGGAATTCCTTCACACCCTGGACACAACTTCTTCCAACACCTATGGAAGGTGCTATAGAACAATGTACACCAAAAGAACCAGAAACAGTTTGTCATATATAAAATTCCTTTCATGTGCACACACACTGTACCAGTAGAGCTCATTCTGATTACATTGAATGTTAGCACTCTTTCTTTCTGCATTTGCCTTATAAACAATCTCAGAATACTCTGGCTAACTGCAATTTAAATACATTTTAATTAGGGTAAAAAAAAGTGATTATTGTCATTTTGTATTTGGCATTGCTTGTGACAAGTGATTTAGTTCTTGTGTTCATTTCCAATGTGATACTATTGCACCATTCTGTAGGGCTACAGCATATTTAATGTAATATAACATCATCACCCATTTGGCAATGTCCACCAAAGCCAGTATTTCAAATATCCTAAATTCTTTAACATACAGGGACATTAAAACTAGTTATGTGTCAAGAGATGGTAAATGTACACGCTATTTATCCATCCATTGTCTATATCCAACTATCCCTTTTCAGGGTTGCGGGGGGGGGCTGGAGCCTATCCCAGCTGATACACCCTGAACCAGTCGCCACTCGATCGCAGGGCAACATATACAGACAGACAACCATTCATGCTCACACTCACAACTAAGGACAATTTAGAGTCACCAATGTACCTAATGGGTATGCCTGACCTGGGGATTGAACCGGCGACCTTCTTGCTGTGAGGCACGCGCACTAACTGCTGCGCCACCGTGCTGTATACACACCATTTAATAAAAACAATAACTTTGAAAGACTAAAAGAGGCACCTACATACTTTTTGTATTATTCATCATGAATGATTGTGATCGATGGCCGAAATACTGTACTGAAATACTGTGTGTACATGTATATAGACAGGCTTCAGTCTTCAGTGTATTTCCTGTGTCAGTATTTCCTTAAGGTGCTATAATACTCAGAATGGTGTTCTGTCTGTGTTTTTTGAACAGTGGAAGCCAGCAGCATACTCCTCCACTGATGCTTTGTGGAAACCTGCCTGCTTTTCACAATGTGTTGCTGTGCAGCAAGTAGCCAGATTGTGTTTAATGGTTTCCATGGAGGGTGCAAAAAGCCTGTGGGGTCGCATAGCATATGAATGTCAGAAATCTAACCTATGAGTTTTCATGGTTACCTACCAGCAATCATTTGAGCTTCCCATATTTTTTTTTTTACTGGATATATGTCTGATTGGACTACTTTGATTGGAAGTACCCAGCACAGAAGTAGGTGTGCTCCTTTTATTAACAAGTTGTCAGATCAATGGTATAAGCAGGACAAAGGCTCTTTTTATCCAAGTCTGCTCCTCGCCTCATCTTTCCTGTCTTTGACATCTCCCCTTGCACAAAGCCTGCACTTTATCTCACAGTGCAGTGTTTGACCACTTTCAAGACTTGTGCTGAATAGAGAAACAGAAAAGAATGAAGAAGTCTAACAACAATCAAAAAGATCAAGGCTAAAGTAATACTTTATGACATTTTCAGAAAACTCTACAGCCTATTAGCATACAAGTGATTCTATAGCCACTTCTCAAAAAAGCTTTTATGTTTCCTGTTGTAAACACATAACAACATAACAACATAACAGATGTTTTCTGGGAGAGTGGACTGATATAAAGAGGAAAAAGGTACAAAAGCACAAGGCACAAGGCTAGTACAATGGTAGTGACGTTCACCAAGGCTAAAGGAACTGACTTCTGAGCTCAAGGAAATCCATCCATCCATCCATTTTCTATGCCGCTTATTCCTTTCAGGGTCGCGGGGGGGCCGGAGCCTATCTCGGCTGTCAACGGGCAGGAGGCGGAGTACACCCTGGACTGGTCGCCAGCCGATCGCAGGGCACATACACACAACCATTCACACTCACACTCACACCTAGGGGCAATTTATAGTCACCAATCAACCTAATGAGCATGTTTTTGGTCTTCTTATTTGCAGTTTACCCGGGGAGAACCCATGCATGCTCGGGAAGAACATGCAAACTTCACACAGAAAGGGCCGACCCGGGACTCGAACCAGCGAACTTCTTGCTGTGAGGCACGCACACTACCGGGTGCGCCACCGTGCAGCCGCTCGGAAGGAAATGTCATGTAAAATTATGCTGTGAATTATATGGACCAAAGGTTGTAACTCCTAGAGGCTACTATATTACACCCTATAACAGACAACAGAGGCTGATCTGCTGACAAAAAAAAAGACCAACAACATCTTGTTTCCTGTGACTGCTTGCCCTATCTGGGCATTTGTTGTCAATGAAGATAGCACAACAGCAACAATTACAGTAACAACATTTCCCATAGCACAGTACAAAGGAGGCCATGTTGGAGCACCATAGTGTCAACATAATCTTGATTGTCCTGATAATAGGGCTATCCAAATTGGAGCCTGCCTATCTATGTATAGTTTTCCTGCAGAGTACGGCAAGGATGGTAAAATAATACACACATAACACATAACACAATTATCACAATAACTAAAGTAAAACACTTATCTATTTATTTAGTTTTCAGTTTTATGTAGCATACAGCTTGATAATTTGGAATGATGACAATGAATAAATTGTTTTACTTCCATCACTCATTACTCTGCTTGATGTTTATAGGTCCAGATTTGAATACCAAAGCAACATAACACTTAAATCTTGAGGCCTTAGTCCCTCTTCCTTGTTCAGGCTAGTTTTGTGGCATGGCACTTCATATAAATGTATTCATTTTGAGCATGCCTCAACCTTCACACATTCCACTCATTGTTCTCAAGCATCCCAGGTATTTTGCCTCATTGGAGCAGCATACAAATTAACCTGATTTCAGTTATGTAGAGAGTCTGTAGAATCAGATAGAACAAGCAAACAATCAAAATTATCATTAGTGGCAGTGTAAAATTGCACAGTTTTGGCATCCCTTCAGGATGTCTCAATGTTTCCTCCCCCAGGAAACACACAGTGAAAAGAGGCAAGGTGCTGGCTGCAAGAAGTCCTAAATTCAAAATAACACCTTCTTATTTGCAGTTTATTGCTTGTCAATTTTCTCTCTAGTAATCCCCTTAATTGAAACTCTTAACAGGCACTTGCCACCCTGAAGTATGTAATTAAATGGAGTCAGATCTGAATGCACAGCTTTTTAGACTAAATATATCCTGTTTAATGTGTAGGTAGTGGGTGGGGGAGGTGGGGGGCTGTCAGACCTCCAGAGAATTGACAGTGACAGACATTCAGGTCGAGGGAGCTGACAGCTTCACTCTCGACTCAAAGCAGATGTGAGAGGTAGCTTGTTCCTCTTGATTAATGTCCTCTAGCACTTCACTACAGAGGACTTCAAATAGAGGTTTGATACATATAATAAGCTGCCATTCACCCTCTAGGAAAAAAAAAAAAAAAAAAAAAAAATTCATCTCAGATTGTCTATAGTGCCAACACATTCTCACTCCTGATTTGTCATAAATGGACGCAACAATGCTAAACAGTGCCTTAAAAAGTGGCACCAAGGGGTCCTGACCAAGCATCCATTTGTGACGATTTGGGATTGACATTATGATGGTGTTGCTGTGTTTGATGGTCCTCAGAGAAAAGTATTTTTTTATTGAATCGTATGACTGTGTGTCCATGGGAATGGAGAGGGAGAGATCACCATGTGTTTCTTCACTTCACAAGTATTCAAGGGGTTACTAAAAACCGATATCACACTGAGAAGACTACAACAATGCTTTATTTGATCTTGGTTAATGGACACTGAGGCCACATTTCCACTTGTGGTAGGTGGATAAAAATTGAGATGAGATTTACGACACTTTCATTTACACTCAGTCACATAGCTGTGTCTTTGTCAGATCACAAATCGGAATGCAATCTGTCTTAGTTTCTGGGTACATGTAAATCAGTTTTGACCCTCCTCCAGTACAAAAGGAGGTGGTAATACACCTGAAGCTGTTTGGTAACTGCCAACAATTCCAGAGGAAGAATAAGTTCTGCGCTTATATTTTAGTTTCAAAAATAGCTGTTTAGGTAGTGTTAACTAACAACTATCCATAAAATAACACAAACACATGAACTTCAAGCAAGATAAAAGTTTTGTTGTCTTGACTGGCTCTCACTCACACTGCTGTCACATCCACATAGACCCTTCCGTGGTTGATCAGGTATCTGATAAATGGTAGAACACTGCCTTGTATTTGATCGTGTGGCAATGACAGGAGCCATTTTTCCTGTGGCTTTAATGAGACAGGAACAATTTTGGTGTAACTTTAGCTGCTGTTATCAGAAGACCAGAGGAGACAGACCATGGTTATATTCAGAAAATCAGACCTGCTATTCAGAGAGAGGCTATTTCCACAGACTGCTGATATAATTGCACTATGGAAGGAGGAAAGATAACATATCCATCTTTGACTAATTAAATTTAAGATGGATAAAGCTTGAGGCCCAAAGTTGCTTTCTGATTGTTTGTAATCATGGCGAGAGACAGTAAATGTAAAAGTGGTAGGTCGTCTTGCTTAAAGTGACAATATCCCTGTTTTGATGTTTGTTTTTGTATGTTATTGTGTTTTCGGAGATTAACGAATAGCTAGTAAACAGGCCTTTAAATTGAGACTATATTGTCACACATGTTGTTGAACTTGTAAATTTAGTGTACTGTGGCTTCCTTTTCTGAGGAGCTCTGTAAACTTCATAGTGATATGAGGAGAAAAGTCAGTCTTTAGGATACATCACCTGGTGACCATGAATTTCTGTGCAATATTTCATTACAGTCCTTTGAATTGTTGTTTAGACACTCAAAAGCAGAAATGACAGCCTGTTACTGGCAATAGAAGCAATGACAGTGGATCACTATTTGGATTCAGTCAGAAAAAGTCATATGATTCTTCCTCTGGAGACCATAAATGTCTATATACGAATTCATGTCAACCCATCCAATATTCATCACTTTGGAGTGGTATCCCTAACACAGCCATGGCTAAAATGAAACAAACAGGATTAAGAGTCTCCAGCCCTGCTAGCAGCTCTGTGAGAGTGCACTGAGGCACAGCTGTGCTCACATTGGTAACATTAACATTCTGGGCCCGGATTCACAAAGCATCCTAAGGCTAAAAGTAGTTCTTAGTGACATCATTCTTAGAAAAATCTTAGAATTCCTTGAATTCCACGACTTTTCTTAGAATTTTCTCTTGGTAAGATAAAAGTTATTCACAAAGTGTCTTAGGCCTTAAGGTGAAAAACTGTTAGGAGGAGGGAGGAGGACTTTTAAGAAGCCTAAGAGTGTCTTAAACAGACAGGGATTGCAGCACGTAACAGCGCTTCTCACACTCGTCGCTTGTGTGTAAAAGGAGAGGGAACGACACATTGATCTGCTGGACAATGTGCTCCCAAGTCTGCCTCTTCCCTTGGGCTGTGATTCCGGGACCCAACCCAGATAGCAAAATACAGTGATTCAACGTTGAATTTTGATGAAATTGGTTATTTTTGGTTGAAGTTGAAAAATCTATGTTTATTCAATATTGAATTAGAGCTACCATTTCAACATTTGAAAAAATGTTGTTGAATCAGCATTGCATAGATGCTGGGTTTTCAATGTTGAAATGTCAACATTAAATAGACATGGTTTCAATGTATGGCATGCTGTGGCTGTGCACCTGTGCCCCTGCCCACGAGACTTGCTCTCTCCTGAGACCAAAACAGTTCAAACCAGTCAACAGTTGGCAGCGGTTGGCAGCTTTTAGCGGCTTTTATTATCTTCGAGTGACAAAAGAAGACAAACTGGTAAGTCCTAATGAGAACACAATGTATTTTCACCAGCATGTCAACTTTGTGAATTATTACCGTGAGGTTGTAGCTTATTAGCGTCGTTAGCATTAGCTAGCGCTAGCATTCTAGATAACGCTAGCTAACGCTGGTGTGTCCGTGTGTAGAGGCTACGCTGAGGGTTCAGGGTTTCCCCCAGTGTATTATAAGCCTGGCGGGCCACCAGGCTTTACTTGCTCCCTGCCAGGCTAACGCTACGTTCCCACCAAACGCGATGAAAATTATTTAATCGTGCTCCAAATGAAATCGCGTCGCGCCAGACGCTCCAGTTTTGACGCTGGTACAAAAACCCCTTGCGGCGTCATTGCGGCGCGCGACAAGCCCGCCCAACAACAACATTTCTTCCGCCATTTCATTCTCTCGTCGACCACGTCCGTACGTCAGCACGTCGATGACGATCTCAACGCTGATAGGCTGTCCGCCGCAAAAGTTCAATTATTTCAACTCGAGCGATGAAGCGATAACGCGATGGGGCGACGCGCTGAGAGCGATTTTCGCGTCCATCGCGCCGCGCATCGCGTCGCCCGGCAAAATGACGCTTCAAATCGCGTATGCTTCATGCAATTTGCCTTGCATGAAGCATATTTAAAACCTACAGATGAAGGCTGAAAGGTGCTGTAATGGTCCTTTAATTAATAACATTGTTGCAATGTAGAATCAATGTAATTTCAATGCATTTATAAATGAATCAATATTGATTCTATGTTCAGATTAATTGACAATTCTACATTGTTTCAATGTTGAAAATGATGTAGTTGAATAAATATTGAATCAATGTTTAGACTGATTGAAAATTCAACATTATTTCAATGTTGATCATAACGAGCGCTTTCAATGTTACTTTCAATGTCTGACATCAATGTTGATTCAATTTTAAGCCATGACCATATCTCAATGTTGATTCAATGGATTTTTGCTTTCTGGGAATTTCCTTCTTAATATTGGTTTATTTTCATCCACGAGCTGTGCCAACAGCAGGCACTGCTCGTGTGTCCAGTTTGGCTTTCTTGTTCTCTTTTTATCCATTTCGTTTGTTGTTTTGGTCATTCTGCCAAATCAAGATGAAAAACAAACAAGATTCATTTAACAAAGTACAAACAAAAATCTCCTTAGCCAGGGAAAATGCTTTCAAGCAAAACAAACTGAGAATCACTGCTGAGGGGAAAAAGACAATAACAAAAACCTGATCAAAACTTCTTGAAGAACAACAGTAGCAAAATAACGAGAACTAAAACTCACCAGGAAAATACTGGGATGCAAACTACAATATACAAATAACCAAGGGCGGGTGAAAAATCTCACAGTGAGTTAACCAGCAATCAGAGAACAAGCACACAGGAGGAGCAAGATGAGAGACGAGCAATCTACTAGGCAGGCCATGCACTAGAGATACCAAGAGAATAGTCCGGCACAGGAGTGGAGCATGAGGTGGCTTAAGAAGCTGAGTTGATTTACTGATGAGGTGCAGGTGTGACTCATGAGTATGGTCCCCGAGTAGATCGGCCCACCTCTCTCTCCCGCTCCAACCTGCTGTGGGTGTGGACAAGGAAACGCAGTATCAGTCACTGACAAAAAACAGAGAAAACACAAAGTGACAGAGACCACAGCCATCACAACTGTCCATTCATTAATAGGAGCTTGGAGCACTTTTTTTTTTTTTTTTTTTGTGTCTTTTTCCCTTTTTGTAACAACCAATCACAGCTTTTAGAAGACTGCGTCATAGCAACGGGGTCAACCACACCTCCTCACTACGATAAAAGTTTCTGTACTCTCCTTGCTTAGAGTTGCTCTCAGCTAGAAGGTCCCGGGTTCGATTCTCGCTGTGGGTGCTGGGGGCCTTCGGTGCCTGCTGCTCGAGGAAAGGGGCCTTTCTGTGTGGAGTTTGCATGTTCTCCCCGTGCTCACCTGGGGTATCCTCCTTAAAGAACCCCCACTAAAAACATGCAAGAAGATCACCACCTGACAAATGGTGACGGAAGGAAACTGGGTCCCCGGGCGTTGCTGTCAGCTGGCAGCCCACCGCTCCTGGTCTGCCGCAGAGGAAGGACATTCCAGGATGGGAGAAATGCGGAGAAGTAATTTCACAGAAGCGTGTCGTGTGCAGTCCCCCCCCCCCCCCCCCCCCCCAACTCTGCATGGTGTGTGAATTGTGACAATAAAGCTTTTCTTTCTTTCTTTCTTTCTTTCTTGAACAGCCTGGCACCAATCTGTCTCATCATCACTCACACTGTTTATGTTTTTTTAGCCAGAGGCTTGAATTGCATACCAACTACTTCAAACCCTCATATCAATCAGAAAATAAACACATTAGTGTTATGGAATTCAAAGAGAAGGGCATTAAACATAGTCCTCACAGCTCTTTCAACTCTTCCTCTACCCACCTCCCCACCCCACAGCAGTGGCCATAGTAAGTGTCTTTATGGTCTGGTGAAAGTTCATGACTTGCTCAGACACACAGCTTCACCCCTCATTAAACCTGCGGTATCCCACAGTGCTCTTTAAGAAGTGCCAAGCTCACTCTGATGTGAACAGTTGGAAAATTTTGAAACACCTGCTTTTTTTGGAGACATGGAAGAAAAGCCACCTTGTTTTTAATTTGGTGTCCACACATTTGTGAGGCTGTCCAACTTGGTTTTGAAAAGCATCTATGCGACAGGGTTACAGAATTTCCCAGACTGCACAAGACTGGACAGTGATTCAATATTAGTTAAATATATTCTGCTAGTAAGCATTTGATGAATTATACACATGTAGATTACTTCACTCATCACTAATCAGCCTGTGAAACAATTTATGGTGTCTCGTGCAGCTCTAGAGTAGCTTTGTCCAGTATGGGAACATTAAGTTACTGATGTCATAGCGATGTCATGTTTAAATTTTAATTTGGAAAGTCTGCACTACAAACTGGGTATATGAAGTCTGAAAGCTATTAGCATTTACCAGGTGGCAAGAGTTTAATAAAACAAATACAAACACTCATTTACACAGTATGACACACATCAAGCACCTGTGCACATTGTTTTCTATGTGGCCTAATCCTGTGGGCTGCAATTTTTTTGTCCCATACAAGGGATTAAGAAATTATAATCTTAATTTTATTATGCTAGAAAAGTGTTGAATCAGAGAAACCATTTCTATGTCATAATGCTATAGAACATTTTAAATGTTCTTTGTTTTTTTGTTGCACCCTTACAAACAGGTGTTGCAAAGGTATTTAGGGCCCAGTTTTCAAAGCTTTCGCTATCACTTTTGATGTACAAGACAACCTCTCAATGCACACATGGTATCTCATCAGACATAGCTTCTGAGGTCCCATACATATGCACCAACTCATCATTCTCCACAGGGAGGCAGATTCATTACAATGTCTGAGGAAATCAGGATGTGTTGAGGAGGCAGGGGGTGGAGGATGATCCTTCTATACAGTATTACCCGCAACCATCACCCCCCTGGGACAGAGCCCTCCCACCACCATCAACCTTATTCTCCTCTCAGAACAGTAATCCAGATCATGCAGTGCTGTCATCGGTGGTGGTGGTGGTGCATGTCTCTTGGATAAAAAAAACAAAAAAAAACAATCAGCACTTCATTTATCACCCTGAATCAACTCTAATGAAGTGGTAATGCATTAACACATTCACTGAGGGTGGCATGGGGACAAGAGGATGTGATGAGAGGAAGGAAGGGCTAATACGATGGAGGCCTTATGTTCCCAGAGTATAGCTGATGGTCTACTCATGGAGTCCAATTTGCCCAAAACAGAACCACAAGCATGCTAATGCATACAAATGTATCATCTGTTCATCCTTATGGCCATGGCTGAGACTCCTGCAGCTTGCCTGTTTTTTTCCTGTCTGCATGTCTGCCTGCCTGCTTTTCTGACTCCTGTTTTTTGTGTCCAAGTTGCCTTACCTCAGTTTGCTCCAGTCCATGCCTTTGGAATCTTCTCTCGCCTATTCACTCTCAATCATCTCGTCAGCCCCTTTGTAGTATGTGAATCTACAAGACTGACTTGTTGCACATTCTTGAAGATTCGCTAAACTGTTACTTTTGTTTTACTCTAGTCCATTAGTTTTTTAAAAAAGAATCTTTTAGCAGGAGGTTCTTTTAAAGAACAATTTCTACAAACAGTTTTTTAAAGAATCCCCAAAAAGTGTTTCAAAGGACCATGAAAAAATGGTTCTGTTAGATACCATAGATCGTGCTGTGTAGATGTAGTAAAAATATGTTCTCTTCATTTTCGAGTTATTCATAGACCAAACTGATTCAGTAAAGAACCTCTTTTAATTAAATCTTTGGTCATTCTGAATAAATAGTTCTTTACGCATTTTGAATCAAATTAGTGTGGGTAGTTGAAAAACAAGTACATGAATGTTGGCCATTTACTGAAATTCCTTTTTACTTCTTTCAATTAAAGACAAAGTATAAAAGTCAGTTTCAGAAAAGCACAAATTAAGTTCCATAGACGTATTGGCTAAACACAGAATCATTCACTTTAAGGAGAAACGGACTCCTAAAACCTGAAAATAGCCTATGGATTCATACTGAAGATTAAGAAACACTAAATATATTTGCCAACCACAGATGGTGTTGGGCCAGAAAGTGCTTGCTTTCAGTACCTTGCAGGAAATTCAAACCTTTAATGCATTTAAAATGACAAGCCAGGGGATATGAAGTGCATTTGCCACCCTCTGCTCAGCAATTTGTTGTTGGATTCTTGAGCCTCAAGAAAAATGCTTACAATAACATGAATGTATTCTTCAGCTGACTTGGGGAGGAAACATTGTAAATCTAATAAATTGCCAATAGTGCACTCACAGCAAAGGAAATACTCACCATTAAATCCCTCCTCAATGCCAAGCCGAGTGGAAGGAGCAATGGGAATGGTACTGCTAGCCTTTCTTCATCTCCTTGATGAGCCTGTTACTAAAAAATAAATATACTGTCACGGTATATTCAGGTCTCTTACCTGCTGCCATTGTCTCCTCATCTACTCACCTGTGCCATCAGCACTTTTCCACACTCAGCCACGACTACCTGCCTGCTCACCTGATCACACACCTGAGGCTCATAGCAAACAATGCAGTATTTAAGCTGCTCTGCCACACTCACTGGTTGCCAGACTGTTCTCATGCAAGACTCACCAGTACTTACTCATTGACTGATCTCCCGTTGCCGAACCTGCCTGTTTCCGACTACACCATTT
The DNA here is from genome assembly GCF_039877785.1 of Chaetodon trifascialis. Classification (NCBI taxonomy): domain Eukaryota; kingdom Metazoa; phylum Chordata; class Actinopteri; order Chaetodontiformes; family Chaetodontidae; genus Chaetodon; species Chaetodon trifascialis. The sequence goes on along the minus strand of NC_092062.1, from coordinate 2,914,260 downwards.
CTCCTGTTCCCTGGTAAATACCTTAGTCTTTTGTCCCTGACCACGAGTCTTGCCTTTCCCTTCCTGGATTTTGGTTTGCCTGCGACTGTTTTTGCTGCAACAAACACATAAAAGAGACTCTAAGACTTTATATTCAGCACGTCCTGAATTGGTGCCAGCCTGCTGTTATGCTGTCTTTGTGTTTCATTTGAATGTCATTAATAGAGCTGGCTGGGATAGGGACACGGTCTCATTAACATAGTAGGCCGACTCGCTACCAGGTAGACATACCATTAAATTAGGGAGCCTTTTTTTCATAATCTAAAGGTGTTAAAGAAGTACAGCTAATAATCACTGTACAATGACATTGTGACTGTGAGGGAGAATGCTCTGCTGTGTGCCACATCAGATGATATTTGTCTCTGCTTGTGAATTTGGTTTACAATATGAATACATATTACATACACATGTGTGTAATATTTGAACCCCAAGCAGTGCTTCACTGAAAAGTTCAAATTGGTGACTTGAATATGTAGGTGACTAATTTTGAGAGACTGACATTGATCACATTATTTATGTTTAATAATTTAGATTTGTCATTGAATTATTTGCTTTGAGGGAATTCCTTCAAAAGGGAAAAAAAAAAACAGTGCTTGAAAGACCTTGAATTTAAATCGTTTTGTAATGCCTGTATGAACTCTGTCACTGTAAGTATGCAGTCTTAAGCCACAACAGCAACTTGAAGGCTGACACAGCTCAATATGTTCCCTCTGCATGCAGTCTTAGAGAGATTGATCAAGCCAAAACTACAGCTGCGGACTATGCTTCGTAATGTGCTGTGTGGAATGGCCCAGTTCAAGCCCCAAACATGGTCCAAAGAAGTCTATTTTTCTCCCATTCTATTTCCTTGTTCCTCACTGTATTCTTTCTTTTGGTCAATAGCTGCATAAATAGGTGGGTCATCAAATTTTTGTCCATATTAGTCACAAAATGATGAGAAAATAGTGTACAGGTTGGGGAAAAAAACAGTTTTCTAACATTATAACGGTCTTGTATCAGTCTTATATAGATTTTTCTAACAGAGTTCCTATATTTTTTCTTGCCTCTGTTCTCCTCCTTTCTGTCGAGGTGCAAAATTACCAGGCTGAGATGAAGGCAAAGCAGTCAGAGGTGAAAAAGATGGACAGTGGCTACAATAAGGATCAGGACTTTGCAAGCAAAAATACTCAATCGAACTCACAGCAGCTGCAATTCCTTATATTATTTTGCATGAATGTTTGGGATATGTGTCTTTGTGTGTACAGAGCAGCTACAAACTCAAACTAACTATAAACACACAAGATTTCCTAGTTGCGGAAAACTCCACAGTCCAAATGCAATCTGCAAATATATGATAGCTAAATACAACCATGGAGTTTGTCAAGGTTAGTATTATGAGAAAGAAAAAGCCTTGGCTGATGATTTTTTCAAATGTCTAACTAAAATATCTCACCAAAGAACTCACCAAAATGGCTGATAATGGCAAATGTAAATTAGGCATAGCATTTAATTTCCACTGATAAAACACTAACTGACATTTTACAAGCCACAGACACTTACACATTAGTGTTAAGTACCAGTGAGTGGTGGAGTAGCTAACGTCAGTCCCTTTGCATTAGTTAATGTGCTGTTAGATACATTTGTGACCTGCCACAAGAAAACCAGCAACAAGTTGGCCCGGCGCAAGTTGTAGAAAAATTTATTTAAAAAAAAAAAAATAGTGATTTTCGTTTTTTTGCAGAATATGTAAGTTGAAATCATGAAGAAGCCACCCCATGTTTCAAATAACAGTATTGGGGACCTTAAAACCATAAACTTTGTATTTGAATTTGGGTTGTTTTAGAGGAAATTTTCTGTCCTAGTTGGGGGTGGGGCGATTCAACAGTAAATTAGCATACTGGCTTTCTTTGGCTATTAATGTGCTTCTGTTCTTTTTTTGGCCAATCACCTGCACGTTAAAAGGGAACCACATGGCTACTTATGCAGCTTCTGGTTATGCCGACAATGATCTCACTTCTGATTCAGAATCCCAACTAGAAGATGAAACTGAAGAAAATTGATGAGAGTGACTGCATCACACTGGAGAACATCCCTAATCTACAGTTGACCTTAGCTGAAGATGAAGACGATGAAGAATACGAGTAGTAGTAGTGATGGCGGCACATGCAGACGCAGCGGCTCCTCTCTGTCCCAATAATGTGGTGTCTAAATGTTTGTCTTCGTCAGTGTATTCGAGTGATTTCATGTTTTCGTCAAGCTTGTTTGTCCCAATGCACACATACAGCTGTGGGACTCTTTTTGACATCGGCAACACAGCAATCTGCAAATTAAACCCGGCACGCGCTAAGAAGTTACTCGACCTCGGCCTTCTCCGGCGGCCCGTTTTGACACCAACCCCCACTACTGCCGTGCACCTGCAGAGGAAGCGCCACAGGCGGTGCAAGAGGAGGCGGAAGCGGGGAAAGCGTGGGGGGTATCTGGGCTAGGCTAGTGGCGAATCCAAACAAACCATCTATCGCGCTCGCCAATGTATGCTCCTTGGACAACAAACTGGACTATATACACCTTCTGAGATCGACCCAGCAGACCGTGAGAGAGTGCTGTATTTTCATTTTTATGGAAACATGGCTCAATAACAGCATACTGGACTCCGCCGTCCAGCTGGACTGGCTAACATGCTACCAAGCAGACAGAGCCCTCATTGAAGGAGGTAAGACCCGCGGTGGCGGGGTCTGTGTTTATTTCAGGGATGCTTGGTGTCAAGACGCTGTAGTGATTTGTAGGCACTGTTCACCCCTTACGGAGTTGACATGACTTGAGTCATTCAGCAACAGACTGATCCATCCCACAGTGACAGAATTTATTTTATTTAATATTAGAAATAAGTATCTACATTTGCTCCTTCTAACTCTTAAGTATACTACCTTTCTTGTTTTTCATTTTTATTAAGGAGCTGTTTGTAACAAAAGAATTTCCATTTCAATTTGATAACCATTGTTCAAACTACTGCAATAGTTTCTGTCCTGCGGGCTAACAGATACCAGATGTCACTGATAGCTAGACCAGTAGGGGGTTGGACTTATGTAAATGAGATGCAATGAGCAACTAATTTGGGGGAGTGCCTACATTCAAATGGCCACATCTTCTTCAAATATTTTCAGATTTCCATGTGTTAGACATTGTTGGAAAGCTTAGAAACTACAGTTTCAGAATCTGTAAAGAACTCAAAATGCCACCCGGGACTTGTTGCTGGTTTTCTTGTGGCTGGTCACATTTTAACAAAAGATGGCAATTTACTAGATATGGCTCTTCAAATACCACATAATAGATATTAATAACCAGACAGCCTTGGGATAGCAAGAGCAACATGAGTTTGCTGTGGTAAGCTGCATAACAGAACTTATTTCAGAAACACTGCCAAAATGAGCACATTTACAGCAATGGAATAGCACAGTAAAAATTGCTTACCTTACCTCACTGTACATTCAGGCAGGGTGTTTGAAGAGGAGGAAGAGGAAGGTAAGTACACCCCTTTTGTGTCAGGAGTGAAGTGGGAGTCAAGAGAGTGTGACTCTGGGTCTGAAGAGATAGGCGCAAGTGGCCTTGCATTAATGATTGCCGTGACCTCTGCCATTAAGGTAAGATGTAAGGAGCTGGTTTGCTTGACCATGGAGTGGAGTATGTGTCTGGAAATGCCAATCATTTGCTCCCGAACTCCTCCCATGTGGGATAAATGAGGAGGGTTGAAGACCCAAGAACAGCCTTCTTCACCAAAATATTTCTTGACATTGGGCTCTAAAAGACCAGTGAGGAGCATATGTAACTTGCAGGCTCCTGTGAAGTTGGTTCCGCTGTCAGAACAGATTTGCTTGGCAGGTCCTCGCAGGGCAAAGCACTGCTGCAAGACATTGATGACACTTGGGGCATCATGTGCAAGGTAAAGAGAAGAGGCATGGTGCTGTGCTTTGGTCCTGAACTTCTCCTTGAAATGGAGATGATTGGGGCATGGAGTGAAGAGAGATGGATGTCCATTCAAGCACACTCGTCCGCAAGGAAGTTACAGCCACTGGCTTGTGGACTGAGCCCAATCAGACATCTATGATAACCCAACCAAGGTCTAATCTTTGAGCATAGGGGGCGCTGGAAGGACGATCGTGTTGCTCTCTGACTTTATGGACCTGCAGGATGTTGCGTCCCAGAAGTAAGAACATCTTGGCCTCTGGATCTAGGTGGGGTATTCTGTGTGCAGTGGACTTCAGGTGAGAGTGGTGATTTGCAGCTGTTGGAATTGGAATCTCTGGCTGGTCATCTGGCATGTGATTGCACTCGATAAGTGTGGAGCATACCACGCTTGTCATTCCATCTAGTGACTCTGCCATAAACGCTACTGCTCTTCTGCCTGATGCTTCAGTGACTCCTGCACATGTGTGGAGAGTTTATGGCAAGTCTGACCCCCTTATTGCACAGAGGACAGTATTGTGCAATTGCAGGGCTCACTCGCCCACACTGACTGGGACATTTTTTTACGTGGTAGTCTGAATGAGAGGGTCTATGTCATTATGGACTATAAATACATTTTTTCAATGGCAGGATTGGGTTTCACTCAAAATCATAACTAAATAAAAATGAAATCTTTAGAGCCAAACTCAAGTATAAAGAAAAACTAGAACTGGAATTCAGCACCATGAACACAAGATACTCTTTTCAGAGAGTTAAAACACTCACTGGCCATGATCCACAGCCCAAGTTAGCTGCAATAACTGACCCCACCTCTTCCAACCTGAATACTTTTTACACCCAGTTTGACACCATGGACTGCTCAGAGGGATGGAAGGAATGCTGTTCCCTTTACTGTGGAGGATGTATGCCAGCAGCTGAACTGTTGTAAACCGGGTAAGTCTCCGGAACCAGATGGTATACAGGCACGGGTGCTGAAGGAGTGTGCCATGGAGCTCAGTCCCATTATGTACTCACTCTTCTGGAAGTCCTACAAGACTGCCTCAGTGGCCACCCTATGGAAAACATCCACTATCATACCAGTACCCAAGAAACCTCACCCATCAGAACCAAACAACTACCGTCCAGTTGTACTCACCTCAACAATCATCAAATGCCTGAAGAAGCTGGTTCTCAACATCACCCTTTCAACTGTCAAACCACTTTGGACCCAAACCAGTTTGCCTACAAGGCCAAAAGCGGTACTGCGGATGCAGTAGCATGTGTCCTCCACCCCCTCTTACAACACCTTGAAATACCCAATAACTTCACCAGACTCCTCCTCCTTGACTTCATCTCAGCTCTCAATACCATCCAGCAGCACCAGATGATCAGGAAACTCCATCACCTTAATGTCTTGTCCACTGGGGACACAGCTTCCTCAGTGACAGTTCAGCATCTGGACACTGGAGCCCTACAAGGTTGTGAACCTCCAAGACATCAAATGCACAGCCACTGCACAAAAAGCTCACACATAGCACCTGACTCCAGTCACTCCCCAACCCTACTCCTCTCATCTGCTCACTGTTACAGGTCGCTGGCATGGAAGATAGTGAAGTTCAGTGGTTTTGTCCTCTCTGCCAGTATTTAACTTAATGCTTGCTTCCTGTGCAGGATCATGTTCTATGACACCACCATCAGTGGGGTCGCGGGGGGCCGGAGCCTATCTCGGCTGTCAACGGGCGAGAGGCAGGGTACACCCTGGACCGGTCGCCAGCCGATCGCAGGGCACATACACACAACCATTCACACTCACACCTAGGGGCAATTTAGAGTCACTAATCAACCTAATGAGCATGTTTTTGGTCTGTGGGAGGAAGCCGGAGTACCCGGAGAGAACCCACACATGCATGGGAAGAACATGCAAACTTCACACAGAAAGGCCCGACCCGGGAATCGAACCTGCAACCTTCTTGCTGTGAGGCAGGCGCACTACCTGCTGCGCCACCGTGCAGCCACAATTGTTCCAATCCAGCTTAATTTGCTTGTGGATTATCAAAAGGCCTGTTTCAAAGCGTAAAGCAAAGAATTTAGAAGAAAAAGCAGAAATTCAAGAATAATGGGACAAGATTACCCCTCAACAGTGTGAAAAGCTTGTGGGGAGCATGCCAGCCAGGATTAGAGCTCTACTGCGTGCTAATGGAAAGACTACTAAACATTAATTTGATGAAGTGATGGTTTATTTATTTTTTTGTTCAGTTTTGAACACATTCTGTGTTTTACACATTTGTTGACTTTGATACCGACAATGTTGAGAACTGACATATTGAAACTGTCAAGAATTTAATTTCGTAAAATAAACAAACAATAAACAAAAAATATATAATTTGTATTTGTTTATGTCTGTCTAATGCAGCCACACCTTTTGAAACACAAAAAAGATTTTTCCACAAATATTTCATGATAATATTTTAAGATTTTAAGGGTGTCCAAAAACTTTTTTCCACCACTGTATGACGTATCTTTTATCCAAAAAGTGTGTGATTTATTATTTCTTTGTGCATCATGAATTACTATCCTAATTCTATCAGGATACAGCCTGTGTGGTCCCTCCAAATAGTGTTGTCTAAAGTGATCAGCCGAGGAATGTGAAGTTGACGTCATGCCAATTTAAATAGGTGGGTCTTGAGCCCTTTTTTAAAAGTATTCACGTTCTCTGCGGCCCTCAGGTCCTCCAGTAGGCTGTTCCACAATCGGGGGCTATAAAACTGGAAAGATGCCACTCTGTGCGTTCGAGTTTTTACTCTGGGAATAGATACAAGACTGGTGTCAGAGGACGTGAGGGTCCTCAAGGGTTCGTAAAGTAAAGCAACTCTGAAAGATAAGAAGGCCCAAGACCCCTAAGACATTTAAAAACCATTAAGAGAACCTTAAAATTGATCCTGAAATATACAGGGAGCCAATGCAGTGATTCTAAAACCGGTGTAATATGCACCTGCCTTATGGTCCTCGTCAGCACACATCTCTGAGTTCTGCAGAAGTTGTAAACTTTCAATGTTTCTTTTCGGAAGACTAGAAAGCAGGTCATTGCAATAATCAATCAGACTGGAAATAAAAGCATGCATCAGCATCTCTGTGTTTGCCTGAGAGAGAAATGGGCGGACTCTGGCTATATTCTTTAAATGATAAAATCCTGTTTTTGTATAAATACAAAAAATAATAAAACTGAGCTCAGAGTTAAAAATGACACCCAAATTTTTTACATGATTGAATGGATTTAAGGACAATGTTGGCAGTTTTGGCTCTCTGGGCCTCAGGACCAATGACTAATACTTCAGTTTTGTCCTGGTTGAGTTGTAGGAAGTTCTCTGCCATCCAGGGCCCGTATTCCTAAAGATTCTGAGAATCCTCTCAGAGAGCTCCTGACTTAGCCTAAAAATTCTCAGAGAACTCTGAGCAAGGATTGGACAGAAACTCCTATCTTAGTGAGGAGATGAGGTTGACCCCGTTGTTAGGTATGAGTCATCATTTCCAAAGCTGTGATTGGTTTATCCTAAAAGCTGGATAAAAAACTTACTTTTGGTAATAATAGTCAAAGGATGGACCCTCAAATTGATAAACTTAATCATGGAATCTAATCTTAAGACTGTGTAATTGTAAATAACATATCACATTTAAAAAAAAACATGTTAAATGAATAGTAAACTGTACTATAAAATAATCCTACTGAATGCCCACATATTCACATAGTGATGGTTATATTAATTTGCTTTTATTGATTGCATGCTTTTGTACTTTCAACTATCAACATCTCAACTTAATTTGGTATTAACGAGAGTAACACAGCACAGCTTTCATCAATGTCCTTGATTGCTGACAGGTGTATAAGAAGTAGGTTTGTCTGGCTTTTACATCTGCTACAAACTAGTGAACAACAATGGAGAAAAAAAGAACAAGAAAACCCAAGTGGACCGAGGAACAGTGTTTGCTTTTGGCTCAATTTAATAAATGAGCATAAAAGTGTTTTGAGGGGTAAATTTAGCCCAGGTGTCACAGTGCAAGCCAAGAAGCAAGCCTGGGACACTATAGCACAACAGATAAATGCCTCCTTTCCGTTGGTTGTGCGCACAAGTGAGGATTGCGAGAAGCGGTGGTATGTGTTGCAGTCAAAAGCAAAAGAGGAGACTGCAGCACAAAAACGTGAAGCTTCACGCACAGGTGAGTGATATACCACTTCCTTACACCTGCTGGCAAAGTTAATTTAAATGCCTAATTATTGTGTATATATTGATTTACTGGATTTCCTTTTAGGGGGTGGACCACCTTCTAAGCAGCTATCCCAGGTTGCTGAAACAGTATTTGATATACTGGGGCAGTCAGAAGTTGGCATCACCGGGCTGAGGGAAGGCATTGACTCCTCAATGTTGCAGGCCATTGAAATGCAACAATGGTAGAACAAATGAGTTCTCATATATCAAGAGGCAGGAAAACAAAATATTAAGCACAGTGTTTATTCATTGCATAAACCATTTAGCGTTTTGCTTGTGAATGTTCCTTCGACTAAATCAATTAAAACAAAACAATAATTAAACTAAATGTGTTCCCCTTTCTGTAGCATGGAGCCATCAGAGGAACCGGGCCTCTCAACATCAAAGGTATACGACCATCAGACAGAGTCCAGCCTGCCCGCTGCTGCCGCTCAAACACCATCCCTGCCTGCTGCACCTGCTGCTCCAACACCATCCCTGCAGGACAGAAGATTAGAGTTGACGATGGATGTCTTAATGCAGCAGAAAAGAGTTCTCTGCCTACAGAAGGAGTACTATAGACTGAAAATTCAGTTCCTAAAAAATAAATTGAGTGACAAATAGATATTGTGTCTTTGAGTAATGTGTCATGTGTGTAACTATTGTAAGTGATGTTTGGTAAAACTATGTGGTACATTGATTAAATGCATTCTCACATTTTCTAATTACATATACTGTAACTTGCCTGAAATGTAAATTTGTAAAGTGGGCTCTGTAGGGTAGTCCACTTTGAGCCAAGTTCCCCTGTGGAAAGTCAATGTTTTCTTCACCACCATCATCATCGCTCTCCTCATCACCATCACCCTCAAGAGGTTCTGCAATCTGTCGAGCCTTGCAAATGTTGTGCAGTATTGCACAGGCCACGATGACTTTGCAGACTTTATCAGGGGTCAACCGCGCCTCTCCATGGAGGACATGAAAGCGTCTCTTCATTTGGCCAATGCCACGCTCCACAACTGCCCTTGTTCTCTTATGGGCCCTACAGACATAATCAAACACTATACATTATGTACATTATTTGATGGAAATATGTAGGATAATCCGACATGCAATTTACAATTTATGTCCATGCATAATTCTATATTGTTTGGGTTACTTGTTGTAGTTTAGTTGTGGCCCTTGGTGTGGCTGGAGGTAAGGCGTTAGGAGCCATGGATTGCATGGGCAGCCACTGTCCCCTAACAAGTGGCAATTGGCTGGCACATAATGTCCCTCGAAAAGCTGTCTGAGACCACTCTCAGAGAGCATTCTGGCATCATGTGTTGAGCCTGGCCACTTAGCAACAATGTCTAAAATTTTGTAGTCAGCACTGAAAACAAGCTGAACATTGATGCTCTGAAATCTTTTCTTGTTCACAAAGATGGCTTCATCTTCTGATGGTGCAATTATTCGGACATGTGACCCTGCTGATGGAGGGTTGTGACAGACCCAAGTCATCACTGCTGCATTGTTTCATTTTCCCTGTTGCCAAATACCTCAAGGTTGTGATTACCTTCATTTCAGGTGATATGGCATTGTGGCGTTGGGTAGGAGAAGTCAGTGCATCTCTAATGAGATCGACCACAAAAACAACGGCAGCATGATCCAATCTGTAGCGTTTTAATAATTCACCGTCTTCCAGTGTTTGGAGAATATCTCTCCTGCCTCTTCCCTTCGCCATTTTGTCCTTTGCTTAGGGAACTCCTAAGCTGCTTAAAAGTCCTCTTCCCTGCTCCTAACAAATCTCACCTTAGGAGCACTCTTAGCAGCTAGGATTCTTTTGGAATAGCTTTTATCTTTACTAGGATCTACTCTTAATTTTTAGGAGAAATTCTAAGAAAACACCAAGATTCTAAGAATTTTCTTAGAATTTGGCCACTAGGAGCAACTCTTTGCACTAAAAATCTTTAGGAATACAGGCCCAGGATTTGATGTTTAAAATACAGTTAAAGAGGGCATCAAGTGGTCCTGTGTCACTAGGAGACATTGAAATATACAGGTGCGTATCATCAGCATGGCTGTGAAAACTGATACCATGTCTCCTGATGACACTGCCAAGTGGAAGCATAAATAAATTAAAAAGAATTGGGCCTAAAATTGATCCTTGGGGCACACCACATTTTATTTCATGTTTTCTGGAGAAGCATGTATCCAATCTCACCAGGAATTTTCTCTCTGTGAGATAGGAGGTGAACCACTTAAGAACAGTGCTAGAGAGGCCAACCAGGTGTCTGAGTCTACTTAAAAGAATAGTGTGATCTACTGTATCGAATGCAGTGCTTAGATCCAGTAGCACAAGGACTGAAAGCTTGTGTGTGTCCAAATTGCACCTGAGCTCATTCACAATTTATTTACATTTATTTATTTACAATTAAAAGTGCAGTCTCTGTGATTCGTCCTAAAACCAGATTGAAACTTCTCAAAGATTGAATGATTAATTAGAAAATCATTCAGTTGAGTAAAAACAATTTTTTCTAAAATTTTACTTAAAAATGGTAAGTTGGATACTGGTCTGTAATTATTAAGAATGCTAAGATCCAAATTGCTCTTCTTCAGAAGAGGCCTCGCTACAGCTGTTTTAAAAGCTACAGGGAAGACACCTGTCTGAAGAGAACAGTTTGCAATATTTAAAAGCTCAACTTCAAAGAATCCATAAAATGTTTTAGAAAGTGATGTTGGGATTGGGTCTAAAAGGCAGGTTGTTGGTTTAACTTGGGAACTTACTCTACTAAGCATGTCAGCATCAACCAGGACAAAACTGTCCAGTGTTTCCTCGGGATAAAACAGGCATTCAGATGTATTAAGAATAGCATTTTGATTCCTTAAAATTGTGGATCTGATTAAATCAATTTTACCTCTGAAGTGGTCCGCAATGTCCTCACAAAGAGAATTTGTTGGAGTGTGTTGGAATTTGCTAGAATGCGGATTGATTAACCGGTCGATTGCGTTAAAAAGGATTGTGGGGTTATTACAAAGTGAGATTATTCTGCTAAAATAGTTATTTCTTGCCTCTCTCAGAGCCTTGTTGCCTTTTAGTTGTTCACAGTACATCTGGTAGCTAATATTTAATTTATTTTTCCACCATTTTCTCTCTGCCACCCTGCAATTTCTCTTCAGTTTTTTGACGTCTTCATTTCTCCACGGTGTTGTATGTTTAGTTGGGACTATCTTTACAACTGGTGAAGCAACAATATCCAAGGTTGTGTTTAATTTACTGTTAAAAATCATCAACAATAAAATCGCAAGGTGCAGACAAAGAAACTGGCTTTACAAACAAGACTTTATTGAGTATGTTTATGTTCCGATCATAATTTTTACATTTGGATCACAGTGATAACGCACTACTTGGTTATAAAACAAAATAGAGGTTGAAAAAAAAGAAGAAGAAACACTGGGAGTCTCCACCGCACGTCTTTCCCTTTGACACTAGAGTGTTTCAGCAAGACCTTAAATCACCCAGCAAAAAAGTTAAACCTTCCACAACTTGCCACAACGCAACGTGATGTCAACATGAATGCCAAATGCGCTGGCCAATCTAATTTGAGCTAGTGCACATTACTTGTGGATTACTTTGTTTTCGGAATGGTATGACTCTAACCTGCTAATTTGTTTATCAGAAGCAACATGTGCCCACCAATCATTCCTCGTGCATGTTTTAATACAGTGCTGTTTTTAGTCTGTCTTCAGAAACCTTCTCAGTGTCTGCTTGGATCTCTGCCAGTTCCTCAGCTACAAAGCCTGTAAAATGCAAGGGGCTGTACACTGAGTGACATTTAGAAAAAATATCAATGCTTAAAAAAATCAGCTGTATTACCATGGAGTTCACAGCAGCTGGGATGTATTTTAGCTCCAGGCTAAGGTAGGATTAAAAGGAGTGAGAGAGGAGTTGTGGCTGAGGGGGGCTCGCAGGGATAGTGGGGCCACCAAGATGACTCGTAAAAACACCAGACCATTATTGTCATGCTTTAATGCAGAGTTTAGCATTCAACACATCAGTTTTATTCTGCTATGGTTTGGGCTTCATTTGGAATTCAGTTACAGTTTGATATTAAGGCAGCGGTAAGATGGGAGAGGTAAGATGGCAGAAATAAGAGAGAGAAAAAGAAGGTGAAAAAGCAGAGGCCTTCAAGGCAAAACCATGATGGTGGTAATGGCTGTAATTTTTGCCACACAGCCAGGGCACATCAGCAGCAGGAGCACATTAAAATAAACAATCTGTGTTCCTTTTGTATTTTCAATTGCCTCGAGTTCAGCTGAGAGGTCAACAATGTCCAAGGGAATGGAGTGAGGACTCAGGGAAGACAGAATGATAAAAGGCATGTTGGGAAATTAACAAATGGATGCAGATCAGATGGACACGATGGCCAACATGCACGGCTTTAACATGCACTATAGTAATGTGTTAATTCCCACCTTTCAACAGTGAATTCTGGATAATCCGTGCAGATCCTAAGAACAGTTCCCTTTTTCAGATAATAAGGTTGTATAGGATCCTTAGAGTTAAAAAAAATGTATTTTTTTATGTTAATTACATAGTCAAAGTGCATCTCCATGCAAATACTTAGAGTGTGGCTTAAGGCGATAGTACAGCTAAGAAATTTGCATGGTTCACCAATAAATAAATCATAAGTCCCATTCATATACTTTCAGCTTCCAGGTGAAAAGCAAAGCAGTAGGCAGCCTGTTACAGCAGCTCTCACTTCTTTCCTTGTTTTTGGATATTGTCTTATTTTTCTGACTTGTGTCTTTACTTTCACAAATCACTTGCACTTTAAATAAACTTGCACTACTTAAACTGTTGCTGCAGCAGGAAAACTGGTGTAAAGGTCAGAGAGAGGATTGAGATGCACAAGAAATTTAAACCATCTCTTCCAATAATTACTATGGGGAACGTGAGGTCACATGCCACCAAGTCGGATAAATTAAGCATCTTGGTGAACAGCCAGTGTACCTACAGCGAGCAATGTTCACTCAAAGACAATTTACCAGACAACCTTCTTGAACTCACCATTCAGACAGGGCAAAAATAGAGTCAAGAAGAATTGACCAAGTATGTGTTGACATAGAAGGAATTTGACCCAAATTTAAACATGGCACTCAGTTTATTTGCATGGAAAAAAAGACATACAGCTCAAGGAGGACAAAAGAGACAACCAAACAAGACACTGAACATAAAATTAAGTAATGCAAAAATATATAATAAACAGTAAACTATATGTACAAAGAATCATATAATGGTTTATACAATGAAATTTACAATGTGCAAGGATTTATGTTGAATCAGACCACAACCTGGTATTCCTTAAAACCACTGGTAAGCCAACACATAACCAGCACAAGGACTGTGAAGGTCTGGTCTGAGGACCTCAAGGAAATCCTCGAGTGTTTTCAAGTCACAGACTGGGATCTGTTCCAGAAGGACTAAATAACACAAGGGATGTGTGTTTTACCTCAGGCATGGAGACATGCAGATGACACGTAAGTGAAGCATGGCGCATGTTCAGGCAGGCCATGGAGGTCATGCTCAACCCGCATTGTAGTTTCAACTGGCTGAGGGCTCTGTGGATCTCAAACCAGCCCACATCAGCTGACAGCTCAGTTGATTCTGTTTCACACAAATGGAAGAGCAGAGAGGTGCTCTCCCTGCTTCAGGTTTTTCACGTAAGCATGTGAAAGGGCAGGGAGGTCCCAGAACATAGCCATATATACCGCCAAGTGTAATTTCTGCAGTATTAATAAATTTGTTTTATTTGATTAAGTGGTCCTGGCTGTACTGTACATCTGTGCTGAACCAAATGGTGCTGCAGCTATAGGCTCTATTTATAACTGCCTTTTGGCAATGAATAAATGGATGAGCAGTTGAGGACAAAACTGAAATCTTATGATTCTGCCCTAAAACAAAAAGAGAAATAATGTTTAATAATCTGGGGAAATATACTTCCTAGATTCAGATCTAAGGTTAAAGTCCCATGTCCACAAGGTGTTGAAGACATTGTTTTTCCCCCTTAAAAACATAGATAAAGTGTGACCATTTATAAATAAATTTTAAAAAAATGCTACAAAAAAGATTTATGACTTTATTTTAAGATGACTTGATTACACTAACTAATTCAAAATTCTGCAATGAACATTGCAATCATCTGCTGCTGGTTTACTGTAGGGTCCCAGCAACAGCTGGAAGGCTGCAAATCGGGGATGCAGCCTTTGTCAATTATGCCCCAAAGCTCTGGAACACACTACATATATGCAGTACATACCTGAAAAGCCAGCTTACTGAATATTTTTGAAAGAAAGCTAAAAACTTTTTTCTTAAATGTAGCTTTTAACTATGACTTTCCTTATTTATGATACAGGCCTGAAACTCTTGTCTTGCAGTTATATACTGCTGCCCTTCTTTTAAAATGTTGTATTTTACTTGATTTTAAGCATTCTGTGTTATTTGGTAAGTTTTATTTCTCACATTATATACATTTCTATCCCTGTTTTTGTGTTTGCTTGTCTTTTTTTATGTCAAGCACTTGGTGCATATAATTTCTAACAATTTTCCTTGCAGAGGAACAAAAAAATCTAAATGTAAATCTAATCTAATGAATTTAGAAAATGCATGCAACATTACTCACCAGTGGAAGAGTCTCAGTCCATCCTGAGTGTCATCGTTGATTAGCCTTTCAACCCCTGGCAATGAGCCAGAAATTCTGTAATTCATAGTTCACTCATTCTACAGAAATGGATACTCAGACTTGTCTGATGCAAAAGATGTTTATTTTCATTGTATTGAGTGTATTGAGTATTTTTCTTTGCTTTCTGGGATCCTGAAGAGGAGATGTTTATTGAGATCGGGACTGATTCACAGCATTATCTAATCAAGTATCTATTTGTCATTATGGAGTGTGTTCACACTGATATAGACTTGGACAGTCCTTGAAATTATGAGTTTTCCCAATTATTATTATTATTATTATTACTAGTAGTAGTATTTTTGGAGTGTAGCAATTCCCCAATATAAAAATACTCGAAAAGGCAAAAGTCTTGTATAAATTAGTTTGTGCAAAATTGCAAAAGAATTATTTATTGTACAGGGTGGTTCCATTTATAGTGTTATATTATTTTACAGTATACTATATTACTCCAGTAGTGTTACTGATGATGATGTGTACGCAGCAGAGACACATTTTCACAACTGATACTCTTGGGTTGGCTGACATATGCAATGCATTATTTGCATTGATCATATGTTTTCAAAAAAAAAAAATGCTAATGGTTAATGGTAAGACAATAATGGTGAGACAACAATCTCTCTCTCAATGTGGAGAAGATGAAGGAGATTGTTGTTGACTTCCGGAGAGCCTCCACCCAGCACCCCCCACTGACCATCAATGGTGCTACTGTGGAGAGTGAGCAGCACCAAGTTCAGCGCCAGGAAAGCTCAGCAGCACCTCTACTTCCTCTGCAGACTGAAAAGATCCAGAGCACCAGTCCCCATCATGCACACCTTCTACTGTGGAACCACCAGTGCATCCTGACCAGCTGCATCACTGTGTGGTATGGTGGTCGCACTGTATCCTGCTGGAAGACCATGCAGTGCATAGTAACAGCACTGCAGGGTCATCGGTGCCCCCCTCCCCTCCCTCCAGGACATTTACAGCACATGCCTGGCCCACAAAGCACTCAGCATTGTGAGTGACTCCACCCGTCCCACCCACTGCCTCTTCAGCCTCCTGCCCTCCGGGAGGAGAATGAGGAGCCTACAGGCCAGAACCAGCGGACTGAGACAGCTTCATTCACCAGGCCATCAAGATTTTTTTGGATTCCCTCCCTTATTTTTGGTATACATTTCACATTTTTTTGCTGTTCATATCTCCATATCATACTGTATTTCCATATCATACTGTATCATACTGTATTTTATATCTTAGATCTTTTTAACTTGTATAAATTTCTTTTATATATTTTTTTTATATTTTCTGTTATATTTTAAATTTCATGTTTATTGCTGTTTGCATCAGGGATTTGAGGGAAACGTTATTTCAATTCTGTTAATGTCCTGTACATAAAGCAGCATTGACAATAAAGTTGACTTGACTTGACTTGTAATCAGTTTGAAAGTACATTTCCTAATCAGTAGGGTTTTTTTTATTAGATCCTTCCTTCCTGGATTTTCAAACCCCATTCCCCCAGTTTCTAACACAAGCTCTCTGTTATAAATTAGTATTTTCCAGTCTTAGATTATTTCCTCTTAATTGAAAAAAAGAAAAGAAAAAAGAAAAAAAGATATTTAATTGATATTGACTTTGGCTTCTCTTTCAGCACAGATGGATCTTCAGTAACGCATGTATGTAAAGTAAAAATATTTACAGCACTGACCAAGCCATATTTAAAGAGGACACGAAACACTCCGATTCTTATTTATTTCACATAGAATTAGGTGTGTGGGAATATGCCTGTGATTTTTTTAAGATGGAAAGTGCTTTTACATAAAATTAGAAGAGGTTTTTGTTCGTGCTGATCAACTGCTTCAGCAATAGTGCGCCGCCATGTTGTTCTTGCGTCATTAGCTATGCCACGAGGTTGGTTGGTTGGATCAGGTTGGATACGAAGCTAGCTTGGCAGTATGAAGAAAGAATGGAAGAGGACGAAATTGAGCAGAATTTTGAAGCGATGCCATCACCGATGCCGATGGCATACGCCTTCGAGCCACTGAGGAGACAAACACCTCAAACACAGCCCCGTTTGTTTTGAAGGAAGAGCAGCTGATGGTTTCTGCAGGTGCTGAGAGAGTGGGCAATACAGCGCGGTGTGGCAACTGCAGGGAAATGCCCACCCCGTCAGAGTGTATTTGCTGTCGGGAGGAGAATGTGGGCTTCTTCTGGGGGATCTTCCCTGCATCACTTTATTCCACACTTACCAGATGCTCTGCTGCGAGAGGGAAGTGTTGGAAGTGGCCATGCTTTTATTGAAAGACGTCCGTGCCGAGACCCTGGTGCACCCCATTAACAGCAGGTAATTTAATAGTAACGTTAGTTGCTGAGCTGGAAAGGCTCGACTGATTGAAAGATCATTATGGCCAGTATACAGTCTGCCCTAGCCAGCATTGTAGTTCACTGGCTAATGTCCTCATCAAAATTGCAGGTTAATCATGCTAACTCACTTGTGTGCCACAATTCTAAACCTGCTAGCGTGTCATTAGCCAACCAGCTCACTGGCTAGTTAGCTTACTTGTGTAGCCGTAATGCCACAGCGAACTCATGTAGCGTAACGCCAAACACTAACTAGCGAGTGAACCGGCTGGCTAATGTCACACCAGTAACTTTACCAGTGTGGTAATATTAGGTTTATTGTGGCATTACCTTGCTAGCGCCACACAACTGTTATGATCCTGCCTTCCTGTCTCTCCCAGTGTGTCTCCTCTCCCTTTTTCCCTTTGTGTGTGTCTGTCTGTCTACCCCTGGAGTCATGGCTGGGCAGCCCCTCACCTGCTGCCAGCTCCTCCCACGTCGACTCACCTGCATTCACTCTCCCTTCATCAGGGAGAGTATAAAAGGCATGGACCTTCTTCTCGTTGCCGGATTATTCCTCATTCCATGTCGATGTCTAGTTGTTGGTCCGTAAGTACGAGTCTCTTTGTCTTCCTCTCCTTGTTAAGAAAAGTCATTGTTTTTGGTCCATTGTTTTTTCCAGCCATTTATTGTGCTGTGTTTTTCTTTTGTTTCAGTGTCTGCCTGCCGCTTCCACGTGTGCCTCGTGTCATACCCGCTCCGTCGGTGCTCCTTCTGTTCATCCACTCTGTTTGAGTGCGCCTTTTGTTTGTTTACTTATCCGCTTGTTGAGCGCGTTTTCTGTTCTTCGTTTTGTTAATAAATTATTCTTGGTTTTACACAATCCCTGCCTCTGGTTTCTGCATCTCTGGGTCCTAATACTTGGCGGCTGCTAAGTCTAACACTAACTTACTAGCTAAAAAGAGCATAAGCTAGCTAACCTTAGCTTACCTTGTCATTCCTCTAGGATGCAGAGGAAGCGCACCTGTGTTTTTTTTCCACATGATACTACAGGTACTTTGTGGCAGCGTCCTGTCACCCCAACATTGAGGAATGGTGTGGAATCAACTACATGGATGCCAGATTGGAAATGTGGAACCTGTGGCTGCAGATAATGTTATGGTTGAGGCGATGAGGCAGTGTACACTGATCGCAGACTGAGTGGGTCTCTAACTATTTGCGAATTTCACAAGAGATTTAACATGAATTCAAAATAGTTTTTAACCGTTGTTTTATGTGTATGGGAAAAATAAAGTAATCTAGAATCTTGAACGGGTGTTTTATTAATTATATGAATTAACTGTTTGATGTTTATTATTGTAGAAAATTAAGCGAAATTATCATTGTAGTTATTATGTAATAACTATGCCACAGTATTTTTTAAGCCTGCCATCAGTGGAAAAATGTGTTGCTTGTATCCGTGGTCTATTTAAATTACACAGTGTTAGCAGGAATAAAAGGCAAATCATATTGCAGATAGCAAGCTTTTTTTTTTTTTAGCCGTGCTGCGTGAATGCGCCGGCTCTACATCTGATGATGTAATGGTTCTGACTAATAGATGGTGTCATCCGCGCACAAACCGCACGCACACAAGACAGTGTATGCTCTAGCCACTGCAGCCAGTTTCCATTTTAATGACCTAAATGTATGACTACAGTTTGATCAGTTGTGCATAGTACTAGTGAGCTCCACCAGCTAACCTATGTCTCTCTGCTCTGAGACAACGGCATGACGCACAGCCACCTGTTTACTACGCCGGACTGTGTCGGGCGGTCTGTGGACCCTACACTGAAAGATGAAAAATCAAACACAGATGGAGCAGCTTCTGGCTTTAACCTGTTTGTTTTACGAGTCACCAGGACACCTGATTCAGTTCTCTTCAATGTAGTCCTAAGTGCTTGCTGCAAACCCTAGCTGCGGGACTGAGAGGGGGACTCTGGCATTTGAAAGCAGCTAGCCAGCGATGGAGAACCGTTTGCCACTTTAGTGGAAAAACATCAAAATGTGTAGTCTTGCCTTGGTTTTTACTCTGTAGAATTCATTGCTACAGCCTGGAGAGATACAAATATGACGCCCCTTGCAGTTCTTCTTTCTTTGTGGTTCCATTTTGTCACTGTTGTCACCAGTGGAATACCGAAAGATGACACTCAGGATGGACTGAGACTCTTCCACTGGTGAGTAATGTTAGATGCATGCATTTTCTAAATTCATTAGATTAGATTTACATTTAGATTTTTTTGTTCCTCTGCAAGGAAAATTGTTAGAAATTATATGCACCAAGTGCTTGTCATAAAAAAAGACAAAGCAAACACAAAAACAGGGATAGAAATGTATATAATGTGAGAAATAAAACTTACCAAATAACACAGAATGCTTAAAATCAAATAAAATACAACATTTTAAAAGAAGGGCAGCAGTATATAACTGCAAGACAAGAGTTTCAGGCCTGTATCATAAATAAGGAAAGTCATAGTTAAAAGCTACATTTAAGAAAAAAGTTTTTAGCTTTCTTTCAAAAATATTCAGTAAGCTGGCTTTTCAGGTATGTACTGCATATATGTAGTGTGTTCCAGAGCTTTGGGGCAAAATTGACAAAGGCTGCATCCCCGATTTGCAGCCTTCCAGCTGTTGCTGGGACCCTCCAGGAAACCAGCAGCAGATGATTGCAATGTTCATTGCAGAATTTTGAATTAGTTAGTGTAATCAAGTCATCTTAAAATAAAGTCATAAATCTTTTTTGTAGCATTTTTTTTTATTTATTTATAAATGGTCACACTTTATCTATGTTTTTAAGGGGGAAAAACAATGTCTTCAACACCTTGTGGACATGGGACTTTAACCTTAGATCTGAATCTAGGATAACACCATCATTTTTAACCTCAGATTTAATCCAGGAAGTATATTTCCCCAGATTATTAAACATTATTTCTTTTTTTGTTTTAGGGCAGAATCATAAGATTTCAGTTTTGTCCTCAACTGCTCATCCATTTATTCATTGCCAAAAGGCAGTTATAAATAGAGCCTATAGCTGCAGCACCATTTGGTTCAGCACAGATGTACAGTACAGCCAGGACCAACCAACCTTGTGACGTCATGCTCTATGCCAAGACAATATGGCGGTGCCCTTGTTTGACAACGTCAACTTTGGGAGTTAATTTCTTTTCTTACAATTCATTAACAATGTTAGGCATTGGCTAATGTTTTAGTGTGGGAAAACCTTGCTTTAATTTTTGTAAACTTTGTTAAGTGTTTCCTGTCCCCTTTAAACTGAGGTTTAAAAGTCAATGGTAGCATGTATTGATGTGAAAACACATAGCATGCTGATTGCTTCAGATGACAGCATATCTGCCTCTTATAACTTCACATGATTAGCAGAATCACCATTCTGTCTTTGTGGAACTTTCAAAGCCATGAATGTAGCATTCATTTATATGTGCTTACAATTCAATGAATTAAGAGCAACTGATTGTATTATCCACAGGAAAGAAAGAAATAACTGGAGTTTTTTGTTTTGTTTTGTTTTGTTTTTTTGTTATTGAGAGGATCTTCTTGAAAAAGTCAGCACGTATTTGACAATCTGGCAACCTGTTTTAGGCTTTAGCCAGAAGGCTTAGGCTATTGAGTCAAAGATGGCTGGCGTCAAACAGTGTAATGACTGCTGCTATGCTGCTGTGTGAGGATGATAAATGTCTAAGTTAATTACTCCACTTGATAGCAGTCATCGGTTGCAATACATCTTGCAGTGCATAAATAGCTGCTTTATAAGCATTTATAAAGGCTCAACATGTACTGAATTAAAGAACAGCCTAAGCTTGATCCTGAAGATGAAGATGACAGTCACTGGAAAATTCCTCTAAAGTCCCAAAGCCATGATGCAACAACAGCAGACTCTAAACTCTTTGTAGATTAATGTAAGGTTCAGTGAGAGTCAAGGCCAGGTTTCATGCCACATCACAGCTCTTCATTCATTAATAAACAACAGTGGACTGGGTCCATCAACAATAGTGAATAATTCATCCAACTGTGCAGTGCTCAGAACTTTTAAATAGGCCAGCATCAGCAGTACATTGGACTTCAAATCCAGAAACAAGCTTCTGACTAACATTAAAACTGATACAAGACTCAATACAAGTGGTACAGTAAACATCAGTAGGATAGACCTGGTTCCTCTGATGCTGTTGTCTGTGAGGCATCAATCTTAGATGCCATCAGCTATTCTCTGACACCAATTTAGTCTCTGGGGACAATAGCCAGTGGTTTAGGGCTTCCAGTGTAGTCAGTGGATATTGGATAATGGACAACAGATATCCAGGCCAAGATTTCCTCTTCTACAACCCAGTCATTGTTTACAGTCTGATTACAAACTTGACTTTCAAACTCAATAACAGCTTTACAAGCCCATTGGTTCTTACTGACAAGGTAAATCTGTGTTACAGCCACTTCTTTCACAATGAACTGTAGGTCTATGGGAAAAAGTCTTCTTGGCCCCCTGTGCATCATGTGATATAATGACACAGTTTGGCTACTATGTCAAACTGGCCTCAAAGCTACTTCTTTGGGATTTTGGTAGCCTGCTGACGCCTTCAGCTGTCTCGTCCTGCCCTGTGATTGGTCAGTTGTTTCCCCAACTATGGAAAGAGAGCACAAGACGTAGTCACAAACCTGAGATAGAGAGTGATTCAGAGGTCTGCGACCAAGCTATATTAGCAACAGGACGGTGCATGTGGAATCAAATTGTGGAGTCAAATAAATGAATGTGTGTAGTCATGGTAATGAAGGAATATGCCACCCAGTGCAACAATGTGGCTCACTGATTTTTAGACAACAAAGTAACTGTGTGGCACAGAGGAATAAGATATATCACAAATAATGCTGTTAGTATTATTTCATTGTTGGTTTTGGTCTACACTACTTTTGGCTACACTACTGTCAAAAAGCAATGAAAGAAAAAAGGCATCCTAGGAGTTTGCAGAGTTTATCTCTCTGACCTTCTGCCCTGTGCTCTTCTTGCTGATATCTGTGTGAAGTTTTTGCTCAAGTGCTCAGCCATGGAAACAAAAATAGGAACTGAGAGCATTTAAAGACTCCATCCCTGTGCCATCTATCCATCATCTAACAACAAGAAGTCATGTCATTATTGCCTCCCTATGGGATGGGAAGCATCCAGACGAGCGCCCTAATCAGAACATGGACTCCCTGGCTCAATCATCCCTGTCAGGGGCAATAATTACTCTACCGTCATCTTAATTAAAACTTGGCCTGGTAATTAAGAGTCATTGTTTACCTTGCAGGGGCAGCATTGATATGCATGTCGTCAGTCACTATTCCTGGCTTTCATTGCCTTTCCTCTGCTTCAGGCCATGAGCCTGTCACTCGTCTCTTCTTTTATTGATGCTCTTTTCCTCTCAGAAAGGCACTATAGGCTTCAGGGGAACTTCCACCAACACCCAATTATCCCATGTTTGCTGATTGTCCCAAAAAGGATGGCAGTGGGATGTTTTGATGTGTAGAAGACCTTCCCAGGAGGTACAATAGAGGAGCACAGAGGGAAGGAAAGGCAAATAAGGGTCAGGGATGCAAATTGCAGGAAGGACATATGGAGGGTTGCTGCAGAAAAGTTTAGTACGTGTGGAGGAAATTAGTTTATGCTGACAGTTGAAATTATGTGCTCATCACCTTCTCTGGTGCAGATCATTGAGAGAGGACTTGTAGAGAGAGCCCAACACACTCACTAACTACAGTCTCAGTGACACATTGTAAACAAACAGATTCTCCACTCTAGCTGCTCTTCTCCTACTGGTTAAGCAAGATGAACATTTGTCAAATCAGGAGACAATGCCAGGAGAGGCTCAAAAAATGTAAACATATTTACAAGAAAATTACAAGGACCACAATAACAAAAGCAGCTCTGACCACTGGACCAGAAAAGGGTTTGACCATGTGGATGTGTTGCTGGGTAACAGGCTGTCTTTCTGTAGCACAGCAGCAATGAAAGAATTGCTACTGCTGTTGCTACCCTCACCAAAGGATAACGTTAAAACATGCTAATGCCAACCTTTGATGCTAACCACTAATGGTGGAGAATCATGGCGTTCATACTGTAAGGTAAGGGTTTGCTAAATCGCCTTTAAAAAATGATGTTGCGTTAATGTGATTGCAGTCAGATGCAACCTAAGGTTGATTTATTTTTTTGGTTTGTTTTTCAGATGATTTGGGCAGGCACACTGAACTGCAGGTTGTAGAGACTAGTGTGTTTACTCCTGGGATAACCAACAGAGAGAGAGACACACACACACACACACACACACACACACACACACACACACACACACACACACACACACAAATGCAATCACAGTAACAGTAACAGTTCTAATAATAGACTCTTAACTATGTGTAGTATATATAGCATAGTATATACATATATGATATATTTATGTGTGTGATGTATGTATGTACAGTGTATGCAGTTATTTTATTTTCCGAAAATAGATGCTTGACTGCTTTTCCTTAGTAGATGAGTTTGCCTTTCACCGTATTTATTTTTTTTTTTCTGGTGTGTCATGTTTGACACCACAAAATGCTGGAAAACAACAGTAGAAAGCAGCATGGAGGCCAGTGTCATAACAATGTTATGATGATAACTTTTTTACATATTTTAGTCTAGTCCCTCTTTCAAATTGAACACAGACTAAACAGTGTTCCAGTGTTGCAAGTTTACTGGCTATTTCTACACTGATGTCTGGAACTTAAATGCGCATTATAGCATCACACCAGAAAAAGGCCAAAAATTTGTGTTTTCCAATTGGAATGAACACCAATTGTAACTGTCCCACTGAAGATAAAAGCCATATGTCGGCTTTCAGCTGATATGATGGCTGTTGTAATGAATACAGTTTCGGCTGATGGGAACAGCCAGCCCTGGTATTCCCTGGTCCCAGACTAGTCTGTTGAATGTTGTGGCCTCGTGAGTTGGGTGATATTCAGTCATCACCTTGGCAGCAATCTTTACTGGCAGCACTCTGGGCACTCTGGGCACTGGAGAGGACATTAAGCTTCCAGACTCAATGACAGAAGAAGATATTAGGTGTCCAGTAAAGGGAACAAACTTAAGAACTGGCAACAGCTCTTGGAGCACAGAATAAATCTGGTGGTTTGTTCAGAGCCCATGATGAAGTGAGTGTTTGTGTGAGTTTTCCTCTGCTCAGCTCAGTAACGAGGCCACAGGAGCCTCCAAGGGACCAATTTTCTTCAGTTCTGGGGGCCATGTTGTGTCTTTTTGTTTAGTTGAAGAGAATGAGGACAAAGAGGAAAAGGAGGTGAGATTAGAGTAATTGGTGTATGTGTTAACACCCAGACACCTGCCCCTATGCTATGTCTGCCACAGTACCTTAAAGATCATTGTTGACTGTTTTCTTTATTCCTGTGAGACATTTGTTCACTTTAAGCTGAACAGAAAAGAAAAACCTCTCCAGAGGATGATGAGTTTCAGGACAATACTAGACAACTACTACTATAATGATTTTGTACAGCTCCCATCAAGTGGACTGCTCCTTATTTCACATTCCAACATAACCTCCCTAAAAACCTAGCTGCTTTTCTGCCCTTTGGCCGGAGTTGCACATCATTTCCGACCCTCACCTGGACAGAGGTGTTGAGCTACAACAGAGAAGATCTCATTAGAAGTCCACCAGAAGAGTGAATGTAACCCCAAGCCAGACAACTCATCCACCCTTCATTACTGCAGGTGCTTCTGGATGCAGCAGAGAGGAGGGTAAGTG
Organism: Chaetodon trifascialis; assembly: GCF_039877785.1. Taxonomy (NCBI): domain Eukaryota; kingdom Metazoa; phylum Chordata; class Actinopteri; order Chaetodontiformes; family Chaetodontidae; genus Chaetodon; species Chaetodon trifascialis. The sequence continues at coordinate 2,889,204 of NC_092062.1, read as the reverse complement.
TCAGATGCCGCAGGGTCTTCACAAAGAGGATGTGACCGGCAAGTCCGAGAGTTCCAGCTTTGTTTCCACATACTGAGGTACAGAGTATATACACCATTCCACTGACCCTGGGTCAGCAACCTCCTGTGCAAAGTACTTATTCCAGTGATGTACGAATGAAATACAATAGTTAAGTAATTACATTGGAATTACTCACGCCTGCTCTCATAAATGTTTGACAGGATTGGAGAGTCTGTTTATTTATGGTGTACTTACTTTTTACTTAGCAATATAAGTTTTTTGGAATCTGTGTTGAATCAAGAAAGTGTTTTGATATTTTTCAAAAGCACATAGTACAGGATCTGGAATGCAGAGCTGACAGGTTATTTTAATAATCAGAGATACTTTCAATGCATTCAGCCAACATGAAGACAAGAAAATATCATTGCAAAATATAAGCTGTGTCCAAGACAGAATGAACGGTACATGGCCCTCACATGAGGGCCCTGTATACTCATCGCTTGCCCAATTGTTAAATCAGTTACCATGTGTTTCATGTTGTGGCTGCCTAATTTTTGCAGTAGCATTCTGTTTATCTGCTAACCTGATACCTGTATCTCGAACCTGTTTCTGCCTTAGTGACCTGCATGTTTGACCTTTAGCTTGTTTATTGGAGTTTGGATTCCTGTCTGCTCCTTATTGGATTTGCTTGCTGGTATTGGATGCCTTTTTGGTTTTGACCCTTACTTGCCTCACTTACTCTGTAGCTTATGTACCTCTGTAGCTTATTGGATCACTGAACTGTACCAGGTCTGCCTCAGTCATTGATTTTTTTTTTTTTGTCCTTCTTTCTGCTTTCTCTGTATTTCTGTAACCCTGCTTGCACATCAGTTGTGACATTGCATCTCTTGTGTGGAATAGCACACTGGTAAAGCAGGGTTATATACAATCAATGTAACACAGATCATGCAATTGCTTGCAATTTGGTCATTTATTATGAAACAACTCTGCAACTGCATTTTCAGTCTCTGACAGTAGTTTGCGTCTGATAGATGTCATACTTAGACACACACACATCCCCATATATCATGCTTGAAAAGATACCCTTACCATCCATGGGTGCAGTGAATTGTTTGCAATGTGTTGCAGTCCTTCCTTATTCATTCCTAAATGTCCCAAAAGAAATAATAAAATTGCTGGAGGAGACAACTTGATTTGTCTTGCTTTGTTAGGATCTATTTCAATATACAGACAAAATAGTGGACAAATAAATGATAACATATCATAATATGGGAATATCAAGTAGTGGATAAACAGTAGAGCCAATTTCATGCCTTCCTGTGTCACCTTGAACCCTTATAAAAATCCATGGGACAGTTTTACATGAAGGGCAGTCTATCTATCTATTCTACCATTCTCCCTTGGTATGTTTAGGTCTGCTGACTGGTGGCAGGTCTGTTCATTACTATTATCTGCTGTTTCTTCTGACTGCAGATAATCAGATGGTGGATGGTGGGTGTTCATATGAAGAACTGACTCCTCCAACCTGACCACAGAAGAGAAAGTATAATCACTCACGCTCCCCCACCTTGCAACCCTCCTTGCCTCGCTGTCTGTCTCCTCCACCACCACAGTACCAAGCCAGCAGAGTGGAAAATTGTGTCTTGTCATTTAATTAAAAAAAAAAATCTTTGTTTTCACAGCATTAATCTTTTTGCTTTGCTCCACTTAAGTTGAAAGCTCAGCAAAATGAAGCATGTCGTATCTGTATCAGCGATCTGTGGGGATGAGTTTGAGAAGGCACAAAAAGATGAATAATGACCAGCTGCTCTTTTTGCCAACATGTTAGTGTTTGCTCCCCCATGGAAACCATAAATTACTCCTTCCCAAAGCCTCAAAGTATTTCACTGAAATCCTTAATTATTAAGAAAATAGCAATCTAATTTGTTTCCATCAGGTGGACGCTGTGCTACTGTGTTCCCATCAAACTGTTTGATTAACCCAAACATAGGCTTTGTTAAACAAATTACGAAATAGTCTTGTCATGATGAAAGGGGTAATAAAACAAAAATAGATGCAAACATCAGATAAATTGTCATCAGGTTTTGAGCATTCACATAGGATGAACACACACTCACAGGCACTGTAAACCAACCGTAGACACAGAGATTACACCACAACAGGACAAAATACAACATTTTCACAAATTTCACTTTATGGAGGATCAACATGACTGTGTTGTGTTGCTACATGTGGCCCATTAAACTTTGATGTGTAGTAGTTCTATTTGAAATAAAAAGGCAGCTTCTCACTGTCCACTGCAGTGTTTTCACTCAACAGAACAGTATATCATATGATCTGTTCTATTCTAACACACATATAAGCTCTCACAACATCCCCTTCCCACACACCTTTCCAATGTCAGAGCTAGAGGTCAGCAACCATTTTTATAACTTTACAAGTTGGTGTTTTTGGTGCTTGAGGCAAGATAATGTAAATGTACCCAAGTTTATTCAACTTCTGGTCTGTGTCATGTCATCAACATCATCTGTAAATACAGAAAAAATTAGTCTCTTTATGACTTATCAAGTTATTAATATCCCTGTGTAATTAGACATCCTTCAACAATGCTTATACAATATGTTTGAACAGAAAAACATGCCCATGAATGAGAAAATGAGAATCTGAGACATAAGACATACGATTGTTTCAACTACAGTATGGTTAAGTTTTGGGAAATACCATGTTTATGTAAAATAAACTATAGTCAAGGTATGGTTAGGTTTAGGCAACTAAAATATTTGGTTAAGTTTGGATAGAGATCATGGTTACAGTCAGTAAATAGACAAAGGCTAATTGCAGGTCACTAAGAGGATGCAAACTTTCTCTCCTGTCTCTCGTCTCCCAGTTTCATAAACTACATGCCTGTCCAACACCCATACCTCCACACCCTTACTCTCTGGCCTACAAAAAAACACTATGTTAACTATAAATAGTGCTTCCTGCGTTGGCACTGAAACTTAACACTGTGCATAAATCATGATGTGCAGATTTTTGTCCAATATGGATGTAACTCCCATATATACTGTACTGCAATGGCCAGTATTTACATGACATGTCCTTACACAGGAATGCAGATCCTGAGATTGTTTATTAAAAATGTCCATAGTTGTCCTTTGATCTCAGTCAGCAGATGAGAGCACAGGTGAAGAAATGCAGTCAATGCAAAGCACAAGCTAGAGGACGTCACTCATTGTCCGTCCCTATATTTGGTCCCCTATAGCCTCATTAAAAGGAATGCATTTGGTCCAGTCAAACAATCCCTATGTACAGTATGTCTGACAGGCTTGATCAATTTGTACAAGCGAAGGCAGGTTCATGGAAGAGGCGTGTTTGATGAAAATACAAATAGATATGGATGGAGGAAGGCATTCATTGAAGTATGGGAAGGGGATCAGATGGGCTCATGATTTCAACCACAGAGAGTTGGAAAAAGAAGGTTATACTTATTAACCTTTCTGAAATGGCTCATCAGCTGAGTCTTTATTGATGACCTGGGTTATGAAGTCACGATGATTTCTCTAGGAAGCTGAAATGAAAGGTTAAACTATTCACATTAATTGCTCTATGAGGTCGCTTATCAACAGCCCTTTAAGCTTCAGCCAGCACTGTAAGAAGAGCAAGGATGAAGGAAAGAGACTGAGAGGAGAGGATGAAGGTGGTCAGGCATTTCAAGTTGCTCCAAGTTATGAACAAACTGTTTTCTGATAGTCTCTTGCTCTCTAAAGGGCCTATGAGACACTGACAACAGTTGTCACAACCCTCAGAGGATTTAATTTTCAATGAATAAAATCACTGGGGGAATGCACATCGGCAAATAATATACATTTGCACATAAATGTGCAGCTCTTACTGCTGGGGTCCACAGCAAAGCTGGCATTCTTTGTCTTACTCAGTAAATACACTATATTGCCAAAAGTATTGGCTCACCTGCCTTACTCGCTTATGAACTTAAGTGACATGCCATTCTTTCATATGACATCAATCCACCCTTTGCAGCTACAACAACAGCTTCAACTCTTCTGGGAAGGCTTTCCACAAGGTTTAGGAGTGTGTTTTGGGGAATTTTTGACCATTCATTCAGAAGCACATTTGTGAGGTCGCACACTGATGATGGACAAGATGGTCTGTCTCTCAGTCTCCGATATAATTCATCCCAAAGGTGTTCTATCGGGTTGAGGTCAGGACTCTGTGCAGGCCAGTGAAGGTCATCCACACCAAACAAAGGTCATCCCTCTTTTTATGGACCTTGCTTTGTGCACTGGTGCACAGTCATGGCCAGGAACTGGCCATTCCCAAATTGTTCCCACAAAGTTGGGACCATGTAATTGTCCAAAATCTCTTGGTATCCTGAAGCATTCAGAGTTCCTTTCACTGGAATTAAGGAGCCAAGCCCAGCTCCTGAAAACAGCCCAACACCATAATCCCCCTTCCACCAAACTTTACACTTGGCACAATGCAGTCAGACAAATACCATTCTCCTGGCAACCGCCAAACCCAGAATCGTCCATCAGACCACCAGATTGTGAAGCGCAATTTGTCACTCCAGAGAATGTGTCTCCAATGCTCTAGAGCCCAGTGGCAGCGTGCTTTACACCACTGCATCCGATACTTTACAATGCACTTGGTGATGTATGGCTTGGATGCAGCTGCTCTGCCATGAAAATCCATCCCATCCCCTACGCACTGTTCTTGAGCTAATCTGAGGGCCACATGAAGTTTGGAGGTCTGTAGCGATTGACTCTGCAGAAAGTTGGCGACCTCTGCACACTATGCAACTCAGCATCCGTTGATCCCGCTCTGTCTTTTTATGTGGCCTACCACATCGTGACTGAGTTGCTGTCATTCTGGACTTGTTGCACAGGTGGCATCCCATCACAGTACCACACTGGAATTACTGAGCTCCTAAGAGCGACTCATTCTTTCACAAATGTTTGTAGAAACAGTCTCCATGCCTTGGTGCTTGATTTTATACACCTGTGACCATGGAATTGATTGGAACACCTGATTTCAATTATTTGGACGGGTGAGTGAATACTTTTGGCAATATTGTGTATGTACAGTACTCACAAATCATGTTGGATTACACAGAAAATAGTGGCTAAAGCAAATACTAAGAGTGAGGATTTTGGAAAGTAATGCTACGGCTGTGTGACAATATTTTTCATCTCTTTCATGTCAAAAATGAAGATGTAGATGAGAAGTGTACGAAACCCCCTCGTGTCAGGTGAGAAAAAAAAAAGTAAGTCCGTGCACACGGATTTACAAACGGTGCCTGCAGATGTGTAAAACAAGAGTACCCGCTTGGCAAACGACTGTCACAAAGGAATGTGGAACGACATCTGCGACATCCACCTCAGTAAGTCCAATTTATCCTGATTTAAGGGTCGATTTAATGCTTTATTGTGTTTTGAATTGGACTTTCCAAAGCTTTAATTGTGTAATGTTGTTTGAGGCTGGCAAAGAAGCAGGGTGAAGGCAGTTTTGAGTTTTCAATTTCTCTGTCTGGTAGTTGACCAGTTCCCCAACTCCATGACCGGGACACCAGGCGGCATGTGTATTTCATGCAAAAACCTGTCATCTGAGTCACACTGTCACCATTGCCGGAAGATCTGTTATATCAACCAAATAGTTAGCTAACAATTTTTTATATTACTCATTAGGCTTTGATAATCATTGCTTGAATGAAAAGGCTGGAAACAGTGTCAGACATGTAGGTATAAGAAAAGCAAAGTTTTTTTAATTGGGTATCTCCTCTCCTCTTAGTAGTCAGTGGCTCTGATGGCTGCAGGACAGCATCTCTCCGTCAGTAAGTTTTTACGTGTGTCTGTAGACTGTGTCTGTCAACAAAATCATGTGTAAAGTCCTCTGTGCTGAAATGTAGTAATATGAAATAGCCATTTTTCTACGAAGAGTTGCTTTCTTGTCCTAATCCAACCTCGATAATGTTGTGCCCACTTTTGAACAATCAAATCATATATTTCCTGACATTAGATCATCCCATCATTCCTTTCTCTCTCTGAAAAACATAATTTTAATGAAGCTTGATGGCTCTAATGTACCAGTTAATTGTGACTTTAATTTGTGAGTTTGATGCAATTTATGCATAAAACTTCATCTGCATGTATGTTCATATCCATTTTCTGTTTGTTCTAGGCGCCCAACTGCCTTGTGATATCAAGGGACAGCATATTAGAGGCCTTTGCACAGAGTGTTTAGTCTTCCAACAGGGTTGCCTGTAATTTAGAAACCATTGGTTTGCACATGCACATACAGTTTTCACAGTAGTTCTCTACATTTACCTCTTCAGACCTCATGGCAATAGATTTTTTTGCAGTTCTATACAGTCAGACAAAAATGACAAATGCTGACCATAATGTTTTGTTTTGGATGTGATCCAGCCAATTCGCAACAGCACAGTGATACCTAGCTACTGGAACATCATGAAGTACAACCTTGACCACAGAGGCCACATACTTACTAATATTGATGCATTTGCCCTGCTGCAAGGATAGTGGATGTGGGGATAACTTCAAATAATGTCATAGGCCTATGTCACACACCAAACACATGTACTTGAATGTTGTAAAGCTGTATACAGTCAGGTAAGAAAAATGAATAGGAAAACTCCTTCCTGTTTACATATCAAATTTCTTGCTCACTCGCTCTTTCTCGCTTTCGGCAGATGTTTCTCGCTTTACCATCAGATGTTCATGGTAGCTACTGTATATAAAATAACAGTACAGAACATTAACCGCATGTCAGCACATGTATTTTCTACAGATGGAGCTATAAGAGTGGATTTATACCAGATTGAGTTTTCTTACTTTTCTTTCTTTGTTACAGGCTGGGCTCTATTTTCGACCCCGCCGCCCGCGCGGCGCAGGCTGCGCATTTGGAATTTTGGTAAACCAAGCCGTACAGAGGTGCGCCAGGATGGGCGTTGCGGCGCAGTAGGGGGGAGGTGTTGGCATAATGAGCGGTGTAAAAGTGCGCTGAAAGCTTGCCACCTCAGACCTGGTCAACTCTGTGCGCCAGCGGCGCAAGTAGATTTTCGTAAACCGGCGGAGTCGTGCGCTCACGTCACCAACACCACACAGTCAGGTTTCCACAGTGTCTGGCATTTCACTGCGATCAATAATTAGCAACAGCCGCAATTCAATGCAACTATCTGAGTCAGCACATACAGTCAGAACTAAATTTATATAATTTGATTGGTATCTCATCTGACCACATCGAAAGCGCGTTCGGCACGTGTCATGATCACTCAACCTGACCGAATGTACACAGGTGAAACAGGGATGTCTGATGATCTGTGACTTTGCCTGGTGACAAACGTGTATGCCACTTTCCCCGGGTCGGCACATGACTCGTTCATTGTGGCGAATTCTAGCATCCCTACAGTCTTTCAGGGGGACACCCCTCTGGATGGGTGGCTGCTAGGTGATAACGGCTATCCACTGAAAACGTGGTCAGCGTGGTTTTACCGGTGTTTTCAGCAGTGCTTGGTCAGTCATCGAACACACACTGCGATCAATAATTAGCAACAGCGACTATTCAATGCAACTATCTGAGTCAGCACATATGTACATATGTATTGAAAGAACTCTCCAAGATTAAGAGTCTCTAGGACATGTTTCAGTTGGCCGACAGCTCCTGTACAGATGCAGCAGCCTCGAAATTCCCCTCCAAGCCAGAGGCCATCCAGCTCCCAGCCAGCTCCCAGCCGGCTGCCAGCCAGCTACCAGTCCCCCCCTCCTCTTGGGGGTGTGCCCAGAATCCACTATAAACACGCCTCTTCATTCAATTGCAGGGTGTCACCAGGAGATGGCGTGTCCCTCACAGGAACACATCTCAAGGGCAAAGATTTTTACTCTACTACATTCATCTGCTTTAGTAGGCTTATTTGTAGTTAGGCAGTCACAGTTACTCAACTATTTTACGTTGATTATTTAAATCAACTTAGAAAAATATTTCTCGCACAAAGTCTTAAAAAAGTCATAAATGTGTGTTTCCATCAGCCTGTTTTAATGCATATTTTCAATTTGCAAACAGGAAATTCCTAAGTTTTTCTCTTACAATATACTGTATGAATTTTTTTGTGATTGTTGCAATCAAAAAAAACAAACTTGTGTAAAAAAGTTGTATATAATCACTTCCTATATGATAATAACCATACTTCACATTACAGAACCAGTCGAAAAGATTCAGTTCCCATCTTAAAAAAAAGAAAAAAAAAAAAAGTTTTAACTTGAGAATGAGAAGCATCAGCTCAAAATTACAAAATCATGTGGCGGTGATTCGGCACAGTCGGTAGAGCGTCTGCCCCATGTATGAAGTTCTCTGCAGCGGCTACGGGTTCGATTCCGTCTTTCAGCCCTTTGCTGCATGTTATCTTCTTCGAAAAAAAAAATTACAAAATCATTCCTGAGTCATAAAAGTGATGTAGCTTTACAAAACAGCCTGTGACTCCAAGAATAAACAGGCTCCATCTGTTTACATAGAGTTTGCTTTTGATAATTATCAACAAAAATGATGATCTAATTTTACTTTACATGTGCTGGAACAGAGACAGAGCTGCAGGAGCAGAGCGCGTTATCTGGAGATTCCAGGGCTCGCCTATGTTTTCCACAACAGGCGCGCGGCTCTCGGCAAAACTAGACCAGGAAGCGGCCAGTAGACAGTCATATTAGTATTGGTTGAATATGCGCTAATTTTTGCGATCGCAAGATTTCCTGGTCGGGCTGATAATATACATTTTGATGCATGAGGGAGGTGGGAAAGTGTAATGGAAACATTTAGTGAAGTCTATAAAGTAGCCAGCGACACAATATTAATATCTGTGGCACAAATTGATTTTTAATTACTGGGGGTACGCGCTCCCCTCAGCCCTCCACCTATTTTACTGGCCATAGCGAGTCTGTGGGACAGTGGGGGCTGGGAGCCTGTTTGGCTGGCGACCATCCATTGAGTTAGAACAAAGGATACACTGTAATGCAAATAATGACTTTTCAGCCAACAACGCGGCCGGCTCGACACTACACATGCCTGACAGAGTGACAGACAGGAGAACATCATGATGCCCGTGGTGATGATGCGCGATGTGTCAGTGAAACTACAGGTTTACTCAGCTCTGAAATGTGCCGGGAGTTAATCGCTTCAAATGCACAAATGCAGTGAAGTTCACAAACCACCAACAGTTTATAGAATAGGATGGACTGTCTATCAGTGGCCATTAGAGCAGCTCTCTAATAATTAAAATAGATGTCACACTGTGCGGAAGAGCTTAATAAGTTAACAAGAGATTTGGCCACGACAGCTGAAACAATGAAACAATTGGATTTTATCCAAAATTGGGGTGAAATATTGCATGCCACGGATTAGATAGATACAGAAATCATCATCTGAGAAATACTCATGATACTGATTTCACTGTTTATTAACAGTTATTATTTAAATCACCACACGGCCATCTTGCTAGAAGCTATAGATGGCGTGCGTGGAGACTTTGCAAGCCTGCCGAAAAATCTGATTGGCTCTGCTTTTACTGTCAGTTGCTGAGGCAAAGCTAAGAAGACCAGAGGTATAAGCTGCGCTAGCAAAGGGACAAGAAAGCTATGTATGTGCTAATAAAGTGGATAGAAGAAAACAAAGTAAATGTGGGATTGGAGAGAAATGTGAGAGACAAATAAATGTTAAGTGACCCAAAGAGGATTGGCCTGGTGGAACATGGGGCGGTTGGAGTAAAGCCATCTAAGGGCGGCTGGAAAGCTTTTCCGGCCCAGATACTCAGTGTAAAAGGTAAGTGAATCAATTAGGAATAATTCAACGTTAGTGCTATAAGTATTTATGATCAATTGCACCCATCTTATTATTACTTACCATTAAGTCAAGCAACAAAATGGTAACGTATAGTAGTGGTCTGTAGGGAACTCATTAATGTTGCATCTCCATTAGGTTGGCTAACAAACTTAGCTAGCAAGATACTCTGACCGCTAACCTAGCTACAACATACAGATCACAGCATAACCTTACACTACCATATTACTAACAGCTAGTTAGGCATTATTGAATGTGTTAGCTAACCTCGCTATAAAATAACCCCTAACATTGCAATTTTCTGATTCATTATTTTGTTATTGTGTTCAACTTTATCCTTTATTATGGCTAAGGCCATCTCACAGCTTTCAAGAGACACCAAGGCCCATTCAAGAATCTGGCAATTAAGGTTAACGTATCAGCAAACAAAATGTGTGTGTGTGTGTGTGTGTGTGTGTGTGTGTGTGTGTGTGTGTGTGTGTGTGTGTGTGTGTGTGTGTATACAGTGAGGTCAATAAGTATTTGATCACCCTGTGATTTTGCAAGTTCTGCCACTTAGAAATCATGGAGGGGTCTAAAATTTTCATCATAGGTGCATTTCCACTGTGTAAGGGAAATTCTCCTTGTTGCTTGTTGAGAGTTGCTAATTCTCTGAAGAATTATAGACTCGGTGTGATGAATCAGGTCTCTTTAATACATGCAGCATGGAGGGAAGACTCATGCAGAGTGTTCTCTGCAGATCTCCACAATGTCTTGGCTTTTATACTTTTCAACAAAAGGACAGATGGTTATCATACACACACACCTGGTAATCATAAACCTTCCTTCAAAGACAACGACCATTTGGGGGAGTTCACTCATCTGTTTCTTTAGGGTTTATACTATACCATAAACTCCTCAGGTACAGTGTATTGTACCTTTACCTTCCCCCTCTATCCAGTGTCCCCCACTGAATGTCCTTTGATGTTCTTTCTTCCCTCAGTGACAAAGGGCCATAAAGAGTTTTACAATTCATAGACTGATTCCCAGGATTAGTAAGTCATCTAATTCCTACATTCCTCCCTTTTGACACAAAGTGTCAACAACATATTTAGGAATTACATCAAAATATCAAATTTGAAAAATCATCAATACAGATCCCAATAAAAGCAAAACAATGTTACACAAACTTATCATCTGATTCACTATAAGGGTTTCTTGGTGCCCATTCTGATGTAGGGTGAAAATCTGGTTCATCATTATTACTTAGTTCAAAGGGTATTTTAACGTGCAGTGATGTTTTCTTTTCTCCAACTACCCCATTTATCCATTTATATATCAGGGCCTGCATACAAGTAAGCACACATGTACAAAAGCATACAAAAACCAATAAAAACAGGAATGAAAGCATGAATTGCCATGGTACCCCAGGGGCCAAAGTGATCAGTTTAAGATTTCAGCATCAAACCCCCAGGGTCTTTGGTCATTCTGTTCAAACAATTGTGTCTTTCTCCTGATCAACTGCTTTATTTTGGCTGTTCTGATGTCATCTTTTTCTGGGGTCTCCCGACCCTGCGTTGGCGGCATGCCAATGCCACTTCTCCCCTCTGTGTCTTCTTGCGCCCTCAATGATGCGTCCTCAGCTGGTTGTAGGAACAGCTACCATCTTGCTGCTCAGCTGGAAACTGCAGTTGGACTATGCTAGATCAACCACATGATGAAAACTGCATCAACTACAACTGCAACTACATCAGGATTTTCCACCAGGAACCCTTTTCAGCTTCCTGCCGGCTGAGTTGTTTCTTTTGCGTCCAAGGCATCACTGGGGAAAGGTTTGCACTGCGATGCATGAATTCACGTGTCTCTCAGTGTTTTCTCCTGAGATCCTTCACCAGCACCTAATCTTCAGGTCAAATGTTATGGAGCTGTACTGCTGTAGGCTCAGGAAGGGCAGCTTTCACCTTAGGAAACATAAGCTTCAAGACATGGTTAAGCACACAACAGTATCTTAACATGTCATCATTCATTCCTGTCAGTGTTAACCTATTTTGTGGAAAAGGGGTGTTGGTCATTCGCATAGGACGCCCAGTAAGTATCTCATATTGAGAGAGTCCAGTTGTCTTATGTGGGCGGCCTCTCATGAACATTAATGCGAGTGGTAAAACTTCAATCCATGAAAGATTAGTTTCTGCCATTAACTTTGTCAATTTTGTCTTCAAAGTCTGATTAGCCCTTTCCACTGCCCCTCCACTAGCTGGGTGGTAGGCACAATGTGTTTTCAGATTTATTCGGAGGCTGTCTGAAAGGCTCTGAATTACATTGTTAACAAAATGAGATCCATTATCACTAGTTAACTTGGAAGTCCCCATCTTGGGATTACTTCTCTCAACAGTGCTTTTGCAACTGAGACAGCTGTGGCATGTTTACATGGGAAACACTCAATCCATTTTGAAAACGTCAACAATGACAAGGCAAAATTTGTAACCTCTACATGGAGTAAGTTCAATGAGGTCCATCATTAAATGTTCAAAAGGACCCTCTGGTTTAGGATGGGCTGACAAGGGCATTGTTTCCCCTCTGCCTACATTGCTTGTTGCACAAATTAAATATTTTTTGCAAAAATTTTCAGCAAATGCTGAAAATCCTGGTGCATTCCATAATCTATTTACAATATCCATCATCCCCCCTTTTGATACATGGTCAGGACCATGTATCAATTTTGCTAGGAAAGGGAATATGGATTTCGCGAGAACTGGGAGGCCGTTAGAGTTCACCCAGACTCCGGTTGGGAGTACATTACACCCTTTTCGTCTCCAGAATGCTTTTTCTCCATTATCAGCTCCTGTTTGCAGCAAAGAGACATCATTAAGAGAAAAGACATCATGTTGGACAGACAAAGGCATTTGCAAAATGGGGGAGACAGGTGAGAGAGCAGCCACTTTTGCAGCAGTATCTGCGGCTGCATTACCCTGTGACACAGGGTCAATAGATCTTGTATGGGCTTGACATTTGCATACTGCTACTGAGGTTGGTAGAAGTAATGCAGACAAAAGGTTAATAATGAAACTTCTATGAGCAATTGGTTTGCTTGTAGAAGTAAAGAAACCACCATTTTTCCACAAAGCATGGAAGTTGTGGCAGACATTAAATGCATATTGAGAATCTGTGTAGACTGTGATGGTTTGTCCTTTTTCTAGAATGAAAACACGGGTTAGTGCAAACAATTCGGCTGCCTGAGCAGATAGGTTATTAGGTAATGTGGCACTTTCAATTACATTATGGTTTGTACATATGGCATAGGACACACAAGGGGAGCCATTTGAGGGGTCCCTCATGGCAGAACCATCTACAAAGAAAACACAGTCAGGGTTAGACAGAGGTGTGTCAGACAGCGCATCACGTGGCTTTGACACAATGTCAACAACCTCTAAGCAAGAATGAGGTTCTCCATCTTCGGTCGTAGGAAGTAGAGTTGATGGATTAAGGACAGTACAGCGTTTTAGAGTCACATGCGACATTGTTAGTAGAACATTTTGCCAGTGCAGTAGTCTTGCTGGTGTTAGGTGAGCAGTTTTTGCTTGAAGAATGAGGGAGTGAACAGCATGGGGAACATGCACAACAAGAGGACACATAGCAACAATGTCAGCTGTGGCCATAACTGCTTCAGTAGCGGCTGTTACAGCACTTAGGCATGCTATTATAGCCCTTTCTGTTGTGGGAAGTCGTTTTGAATAATAACCTATTGGACGCTGTCTGTCACCATGGGACTGTGTTAGGACTGCTGACATAAAACCATCACGTTCAGGCACAAAGAGATTGTAAGGAATGGTAGGATTTGGGAGTCCTAAACAAGGTGAGCTAGATAAAGCTTGCTTTAACTCAGTAAAAGCTGTTTCTGCATCAGAAGTCCAAGTCAAAGAGTCAGTCATAGTCAAATGTTTTCCCCCATGTGTGATGTCATACAGGGGTTGGGAGATCTCCACAAAATCACGAATCCATGGACGGCAATAGCCTGCTAAACCCAAAAAAGACATCATCTGCTTTTTTGTTTGTGGTTTTGGAACATCCAAGATGGCCTGGATGCGGTCCGGACCTAGTTTGCAACCCTCCGGAGTTATAATATGGCCAAGATAACGCACTGATTGCGCAACAAATTGCAGCTCGTCTTTTGAAACTTTGTGACAGTTTTCTGCCAGGAAACAAAGCAATGCCACTGTGTCAGCTTGACAATTTTCCCGTGTAGAAGAACATACTAGAAGATCATCAACATACTGAATAAGTGCACTGCCACACACTGGTTGCCAATGCGACAGGTTTTCAGTTACAGCCGCCGTAAACAAAGTGGGACTGGCAGCATAACCTTGTGGCATCCGCGTCCAAGTGTAACGTTTACCATTGAAAGTGAAAGCAAACCAGAATTGTGAGTCAGGGTGAACAGGAATACTAAAATATGCATTCGCTAAATCAATAACTGTAAGTCAGCAGGAGTTTGCCAGAACCTGTGATATTAGTGTTACAAGATTAGGTACAATTGGGGCAGGATGTTGAACAGCTTCATTTACTACCCTGAGGTGTTGGACTGGTCTCCAACCCCCATTTGGTTTCTTTACAGGCGACATGGGGGTGTTACATGGTGAATTAGAGCTTTCCACAATGGCACTTTCATTTATGAATGACAGAAGTAATGTTTGTCATTGGTGGTATACGACAACTATTTCATCAATGTTGTCATGAGTGTCGGGGTGTGTGCGAATGTGTGTGTATGCTGCTCAATGCTCTGACCTGCCTCCGCTGTCTCCTATGGCTGTGTTACTGGGAGTCCTGGAGAATGAACATAGTCCTTTAGGTGGTGAATGTGTCCAGGAGCTGGTCTGTTGGAAAGTCTCGGGGTTTGCATAATTCTGTGAGATGTGCCCGTCGCCTTCACATCTGTAGCATCTCAACTTGCCATCCAGCTGTCTTTGAAATGCTGGCTGTTGGCCCAGTCTTCTTCTCCCTCTGCCTTTCTGGTGAGACCATTTTCTTTGCCCAAGATGTTGTGAGCCCCTCTATAGTCTTTTTGCAGATCAGGTAGCTCCTCAGCAATTTCCTTCAGTTCATCTGGATGCCATTGCCTGTACACAAGCACCTCTGGATCCCAATGTGCATGTGCCTCGTCACCCGTTGGTCGTGGTTGGGGGTTGGGAAACACCATCATAGGCATGGGGTATACTGCTGTAGACAGAGACTTCTTGGGAGAAGCAAGGTTAGTCTGCTGATTTTTTTTTTTTTTTTTGCATCAAAGAGAGAGCAGACAGGTCAGGGTACAATGCTTGTTCTTCCTTCTCCCCCTCAGAGTCTTTCTGGTGGCTTTTGGTTGCAGGGGTGGACCCCTGCTGAGAAGTTGTCCCTTGAGAAGGAGGGACTGCAGGCCTGGAGACAGCATATGAAGGAGGCAGAGCCATTTCCCTATTTCTTGCCCTACATTTTTTTCTCCTTTCTTTCACACATACTCTCTTCTTTCATTTCTTGTTTCACATCAATCCTGCTACTGACTTCGCTTCCTTCATTTCTGATAAGCTTGTCAGTTCATCTTTCTTTACCCTACTTTCTTTTCCCTGCATGTTTTCTACTACCAGTACTCTACACCTTCTTAAACAATCAGTACTCAATGTGCCTATCAATGGAAACACCCCCTCAGTGACATGGTGCCAAAGTGGAACATCCTCAACCACATTTCTTCCCCATTTTTCTGCCATTAATTTAGCAGGGCCTGTAAGAGGGTCAGGTAATGGTTTTAATTTCCCAGTTTTGTTCCCCATAATTCTAACTGACTCACTACTGGAACAGGTGTGCTTTAGACTTTCAATGGGCTTATCAGTCACACAAACTTCACAGTCACACTGATCTTCCCATACAAATATGGTTGGATCTTATCAAACACATATTACCTTGGAGCAACTCATTCAGCCAGGTGGTTTGTATGACACAGTCCGAGCAACGCACCCCTTTAGTATGCATACATACTAGACACTGAACGAGTCACAACAAAGCTTAATTCCTGCATTATTTTACAGTTTCTCCACTCATACACCCATTCTATCTTATGATATATGATATTAGTACAGTAGTATACTATATATATATATTTATTATATTAGCATCAACCGCTTTTATTTTAGTCTCTAATTATATCTAATAGAATTCCGTATTTCTATAAGGATTATCTCGAACTCCTTGCTATTTCTTAATAACACATAACATACACATAGACATACACACAACGTTGTGGGCATATATATACACACATACACATATAGATGTATATATAATGAGCTCTTTTCACGTGAATCACGATTTTCCACAGCCTCTTGCTGCACCAATATCTCTCTTTTTTTTTTTTGCTTTTCTATTTTCTACTCATACAGTTTCAACACCACAAAGGAATTACTTGAAACTGGTTTACACTGCCCCACGGGTCTCACGTGTAAACTGTCCCAGCACCACGAAGGAATTACCTGGGAACTTAAACTCAATACCTTAAAACTTCCAAGACCACACAGGTATTACATGGGAACTGTCCCCAAGACCACGAAGGAATTACATGGGGACTGACGGTTGAGACCACACAGGCATTACACAACTCGTCTAGAGATTGATTCATAACACCGTACTCACCTAGTAAAATAGATGGAGCGTCCACTGTCCGCCACCTGTGCCCGACCTTAGGCGGGATCCTGTCCTCCGTTTGTTGGAGCGGAACTTTCCCTGAGTCGTATGAGACTCCTGCCGGCAGTTGACCCTCAGTCCAGGCTCAGGTGTCGATCAGTAGAGCGTCCATCCCATCCTCGTCGCCAAATGTAAGGGAAATTCTCCTTGTTGCTTGTTGAGAGTTGCTAATTCTCTGAAGAATTATAGACTCGGTGTGATGAATCAGGTCTCTTTAATACATGCAGCATGGAGGGAAGACTCATGCAGAGTGTTCTCTGCAGATCTCCACAATGTCTTGGCTTTTATACTTTTCAACAAAAGGACAGATGGTTATCATACACACACACCTGGTAATCATAAACCTTCCTTCAAAGACAACGACCATTTGGGGGAGTTCACTCATCCGTTTCTTTAGGGTTTATACTATACCATAAACTCCTCAGGTACAGTGAATTGTACCTTTACCTTCCCCCTCTATCCAGTGTCCCCCACTGAATGTCCTTTGATGTTCTTTCTCCCCTCAGTGACAAAGGGCCATAAAGAGTTTTACAATTCATACTGTAGACTGATTCCCAGGATTAGTAAGTCATCTAATTCCTACAACTGTGAGAGACAGAATCAAAAAAAAAATCCAGAAATCACATTGTATGATTTTTTTATTTATTACAATTTATTTGTATATTACTGTGTCAAATAAGTATTTGATCACTTGTTTATCAGACAGATTTCTGACCCGCAAAGACCTGCTATGCTGCTTTTAAATACATACATACAACCATACATACTAGTAACGTTACTCGGGACACGTTGGTGGATGATGTTGACGTGGAAGCCGTCCAGGACGTACATGTAACAGCAGTTGTCGACCCACAGGCTGGCTAACATTAGCATAACGTGAGCATTAGCCAAACCGCCACCTCAGAATTGAACGACTGGGAATCCACCATTCCCTCAATGTCAGAATCTTTTCAGTTACCTTTTATTTTAATTATTTGTATTACTTCAGTTGTGACATAATTTTCTGATGATTTGTTGTCTATGTCATACATTTATCATTATGCTTTTACAAACCTGAGTATGTATACAACTTTTGGGCAGTACACATGTTACTATTCAGTCTTATACTCATCACCATAACTGCTGACCTTTTACACCCTTCCCCCACACTTGTTTTTCAGACTTTTCAGGAGGATCCATACAGGACTCCAAAACGACCAAAGGTAAATGTACTGTAACAGTTCATATTATTAAAATTACAACTGAGGGTTTTTTGTGTGTAGTTGTTTATTTTATTCATTTATTTTGTAAGACAGTAGAAACAGTGTGTAAAATAGGCTGCAGCACCCAACTGAATGTTGTCAGAGATCTCAGTCATGCTGTGGCTAGGCAGCAAACTAGGCAGCAAATAAAGGCAGAAAACTAGGCGGCAAATAAAGGCAGAAAACTAGGCAGCAAATAAAGGCAGAAAACTAGGCGGCAAATAAAGGCAGAATCAGCAATTAAGAGAAAACCAAAAAATGTTTACTGACTGATTTTCTGCCTGTTATCATCGATACTTATTAAAGTAATTGGTAGTGCCATAAGTAGTCCCAGCCCAACACAAAACATGTTACACATCCTCTGAAGTCTGCAGATTCCAAAAATATTCGTATATTCACTCAATGATCTTCCTGTCATCAGTAATGTTTGCCAAAGTTCAGGTTTCCATTCAGTTTGAATGAACAAGTGCAATTTTTTCAGATCTGATTTTGGTGTTGCACTTGTTTGTTTAATGACATAGAGAAAGCAATTCGCTTGAAAACATTTCAGCAAGATTACAACACACCTTCTCCACTTGTACCAACCAGAGCAACAGATAACAGAGAATCACAGATTTTGGGCTTACAGTATATCACGAGATACTACCAAAGTTCTCCATCCATTTAAGCCTCTTCTTTCTTTATCTTCTCTTTCTCACCTGATAGAGGGATGACAAAAATGACCTAAAGGAGCTTGAGGAGAGGATAAATGACAAGGATAAGGAGAAAAGGCGGTTGCGAAGGTTGAACCTTCAACTGCAAGAGGGTAAGTATGGAGGGGAGCCCTTGCAGTAACCTTGTACCTATTTCCATGACAGTATTATAATAATAATGCTACAACTATAATAAGTGACAACTCAATTAGTGATTTTAAATAGCTAAGTCTTCCCTCTCTGATTTAATTGTAGGGCTAGCAGGTACAATAAAAAAAACTGTGCCTTCCTGGTGCCTTCTAGCAGCCACTCAGCCCCTCTTCACAACCAAATAGGAGAGACAAAGGTATCACTTACATAGTCAGGAGAAGTGATTTCATTTGTGGACCATGCAGTGTTTCCCATACATTCATTATATTTGGCCTGCCCAAATCCTCTTGTAAGCAATGAATTGATCATCTATACTTAAATTCTGCTGTCTTTTCATTTCTTCTAATTAATATTTGGTGATGGCACGCTAGTTGCCAGCTCCCCTCCCCCCCCAGAACTGAACACCAAAGAGCCAGAGGTGACTTTAGTGTCAAAGAGGAACAGTACAGCGGTTGTCTGGACCTGTTTTGACAGTCATGTATTGTAGAACGACCCTTTCTGTAGCTTTAAAAAGTATCACAAGGCCATGTGTGACGATTGCATCACTAAAAACCCGTATTGACAGAAATGTGAGAGAACAGAACTCCTTTTGAATGAGATTCAAAACGACACAGTGAAATGACCTCGGCGACAGCAGAGTTCATAGTGAAATATACGATGCCCTTCAATCCACATATTTACATATTACATGTTTACAACGAGGCTTTGTGTTATCTAAATATGCTGTTTTAACTTTTAACTTTGCTGTTGTAAACGTTACTGTTGCTGCTCTAGAAACAACACTTAGTTATATTTAAAATAAAAGTAAATTAAGTAGCATTTCATTTCTTACAGACCATGTCAAAAAAGTTCACGGAGCCATCAGACACACTGAAATCAAAGCCTGCGTGGCACAAAAATTAAAAGACACCAGGAGACGAGCTGAGAGGGAAGCAGGGTAGCCTATTTATACTGTATATGATACTGTTGATGATACTTTGATTTGTAGAATCCAGTTTTGGATGGCTTCTAAGGGGCCTGCTGTGGGTCTGCACAGGATCTGTGCTTGTTTCTATATTTGACTACTTTACATAGACCAGTCATCAATTGAAAATAACAGAACCAATCCTGTAATCCAGATAGAAAAGAAATTAACCTTTACTTTGATAGAATAGACTGGTGTTTGTACTGCCCTAATCTTTGATTTTGTCTTTCAATCCCAAAACAGGGAGCCAGCTGGAGGATACCCAGAGGACCGAGACAACACAAACACACAATACACACAATACACACACACTCTTTCCCCAGAAGACATTTTTTAGAGGCATTTTGATCCTTTTTTTTTTGGACAGTTCTGTTCTCACTTTTTATTGCATGTTTGCAAATAAACAGTATTTGTATCACTTATATTTGTCTTAACTACTTTATTTCTTGTAAAATTATTAAACTGAATATTAAACACTGGTTTGAAGTCTGCCTTTGTATGGATGGACAGATCATATCGTGCACCCTCATTTTCCTCTTTGACGACATCTGCCAGGCACATCCAAGACTGCTTGCATTCCTAGTTTAAATTTGTGTTTTGTTGGTTGAAATGTTATATTGAAAATGTAAGTACTAAGACTATTTTGAAACCCATTTGGTTTCACATGGGTATTTGAATCCATTTCACATGGGAGTTTATATGGCTTTCACATGTAAAAACATGAGTTTCACATGTAATAATATGGGTTTCACATAGGAATTTGCTTGGGTTTCACATAGGAGTCTGTATGGGTTACACATGTAAAAACATGAGTTTCACATGTAATAATATGGGTTTCACATGGAATCACATGGGTTTCACGTAGGAATTTACATGGGTTTCACAGATTACACCATGAAAAATGTTCCAAAACCACATGTTTCCCATGTTTAACATGTGCAAATCACGTGTTCCACATTTTTCACATGTTAAATTTCACATGTGCAAAATCAGATGTCCATATAATCACATGTGACCACACGTGATTTGCACGTGACATTCATGTGGTTTTTCTGTAAGGGGCAGTATAGAAAATGGATGGATGGATGGATGGATGGATGGATGGATGGATGGATGGATGGATGGATATCCAATTAAAAAAACTGCTTGCTTTTCTCATACCTACATGTCTGCCACTGTTTTCAGCCTTTTCATTCAAGAAATGATTGTCAAAGCCTAATGAACAATATAAAAATTGTTTGCTAACTATTTGCTTGATCAACAGATGTTTCGGCAATGGTAACAGTGTGACTGTTAATGGACTTTTTGCATGAAAACACATCTGTGTTTTCCAGATGCCAAATATCTTAGTGTTATGATCACTTTCATTTTTGATATTATAGCAATATTGCATTGAAGTTTGTGTGTGTGTGTGTGTGTGTGTGTGTGTGTGTGTGTGTGTGTGTGTGTGTGTGTGTGTGTGTGTGTGTGAGTGATTTTTGTCCATTAAATCAGACAGAAGACAGATTTTTGCCCTTATCTATGGTATAGCTATTAGAATCAAGAGGCACTCAATGCCTGCCTGATATCCATTCAATAAGATGCAGACTGACATCTTATTGAATGGTGCTGAGCCTCCTTGTCCTCACCACCCGCAGAGTGAAAGAGCTGCCTTCAGTCAGTTGGTGTTGATGGCATTCTTGGCATTTGTTCAGCCTTCAAGATTATTGATTACTCATACTTGTAAGTGCTCCCTGCCAAAAAGACAATGTAGTTGTTGCTAGTAACAATATTTAAATTTTCACTTTCATGTGATCATAAGAACAAAAAAATAGACGTTTCAAAAATGTATTTTGTTCACTGGTTTGTGTTATGTGATGCCATTATTTTCCAGGTGCACCGGATGCAATTCCTAAGTGCCACTTTTACCTTCAAGCTATATCAGATTCAGATTCAGATTCAGAGATTCAGATTCAGATTCAGAGTTCCTTTATTGATCCCCCAGGGGAAATTGTTTTTGTAGCAGTGCTCCACACAAAATAAAATTTCTATGGAGCACTGCTACAAGAAAGCCTATAAAGCCTCAAGGTGTCCAATAAGATAACTGAATTCATAAATAATTTATAAATAACTACATTTTGTAAAACATATAAATGAAGCATTTCAGATATGGAAAAACTCAGACCCAACTCATTAGTATGAAATGCTACTTTACCGTTTTTATTTCTTATATTCATTGGTTCTATTATTCTTTTCAATCTCACCTACGATACCCAGCAACAACACACATTGCTCATTAGTTCTAGACAGCTGTATGTAAGAACTGAAACATGAGAAGAGCTGAATTTTTCTCCTCAGTATTTGCATTTGCAGGTATTTTCAGTCATTCTTTAATACATTTATTTTTCTTTCCTTTTTCTTTTGTGGGTCACATGCACCAAAGTATTTTCTCCTGAGACCAGTGCATTTTTTGAATTGTATGCAATGGGAGAGCATCTATTCTTCACCAAGCACTAGGCATTTGGTATTTTATTCTGTCACCCACTGTTGAATAATGTTAAACAATGGGTAAACCACTTTTTACCAAAACCACTTTTTACCAAGCCGTCCAATCACAGTGGAGGTAAGGTGGGGCAAATAGAGCCACACTTCAAACTGTGTTTTGGTCATATAAAAGTGGTCCTTGAACCAGGCTCCTTCCAACATCAGTTCTTGAACCAAATGATGGTTTCCTCACCCACAAAATCTCATGAACCCACATAGGAAGGTCAGTCCATCCTCTCTACCCATGTGCTTGAGCCTTCCCATCATCCAGAGCAATGGCCAGAGCTAGTACTCTCCCTTGTGTCTGTGTAATCAGGTACTCACAAAGCATAGATTTACTTGTACTTCCATGGATATGCCGCATCATAGCAATCAAAACATGTCAGCTAAAAAATAAGCCTCAAAGCATTCTCAAGTGCTACCAGCTGGGCGTTTTCAGGAGAATGTAGGATAATGTAGGTAGGTAGGTAGGTATTTTCAGTTGAGAAAAAAGGCTTTATTGGACACAGCCCCTTATACATTCATTCATTATCATATATATTTAATGACTTGGCAGTGCAATGCAAAGTGGTCTGATGAGTCAGCATCTGAAATTCTCTTTGGAAACCATGGACACCGCATCCTCCAGGCTGAAAAGCAGAGGGACTATCCTGCTTGCTAACAGTGCAAAGTTCAAAAGCCACCATCCATGATGGTACAGTATGGGATGCATTAGTGCACATGGCATGGGAAACCAACAGCGTGGTATACATGACCCTGTACCAACTTTTTTGAAATGTGTTGTTTTAAATAATAATTTAAAATAAGGATATAATTTTCAAAAATAATGGAATTCCAATGCTGCCTGTTTCAGCATTTGATATGTCGCCTTTGTGCTATTTTCAATAAAATGTGGGGTTTCAGTGTTATGTTGTCTCGACTAATGTCAAGTTGTCATGACAAAGACATCCAAATGATGTAAATATTTAATTAAAAATGATTAATTTACTAGATACTGTATATATTCGCTGACTTTAGTCACTTTTTTCATAAATGTTTCTTCATTTCTGAGACATTTTCTTTTCTATAGTTCTATTTCTTAAAGAATTCTTTCATACTGGCAGCCAACAGGCTTGTATCATTTGTCAGAGTAAATCTGGTGTGGATTGATAGAAAGCCATTCCAGCTTTTATGAGCTGCTGCTGTAGGGCTTGGTGAGGAGTTACCTCAGCTCTCCTACTGGGTGGCGTCTGTGGGCGGTAATTAGAGCTGAAGCAAGAGACGTCAAATCAAATCAGATCTGAAATGTGGCATTATGTGGCCTTAATGGAGATTAAAAACGCTCAACATCAGCACTGCACAGCTCAGCCTTACCTGCATTCACCTGCCCTGTCTTCACGTCTGACCAACAAAAACACTAAAAGCTTCCAACTGCAGCTCCACATCAAGGCTGTGCTCTGAAATGGGGCAATTTTCCCTATATCACAGCCACAGAGTATGGCACAAGCTTTTAGACCTGGAATGTGAATGTGTGCCCTTGAGTCTGTGTGTTTGTCTGTGAGTGTACTTGTACTTACAACACAGTGAGCAGGGCTGTCGCGGGGGGGTGTGAGGCCCTGTGCGAACTTGAAATGCAAGGCCCTGCTCTTTGACATGGATGCGCAATTGTGCATGAATAACAGTCACACGAACATAAGCTATTCTAGTTCTACTGCACACATAATCCTACTGCCTTTACATCAAGTCAGCTCAGTCACTTTATTTAGGGCATCTTGACTAGTGCTGTCAATTGATTAAAATATTTAATCGCGATTGATCTTATGAATGTCATAGTTAACTTGTGATTAATCGCAAATTGATCACACATTTTTATCTATTCTAAATGTCCCTTGAATTCTCATTTTAATACTCTTATCAACATGGAAAAGTGGATAGGCTTGCTTTGTGCAAATGTTTTTTATTGAAAACAACATGTAGTGTTATATTTCACACTAACATTCTCACTTTGAGCAGTCATTCACATTTGAATGAATCAAATCTCACACAATTTAACTCTGTCAATAAACAGATGACAAAAAAATAAATACTTGGTTACAAAAAAGCCCCTTCATCAACCCTTTCTAAGGGATCAAAGCAGGGTGATACAAGATAAAGTTACAAAGTGCACATCATTGTAAACTAGGACTCAGGCTATAGTGCAGTTGAACCATAGCTTGAACTTTCCTTTCTTAACTTTCCTTTGAACATAATAGCATCCATATGTCTCTGTCGAAAGCCATCCATTGTTGCCTGGTTTTGAACCAGGAAAGGAGGCGGCGGAGAATTCGCATTAGCCGTGTGTTTGGTCATCAAGTGGTATTTCAGACTGGATGTGCTACAGTGATAACTCAGTTCACACCGACAATACACACAGATAACTTTTTGAAACTAAACTCTTGTTTGCATCCATTTCGGCGTTTTGCGCTTGACATCCACACAAACCAGTAGCCTACTCTTTTATACAGCTAGCGAGAAGGTAAGACCAAACACATGCGTGGGGCATGCCCATTGTTTTGTTTTCGGTTTACAACCGGGTCCTGTAGTTTTTCTTACGTTACTAGCAGTGGCCACAGCTTATAAAAAACTACAAGTTTACTAGGTCACAAAGAGTATTAATCTTGCGATAAAAAAATGCGTTAACGCGATATTTTAAACAGCACTAATCTTGACATTTTAAAGAAGTAGGTTAGGACACTTTTCATTCATAATATGCGTTCATTTTCATTACAACTATATACAGCATATTTACTGCACTATAAGTAACAAATGGGATGGACTCACCATGCATAAATTGCACAGAAACTGATCATGTCAGAGTCACTTGCCTTGCCTTCTTGGCTGTAAACTGTAAACAGCAATAAGATCTTTATAATCCAGTATGGATGCAATGTCCTTTTCAACTGATAGCAGGGCAAGCCCGCACAGTCTGTCCTGTGACATGGAGTTGCATAAATAGTTTTTAATTAGTTTCAACTTTGAAAAGCTTTGCTCGCCCAGTGCTACCGTTACTGGAAAAGTCACTAGGATCCTGAGCGCAATCTCACAGGGAAAGTTCCTTCAATCCCTTTTGAGGTAACAAAGTATTTTAAGTGCTGTAGTTGTTCCCCCTTATTTCTCGAAGTATCCTCATCTCCGCGAACAGGTCCGGTGCATTTATATCCTGAGATTCGGACGTGCTCAGACGTGCTTCAGTGAGGCCTAATGACATAGCGACAGTGAAAAACCCACTTAATTTATTGGATGTGTTTTTTATTTATTTGTTTGTTTTTAATGTGACCTTGACAGAGACAGACAAAATTATATATAACTAATGTATTTATTTTTAAAAAATGTCAAAAACAAAAGAAAAAAGCAGGATTGCAGACGCGCGGCCCCCTTGTGGCGTGTGGGGTGATACCTGTGTATCTGTGTTTGTTGTCAGGCAGCTCACTGGGGCTTCTCAGTGTTTGATAAGCAGGAACTAGGAACTGCCAAGGAGATCCAATAGTAAACTGGACCAAAGTTCTGCTGATTTTTGGGTTTGGACAAAGTGGCCTAAGTGACCTCTGTATAAGAACAGGAGTGAACAGGATAAATGAGTTCTGATTCCAGAAGTGACTCATTACACTGAACATGGCAACTGTGGCTGGTGACACAAAACATCCATATTTGCTCTTGATATTCATGATTACTGAAATGTGACAATGATATATTTTGGACAGAATGGGCAAAAATGTAATGGCATGTTACATTATATTTTCATTTTCAATTATTTTTTATTAAGCACCAAAGTACAACAAAGGTTATCTCATGACACTTTTTACATATAGCAGGCCCAGACCATACTCTACTCTAGTCTACCATACCAGTAGTTCCCCCACACAATGCCCTTAGCGATGGCAGTGTGGAAAAACTTCCTTTTAAGAAACAAAAACATAGAGAGAGAGAGAGAGAGAGAGAGAGAGAGAGAGAGAGAGAGAGCGCACAGCGATGATAATAATAACAATGTTAATAACAATGACAGCTACAATAATAGTACAAATATGCTAAAAATGTATAATATAGCATATTTCCATATGAATATATGATAGTTTACGTATATAACAGCAATTATATGCTTATAATTTCAGAGATTTTAGGAACCATAAGTAAGCCTGCATCCCAGGAGCTCAGTGTTCTAGTGGGATAATGGGGAGCTAAATAGATATGGCCTGGTTTCTGCTAGTTAAAAGGAAGTTTTTCCTCGCTGCTGTTGCCAAGTGCTTGCACATGAGGGAATTGTTGGGTCTCTGTAGATAAAGAGTTTGGTCTGTCCGGGGTCTATGTGGAAAGTGTCCTGAGACAAGCGGCCTACATATATATGCACTGGCACACACCTGTCATGTATCTGACTACTCAAAGCCGGTGCAGTGGCGTGGCTCAGTCGAGGTGAGGTGACAGCGTGGGATATTTGGTCTGCTTTTGGGGCCCCTGCTGTGATAGCGGGGGTCTGGCATTGTTTGACGGTAAGCACGTTTCCCTCTTTGCTCATCTGACGGCCAGCACACACCACTTATTCTTCCGTGTTGTGTGTCTGCAGCACGCGGCATTGTTTGATGGGCGGCTGGTGGTGTTGCTTGCCCTCCACTTGGGACTCGCTCATTGTGGTCGCTTTGTCCGTGAGGTAGGCCTGTGTTCTTTTATTGCCGCTGTTTCTTTTGAGACAGGTTTTGGTGTAAGCAGTGACCACGTTTCTGTTTGCTCCTAGCTGTCTGTGTGATGGCGATGACGTGTGAGCTGCCCTCATCGCAGCTCCAGTTTCTCTCCTCCCCGCCTCAACTCATTAGCCGGCTCAGAGCCTCGGTGTGCGGCCTTGCTAAAGCCGGACGCCAATCCCGCAGAGCTGCTGTTTTTTTTTACTGTTCGTGTCTCTATACTGTCGTATCACACTCTTCCAGTCCTGTTGAGGGCCCCTCTCCAAGCCAAGCCACGGAACACCAGGGAACCTCATGACTTCTTCTGTGGGCCAGCTACATTCTCCATAATGAGATGAGATTGGGATGAAAGATGAAAAGTTTCATAGTACCCGTATGCATGAAAACTCACATCTGATCAATCACACAGTGTATGGCTGACACTCAGTGTCAATGTTCAGTGTCCCTGTTATGCGGAGAAGTGGTAACAGTGTGATACAACTGAGGTGGTGCTGGGAAACAGTACAGAGGACACAACAGCACAGGTTATTGTGTTGTATCAGTTACCTGTAATTCTGGTGGCATACATTTTTGACTATTGGCTACAGTATCATTATTGAAGCTAATCAGATGGCACCAACATTTCTAAATACGACACATAATGATTTTTGCATTTGAATGTCAACTTGTCAACTTAGAATTTACTTGTTGTTGTCACCATGTACATGGTTGTCGTAACCCTAAACCACGACAGAAATCTGCTGTCTATTTACAAATCCAGCAGATACTAGGTAACATTAGTATTAATTGGTTCAGCTTTATTTCATTCAACCCTCATCGTCGTTGTTTCCTGACCTAAACCAAGCATTCATTCTTTTGGGCAAGACTGAAATGTCTCAACATATGAACTGCTGTGGACATTTTTGATGACATTCCCATTCGCCTTAGTTGTTCTTTTAGTAATTCATTAAGTTAGAATAGAAGTTAGTTACAGTGCTAATAATGTAAACAATAATGGTGAAGATGCCTTCTTGAAATCGCCATGTTTGCATTGTCATTGTTATTAGCTGAAAGTACGGTGGCTGACAAGGGCAAACGCACCGCAAACGGCAAAACGCTGCAAACACAGGAATGATGCAAAGCCAAAAACACACAAACACATAAAACAAATGCAACAGAAAAACGCTGCAAGAGAAAAATGCTGCAATCACAGAAATGAAGCAGAAGCAAAAACTTACAAACACACAAAACAAATGCGAAAGAAAAATGCTGCAAATATCAAAGCATTTTTCTCTTGCAGCGTTTTTCTGTTGCATTTGTTTTATGTGTTTGTGTGTCTTTGGCTTTGCATCATTCCTGTGTTTGCAGCGTTTTGCCATTTGCGGCGCGTTTGCCCTTGTCGGCCACCGTATGAAAGCCCTGCTGTGCCCAAGCAAAGCCTCACAGAGCCACTAGCATGGTTTTGAACTGATCATCTTTACAATCTTTACAGGTAGTCATTTTAAGCCAAACCATAATTTTTACAAAGAGTTTTTGTGCCTAAACATAACCAAACTTCAGTGGAAGATCAGGAAAGGGTCATATGAGTCATTTTTGATTTGGTATGATTTTAACAGACAACAATAAATGATATTGTTCTGATAGATCATAAATCGCCCAAATTGGTGTTTTTTAAAGATAATGAGAAACAACATATTTAGTTTTTTAGTTCCAGAGGACATCGAAAACTGTAAGCTCTGAAACTGCATTTATACCCACACAACTCTACAATTAACAGGTATAACACTAATAATACTATTTATAACACTTCATATTGATATGTGCTTGTATGAATTTATCAAGTTAGGTGCTTCCTAAAGACAATTACTGCAGTGCTGATCATTTCTGCTCTAAACTAAAATGTAATAAATGAAAATGCATCATATAGACTGACTTTAGACTTTAGACTGCTTCTTTATTGATCCCAATTTGGGAAATTATTTTGTTGCAGTAGCAATTAAACATACAGACAAACACAGAATGTATATAACAATTTCTTAAAAGTAACCAAAAAGTAACAAAAGATATAAACTGGTATAACAGCAGCTGGTTACAAATAAAAATCTACTAAGTATAACTAAATTTATAGTTATATAATATGTATTATAATGTATAATATTATGATATAATATTATGATAAAAATACAATATATCTAAGTATATAAACAAGTATTTACAGCAAAAAATTTGTGCCGTTTCAGATAGTAACATATTATCGTATCATTGGTGGGCAACACTGATTTGGTTTAAGAAAAGGCCAGAATTGTTCTGATATATGTTCAGTATGTATAGTCTATTGGTCTTATCCTAGTCACCTCTCATTACCCACTATGCGAGAGGCAGATGAAGCCCTTTAATTATCCTGTACTGGCACACATCAATCATGTGTCCATGGGACCTTGCAAGCCACAGAAAGGCAGATGAGACGAAAATCTGTTTGACCTGTCCGGGACTAAATTAATTATCCAAATACTCCTTTCGCAGTGACTGTGCTGCCCAGATAACTTTAGAGCTATTTACAATGGACTGCCTCGCTAAGATAACAAAAGGGCCAGTTGCTGTATAAATCATTTCACATAGTAAATGATAGGCACAAAACTCCTGAGACTGCCAAACTCCCCAGACCTCCAAGGAGACATCAGCATATTTTACGTTTTCTCTCAGTGAAACTAATGATAAGGTAATGGGCAAAAATACACTGAAAAAACCCTGAAAATAAGACAAACCAGAGGTGGTTTAACTTAATTTATTTTGTCACTCATTTGCTCTCACCTTCATCTTGAGCCCATCTTCAGTCTCTTCAGTTGCTTCATTACTAATGCAGTCATCCATTTTGTTTTTATCTTGCCCAAAGCACCGAGGAGTGGTTGGAGGAAAAGTGTGGTTGCAGGAACGGGTGTCACTCGTTTCTAAAGCCCAATTATATCCTCTATCCACTCAATTCAATTCAATTTTATTTTATTTGTATAGCGCCAAATCACAACAGAAGTTGTCTCAGGACACTTTCCATATAGAGCTGGTATAGGCCGAGCTCTTTTATCTACAGAGATCCAACAATTCCACTCATCCCCTTGGCAAGAGGGTAAGTAGTGATATTTTAAATCCAGAGTTTTCACCATGGCAAACGACCATAGTAGGGAGATTTCAGAGTTCTGTAACAATCTTGATTGTAAAAAGTGCCCCACCAAATATCACCACCCTGCATGGGACAATGCGCCTCCCCCTGTTCTCCAGGAGTAAGCATATTTCTCTCCAGAAAACAAGAAGGGAAAGAGCTCCATACATGTTTTCACTGGTTGGAAAGAAGTGTCAAAGGCTGCTGTCTGTTATCTCTCTTGAAGTGCAAAGGTCGGTCATCTTCTTGCATATGCTAATGGGAATCCATTTCCTTGCTCCCCAAGTCTTTACTTCTTACTGTTATTTATCTCCACAATTTCAAGAGAAAAGCCTGCCTCAAGAGAGTTGTGATAGTTTCAGAAAGAATCACTCAGAGAAGAATGGTGTCTGCATGTTAAAGACAAAATGATGAAAGTCAAAGAACAAGCAAGAAGTAATCATATTTATACTGGACCTGTGCCAATCACATGGGAGGAAGGAAATTTGGCCTCAAAGGTCTTTGCAGTATGTGACTGCTTGACATGAAGCAGGAAAAATGGAGCTGTAAGATCAATATGGCATGTCAGTGGCCCACAGGCCTGACAGAGACACCCTGAGGCCCAGCTCCACAGATGAAGGGTGGCGGTGAGTGTGGCTGCAGAAAACTGCAACCCAGTTGGCTTCACAAGT
Organism: Chaetodon trifascialis; assembly: GCF_039877785.1. Taxonomy (NCBI): domain Eukaryota; kingdom Metazoa; phylum Chordata; class Actinopteri; order Chaetodontiformes; family Chaetodontidae; genus Chaetodon; species Chaetodon trifascialis. Next base: position 2,858,594 of record NC_092062.1, on the reverse strand, counting down.
GGCAACATCAGAGCCAATGTCAAACAGAGGTGGAGAGAGTTCAAATACGGAAACATGATTACTGTTTTGAACCACCGACCCCTTGAAAGCGCTCCAGCACTAATGTGTATTCATGACTGCCAAGCAAAAAGAGGCAAGGCCAGGGTGTGGGAGAATGCACACACACCTACATACACACACACACACACACACACACACACACACACACACACACACACACACACACACATTATAGAGTAGTTAATCCGTGCTTTCATGGGCTGACCCTTTCATAGTGCTGTGAGGCAGGAAAAAACACAAGGAGGGTGACCCTGCTCATAACCCTGACCTCTCCTCTGAGGCCAGAAGCAGAACAAGGAGAGGAGGAGGATCCACGAATAAAAAAATAACCTGAGGCATTCACTCTTCCTGTCTGCCCTCCAGTGTTCACACAAGATCCTCTGAGTCAAGGTTGCCACCTGGAGTAACTTTTGTTTTCTGATGGTCTTATAGTGTCACGGTGGTGTTACAATGTCAGTGTTTATGCTGTTACCTTTTTACGTTGCTTTACATACAAATGTAACACAGCTCAGTCACTTCTAATTCATTATGAACCAAATGCAAATGGTACCCAATGCACCACGAACAGGGACAGTCCCAGATGGTTCCATAGAGAAGCTCATGGAAGCAGCTCTGCTCCGTATCAGAGGTGGAGTGGTTAGCCAGTCATGCATTTGCCGAACCAACAAGTTAAACTTCATCCTTGAAGTCTTTGCTTTTGTGAAACTGCACAATCTTGTTAACAACACTTCTGATAAAGCATAAATCTTGAAAGGTAAACCTCCAGCCTTTGAAGCAGTTATAAGCACACCGCTGCTTGGTGGACCAGAATGAGACGAAGAGTGGCACTCAAAAACTGACTCAGGCTAGCCTCACAGAGATGACAGTTTTCTTTATTGGAAGTGTTTTTAAACATTCTGTTCGACTTTTATCATTTAAAATCCTGAGGACTATGTTTGGCTTGGCTAATATACATCTGTTGTATATTATGAAGCAACTTTGATGTAGCCAGGTTTTCTTTGCGTGGGCTGTCTTGACAAAACCTAGAACATCAAATAAGGAAAGAGAAGGGTGCTGTACATGTACGTTCGTAAGTTGATATATTTATTTTAGTGCTCAGTGCACATCCTCAAGAGCTCTTAAGATCAAGAACTTAAAACTTGATACAGAATGTTCCAACTCTTACAAGAAGAAGAAGAAACATACTTTTATTAATCACATCACACAGTTTACAGTGAGTTGCACACTACATGCCATGTTTCTCGTGAAATTATTTTTCTCCATTTCTCCCGGTGGGCTGCCAGCCAATGCCAATGATCAGTGCTTCTCCGTCACCATTGCATGTTTTTAGTGGGGGTTATTGAGGAGGAAACCCCGGGTGAAGATGTATATATATGTGTGTGTGTGTGTGTGTGTGTGTGTGTGTGTGTGTGTGTGTGTGTGTGTGTGTGTGTGTGTGGAGTAGAACATTCATACTCCACACAGAAAGGCCCACCTTTTCCTCAAGCAGGCACCAAGGGCATGGCGGAGGACAATATGTCAAAATGCGACAATGTGAAAACAGCATAGGACTTAGCACAGCACAATGTCATCACTATACACAATGCCACACATCTAGTGCCACTGTTGCTTTGACAACTGATTACAAAATGCTAAGTGAACCAATCCTCCAAAAATCTACCAGTGATATTCTTTTACAACTTCTACACACACAGGTGAACATCTTGGCTTCAATTCTACTTTTGCACTCAGACACTTACAGGTTTGGGGAAGCATAAAGCAAAGTCATTTGGGTCTCTTCTGCATGGGACTGACATTGACTCAACAGGATGAGCAGGTGAAAATGACAGGAGGGAGACTGTGTGTATTAAAATGTTGGTTTGGGCTTTTGTGTTCCAACACAAACCAATGTGTCGACGCTTTTTACTGTGAGCAGACAGAGTGGCAAGTGCTATTCAGACAAGCTGACGCATTCTGAATACTCAGTAGGACTGACTATTCTGTGTTGTGGTGAAGCCTGTTTCTGTTGTTACCTTGTGGGGCTGTGACTCAACCCCCGCTTCAAACCAACCCTATCTCTGAGGCCAGGTTGGCACAGCTCTGAGTGAATTAATGAATGAAAGCAGCTCCTATAACAAGGATGCCAGAGCACGTTAAGGCTGCAACCCAATCCTGGTAAGCAGCGGTGAGGTCTGCAGTCTGGTTCAATGAGTCACACTCAGAGAGGGGGAGCTGGAGAAAAGGATGGGGGGTGGGGGATAAAGCTGATACCTGCATCTGCTGCAAATACTACCTGTGCGCAAAGTACAGTCCCAACAACAAAGGGTTCAGTGGAGAAACAGAGAATGGATCTTTATGCTCAGAGCAAAGCTATAGGAAACTAGGTGGGTTAATTTAAATAATAGTAATTATAATGGTAAATAACTAATTTTTCGAGGGAGACCTGAGTATAGAAAACATGTATGATTTCCAAAAAAAACAAAATAGTGAGATGCAACAGCACATGCATTCAAGATGTTTGGTTTGTCATGAGACCGCCTCTCTTAGGTCAGTATGCCTTTGACCCAAACAACTACTTTCAAAAGAGTCTATTTCTATCTACTGCTTACTTGTGCAGAACAGAAATTCGAAGCTCTAGTTTTACTTAGAAAGTTTTGACAGTGCACCAGTGCTAGTCATCTTAGCCCGGATAGCCTCACTGCTCATGTAGCATTGCTGCTTCGGAATGACAAACACAATGGAGAGACCAGAGCTGGAGGATCCTCCCATGAGATTTAGATCCACTGTATGGCCATATATGATATTTCCCAGTTAGCTACAGAGTGGTGTTTAGTGATAAAATATGTGCTGAGAAGTCTGTGGACACACTTCAAACATCTAAAGTCATTTACGAAGGCATCCCCCAAATGTGTCAATCAGTGGAGCAAGATAAAAACAGACTAGAGTCAGCAGCCTTATACTGCGGTCCTAGAGAATACACAATTAAGGGTCAAATTGCTTGCGCTTCGCACAATGTGCCTTCTTGTGTACATTTCAATCAGTATGCAAATCTGCAAAAGCTGCAGTTGTTGAGGACTTATCAACAGATCAGAGTCTTATGGACATTACTGACATTTATATGTTTTTCTTATTGGCAATACGCCTGTACTTGTGTGAATAACAATTATGGCCAATGAGCCACTGTTGAATGTTTCCATTTTTCAAAATAAATGAGAAAAATGTTGTTTAAACTTTTTCTCTTTCTCAATGATGCAACATAGGGAGACCGCATGCACACACAAAAGCCCAAAGTCAAATTGTCTTAAATAATTCACAAGAAAATGAGATGGAGTGTGGAGATATGGATGTGGTCAGTAGTGTGGGGCATGTACGGATGAATGAAAGTATGGATATGAAAATTGCAAACCCAAACCAAACTAAAAAGGTGTGAAGGCCATGAGGAGAGATCAAGCTGCTCAGAGAACAGTCCTTTTGTGCCTTTGCCCCTCTCTTCTCTGCAGGCAGTGGCTCAAACCACTCACCCAGACTTTCTCAAGAAGAAGGCAGAGCAGCACAGGGAAACAGGTGGGCCGTCATACCCACTTTACCAAAAACATTCCAAATCATGTTCCTGGAACTGAGCTACATACCAAATTGTGATGTTCGTGTACTGTTGCATCCCTACAAGATGCCATAGAACAGTCATGTACATTAGAATCTAGAAAGGTATTTTTATACACAGATTAAGCAATGCAATGCCAGCAACCCTCATCACAAAGTGAATGTCTGTGAGTTGTGAGCAGTTCAGTGAATATTTCTGTCTCAGACTGTTTCATCTGAATATTTTTAGAGGGTGGAAGACCCAAAAAATATTTCATATTTCACAAAAAGCAAATAAATATATTTTTGTGTTGTCTTCAAGTACACATAAGTGGACTCAAGTAGTCCTTGAGTATACTTGAAGTGTAAACAGGATGGTACATCACCACAACTTTTCATAAACTTTAAGTATACTGCGTCTACCAGTGAAAATCAGGATTCCTGAGCATTCAAACACACTTGCAGTTCAATTGTATTATATCACCAGTGTGTTGGAAATATAGTGAAATATACTTCAAATGAAGTGAAATTAAAGTACACTTTAATCAAGCATGCTAATAGTGTATTACAAAGGGTTTGAAAGGATACTATAATATTAAAGAAGAAGAAGAAGAAGAAGAAGAAGAAGAAACGTACTTTATTGATCACATCACACAGTGGGTTAGTTGCACACTACACGCCATGCTTCTCGTGAAATTATATTTCCGCATTTGACCCATCCTTGGACTGTCAATCCTCTGCGGCAGACCAGGAGCGGTGGGCTGCCAGCTGCCAGCCGATGCTGGTGCCCGCCAGGGGACCCATCTTTTTTCGTCACCATTGGTCAGGTGGTGATCTTCTTGCATGTTTTTAGTGGGGGAGAACATGCAAACTCCACACAGAAAGGCCCCCTTTTTTCCTCGAGCAGCAGCACCAGAGGCATGGTGGAGGACACGCCACCAGCGCCACAGCGGGATTCAAACCGGGGACCTTCTAGCTGTGTCTTTCTTTCTTTCCAATTGAAGGATGTTCAACTTCCTGCATTAGCACTGAAGGGTGGCCCTGGACATCAACTGTGAGGACACACCTTACATGTCACTGATCCCTGTTTGAAGATTCTGTACCAATGAGATGCATGGGATCATTGCTGATGCTGTGACAGTGTAGAATATTGTGGCTATATTACATTTTATTCAATATTTGAACTAAAAGTATTACATTTGTGAACTAAACTGAAGTGAAATTCTCCTAATTTTGTCGAAATCCCTCTGGAACCCCACTTGATATATGTACCTGTTTTTTGGAGTACAGCTGCTGGACTGTGCTCTGTTTCCTCCCAGGCTGCTTTGTATCAATGTACGAGCCAGTCATCTTGAGTTAGCAGAACTGATTTCAAGAAGATTTGAGGATGTTTCGTGGATATTTGAGCTCCTCACATTCTGAGTTTAATAAGACAATTGCAACCAAAATACCTAACTCTGACTTCATTTGCAGCAGATATTTTGGGAGATTTGCAATGACAAGGGGCATCATGGGCAAATTTTCAGTCAGTCAATCTTAAAATTAGGGCTGGGCGATAAAACAATAACGATATGTCTCGCGATAGACACGTAGTCAAGATCAATAAAAAACGCGTTCGATAAAAAATTCGATAACTTTTTTCGTCGTCGGAAGAAACAGTTGCGAAGCAAAGTTGGTTGCATGAACAAAGGCACTCGCTTTCAGGTAACCGAGCAACATAGGGAGTAATTGCTGATCAGAGGGAGTGACACACTAACACGCCAATCACGTAACAGTATCATGTTCGGTTGCGGCATCTCGTTGTCTCGTGTTTGATGCTTCACGAGGAGTGAGATGAGAAATACAAAGTGAGTCCTGCAGCGAGCGAAGAAATTGTCGATAAAACAGGGAAAGTCAGCTCGCCAGTATGGAGTTTTTTGGATTTTATAAGTCGGACCGTAGTCAGACCAATGTGGTCTGTAACTTATTCTAGACTGTCATCCCCACCAGGACCGGTAACACCACAAACTTGTTTAACCACCTTACCCGCGCTCACTCTTTGGAGCGCAGCCGTATTCACCAACGTCCGCCAACCGCAGCACCACCGCACAAGCAGCAGACCACCATGCAGAGGTATCTGCATCAGTGCCTGATGACAAATCATCTAAAAGGCGCAAAGACATAACGGAGGCAGCGGCATATCATATAGCTAAAGACATGCTTCTGCTGAGCACTGAGGAGAAGCCAGGTTATAAAAATAGTTTTTTTTCTCTTTTTTTTTCTTTTTTTATGTTTACAGTGCTATGTTTACAAAACACTGCACATATTTAAAACATTTTATTGACCAGAAGGTGAATCAGCTTATGAACTTTCTGGCACTAAACCTACAGAAAAAAAGTTCTCAGGTTTCTCTCTGTTTACATTTTTACACTTTTATTTACATTATTTGAGTGTTTTCCATGGTTGTGTTGACATTTCCTTTCCTTTCTGCCTTGATAGCTGAGGGGATTGTAATCAGAGGAAGGTTAGATTTAAAATAAAAATGTTTAAATTGAATGTATTTTTCTCCTGGTCCTTATTTTAAATATGTCATAAAAAATATCAATAATTATCGATATTGACCAATATAAAACACTTATATCGTGATACAGTTTTCAGCCATATCGCCCAGCCCTACTTAAAATGTCTTTACTTACCATTTACTTGTGAGAGGTCTTAAATTATGTGTAGTTCCAGCAGTTGAAGACATTGCTGTGTGAGGGGGCCTCAAAGGACTACAGACCTGTGGCACTGACCTCCCACATTATGAAGACCCTGGAGAGACTCGTCCTGGTGCAGCTCCGGCCCATGGTCAAGCCACTGTTGGACCCCCTCTAGTTCGCCTATCAGCACCGACTTGGAGTTGAGGACGCCATCATCTACCTGCTCAACCATGTCTATGCCCACCTAGACAAGCCGGCGAGCACTGTGAGGATGCAGGTGGACGTCCCCCTAGTGTCCTGGATTGTGGACTACCTGACTGGCAGACCACAGTATGTGCGCCTGCAACACTGTGTGTCAGACAGAGTGGTCAGCAACACTGGGGTACAATTGGGGGTACATATTGACAATAATCTGGACTGGGCAAAGAACAGTGACGCTCTCTACAGGAAGGGCCAGAGTCGTCTCTATTTTCTGAGGCAACTGAGGTCTTTCAACATCTGCTGGACTATGCTCAGGATTTTCTATGAGTCTGTGGTGGCAAGTGCAATTCTCTATGCTGTTGCATGCTGGGGCAGCAGGCTGAGGATGGCAGACGCCAACAGACTCAACAAACTGATCTGCAAGGCCAGTGACATTGTGGGGATGGAGTGTGACTCTCTGACTGGCAAAGTTGCATCTAATGATACAGTGGTGGCTTCTGGTGTTTCATTACGTTTTTCACCAACAGCCACTCTGAGGGCCGAAGTGATGTGGATTCTGCACACAAAGTCAGCATAATTCATAAAAGTAAAACAATGATAACCACATACTTTTCAAGACAATGTTTCCTGACTGAGAACATGTAAACATGTGTGGACTCAATCAATTCATGACACCCCAGACTGCCTCAGAGCAGATATTGGTTGGTAGGTTGTTGCTGACTGATGTGCATACCATTGTTACTAGATAGGACTGATTCAGAGTCAGCGGGCTCTATTTTTAATTAGTATTTTCTAGTGGCGCAGGCAGGCGCACCGCGCTCTTGGCATTTTGGTAAACCGAGGTGTACACTCGGAGTCGTGCACAATACCTCACAGTCAGGTTTCCACAGTGTCTGGCATTTCACTGCGATCAATTATTAGCAACAGCTGCAATTCAATGCAACTATCTGAGTCAGCACATACAGTCAGACCTAAATTTATATATTTTGATCAGTATCTCATCTGACCACATCGAAAGTGCATCGGCACACGTAATGGTCACTCAACCTGACCGAATGTGCACAGGTGAAACAGGGATGCAAACTAATCGGTTCACATCGCTGTGCCAACCAGAAACAGCTGTGGCATCCTACAGAGCATATATACTGCATCTATCTCAGAGCGCTCGAGAGACAGAGAGAGACAGACACATGAAAAAAACATGTGATGATCGTTGTCCGCTATTACCCACGTCATTTCATTCCAGATACAAATGTTATCATTGTAATGCTTAACATGATCTACAAAGATGGAGTACATCATTGCTTTGAGGAGGAGGCCAAGGATTTAATATCCAAGGACCTCATATTTCAGAATATTATCAGAATCAGGATCAGAAATCCTTTATTTATCCCCGAGGGGAAATTGTTTTTGTTGCAGTGCTCCTTACAAGAATAGAATTAGAATAAAATTAGAAAAGAAAGAAAAGAGAGAGAACCATATATATATATATATATATATAAAGCAAATCCATCCATCCATTATCTATACTGCCTATCCCTTTCGGGGGGCTGGAGCCTATCCCAGCTACGATGGGCGAGAGGCAGGGTACACCCTGAACCGGTCGCCAGCCGATTGCAGGGCCACATGCAAGGACAAGCAAACATTCACACTCACACCTACGGACAATTTAGAGTCATCAATCAATTCAAATCAAATCAATTAACCTAATGAGCATGTTTTTGGTCTGTGGGAGGAAGCCAGAGTACCCAGAGAGAACCCACGCATGCACGGGAAGAACATGCAAACTTCACACAGAAAGGCCCCGTCTGACCTGGGGATCGAACCGGCAACCTTCTTGCTGTGAGGCACGCGCACTACCTGCTGCGCCACCATGCAGCCTATAAAGCAAATATAAAAACATTATATATTTGTATATATATTTGTATTGAGAATATATATATATATATATATATAAACAAAATATACCACAAAATATAGAACAGAATATAAAACAATATATATATACGTATACTGAGAAAAAATAAATATTATATACAAACGGGTGTGCAAAGTAAGAAAAACGGATGTCATGAGACATGAGTGACGTCAGTCTCCTCCTGGGAGAAGTTTGGGCATCGGACACTTTCCTGTGGGGTCTCAGTCATCCTCGAAACTTGCCATGCGCCTCGCCAGCAGCGTTCTTAAAGGTGAGGAGAGGAGCTGCTGTGATTGGTGAAAATTTCACTCGGCTGTGTCAAACCCACTCCACGCCTTCTCCCCTCCCTCTTTCCAAGTTGCGCCGGTGGGTGGGACTGAGATGAAAAGGGGGAGGAGATGCGCTGGCCGCGCAGTGGACGAAAATACCAAAGTCTGCACCGCCACGCCCCATCGGCGCAGCGGACCTGACTTTGCACCGCGCTGGTGGCGGAGTCGAAAATAGAGCCCAGTGTGTGATTCTCCCAGATACACAAGCTGACAGTTCTCTGAGGATGTAAACAGAGGACCCATGCCCTCTGTGTGTATGTGTGAGAGAGGGAGACACTTTACCCATTTGGTGGGAATTAGGCTAGGCTACACCATTCTTACTGAAAGGTTAAAATTAGATTTATTTTATAATGCCTATAAACAGGCCCGGAGTGGCTAATCGGGAAAAAAAAAAAAAAAAAAAAAAAAAGACTTGTGTACATATATTTATATTGTTAGATTTTTTACTTACTGTTACAGTTTCTACTATTGTTATATCTTTTACTTATTTTTATATTATTTACTACTGTTATATATTTTTTTACTTTTCTAATAGCTTCTTTTTTAATAGATGTGTCATGCACCAACCTCACCAAAGCAAATTCCTCATATTTCTGATTTCTGATTTCTTACTAAGCTCCCATGAATGCTCGCACTCCTGCATCTTTCATCCACAATCCAATCAAAGGTACCAAAAGGACAAGGTGAGTCCTAATAACCATTCATTTCTCCTCAGTGAGGACTGAGCTTTCTGTAGTGATAATTACTGGGGCAGTGAGTGTAATGGTTTGAGACTTGTGCCATGAAACTTGGCCGCTATCTGGGCTGCTTTTTTTTCTCATGGTGATCTCAGGGCTGTTTGTCAATAACTTTTCTGTTGCCAGCTGCTATTAAACCTAAAGGATGGGTTCACAGTTGTTCAAATCTGTCTTAAAACAAGAGTCAAGTGACTGTATGAATGCTACAACAGGTTTGCATGCTGGAATCATTCCTCCTGTTCACTGACCATTGAAAGATCACTCCCTAATGCACTTTCAGTGAACAACTCAACGCTTTTTCATATAAAATTGCCAGAACAAAGTGATGGAGAACAATATCGTGTTGGCATAAAAAATGTGATAATTTCAAGGATGCGGATGAGGTATAAATTCATTGAATAATACGATGTACTGACTCTCTGGATTTAAAACACAGTTATCTGTTACTGACTTAGAGCAACAGGCTGAGTTAAAGTGGTCTGAATGTGTGTAGATCATTACAGACTTAGAGAAATGTAAGTCTATGTAATGTCCCCAGAAATGATGGAAATATGACTGTGTGTGTGTGTGTGTGTGTGTGTGTGTGTGTGTGTGTGTGTGTGTGTGTGTGTGTGTGTGATATAAAATGAGGAGGGGAGGCAGAAAGAGAAAGTCAGAAGATAGGGAATGAGGAGGAAGAGGCAGGACAAGGTGTTGCAGAATGGAACAGGATGTTGTTGTACAGGAGAGCAGCAGCCGGAGTGTGTACCTGTGTGTGAAAGTGCAAGGTTGAACAGTTGTAATCATCTTGTGTGGATGCAGAGGTAATAACTCCACAAGGGGAAAGCTGGAGAAGTAAATCTATCTCTGTCATGAAGACATGGAGCAATCAGGAAAAACCTCTGCCAGCAGATACAGAAGCAGCAGTTTAGAGTTTAGTTGCAGGGAGGAGATCACATGTGTGGGATTTAAAGCTAGAGAGGAGCAGATGGGCATGTCAAGGACAGTCACATTATTTGACTAATTTGTGTTTGTTTAAAAATGTGGCAAGGATTCACAAAACGTCACACAGAGAAACACATCTCTAAGAGTCACATTATATACATAAATATCTGTTCTATTGCTCTATCATGTGCTGTATCCCAACAAGTAGCATGGGTCATAACATGGGTCCATCCCTCATGTCAAGCCCTCATGGGTTGACTGAGTTTTTTGTGGTTGAGCTGAAATTTGGTCAACGATCCCTTTTGATTTCCACTCTTTCAATTAGGCCAGTAGCATCAACACTTAATTTAAGGGTGAATTAAGCAACTTAAAAAATAGGCCAATTATAACAAGATATATGCAGGGCACTTTGCTTAAATATGCCTTGAATATTTAAAATATTAAGTTCCAGAGCTCCAGCAGCAGAGCCACTGGGCCACAATACATGACAGCATGTCCATGTGGGCATTACATGGGTTTGAAAGTTGTCCTTCGTCTCCATAAAGGCATCACATACATTTTCCCATGTCGGTTGCAAATGGTATCCAAGTGAGCTTCAGGTTAGGCCACGAGTAATCATTCTTATCAAAATGGGCCCTTACACAGCATTGGGGCCCCTTTTGATGTTTGTACCTGTAGCTTGGTTCACTTGGTGCAGACCAAGTTAAAAGATACAATCTGTTGATGTTTTAGCTCTTGCTTGGTTTACGTTCACTGTTGCACTGACAGCAAGTCATGCAGAAAGAACTCTGCACTCTGTTCTAGCGTGAATACACCATGGTTACAACCATCACAAAATCCTATGGCTGATCAGCTTTGTTTACACACCCCATAAGAACCGAACAAGAGTTCAGTTGGAAGTGGGCTGGGACCTAGCAATTCAAGCTGTCTGGTCATTTGGTCCTCAGTTCTTCCAGTCGATTGCTTTTACACCACCCTAAGCGAACCAGACCAAACTGGCAAACGCACCAGAGGTCGCTGAATCACACCTAACAGGTTAGGTGTGAACATTCCTGTACAGTGTATGCTCTGATTTGCCAAGGTGATAAGAGAATCAAGGATGGCAGCTTACAAAGGCCACACTTGTACTCATTTAATTTTTTAACAAATCCTCACCCCAAGTAAAATGACAACTAAAAGCAGTCAGTATTAACACAAGGTACAACATGGACATGTTGGCTGGGACGGACAGCTGTTTGCTGACTGATAACCTCTCCTTGATCAAGTCCCATACACGTTACTTCAGCTTGTGTGAATTGTAGTTACTATGGTGGGTGCATTTGTGTGGAGACAGTGGCCTTTAACATTTAATGCAATGTGTGCCCCATATGACTTGAATTTGGGCTAAATTGTAATAAAAATTGGGTGCAGTCTAGAACAGGAATATTAGGTGGAGCCAAAGACCTTGACCCTTAGCTTATGTGACCTCTATGATGGCCCTGCGGTACATGAAATATCAGAAAGTTCCTTCTATGATGGCCCAATGTGCAGGAAAACATGATGCAGGGCCCTCTGGGATGCCTTTCCAAAGGAGAAAATGTGGTGCAGTGCCACATAGGCTGCCCTACATGATAGAGAATGGAACTGTTTCACCATAAATGTAGCTCAGCGTCCTCGTGCTGGGACACCACAGCATGCACCTGGTACCATTTTTTTTTTTTTTTTTCCCACCCCTGCCCTTCAAACAGCCTGAGTGGGCCACTGCTAATGACCAATCAAATTCCCTGCATCATGTCCTTGCGGAAGATTTTCGACGGCACTGTGACCTCATTTGAAGACAGGAAGCTTGTTTGTTTGGATCAAGCATTGGAAGCATAGGATTCTGAGAGTAATACTATCCTACTAAATGAAATAGTGTTTGAACACAAGAGAACACATACACATACAGTAGTTAGATTCAGCAGCTATAGTACAGATCTATAAAGCTGAAGTTGTACTATGCTGTGACAGATCCACAGTGTTTCAGGCCTGCCAGCAGGAGACCAGCAGCACTTGAAAAGCTGTGACCATGGCAATACCTGACTAATGTTATGAAGGTCTTGTTGCTATGGCAAGCACCCTGTGTTTAAAGAAAAGTGCAGTGCATTATTGGTAAGGGGAGTGGTTGCCATGGTGACCAGGTACCGTGGTGAAGAATAAGGTTGGACAGATATAGTGTATGGGTTTACTGGGAGAGCAGCCTTTCATTAGTAATCAAATTTGATCCATTTGGTGTTAATTTTCAAGCATAAAAACTGGCTGATTAAAAGACAGTGATATTTAAAGCATTTCAAGTATACCAACAACGTTGTCAGGCTTAATCAAAGGATAATAAAACCCTTTCCTTATCATAGAAGTTCCTGTTGCTATGAATAAAACCCATTAACAGGTACTGCTATGATCCTGGAATGATAGACTGAAATACTGTGTTGCTGTTTTTCCTACAAAGCCTGCACGTTCATGATGTCCATATTTATTTATACATTTAACTCATATGATTTTGTTTTCTTGCAATACAAAAGAATTTCTTTTAAAAAGGGAAGAGAAATCACTTTTTTCCAGATCTTTCTAAAATGCTGCTCACTCTCTCTCTCATGTAACTGTGTACCTATCTAATTGGTTATGTGAAACCCAGTCCCCTAGTAGTTGTACATCCCAACATTGTAATGGATGATGCATGGATTTGCCTGCTGCCTCTACCATGGGCACTTGCTGACAAAATGCCATATAAAAATATTTTCAATAATTTTCTATATTGGAAAATTCCACTATGTAAAAGGACTAGGTCAGGCTCTAAAAATCAAGTTGTCTTATAAGGTTACATTGTCTCAGTAATTTGGGTTTTGATTGAAAGACATATTCTTGGTAGCCCAAAGGTTCAAGTTTACATTTTTCACCAACCTGCAACCTGATTTCTTTTTTTAACCTGACTTAAATTTTCAAATCTTTGTCAGTATCAGTATCTGAAGGTCAGCAACCTGAATAAAGCTTCAGATACTGAACGTTTCAATTTCTAAACCAAGAAAGATGACCTTTTGAAGTAAAATACTTCAGTGGTACTATAATATATTATTAAGGTTCAAACCCCAGGCAGACACCTACTGTTTGTTTGTGCTGTTTTATTATTATTATTGTTGTTGTTGCTGTTGTTGTTTATTTGTTGTCTTTGACAACAGCTCCAATTATCATGAGCTGAAATGAGCTATAAACATGAAACAGGCCAATAACTGGATATTATGTGCAAATGCTTTCCAAGAAATATGAGCCCAATCACCTGAAGATGGTGCTGTAATTATAGCCCACAAATGCAATTCTGGGACTCCCATGCAGCTCACATCCTAAGTCCAATTGACTTGTAATTGGACACACAAGTCCAGCTCAATGTTTAGCTCAATTCAATTTAGTTATATAGCACCAAACCAATCTAATGACAATTTTCATATAGAGGTCATCCAGAAATTCCCCCATGAGCAAGCACTTGGTTGTAGGGGAATCAATTTATTAAACCTCTAATTTAATGTTGTATTCATTAATAACATACTGGGGGCACCAACCTTCCTCAGCCAAGAAGGATTTTATTGATTATTTCTTGTAATGCTAATGAATGAACCAACAGTAGACCAGTCTGATAATCTGAAGCGTAATATGGTCAATCATATATATTTTAAATGATCAGTTTCCAGTGGCATTTCAACATTGTTCACAACATGCGTTAGACAATTCTTGACAAATGACAACATTCAACAATAAACATGATAACATTTTCTTATTCTCATCCTAATAAACATGATGACTAAGGGTATAACTAACTTAATATGACAAAGGATAAAGAAAGGCAGACTATATTTGCCGAAATGATCATCACTATTATGGTTACTACTAATAACTGTCTCACACCAAGCATATTCAACCTAGCCGCTACGGACCTCTAGATGGCAGTATGGTTCCATGGTAGAAACTCAGACAAACTTTGTAGGAGAACTAAAATCACAGTTTTGTCATTTTATAAGCTAGAAACATCAGAAAAGCATTGATATCATACAGATTCTGGGTTTAGTACTGTAAGAAAATCCACAGTTAAATCAAACATAGATTTCGTTATCCTGGTGTGATGGGAAAGAAGGCACACAGACATACAACACGGTTTGCTTCAGGAATGTCTAATTTACAACCCATCAGCATTATCTGATTTTGTAGGTTCCTCTGGGGCCTGGCACTTTTCATTCAGACGGTTTTACTGTCCTCATCTCTCATGGGGCTATCAATAAAGAATTAGCATCTCTGTGCGAAACATCCTGGGTGAAAGGTAACCTTTGAAGTAGAAGTGTCCTTGACTCTTGTTCCCCTGAAAGAATGTGGAAGAGGTGTTTCTAAGCCAGACATCCTGTCTGTCTCTGAAATCACACCTCCCTGTGCACATTCCAAATGGTCAATGATTCTTAAAAGTTGGGATGTTTTATGACTCCATTTCTCCTGAAGGAATGCAAAAAGGGGGGAAGAGGGTTAGTTACAGGTCATTTCTGCTACATGGTGACAGTGGCAATGAAAACCTTCCTTTTAACAAGCAGACACCTCAAGCAGAAACAGACTGTAGGTGTACGGCCATCTGCTTCAACCCATTGTGCTCTACATAAATTGGACCATAAAAATCGTCCATAATGGATTTTCTGCCATTATTCTGCCAATAATAATAATAATAATAATAAAATACGAATAGAACTTTTTGAAGTTGTAATGTAACTATATCAGTGTAAATATATCAACAGCAAATTGGGCATCCTGTATTGTGGGACTGTCACACAATAAACTTTGCAAGGGGCAGGGCAAAGCAGGAAAATGAGCACATCGCACTGACAATTTGTTCATTCAGAAATCTGGGTACAAATCATCCGGCTGTGCTTGTCCTTGACCTACTGAAGCATTTTGAACTCGGCCAATAGGGGGTGCTACAGAACCCAAAAATGTGGACCACCAAACCCAGCGGACAGAATTTCACCAGTTTTGGTGTTTGTGTGTTCTTGGGGCCAGTTTTAACTCAAATCTGCAGGGCCATGCTGACTGCAGCAAGTGGAAATGGCCTATCACATATTTGCTCATAACTGAAGATGCCTTTGATCAATCCTAATTGAACTCACTGGAGACATCCTGTACTATCTCTTGAACATATACAGTTCAAATCCAATGAAAGGGGAACAAATTGCAGAACTTGCAAAGTGTGACTGGTCTCACTTGTTTCACACAAAATTAAACTAACTGAAGTGACTTTGCTCACCTTTGTGCGTCAGGGTGAAGAGCAAGCAAGTTTGCAGCCAGTGGAATGTGCTGTTAGGACAGAGATGTAGCAGATACTGGACTCACTACATGCTGGTTAGGGGCCATTTAGAACCAGTAAACCTGCTGATCTAAACTGGTGACCCAACACAACACAACACTCACGCTGTGGCCACATATGTCTATCCGGGCTAATGCACAGCTCAGTGCACGCACGCATACATAAGCACAAACACATAAACACAAACACATAAACACACACACACACACACACACACACACACACACACACACACACACCAGAGGGCTTCACATCAGCTTGTACCTTCTTCTCACCCAGTGCCTCCTTTTTTCACCCCCACACAAAAATGAGACATGTTTTTGTCTGCAGCTTGCTTGCAAAATGACCAAATCAACTGGATTAGATAAAACTTCAAAGCACAACATAAATTTATGGTAAAACACCATTTGATATTGTATAAATGATTTTATTTTCAATACACTTTGACATCAGTTTATAAAAGCATTTCGGGCGAAGCATTCAAAACAATGCTGAAAGATAATAAGAAATATCAAATCAATATGTACTCTCCCTTTACAAATGGAAATATGGAAAACTTCAAGATATGATCCCCATCTCTTTTAGAATAATAACATATTTTCAGCATGCCCGGTAGGCAAAAATACAAAGAAAACAAAGCAATAAAAATGATTCCAGCTTTGAGTTTTGACACTGTGAGCCAAATATTTGTCATGTACATTTCCTGCTCCTTGTGAATATCTCCTAAACTGGGAAGTGCAAACAGAAAACTATCACTAAAGAAGATTGCTGTTCATTCATGAAGCACAAATACAGATCACAGCAAAACACTGACTTCAGAAATGATAAAACATTTCACATATTAAAAGATATGACATGTGCATTTCATGCCACAGGGACAGAGGGGCGTGTTCATGCAGCTCTGCAGACAAAGGACAACACCTCAGCCATACACTATGTCAAATACCTCCATAAATATTTTTACTCTGCAATTTCTCTTCTGCAAATACATATTCCATCATGGTTTGATAAGTCCAGTCTTAGAGAAATGGATAAATGGAGAATGATAGACAAGAAGTCCAAGTGAAATTGAAACTCATCAACACATTAATATAACTGCTTATATGGTGAAAAAGTGGGCATGATTTTTTCTTTTTGACAGACATTGTAATGTCTATGTGGGTATGCAAAGGAGTGTAGCCAGGAATTTGAGTGCCTGAATGTGTTTTATTCAGTTCACTGTTCACTTACATTTTCTGTAACTGTATTAATAAAAAAATTCTAGATACTGTTTCCACCCCTCTTTACAAATGCAAGACTAGAATTCTGGTGGACAAATACTCTTTTATATATCTTTTATATTTTTGTTCATCTATAAGTAGCCAAATCCAATTATATTCACTGGAACCTATAGTAATACTGTGGAATTCATTTTAATTAACCCCAGAGTAACTGCGGGGGTGTAGGACTGGGGGACAAAAGGGGACTAAGTATACAGAGCTCATGTGAAGAGGGCCCACAAAAATAATAGAATTAATAGCTGTGGATGTGGGGAGGGGCCCACAGAGACTGCCAATGTACAGGGTCCAGAGTTTTGTGCTGTGAACCCTGAATAACTGGTCCGGTCATTTTTTGTCAACACATCCAGACCCATGAAAGAGATAACCAATGCTGCAGGTGTTGAAATAACCTGATCAAAAAATAACTTGTAATGGGAATCAGTTAAATGTTAGGCTAACTAGCTTCAAGGCTGGGATAACTAGTTGTGAGTCCTTCCAAATGTTGATTTTTGTAAGAGGACATACAGCTTAAATTACTAACAGCTGATAGCTCCGTGTAAAAAAGACAACAAAAAACATACCACAGAAGTTGTCTGCCAGAGCAGGTCATAGGAAAAAAATTTCATCCAAATGAATGGTTATGGCTCCTGATGAGCAGGTGGCACAGTAGTACAGTAGTCTCTGCCAGCAATGTATGAATGTGTGTGTGAATGGGGGAATGTTGACTAGTGTTATAAAGAGATAGAAAAGCGCTATATTAGTGTAATGTATTTACCATTTAATCTGTATGGAATCACAAACATTCCATGTGTGTTTCCATTTTAGTGCAGAGCAGAGCTTTCGATACAGTATCTGATACCTTCAGTCTGCTGCAGATAAGAAAACAGCACTTAAAAGCATTGATTACTTATTTTTTCAGCAGAGTTCAGGGTTTTTTTTATTTACACTCTATGGCCAAATGTATGTGGATACGGCCATCCACATGGGTGGTGGAGGACTGAAAGCGTAGTGGAGGCTGCTGTAACAGCACATTGATGCTCATGGTTTGACATGATCAACTCTCACATATGGCTGGAATGAAGGCTTTCCACACTGTTGGCTATAAGTGCATTGTTTTTAATAGACTTTAAAAATGGATCATCTGATAAGTTTGGCTTATTTTGTTAAATAGGAGATTTTGGTTTCTTCATGGTGCAATAAGGTTTCAAAAAAATCCTGCGTCCTATTGGCACTGGTATCTTATATGTCTGATGGTACCCAGCCCTGACAGTCAGTGGTTTTGGTAGTTTTGAGTGGAGCTACTGGCCCAAAAGACAATAACTGTTAAAAGAAAGAGATGGACACAAGAAAAAAAAGAAAAAATCTTAAAACTTAAACAAGAAGAAGGCAAGAAGTATTTGTAGATTTATTCTATTATACCAGCGTGCTGATATATGGGCCTGATGTCGGCCCTTTAAAGTAAGCTACACTGTGAACCTGTTATATGGATATGATGCACTTTGATTAACTGCATGTTTGAAACGATCGAATCTACACTGGTTCCATCCAATCGAAACCTGACATTCAGTAAGCTTGCATAATTATGTTGTGATTTGTGTTTTAAGTAGAGAATTCATGATATAAATGCTTTGCTTTTTAAATGAACGTGCACATGAAAATAGTCAAATTCAAAGATATTGAATCATTATTTGCATAAATTACCAGCGTCAATCCAAAAAATAGAAGTTCTGGCACAGGTACGATTGGTGATCCAAAGGCTGTGCTCTCCGTTCAATCTGTTGTGCCTCTCCAGCAGCTCATTTACAAGAATCTGGGTTTCCCTTTTTATGTCCAGCAAAAGCAGTGCCTGACTACAAAAAGGGTTAGGGAGGGTCTGTGGGGGAGGTTAGCGTGTTGCATGAGTCTGCAGACCCTCACAGCAGCAGGAACTGATATGATGTTTATGCCATGGTGTACCCGTAGCTCCCACAATGCAGTGCTACCAGCAGCCGGTCTCTCAGGACCTCCTGGCTCGGGTATTCTGGGAGTTTCAGCATGTTGATACTGCAGAGAGGAATAAAATGGGGGGGAGTGGGGTGGACAGAGTCAACTCAGTGGAATCCTGTGGTCGTAACGATCTATCTAGCCAGTGGAGAAGTGCTCTCATACCCATCCAAAAGAAAGGCCGGCGGCAATATAAATTACCTGTTGCACATACCAGCATGCAGAGACCTCTCCCTGTGTTCAAATTAGTGTATGACATACCACTGCCCAGTGCTAACAACAAAGAAGGGACATACTGCCCTCTGGTGCTTAGTACTAGTTGTCAAATGTCCCTCAGTTAAGGCTAGAGTAGAGTGGTGGTTCTATTTATTCATTGCTTAAAGAGAGGGGTCATTAGAGTGCTCAGTTTCGCCTGTTGAAGAATAAAACTACAACTCTGGCAGTACTGTTGAGCATCTTTGCCAACACAGTAGAATGTACAGCGCTGAAGGGCTGAAAGGACATTTAAGGCGAGTCTGACACAATTCCAACTCTGAGCACTTTTGAGATGGAGTTCAAAGACAGAAGACAGTGCTCATTTAATATTCTTCATATTGTTATTTTACTGTTGTTCATAGTCAGAGTCAACTGTGTCCTTTGAATTTAGATTTAGTTTGAAATGTGATAGGAACAGGAAACATGTTGCTGTAGTTTGATCAAATACTGTCAACCAGAATCAAATAGTTTAACTCTGAGATTGAAAGGCTCATTTCTCCTTCAGAAATACACATTTTAAATGTAATCTTAAATTTTGCATTATAAAAATAAAATTGGGATTGCAACTCACAACACAAATATTTAAGACAAACTACTCAATAATGCTTTTACAGGTCCCAGTTTCTCATAATTTCTGATAAAAACTATAAAAACTGATTCATAATCTTAAATTCACAGAAAGGTTCCTGAAAATTTCAATATAATTTAGTGCAAAATGGAGAGGGTTGAATTAGTACACGCCCAAATAATTAATTCTAGTTAGCATCTTAGTCAGTGCACAGAAAGACATCTGAACATGCGAAAAAAATTTAAATTTGTTTGTAAGCAAACAATTCAACAAATATATAAAGAAAAGATGTCTACTTGGGTTTAAATTGATCTCTGTCAGTTAGTTATCAAGATTTGAACTGTTCTTTTAAAGAACTACTGCTTAGAAACTCAAACTACTTATTTGTCTTAGAAGCTAATACTATAGCTAGAAGCTAATACTATATTTTTAGAAAACTACAGAGGAAATTATTATTGTTATTACATGGCAAAGACACACAATGGAAAATTTGCTGTACCGGCAGCTGTTTAGATTAGTTTCAATTCATCTGAGAAAATGAGACCATGTCAGTCAAGGATAAAAGAATGAACACCTCAAAAAGGACTCAAAAAAAATTCCAGACTCACATACTGCAGGCTTGAATAAACTGGGTAAATACAAGTATAAATAGAGTCATTACCAGGTACTAGAGGTAGGCAGTAGGTTGGAGGTGTATGGCACTGCTGCAACAGTGAACTTCTGTAAACCGCTGCCACCCATTAGGTAGGCAAAGCCCCCATGAGGAACCCTGGAACTGATAGAGAAGGATACTTTACTGAAACAGACATTCACACATTTTCCTATATCAACAACCACAGCGGAAATTCAGTAAACAAACCTTCCGGTGACAAACTGAAGCAGAAGAACCCGTTCCTCCTGGGTCAGGTTCCTCACCACCTCCCAGAACCACTGCAAAAAGTTGCAGATAGGTTAAGCACGACTAACAGGAAGACACAGAGAGTCAGATAACCCAGAAGGGGAGGTGGTTCTGTTTGTTGGTCTCTGGTACTGAGTACTGTTGGAAAATGTTGAGCTATTTCTTCTCAACCAGTTTCTTCAACATCATCCATATCATCTTTCTAATGAAATTAGATATAATTAAAGTTATAAAAAACCTGTGCCTAAGGCTTAGACAACCTCAGTGGTAAAGATCAACATCACTATAAACCTAGATGACTGAAGTGAAACATAATTGTTTAGTCTTAAAGGATTCAGTGTGTCAGGCTGGAAGAAGAAGAACCCACCTGGATGACTGGCTCCTGGGAGTCGTAGCCACTGGTGTACTCAGTGTTCCGACACCAATCCTGCACATCGATCTCTGGCATCCCTGACAGCAGGAGCTCCTGTATGCACACACACACACATACAGCATGAAGAAAAACTACAGCGAAAAACACATGTTAAAAGAACACCACATAGTACATGCACACACACACCATGCTTGGTGAAGTAGTCCTTCCTCCGTTGCAATTTTTCTCACATTTCATATCCTCCTGGCATAGAGGTCATTTGATTTATTTTTTATTGTATTTAGGTACAATTCTTGCACTGTTGCTTGTGTTTAGACAAATTTAGCATGTGAGACCTTTGGCTTCATTTATCAAAGCCTGGTGTTATTCTGTATTTTTCACATTGTCAACAAATCCCATGAGCACACCCAAGCCAACAACGAGTTGGTCTGTCACTCAATATTTTATGACTTCTCTACCCTGTCTGTGGCATCCAGGCCAATTGGTTGCTATTGAAGTTGTAAATTTTTCATCAGATCTCATAAATACATAGTTTTATTGTTAGTCCAGTAGAACAGTGTGTGTAGGAACAATGAAACTTTATGCCACGGAGGAATAAGATATATGAAGCTTTGGATATACACAAATAACTTGTTAGTCGACAGATTCAGTGTAGGTTTGGCTCTACACATGGGAGTTGTTGAGAATCAGAATAATATAGGATATTGCCATCCTTTGGGTAGCACGGTGGCTCAAGTGGTAACACTGTCGCCTCACAGCTAGAAGATCCCCAGTTCGAATCCCGCTGTGGCCGCTGGTGGCTGCTGCTCGAGGAAAAAAAGGGGCCTTTCTGTGTGGAGTTTGCATGTTCCCTGTTTCCTCTGTAATAACCCCCACTAAAAACATGCAAGAAGAACACCACCTGACCAATGGTGACAAAAAAAGATGGGTGTGCGGGCACCGGCATCGGCTGGCAGCTGGCAGCCCACCGCTCCTGGTCTGCCGCAGAGGATCGACAGTCCGAGGATGGGTCAAATGCGGAAATATAATTTCACGAGAAGCATGGCGTGTAGTGTAACTCACTTGTGTGACGTGATAAATAAAGTATGTTTCTTCTTCTTCTTCTTACTATAAACTCTACTAACATTCACACTGGTGATAGCAGCAGCAGTGACAGTGAAACAGCTGTTGTGCTGTGAAAACACAAAACAGGCCGTTCAGTTGCCAGTTGCCCTGCAATGACAGCATGACTGAGGCATGTCCAACAAATCCAGGGTGGGATAATCAACATGCTACACTATTGATCCTCAAAAGAATGTGGAGTTCTGCTGACACACAGAAAAAAACCCTCTAATGGAGTTGGAGAAGAGGGAGGGGCTTCAAGGTGACCCAAGACCTCCCACCTCCCTTCACCAAACATGGCTAATCAATCCCTGCATCAGAACTGAGCAGGCAGCAGGCAAAGGGAACAAGGAGAATACCAACTGCAAGAGACAAAGGGGGGGGGGGGGCAGAAGGAGGAAAAGTAGGGAAGGACAGGGAGGTCTGAGGAGGACGACTAACCAATTCATATTCGTCGAAAAGCTGGATGAGCGAGGCAGGGATGAAGGTGTGGAATCCGTGCAGGAAGGCGTTTATCTGAGGCTGGATGGCTCGCGTCATCCTCAGCTCTGTCACCAGCTGGACGTACTCAGCCTGAGAGAGGACACACACACATAGATCAAAGTCCTCCAGAAATACTGACGGACAAGGGAAAGAGACAGAGCTCATACATAGTTATTCTTCCTGCTCCTGCTGGATGGCTCTCTGCTTTACAAGACAGTGCCATCTGCAGGAACACCGCGGTACTGCACCGTCTAATGAGGACTCTTCCAGGCAATAAGCTGGAGGAGAGAGATCAATCGCTCATAGGAGACCAACTATGTATGAATATATTGGAGGGGAGCTTAGGCTGGTCATTAACGCCACCTTCAGCCACACTGCTGCAGCATGACACCACAAAAATACTCAACTCAATGTCCAATGTTCTCATCAGACTTTTAACAGAAAAAATTCAAGTACTTTCTGGGATTAAATTTGAAAACAAAAATTGAGGAAAAGAGGACAGGGGTTATTGGTAGATTCAAGTTAGGGTTGAATGAAACATATGGCTTAAATAAATGTCACATTATTCTAATAATGACACTATTGTTTGGGAATGATAGTTTGCCCATATGGACAATGATTGACCGCAACCAACTCCATACATAAACACCCACGAGTGCTCTGAGATGTTTAGACTGATTCAATTTGTCATGAACAACATACATGTAAGGCTCCTGTCCTGATATTCACAGAACCAAAAGAGAAAAGGGAAACAAGGAAAACCAAAAAAACGAGCACCCTGTCTTTAAAAACTCAAAGACATTGTGACTATTTCAAATAATATTGTGAACTAGTGGTACTCAAAGTGGGGGGGTGGGCCCACATAGAGCTACTGCAGGGGGGTGGAGGCTTCTGAAGGGGGGACATGCCAGAAGAAGTTTGAGAACCACTGTCGTAAGCCGTTTTCAATCTTGGTCGCCACACATTCAGATGCAAAATAAGCAGATCTGAATGACTGTTGACAAGGCCTTGTACTTTAACTGAACTGCTTTCAAACACATGCAAATATCTGCTGCCTGGCTATTTATGCATTTACATACAGGATGTGCTGCAACATACTTCAATAGATAGGGGCTGGTTACCTTACCGGGACAAGAGCTGTAAAAGGCATTATTAGTGAAAATTAGTGAAATGTATCAGTTCGTAAAGAAGAATTTCATTTTTTTTATTATTTCCTATCAATAAACATCTGACGACCACTTCTAGGGGACCTGAGCTCCGGGATAAACAAAACTATTCTACTGGGTTTGTCTTTATTTGACCTATAATTAGTATAAATTCAGAGTGTTTTCCAGAAAACCTAATTAACTTCAAACTTATCAGAGGCATATGTATGTAAAATAAAGTGTTACCACCCAGCACCGACGTCATGCCTCTGACTGTGCTTCTGGTGACTCACTTTGTTGTCCTGGGTGACCAGGATGCTGGTACCTCCAGGTTTGAGTGGTACTTCCTCCATCGCCCCAAACACGTCCGTCTCAACAGAGAAGGTGAGCTCCAGACCCAGATCACTGATGTCGTTGTCCAGAATCCACTGCAGGTTCTTAGCATACTCTGGATCAATGGATGACACATCCTGATAGTTGACAGGGATGCCTGGAAAACACACAACATACACTAAATCTAGTAAAAAGTCAAGAGCACTGGATCAGGACACTACACCTTACCAAAAGTGAAGGAAGTCAGACACATAATGCTTAAAATGTCAGCCAAATTTCACATTTCATCCTCAGTAGGGCTTGACATTTCCATTTCCCTCAGATTCTTCTTCATTTCAGGATCTTCTGAAATCTTCAAATCTTCCAATTTGAATAATACAATTTTTCTCTGAGCAATTAAATATCTAGAATAATCAAGGCCAAAATATTACAAATAAAATATCTCACAAAAAGGCAGTATTTCCATAATGCTAAAATAATCTGTGTGTAGTAACATACTTACAGAGGAAGAACATTCTTCATAAAAACATTTCTATCATTTCCAAATTATCTGTTTATTAACACAGATCAAATATCTGTACATGAACGGACAGAAGAAAGGTTCAGTGTTCCAAGGATATAAGAACCGCACTTTCAGCATTCATGATAAACAAAAAAATGTCTTCTCTTATTTCCATTTTGGATGAATGTGATCAGACTCCCAGAAGCTTTAGGTCATGTGAGCTGGAAATATGATGTCACCATGGAGTCAGTAAAAGTGATGCTGCTACATGCTGCTACAGTCAACCTGTACAGTAATCTGAGCGTTATCTATACATAAGCCTGCATTCTTTTACCCAGTATGTGTTTGTAGAAGGAGCGGGTGAAGTAGATGTTGACCAGCTGCCGGTGGTACAGAGCTAGGCCCAGGATATGACCTGCGAACCGGAAGTAGTTCAGGTGGTCTGGGTTCACTGATGAGTTGCTGTTGGGCTGAAAAGTGGTACCTGTACATCACACACACATAAACACACATCTTCACTCTCCGTGATGAAATTTGCTTGTCATTCAAATGTGATAGCAACACGTCATGTACCATCAGCTGACTGAGTGAACAGAGCGTAGTCTGGGTTGATGATCTCATTGGACAGGATGTCAAACCACTCCCGAACCACACCCTGACCCTGAAACACAGAGAAGACCCAAACCATAACAGGTCACTGCTTTGGAGGAAATGAATCCATCAGCTGAGAGCAGAAACAGGCCAACAGAAAGCACTGAGAACTCAGGCAGTGTCATAGAATTTAGAAACTCACCATCCCCTCCTCACCATGGAAGCGAACAGCGATACCCTGTTTGAGTTTTTCGTTGGTGGACTTGGATACCATCTCACAGCTACTCCTGAATATGGAGTCTGTAAGTATGAAGAAAAATATAATTAGTGCACCTATAACAAAACTTCAAGGACAAAAAGATGGAGAGAATAGGAGGTAAATATGGTGGTGGGTTAGAGCCACAAGTTTTCTGTTCTCTCTTTCATACACAGAACTAACAACATTTACACGCTGGCAATTTATAGTCACCTTGCTTATTGCCATACATCCACACCCTGAAGAACTTCAGATTTGATCACTTTATCACACAATTTTCAAGCAGCCAAGCAGCGTCTTTACTTTTGCAGTTGGATCCTACCACTCACAACTAACATCCACACTGGATGTTGCTGGGAATCATTTGTGGGACTAAGAACTAGGTCGGTGGTTCGATCCCCTGCCCCCTCAGTCGGCATGTCGAAGTGTCTTCGGGCAAGAAACTGAACTCCAAATTGCTCCCGATGGCTGTGTCATTGGTGTGTGTGAATGGGTGAGCATAGAATCAATCATCATGGTCATCATGTGGATGTCAATCAGTGTTGATTGTAAATGTAGTCAACTGATGCAATAAATTCTTTGTGCTCTATTCACAGAGCAAACTGAGTTCTCTGGCTGCACAATCTGTTCAACTGGTTCCAGCGCTGTCACTTCACATGCACCATGACATAGTTGGGGGAAAGGAAGAGCTACAGCCTATTTCATCTTAGATTTCTGGTGTCCACCTCTGGGTAACTGGGGGTGTGCTGATCCTCAAAAACAAAACTCCCTTGTTCTCCATGCTTGCATTCCAAACTAGCTACTCCAACAATAAAAATGGCAACCAAAATGTGAGTGCAGTGGATGTTGTGGGCGAGGATTCATTTTCCAGTTTTGGCTGATTCGGATATTCAGCTGTATGTATTCTAGTATAGCTCAAGAAATGCAGCACAGGGAGGCAGACAATTGTGAGAGAAATGTCCCCAGAACAACTGGAAACCTGGAAGGTGTGCATGCATATTATGCAGGCTGTAGTGGAATAAACTCGAGGACCTTTAACTTATTAAATAGTAAATATTGCCAATGATTTGTTTGAATAATTTCCAGACTGCAGCAAGACATTAATGCATAGCACAAAATGGAGCATGGAGCCAGCATGCAAGTGCGCTCCTGGGAGATGACAGTGTACTATGAGATGTCTGACAGTATTATAGGCCCTCAAACTCCTGGTTTTATTATCTGCAAAGTCAATCGATAAGGTTCAGCTTTGGCCTCATCCTAAAATGAGACTAAATGTTCACAGTGTACCAACAGCTGGCACATTCTCTGTGCATTAGCCAATAAGCCTGGCAACATTACACTGGAGTGTTAATTACACCAGTGAGTGGACTTTGGCATGATCTTCTCTTTATACATGAACAGTGGAAGTGTATGGTGGTGAACGCAGTCAGTACCTCGGTGGATGAGCAGGATGTCGTTCTCGTTGACTGGACGATGAACCATGTCTGAGTCTGGCTGGCCAGCCAGCAGATGCTCATAGAACCACTCACAGCGATCCTTGAAGGGCTGAGGAGGAAAACAAGACTTCAAGACATCCCACACTGCACAGCACTTTCCTAAACTAATTACCACTTCGCTGTGCTTTTAACTCACAGACTGTGGATTTTTCAGTCTCAACTGACAGCTCTGAGAGCTTTCTGTGCTAAAATACTTGTCTGTAATACAGAGATGAGGCTGGGCTCTATTTGCATAATGTATGCCTTTGTTCTGTAAGCGTTGGAGGTAGAGTGAAGGATGAGCGTGGAAGAGAAAGAAACGCTTTTCTCCCTTGGGCTGCGGGGCGTACCAAGAGAGGAATCAGGAGATGAAATCAAATTCACAGGTTAAAGTCTGTAATTAAAATAAGGGCCTACTCCCAGGCGAGCCATAATCCATGGGTAACGAGGCTCGAACGCTGCGGCTCAAATATGAATACTGAAGAGTGAGTGAACAGCACACAACTTGGAGCAGCACTTAAAATTTATGAAGCCATATAAATGGAACTTAAGACAAGTGTTATCGCCATGGTCGTAATACTGTTAAATGATCCTGAAGTGAAGACGGGGGGACTTTCAAAGTCACTTTCTATAAAGTCCCTGAAGACACAAACATAAAGACACAGAGGTACTTTTCCAAGTAGAAAATGACGAACAAGGTAAATACTTTTGGTGCTACAGTGTGGTATGTTTACCTTGACTCCAATAGAGTGCTATGTAAATGTTTTATAAAATCTAATTATGAGAAATCGCTAGTCTGGTCTTCTACAGGAACACATACAACAAATAATTTTTGGTAAGAATACCTTGAATTTGGAATTATTTTGTAAAAAACTGTAAGTATAATGGGTACAGTGGGGCACATTTTACAGTTGAAAAATGAACTAGATTCACATTCAGAGACAAATACTGCAGCTAATGCTTATTCACATTATTGATTAATCTGTCTAGATTTTTTAAATACGTGTTTGGTCTCAAAGTTTACAATGATATGAACAGAGAAAATAATCAAATTCTCACATTGAAGAAGTTGGCTTCCTACATGACTTCAAGCAGTCTGAAACTACTTGCCTGTTACATTTCTATCAAATGACTAATCAATTAATGTTTCATGTACTGCTATCTGAGCATAGCGACAGTTTTAGCAAATATGACAAAAAATGACTTTTATACAAGTTACCTACTGCAGCTTTAATCAATTCAAGAAAGACTGAATGAATGATAAATGTGGGAGCAGAATAAAGATATTTTGGTACCGCATATACACTATGCCTATACTAAATCTAACGTATATTGCCACGTCTAACAGTGTTGCAATAGACCATTAGAAACTGACTATAAGAAGAAAACATTCAAATTCATATGAGAAAAAGTTTAGTTTTAGTTAAAGTTTTGCTCAATAAGGAACAGACAATATTTTCTGATGGACTGAAATTAGCTTCTAAACTTGTGCTTCCGTATCAAGTCCCTCAAAGCATTTAATCAAATAATTCATTGTGTCTTACCTGGCCCTTAATAATATGCATGAAGCGTGACATCAACTCTGGACATTCCAGGAGAAAGTGGAAGTGGTTAAAGATGATCTTTGGATTCCTGAAAAAGGGGAGGCAGAGAGATGAGCAGAGAGATAAACAAGATGGGGAAGTGAGGGAACAAAGAGACCAGCGTGGAAATAAATTAAGAGGAAAAGAAGTTGCCAGATCGATACTCAGTCTCTCTGCACTGCATGAGGATTTTGAAGCATGGCACAGGGCCACATTGACTCACCTGGTTACAAAACACTTGAGCACCTCATCATGCTTGCAGACAAACTCAATGAAGCGAGGAGACGTCATTCTGGGTGATGAGAGGGAGAGAGGTGAAGAGTGAAGAAGATGGAGTGAGAAACAACATCTTGGCAACAGCATTTGTTTTACAATTAGATCAGTCATTTCCATCTGAAATGGCAAAATCACTAAAGTGAAAATGATCAGACATCACATATCTGGAATGCTGATGAAAAGAGCTAGAGCAACAAAAACAGAAAGACAGCTCACTTCAGCAGGCATGTCAATAACAGGTCTCTATTTGCTGTTAACTGAGCATCTTTACTGATCTAATTGAATATAATTATGGACCTGGAGAAGGGTTAAAACAAAGAGAGATGAATGTGGGAGCAAACAGGAGGTAGATGAGGCAGGGCTGGTCACAGTGGAAGCTGTCTCAACTTCTTGGAAGCTAAATATTGAGAGAAAGAAATAGTGATATTATGTGGTAGTAATTAGCAGTAGTTTGCTATGAATGCAGATCTATGGAGATGTACGCAATCGAGGGATAGAGTGTTTATGTCCTTGTCCACAACGATACACCAAGATCTGCACAGCAGAGATTACAGAGTGACAATTCCCACCAGGGGAATAGAGGCTGTCTGCAGAGGACATGTGTTTCAGTCGTCCACCTCGCATGCGTTACGCTTTAGTGACTACAGCTGTTTCAAACCTGCTGCAACTTGATCTGTCTTTTTAGGTTTCCGGTCTATTTTCTTCAGCAACTGCAGTGATTGCATTTTGACCTGAGTGCTGCCAAAATGCATCTTAGACCAGTGCAGTGCTGTGTGAGAACAAATCTGGTGTGACGCAGACACAGGACTGAAGCTGCTGCTGCTTTCGCTGCACAGACAGTGTAGACAAGATGTTAGATTATGAGCCTGCAGATGGGTGCTAATGTAATACTATAAGAACAGCAGTGGGCAGGCTTCTTCCTAAATCAGTGTATTAGTACAGCAGTAGTAGTGGTAGTGGTGCCAGCAACAGAAGTGGTGGATGTGTGAAAAGTAAAAGTATCAGCAATAGAACAGCAGTATATTAGTGGCCATGAACTCGTGTCAGCAGTGGCAGTGGTAATACCAAAGCAGGATTGTGAACCTGCAAAAACAAAAATGTCACTGTGGTACTGCAAGAGATCTGTTTGGATCACAGCTGATTATTATTGCTCTCCAGGTTAAACGATGCTCTTTGTATTTTGATGAGACACTGTGTGACAGCTGACAGATGAAGGCAGAGCACAAACCCCTGTGGCATCTGACAGGAGCAGCACATATAGAAGGCTTGAATCACAGCGCTGAGACGATTGGCTGTCATGGATATAACGTCCTCCCCATCGGCGTACGCCTCAGTCTCCATGACAATCTGAGGGTCCAGTAAGGAGGGGAGCTTTGGCATAGAGCCAGAGTGGTCAGCCTCCCGCTGTTTGAGAAACAGAGAGGCTATGTCGCTGCTGGATGTGGAGGAGGACGGGTTCTTCCTGTTCCTGTCCAGCTCTGTGGAGATGAGCACCAACCACTCATCGAGAGAGTGCCACAGCAGCTCCAGAGGCTGCAGAGAGACAGACTGGGTGAGAGACACTGGATCAAAGACAAAGCAGATGGAATGATCCATGAGGACATTTCATGGCAGGAGTGACTTTGACCTTCAGGGTGTCTGCAGGTTTTACAAAGCTCCATTTAAAGTTTTAGGGCCATTTTCACGTTATCTGGGACTGGAAGACTAATTTCAAAGAAAGAAATGCCCCAAAGAATGCCCTCTGTCTCACCGAGTACAAGCCAAGAAAGAACGGAGTCTACCTCAGGTCATTTTCAGGAACATTATCAGGACTGTCAGGGACCTGAGAACAGCCAGTCAAACACCAGAACAGTGTTTGCTTTTCCAGGGTCACCAAATTACAAAAATACACATTTGTTTACTGACCTCTTGTCCTACCTAGCCACAGAGAGCTGTGCTGCATATGACGTTTTCAATCTCTGATTGTTTCTGATTATTTTTTGCCTCCATATCAAGACAATGGAGATGGACGGATTTTTGTTTGTAGAGCTCATAACAGATAACAAAAACTAAAGAACAAATCCACATTCTGAGGTTTGTAGTTCAGTAGAAAACCTTTATATAGAGGAAAACACTCCTAATGAACACTCTTCATCTTCACTGTCTGAAAGAAAAGAAAACCAGAACTATCTGTGTGGCTAGATAAAAAAAGTTTATGTCAAAGCAAAATCATGTGAGGTGATATAACAATAAAGCTTTTATGGAGTCCTTACAATTAGCAAATGGATGTGCAACCATGTGCCATATAAAGAAAAGGCCACAATATTATAATGCAGAGCTAGTTCCTCCTTGTTGTGAGTTGAAGATATTTTCTAGGTGAAATCAGAGTAGTGTTCAAACAATGACACCATCCCAACCCCTCAAGCATGATGACACCATTTCGGGTTGGGTGATATTGAAATATATCCTGTGAAATTTGTCATACTGTTGGAGATTTTGTTGTACCATCTATACTCCTTCCATATCTTTGTTGTGTCAGGTGATTACAGGCAGTGTTGCAACTCACTGAACAGAAATGCTTTCTGACAATATTACATCTAAAAGATTGGAAGGACCTTCATTTGTCAGGTATGTAATTGCTGGACTAGTCAACAACAAACTCTTATGGAATTTTATCATAAACTGACTGAATTTCCAGAGAATGTGCTGTTTCTACATACAGTTACACAGAACAACATCATGCATTCTCTATATCTATGTTGTGACACAGAATGACATGAACCATGATAGAAAGTTTTATCGCCTAACCCTGACTCCTTGACTCAGTAAAAATCTACCCGATTTTCATTCAGTGACAGATGAAATGTAAAGGCGCAGCTACCTTGACACTGCAGAGTTTCATGTCATCGTATTTGACATGCAGGACTTTATGATTATGACCCAGTCTAGTCGATTCTTGTTGATGTTTTAGTTGAACGGATACACAGATATATGACATCCCACGTCTGTTGGTGTTGTTTTATGCTTGATGGATATCTTTGACCTATCAGAACACTGCACAGCCATAGTCATAGAAATATTATGGGAGCAATAAACAGTGTGCAGATTTTTTTCATACTTTTCTCATGAATTAAGCTTTAAGCATCATTTAAGCATTAACCAAATCATGATTTAAAAAGTACAACTGATGATGAATTTTGATATATTACTTAGTTTGAACTGAAAAATGAAGCTTTCTCTGCATTTTAATTTCACATTTTTGCAATTAACACAGAACATACACAACTTCAATCCCAGCAGCCTCCTCAGTGGTTCTTACAACACCTACAGATTACAGTACACTGTAAACACCTCCTACTAACCTTAAAGACCTGGCTGCGAGGCGTCTTGTTGCCATTGTAGCCCATGTCATTGCCATTGTTGGGTGATGAGGGCCCCAGGCGGAACACATGGCAGAAAATACGAACAATTCTCAGCAGGCTTTTCATTTGAGCCTCAAAACTGCTGGACAGGCTGAGGAGGGACAGAGGGAAAAGGAGGGACCGAAGCACATCTTAGCACTACTACTCAAATTGAAAAGTAACTACACAAAATGAAACACACTCAGATGAAACAGCTGCAATGGAGGGAGGCATCATATTGAAATATTTGCTGTGTGTGATTGTTTGCACGTCTGCAGTCAGTGACGGGCAGGAGCACCAATTCCTCAGATTCAGCTGAATCAAACAAGGAACACTGAACCTTTTCAAACATCTTTGGTCCTCTATTTCCTCTCAGGCATAATCTTTCCTGTGAGGTGCTGACTGTCACAATGCTGTGACACATGAAGACATCTCAGAAATGTCTAAAGGGGGAAAACTGCTGAAATATACAGTTACACATTAACTAATTTAACTAAGATTACTAGTTATGTGACACATTTAAACAAATTCCCTAAATCATTAGATTAGATTTTTAAACCTTGATTTTTAATGTGAATCTGAAACTGTATCTCAGTTCACTAAATGGCTGGATTTCCTTTCAAACTGGTTATTGGGATGAATTAGTGGTACTTAGGTTCTGCCCAACTCAACCATGAACAGGACTCAGCTGTCAATCATGATGTCACACCACCTTTATGTAGCATCAAATGACTCGTTAAAACCAGGTTCATCAGAAAAATGAGCATTTGAACATACATCAGTGTGATAAGAACTACCTAAAATAACAGACACCAACTTTGGAAAAAATTACTTGACTAGTATTTAACATAGAAGGGGCAGGGTTTATGACCTATACTGCAGTCAGCCACCAGGGGGCAATAAATATGTTTCATGTTGTCATCATGTTGGCCATCTATATACACGATGATCTGAGCATCTCACTCTCAGAAATAAAGAGAATAGCCAGTAAGTTTTTCCCAGAACGAGTCCTACCTATAACACTACGATTAAGTCTGTTTAAAACTAGTACAGTGTAAATGTTAGTTACAATAATGGCTATACAACAAGATCAATATATAATAACATACAACAAATAAGAAAAACTGAGCAAATGTAATGTAATGTAAATTAAATATGTACATACCTGAGAAGCTTGTGTCCATTGGTGGTTGCCACTTCAGCAAGACTGGTCAAGATCCTCTGGTAATGACTGTCACTCTGCTGAGAGACATGCTCCAGAACCTGTCTGAGCTACACACACACACACACACACACACACACACACACACACACACACACAACGTTAAGTAAGGGATAATGCCCGACGAGGTGTCCATTATCAAAAATGAATGGACTTCGCGGAAGCAACTGTCCGACGCAAAGTGGTTTATCCCGCTTATACCATGGTCACTTACGAAAGAAATAAATATTAAATCAATTATTAATACGTTAATGTTGTTTTTTACCGTTCAAATCGTAAGTTCTTCACAAGAAGCGGCTGAGTGGACTATTTAATATCTCTCATTGTGACGCGTTGCCAAGGTAACCGGCTCTGGCCACAGAACCTGCAGCTCGGTCGGCCGCAGCTGTTATATTAGGCCTAATCAGTGGAGGGAAGTGAGATGATTGCTTAACGTTATGTTACATGATACAAAGTATCATGTCAGAGGGCAAGTGCACCTCTTATCGCTTGTGTGTCCAGAGGATGATGCGAAATTTTGTTTCAAAGAATCAAAGTCCACAGATAGTTTCCTAAATCGTTTTTATTGCAAGAAATATTATTCACCATTCACTCTGATCATTAAATGTGTATCAAGCAAGTAAGTCTATCCTAAATCGTTTTTATAAATATTATCCACCATTCACTCTGTATCAAGCAAGTAAGTAAGGTAAACAAGACAGAAAGACAGGCGACGAACTATTTAAAATGAAATGCACTGTGAAATAACACATGTTAACGTATGTTCTGAGTTTCTGTTGCCACGGTTACCAACTAGCATTTGGGCCAGCGCAATACTTTGGAACAATCAGGCTATTTGACCGGAACTTTTTTTATAGGTGTCCTATAACACTTTTTAACGGACACCCTGCAGCCAATCAGAATCGAGTATTCACCCAGACCATGGTATAAACATAAATAACAATTAATGCCTCATCCTAACTTTAACCTAACCTCAATAACACACCTTACCCCTAACCTTAATCAGGACCTCAGTTTTGCCTCATAAGGACCAGGCTTTGGTCCCCACGAGGACTACTGATCCCAACAAGGTTGGTTTTTATACCGGAAAATGTCCCTAAAGGCAACTAAAACGTTCAATACATTTTATACATGCATCACATCAACAGAAATGCATATCGAGACGAAGTGGTCATACCATGTTCTCTTTAATATCATCATTCTGTGTCATCTGGATGAGGGTCTGGAACAGTCTGCAGTGATGCTGGATGAGGATCTCACAGGTTTCCCCATATCCACCCTGAACACACACACAGGAGCTCAAAATAAACAGAACAACATGACAATAAGAGGACAAAGCCTGAAGTGCATGAAAAGTGAAAAGGTAGTGAAAAACTCACCTGCACACAGAGATCCATAGGAGTGATTCCATTCTTGTCAGCGAGGTATTTGGCACCTCGGGAGAGCAGGATCTGTGCTGTGTCTCTTTGGCCATGGCTACAGAACAACACAAGACAGGTTTCAATACGACTGGAGTAATGGACTATAAAATACTGGCTCTTTGTCATGCAAAGCCATCTGTGGGGATGTTAGAATATGACAATCGCTGGGTTATTACAGGATTATTTTAGTATTCTGACATGTAAATTAATAACTGTGACAAGCCAACTCCTGTGGGTAAAGACAGAGTCTGACAGATTTGGAAATGTAGATGGATCAGTGAATCTCTACCTCTGAACAGTAAAGAGGAAGTGTGAAAGAGGTCAGAAGAGACCTAACTATGAACAACCAACATTACAATGACATGTCTGATGATGTTACCTGCAGGCAAAGTACAGAGGCGTGGCTCCAGAGACGTTTGGCCGGTTGATGTCAGCTCCACTGTCCAGAAGACACAACACCGTCTGAGCAGAAATAACATATGCTCATATCAGATGCACAGAAATATCAAACTGAAAATTGGATAACAAAAAAAACAAAAATAACAGATGTCAACAATCAACAACACTTAAGTACAATATGAATAGTAATTCTAAAATGGCAAAGTATCAAGAGGGTGAAAAGATTGTAAAATTAGGTTTTCTGGCTTATTGTTCATATTTCCAGAGGAAGGCCAAGCTCGGACAGGAGCTCCATCTACTAGCTGTGAGCACAGCACAAGTGGGCGTGCCCTCTGCTGTGGCTGTCTAATGCCATGGCCACAGTAGGGAACTCAACCACCAGGCTGCATCATTACAATACTGTCACACATATGTATCTAATGGGTCTAACCCCAACCACATGCAGGGCCTATGCAGGTGCAGTAAAGTGACAAAGATGCATTGGCTTAAAAGATCTTTTTGGTCTGCAAATCTGCTGGAGGGAAATTAGCAACTGTACTGTTATATATTGTATTAATATATAGTATTAAGTTGCTGGGAAACTAACTGTATGTAACTCAGGATGAATGCGTTCAACCTGCAGAGTTGCTGGACTTCTCCTGTGTACATGTGTCTGAGGAAAAGAGGAAGTCTATAAATAATGGCACCTGCCTGACTGTTGTTGATAAGAAGGGACAGAAGCATAAATCAATTCAGATTTGAAAAGGAAATGAACAATGAATGTTATGTCAGAAGTTCATCCATCATGTCAAACGGTTGTGCATCTTGCTTTGAAATGAGCTGACAGTGTAAGATGTAACCTGAAATGTATAAAAGCTGAGGAGGGACTGCCTCTCCTCAGTCATATAAGTGTAGCGCTGATGATGGCTTAAGAACAGAATGATGGCTAACCGGAGCTGGTTTGAATACTTTCTCACCCAAACAAAAACTGACACTTCAGTTTCCATAACAGATACGGTGTTATTAAAAACTCTCCTCATGCTACTTCTCTGCAAATGTTCTTTAACTGTACTTCTTCCACGCTCTTAATCTTTCCCTACAGATTGATCTACTCCTGCGATGTGCCACCACATACAGTATTGCAGACTCTCTTTGCGTTTTGCACAAAGTTCTCTTCTGTGGTACCAGTGGCACTGGTACCTGGGCCAGGTAGTGATGGTCAATTAAACTGCAATACAATCATTGATGATTTTATGTTGCACAGTGCACCAGACTGCAGGGCTGATGCAAAGCAAGACATGGTCAAACAACTTATGTGTTATAGTGGTGAGTTGGTTGCAAAGTACACCTATTTCAGCAATTTTCGGTATTTGCCAACTTGGATTTTTATTGGCATCTGGTGAGGGGCGGGTTCTTACTTTGGACCCGGTGGCTAAGCTCTCTGGAGAAGCTATTCCTGAACACGCATATCTGTCATATCTGATGGAAGCAGCAGATTCATATCCTGGCACTACCTAGCTTTACAACACTGTCTTTGGCCAGTTTTACTATCCTTGGTGCTATAAATAGTAGGCAGCCAATCACAATCACTATTGCAGCTATAGCCAAGTTGTGTTTCAGCTTCACAACCACAGCCAGGAATAACCAGCCAGTGTGCTGTAGCCACACCCAGTGGCTATGGGTGATGCCGAGTTCCCCAAGAAATACGGATCAAAGAGAATGCAAAAAGTATTATGAGGGAACAGGAAAGTAGTTACTCTTACTGAGGCAAAACTATCTAACATTTACTACCCTCAAACTACAGGCCTGTAGCAGAACTGGCCTCTAACTGACCTTCTCTTACCCTCTCTGACTTCTCATGAGAAACGGAGGTGTAAACCAGCCAACTGATTGAATTATAGACCATCTGGTTTACTTATAATGAAATGTGATTTCGGCGAGAGACAGGATGTCTGGCTCAACTACTACTCTTCTCACACGTTGAGGGAAGAGAGCCAAGAGATCAACGCCTTTACCTCAAGGGCATCTCCTACCCAAGATGTCCCATGTTAAGGCTAATTCTTCCCCAATAGCCCTAAGGGCTCAAGACAATAAAACTGTCTGGATGAGACAAATGACATGCCTCAGAGGAATCCACAAACATCAGCAAATGCTGATGGGTCGTAAACCGGACATTCATTGAAGCAACCGGTGATATATGTTTGTGTGCTTTTTCTCAATACTCCAGGAAAACTTAACTTTTCATGTTTCCAACTTGCAGGACTCGTCGTACGCATAATATTGATGTTTTTCCAGTATCTCTGACCTGAAGTATGACCAAGTTGTGATTTTAACGGTTTTATAAAAGTTTGTCTGAATTGTCACCACAAAACCATACTGCCATCCAGAAGTTCCTGACCGTCAGATTGAATATGCTTGACTTGACACATTTATCGATAAGTAACCGTAATGATGATAATCATCTTGGCAAATATAGTCTGCCTTTCTTTATTTCTTTATTCTTTATTTTTTAATTTTTTGGTATTAGTTATACATTGAGTAATTATACATGTTGGGATGAAACTGTACCAGGATTATCATTTAATGTTGCCACCCAACCATAGGAAGTGTCTAATACATGCTGTGAACAATGTTGGAATGTCATTGAAAATTTGTCATTGAAATTATATGTGATTGACCATAGTGAAAAGCAGATGAGCCCCTCGTATGAATCATTGATTAGTTCAGCTCCTTGAGGCGATTGCGCGTCACAAAGCGTCTCACATGTTCAACGGCCTGCCCATTAGACACGCCCCTGGAGCGAGATTTAAATGTCTGCAGCCGCAGCATGAATTCAGTGCGTGTTACTCAGTTTTGTTTTAAGTTATGTTACGTTATGTTTAGTTTTGTCTTTTAGTTCTGTTTTTATTTTTCTTCTTTCCACGTCTAGTTACTCTCAGCTGAGTTCTTTTCCTTACTTCTTTGTCTTAAGTTTTGCACAGTCATTTTTGCTCTTTAAGTTTTTCGTCTTCGAGCTGCTCCAAGCCATTCCGAGTAGCGTAAGTTATCTTCAGAAGACGTATTCTTATAATTTGCCGCAAGTTTCAAGTTAACCTTTTTGTTTAGCCAAACGTTTTGTTTAAACATCAGTAAATTTAGGCAAGTAATACTAATTTTGTAGCCTTCTTCGACCGGCCATCGAACAGACTCTTAATTTGTACTATCAGTCTAAAATAGTCCATCACGGACTCAACCGAACCAAACCCTGCGGCCAGCTGTTGATCCTTGGTCCAGCTAACAACCATCCGGAGCCGTCCCTCATCTGTAACCGACACCTCAGAACCAGTTCCAGAGACGCCCCGTTCAACATCACCAAGTAGATCGAGCCACGGACGAACATCTGGAACGTCTTCGAGTCAGTTCGGAGCAGAGCACAACGGGACGCCAGCAATCAAGTAGGCACGCTAAGCGGGTTTGAATAAGAGTTGGTCCGTGAGGTTAAGAGACGGTCAATTCGTCCAAATTCTCTCCATTAATCATTTATTCCCTTAACTCTACGTTCGCGTCCCCATTATTCCCTTTCAACTACTTCTCACTATCGCCAATTTATTTACCATTGTGTTGCCATAAGTTTCTTGTGTGTTCTGTCATATCACCTCACATCTTCTGTCGTATTATTCATGGTACATTACCCATTATCCACAATTCTGCTTAATAAATTCTATTTTGATTTAAGTCCTGGTTAGACGGTGTCCTTTTGAACTGAATATCTACGATCCCTGTATCCAGAATTTACACTTCAGGTTATCAGACTGGTTTACTGTTAGTCCATTTGTTAGTATTTATCAGCGTTATAGCAGTTAATTTCTGCAGTCCTTCTTAGCTGAGGAAGGTGGTGCCCCGTCATTTTATCAACGACTGCAACATCAAATTAAGGTAGTACACACTACAGGCCATTAAGCCCTAAAAGCCTAACAAGCAGCCATGCTGCTCCTAACACCCACATGGACTAAAATGGCCTGAGCCAAGCCAAAGTCTGACTTCTGTTGCCAAACTTTGAGCCCCATACTCTAAGTATCAGAGCTAAAAATACATACAGTACACCATTTTTCAATAAAAGAGGTATTTTCGAATTTGCTCACAGTTTTGTGTCCGTTCTGACAGGCTACATGTAGCGCTGTCTGCCCCATGGCGTCCTCCACATCCACATTGGACACATGCTGGACCAGATCATGGAGGAGCTCCGTCCGCCCATTCACTGCCAACCAGTGGATCTGCAGCAGAGGTTTGCACAACTGTCACTGTCCGGACTACAGGTGTTAATTAACCACCAGTCTCAGATAACAGAACAATCATCTGATTACAATGATTTTAAGACATTAATATACAATAATCACACTATGGCAGGATCACATTGTACTCACAGCAGTCAGTCCCTCATTGTTGCAGATGTTCACATCAGCATAATATTCCAGTAGTCTGCCCATACACTTTTTCTGTCTGAGGAAACAGGAACACAAGAGAGTGTTTACTGGATTGCTTGAATTTCTTAGAGCAGTGGTTTTCAAAGTGGGGGCCGGGGCCCCCTGGGGGCCGCCAGGGGGCGCTAGGGGGGCCTCAGAAAATTGGAGAGAAGTTAAGAAAAAAAAGGAAAGGAAAAAACGCAAAACATGTTAGTTAATAATATTCTTATGCTAAACAAATGTAATAATTATTGAATAGTGAACACACACACAATTGAGAGAAGTTTGATTTCTTTTGTTCTGTTCTTGTCTGTCAACAGTTTGTTATTCAGTGGGAATATAATACAGTGTTGAAAACATGTTCCTTAATATTCTTATGCTAAACAAATGTAATAACTATTGAATAGTGAATAAAAGTAAGAAAATCATTCTAAAAGTTGATCTTTCTTTACATATTTTGCAGCATTGTTGGTGGGTTTGCAAAGGGGGTCCCCGGCCAGAAGCTAATGCTGTTTGGGGGGCCATGGCATGGAAAAGTTTAGGAACCCCTGTCTTAGAGCACCTTATTTTAGCACTTAACCCCGTTTTTAAAGCACTTTTTATCTGTTCTATTTATTATGTATAATTTATACTCCAATATTTGCATGATCTTTTACCACTTTTAATACATATATATATGTGTGTGTATATTTGTGTGTGTGTCTTATTACAGCGCCTAATTCTTTAATCAATCCAGTATTTTATTATTATTTTATTTATTTACAGCTTCCCATTAAATTATTATATTTATATTTTCTTGACAACAAACAGTCCTTTTAACATACTCTTCTGAAATTCCTGGGGAGGAAACGTTTTTTTTTTAACTATTATCCTAGAGGAGAATGGTTTTAATTCAGTCACATTATATTCTCGCTGCCCTACCTGTGCCTTGGACCACCCCTGAAATAAATACAACCGTCCTACCTTAAGTTTTATCAGTTTATTTTACTTTATCTTATTTATTTGACTCTTTTACCGACTATTCTCTTAATATTTCTATCAACGAAGGGTTCATGAACCTCCTTTAAGTTTCTCTCTGGGAGGACCCTCTTTTAACCATCCTTTGATTTTATTATAAACAGCTTTTTAACAAGACTATGTCTTTCCCTTTTTCCCTAGGTTCCGTTTTTACCGGAACCTAACCAGAACCACTACTTGCCTAGCCCTAACCCTACCTGAACCTTAGCCCCAGTCTACACCCTAAAATTTAATGATTTCCATTAAGGGGACCTGCATTTTGTCCCCATAAGGCAGGTGAGTCCCCACAGTGTGACTGTGTAAACAGATTTTTGTCCCTATAACGTGATAAATACCAGGTCACACACACTCTCACAGACACACAGTCAGGTCCATTGACTACAAGTGACAACATGCAAATAACAACATCTACCAGTCTAATGAGCAGGCATTGGATCGATCCAGATGTAGATCCAGATGTATTCTCTTGATAAGCTACATTTGGTTCCTGATGTAAGTCTCAGTGCATGACTTCAGTGGAGCTTTGAGAGGAGTCAAGTCAATTCTCACGAATTGCCTGTTTTCCAGGTTTGCTATGTAGCTTGCTAACCTTCAGGCCACTTAACCAAAGCAACCAATCATAAAGAAGTTCAGGAGAATTTC
The DNA here is from genome assembly GCF_039877785.1 of Chaetodon trifascialis. Taxonomy (NCBI): domain Eukaryota; kingdom Metazoa; phylum Chordata; class Actinopteri; order Chaetodontiformes; family Chaetodontidae; genus Chaetodon; species Chaetodon trifascialis. The sequence goes on along the minus strand of NC_092062.1, from coordinate 2,817,253 downwards.
TGCATGAATTGACAAAAGTGAATCTGCACTAAAAAAGAGAAAAGTGCATCCGTAATGATGAAACATGTAATCCCAAATTATCCACAAAGACGCATGAGAAATGACCAGCAGGAAATTGGACATAACAGTATATCAGTCAGCAGCTGACACCTGTCTGACAGCATCGTGGAATCAGGTGACCGGAGAATCAAGAAGCAGAAATATAGTTATGGATGATTAAAATGTTATGCTGTCTCTGTCTTAGTGTTTGGCCAGCCAGTGGATGGCTGCAGGATCTCAGATTAAAGAGGTTGTTGCAGCATGTCCACACAATAATACTGTAGGAGCAGGGATGTATGTTCTCACCTTGTCACTGTGTGTGGGTGTGTCTATGTGGAGGTGTGGCTGGGTGTGAGTGTCACATTGATTGATTAATATCACCTGCACCTACCTGGGGATCAGTTTTGTTTGTTACAGAGTGAGGGTGAGGCATGGTGCCTATATTTCTGTTGACCGCAAGGCTATTTTACATCTAGAGTCAGCATACCAGGTAAGGTCGAAAGTGTGATTTCACTGAAAGGGTCAATAAACACCCTGAAACAGCAGCAATGGCTTCATGTTTTTTTGACTCAGCCTGTTGGACAGATCCCTGCCTTTTTCCTCTCAGTGACTAATTTTAAAGTTGATAGTCACAGTACAAATACCACACTGCTGGAAGGTGTCTGGGGTTCCACATATCACTGGAGTAATCATTAAGGAGCCTACATCAGGGCTCATATCTTCTGACACACTAATCCACTGGCATTTCCATAGGAGGGTTAAAGGTAGACGTAATGCACCAAGAAACATTGTAATGCACCAACAAAATGGATGGATGGATGGATGAATGGATGGATGGATGGATGGATGGATGGATGGATGGATGGATGGATGGATGGATGGATGGATGGAATGCAGAAGAACAATTTCACCAAAACATGGCATGTGCATGTTGTGTTGTGTAATTAATAAAGTAGGTCTTAAACAAAAGGCAGCAAAGAAGAAGACTGCAAGACAGTAAACACAGATGTAAATAATGCAGTATTTATTAATACTTAATAGACTGAACACTTAGAAATGATTTCTGAGGAAGGAAATGCCTTCAACACTTTGCTGGACCTCAGTCATTCACACAATGTGTTTGGTGATTTGTACGCAAACATAAGTTTTGTTTGTCCACCAGGTCTATTTATGTTAAACAGGTTGGAGAGAATGAAATGAGCACTAACTAGAAATTTCCAGCATTTAGACATCCCAGCATGTCCAAAAGTGAAGTTACTGTAAGTGTCGCTAGACCTTGAATTAAAAGTGAACCAGCAAACAGAGACTGAATGCAGTATAAGACTCTGACTCTTCCTACCCGTTCCGAGCAGCCAGGTGCAGAGGGGTACAGCCTGAAATGTCCTGGTAGTTGGGGTTGGCTCCTCTCTTCAGCAGCAGAATCAGACACTCCACTGAGCCACAGCTGGACAGAGAGCAACACACACACAAGACACAAATAACTGCTAACGGAAAGACAGAGAGAACTGTGATGATTAAACTTATTGTTTTCAAGAAATAACATATTGTGATTGATTGATTGATTGATTGATTGATTGATTGATTGATTGATTGATTGATTGATTGATTGATTGTCTGTAGCTTCAGAGAGAAACATTAAACTCAAGTTTGAATTGAGTTGGGCTGTGGTATTTAAATGAAATCATGTTTTTGAAGTCGCCGGTTCGATCCCCGGGTCGGACAGGGCCTTTCTGTGTGAAGTTTGCATGTTCTTCCTGTGCATGCGTGGGTTCTCTCCGGGTACTCCGGCTTCCTCCCACAGACCAAAAACATGCTCATTAGATTAATTGCTGACTCTAAAAGGGTCCATAGGTGTGAGTGTGAGTGTGAATGGTTGTATGTCTGTATACGTTGCCCTGCAATCGGCTGGCGACCGGTCCCACCTCTCGCCCGTTGACAGCTGGGATAGGCTCCAGCCCCCCGCAACCCGGAAAAGGGATAGTCGGGTATAGACAATGGATGGATGGATGATGTGTTTGATGAAACCAGATGAATCTGCCGAGCTCATGTTTTGTTTGAGAATTAGTCTGGCAAGTGCTTTAGCTACAATTGAAATACAATGCAACTTTTTTCATTTTTGGAGCGAGCAGTGAGTTGAGTGTGGAGTGATAACTGTGTGATACCAGCCTAATCTTAACAAAGTTCTGGATCAAAAGAGATTCCTTGATGGCAACGCCGAACCTAAGTTCTGTAATATTCTGAGATCATTTGAGTCACACAGCTGTGACTGCTCTGTAAATGACATGATTGAACATTTCAACAATACCATGTCATCTGCTTTACATACTGTTGCTTCATTAAAGGTTAAAAAGAGATCGATTGTCAGAATCTCCCCATGATTAAACAACAGCAATGTTAATGAGATGAAGAGAATCTGCTGAGCAGCTGGAAGAAAATGTAACAGTTCGCTGTTACACGTACGAAGAAGCCATGACTGCCTATAATAAAGTGATAGGTCTGGCAAGGAAAGATTACTTTTCGAAGATTAACAGAGAGAATGCTGGGAACTCTAGAATATTATTCTCCACTTTATCCAGCTAGTCAACGCTGCCCCCACTGGTCCATACTTGCATTGTTCTTCAATAACAAAATAACTTGAATTAGAGGTGACATTGATGCTGAGGTGAACACAGATGGAACCATGGGAAAATTCACCTGCATGACATTACAGACTGAAAGACTGTCACAGACTAACTTGTCTACCATGTGTTGACCCTGTGCCCAAAGCATTATTAAAGCAGGTATTTGACAGTGTTTCAAGTCATATCCTGAAGATTATAAATACAGCTCCAGAAACAGGCATCTTTCCATATGCCTTCAAAACAGCTGTTGTAAAACCATTACTAAGAAACCCAACATAGATGGTAATGTACTCAATAACTACAGGCTGATATCCAACCTTCCATTCATCAGAAAGATACTAGAAAAACTAGTTTCAGTGCAAATTAACGCCTGTGCAAAAGAAAACAACATTCTATAGAACAAACACTGACAGACACTGCTCTGACTAAAATAATCAGTGACTTCAGACTGAATTCTGATGAAAATAAGGTCTCAGTTCTTGTCCTCTTCGACCTAAGAGCAGTGTTTCATATGATTAACCATGATATCTTAATCAGTCGGTTGGTTAGTCTCTCTGACTGTGTTAAACTGGTGGAAAACAAACATCAAAGGGAGATAGTTTCTCATCAGTCCTGGAGATCATGTGTCTGAGAAACATGACATCTGTTTGGAGGTTTCACTGGGGAACTGCCATGATCCATTACTGTTCTCACTATACATGCTGCCACTTGGTGACATCATTCCAATTACAATTACGATTTGTCATTTGGCAGAAGCTTTTATCCAAAGTGATGTACATATGAGGTTTTCATACATCACAAGCAAGGTTCTAGACAGGAGAGAACAACAAGAGTAAGTGCCATAATGCTAATTTCTGGCCCAATTGGACATAGGTGCTACGAGGCAGTGCCACAAGGTAATGCATGGAGTGCATAGAGAGCTTTTTTTATTTTTTATTTAAGAAAGAAGGTGTTCAGTAAAGAGCTTGGTCTTTAGCCTTCTCCTAAAGATCGAGAGAGACTGTGCAGAACAAATAGAGTATGGTAACTTCCATCACCTGGGAACCACATAAGAAAATAGTCTAGCTAGAAACTTTTTGAGGAAGGAATTAAATTAGTCAAGGCGTGATAGTACCAGCACTTGTACTGGGAGTTGTGTTGCATGCTCAGACAGGTAGGGTCTGATTCTTCTGATGTTGTACAGGGCAAATCGGCATGACCGAGTAACAGAGGCCACATGCTCTTTAAAAGTTAGTTGATCATCAATCATGACACCCAAGTTTCTGGCAGATTTTGCGGGACTGAGCAGAGCTGAAGTCAAGCTGGATACTGATCTGTTGTTGTGTAGAGGGATTGGCCGGGATGACAGGGAGCTCAGTCTCTGACACTTTAAGCTGAAGGTGGCGTTCCTTTATCCATGCAGAGATATTGGCGAAGCATGCCTATATCCGACATCATTAGACAACATGATGTATGTTTCCATAGTTATACATCTGGTGTTGTACTAGAGTCAGATCTATGCTTCATGCTGGTGATGTTCGTGGTGATGGAAACACCCTTTTTCTACCTTAGAAATATTCTTTATAAATCAAGAATGACCATTTGTAAATCAAAAACATGCAGAAAAACTGATTCATGACTTTATTTCAAGTCAACTCGATTACAGTAACACTATTTAATGGCCTTCAAGAAAAAACACAGAGACACTTCAGCTCATTTAAAACTGCAGCTCATCTATTAATGAGAATCAGGAGGAGAGAGCACATCAGTCCTGTTTTAGCTGCTCTGCACTGCCTTCCTGTAACATTCAGAATTGATTTTAAGGTCGTCCTCCTCGTATACACAAAGCCCTAAATCTGTCAGGAGCAACACCTTGTTCACCATTTGCCTTCAGGAACACTGAGATCATCTGCTGCCGGTTTATTGGAGGTTTCCAGTAACAGTCAAAAAATTTCAGGGATGCAGCCTTTTTCAATTATAAGTCAGAGCTCTAGAACACACCACCCCTAGATATGAGGGACACCAGCTCGCTATGGCTGTCCTGTTACAGGTCTGAAACTTTCGTGCTTTGCCTCACACATACACACTTCTCTTAAATTGTTATATTTTACTTGATTTTATGCATTCAATGTAATCTATTTTAAACTTTATATAATACTATTCATTGGTTTTAATTTCCATTGTATGCTGTGCATTCTCTTTGTTCTATTTTCATTCTTCTTTTTTTTTTTTTACCATTTTCACTATTATTATTGAATGGGTTTTATTCTCCATCATATTTTACATTCATTTTCATTCCTGTTTTATGTTCATTCTATGTCTTTTGTTGTGTGAAGTACTTGGTGCGTGTCATTTCTTTTTTGTAAAGCACTTTGAGCTGCATTTCTTATATGAAAGGTGCAATACTAATAAAGTAAAGCTGCCACTCATCTCTTCTTGAACATCAACATCTTGTCAAGTCACAAAATAACAACAGTCTAAAACTGCTGTACACAAAATGTCAATAGAGAACTCCAAACAACGATATATTGGAGAGAAACTACTCAAGATATTTTGATGCCTCACTGTGATGACCCTCCCTGTTTGCTTGCTTGCTTGCTTGCTTGCTTGCTTGCTCTCTCTCTCTCTCTCTCTCTCTCTCTCTCTCTCTCTCTCTCTCTCTCTCTCTCTCTCTCTCTCTCTCTCTCCTGACATCAGCAGGGTCGTCAGTGGCATTGGCACCACCTGGGAGGTTGTGGGCCTACAAGACTCTCCTGGAGTTGCGGCCTCTCTCCCTTGCCTGCGACAGCTCCTGGCGTTTTGTTGAGGTTCTTGTTTCTTTATTCCACCATACAACACACACATATACTTCCACATGCATGCACTCACCTACACCACTGACCTTACAGACCACACACCATGATTAGATTAGGTTGCTCTTGTTTATGTTATCTTTCCTTAAATAAATACTTTGTTTAATTGGCTTTTTGTGCATCTCCCTCTTTTGTCATGGCCGTGCGGCCCGGTTCGTGACACTCACCAACACACCAAAACCAAATGGCCCTCATCCTCTGCATCATTGTTGGCCGATAGTATTTGGAACTTGTTTTTACTGCAGTTTCTTGTAACTTACCAGACAACGTGCATTAAGCTAATATTGGCCAGTCTGTCATCACACTCAGCACAAGCCTAAACCTCATATGGACATGTGCACCTACTCCCCCAGTACACTGAGCAGCAGGATTCAGCAGAATTCAATATTGCGCTTATTCACAAATAAGAATATCTTACTTGGCAGCGATGTGCAGCAAACTTCTCTTCACCCGTCCAAAGGCGTAGTTCACATCAAACTTGGAATTGAGCAGCAGCTCTGACACTGACCTTTTAGAGACGAGATAGAAAAAAAAAGACCATTTCTTCGGAAGAAAACAACAAATCACAACTTCACTGTACCTCTGCAGGTGACAGAATAAATTTCCACTCTTAATACAATAATCTTAATACAATACTCCTCAAACAATGATTTTAGAGGCCTGTTTATCTGTTGTGACATCATGGTTGTCCTGTAATTTCCTGCTCCTAAAAATCCAATAAAAATGAAATGGTCACCCTTGGCAACTGTGTAATTCTTCGAAGTTTAAATGTCAAAGACCTTGGTGTTACATTTGTTCCTACCTTCTCCTTCTATCTGCAGGCTTTTATGTCCATGGCTGACACATACATCACTGTTTCATCCAGACTTCATCTGTGGAATGTTTTGCTGTCTATGCTACGTGCTAGTATGAAAAGGCTTCAAATGGTTTAGAACTCTGCAGCGAGATTGATAACTAAAACTCGAAAATTTTACCATTTACACCAATTTCAGCTTCCCATCTCGTGCTATATGTTCTCAGAATGCAGAACTCTTGTCATTCCCCAGAGTTAAAAAGAAGTCCACTGGCTGCAGGGCCTCCTCCTTTGACTCCCCTTTTCTCTGGAAATACTTCCCTGTTGAGGCAAAAACTTGTCTTTTCACCCTAGCTTGGTGTTCAACGTTTGACACCTCAGGACTCGCCCCTGTTAGCATTATCCTCGCAGTGGGCCAGTCTCAGTCACAATTACTCTACTAACTTAAGTACCTATGGTCCATGTCTATCCTGCTGATGAGAAAACAACAAACTGTAAACTTCAATTATCACTGAATCTCTCTAAACTTCCATTGTTTTTGTTTTCTGATTTTCTTCAAGCTGCCAAGCTGTGTGCATCTCTCTCTCTCTCTCTCTCTCTCTCTCTCTCTCTCTCTCTCTCTCTCTCTCTCTCTAGTTTGCCTCTCCCTCTCTCTTTTCACTCAGGCTCTTCTCTGCTGGACCATCAGCCCTCCAGGCTGTCGCTGTCTCCTCCAAACATTTAAATGTTGATCATCGTCCCCCAGGAGATTAAGCCTCTCCTCTTCTCTCCCTCGTCTGCATACTATCATGTATTCCTTGTCTGTAACTGCTGTGCTGCCTCATCTGTGTTTGTGTGGCCTGTCCTCCTTCCAGGTCTTCATGGCTGAGAGGACGTAGTGGGGCTTGACCTATCAGGTGACACTGACAAAATTTGTTTATATTGTGATTCTTGGCTTTTGTTTCCAGTACATCTATTGCATGTCTGTCTTTCCTGGGAGAAGGATCCTTCCTCTGTTGCTCTTCCTGGAGCCCCCCACCCTCCCCACTTGCTGTGATAACTGATGTGCAGATGAAAGTGAAAAATACAGTGAGACTTGTTACTGCTGACAGCAGGTAAACATGCCACAATACATGCACTCTTCCTTAAACACTGAGATCACAATGTGCCAACATAAATACAAAACACATGTTGCACAGTCTGGTTTGATGCTTACCTGTGCTGGTCAGCCATGACCATTGGCATAAGTGTGTACACTGCAGTCTCATTGTCTGAGGAGGGAGAAACAGAGGAGGAATAACATAACTTGACAGATGTTCCATCTCCAAACCAACAGTATGTTAGGCAGACAATGAGAGGAAAAAATGGATTTTTAGTATACTACATTCATTTCCCAGAGTGGAACAGTGCCTGTCCATATACATGCCTCACATGGACACAGATATACAAAATAGGCCTTTTTTTTACAGAGGACATTTTGACATGTGACGGTAGAAAAAAGGTAAATAATAAAATGAATAATGGCTCAATTCCATGTCGCTGCTTCACTTTCAGGGTCCTGGCATGGCTCATGATGGCTCACTGTCACACTGGGTACAGTCTTAAATGGCACCATGTTTCCCTCAATTGCATCTTATCCTGGCGTTGTAGTCCCTCCCACTGAGGAGGTGTGGAGTGATGCATGAAAAGCATCAAAGCAGCAATGAGGAAATGTGATTTTAGACAAGTGAGACATCCTTTCAGGGTCAGTAGGGTGAGGTCTGTTTCTGATGATGATGGCAGCTCACAGCTGGGTCAGCTGTCAGTGGGCTTTAAGAGCTCTACAAACTGCCAATACCACTACAGGCACTCAGTGCCAGCAGAGCAGTGTTTTCTCTCTGTAGCCTGTTTAACAAACACCTGCACATGAAGAAAAACCTGCCTTATACTGAGTACTGTGTCCTGCTCGGAGGCACAGGAACCACAGGCAGAATGGCTTTATGTTACTTATTCGTTTTTTGCCTCTGTATTTGCTGATATTCTGATTAAGAGTTCGTTATCTAATAACCCCAAATTTGATTTTGGTATGTTTTGAACATTGGAAATCATTTATTAGGCTAAATATTTTAAGGGACCTCACATGTGACTTCATGGAAATGACAATAAATTATGTAAAAAGTTTCTTGCTGACTGACACTCTCTGACAGTAAATGTATCTCTAATAAAAGTTAAATTGGGAAATAACAGATCTATAGAATAACCAAGATTAGGAAGATGAAGAATAATACCCCTGTGTGGCTAACAGTAACAGAGGCCGAAGCAGGGTGATATGACACTTCACAATGACTGTATGCACGTGAACACCGTTGTTTACGGTGGCTGCTCGCGCTGATGCAGCTCCAGCCTTTCACATCCTGTAACGTTACCTTCCGGTAATTCGACGGTCCTGGCCCGGCGGAGGGACCGGGTCAGCCGGTTGAGCTGTACGTTGAGCTGCTCCATCGCCCGTTCCATCATAGGTGACCAATCCAGCGGGATAAGCCTCGGTCGTTCGGTTTATTTGTTCCTAATGGCGATGTGTTGTCCCTGGGCGTCGTCCATAGGCGCTGGCAGGAGGTGACCGTTTCTCTGACAGACACACTGAATTACAGTACACTCATTTTTTCCGACCACACTGTTCTCCTCATACATAAATGCTGTCGCTGCCCAGCCTCTACTTCCTGTTGTGATGACAGGTAACGCTATGCAATATGGGTGATGTAGTTTCAAAAGCCATTGACCAGCACAGAACACTGCAACAATTTTCGTTCGTTGTTATCATTCCCCCTGTTTACACTCAGTATGATTCATCGCAGAACGTTAATTTTGTTGAATACTGGATGATGTGTGTTTGGTAGTGTGTGCTTTTCATCGCAAACTGCCTCTTCTGCCCTCACATTGAGAGTTAACGTACTGTGACTATGAGTCAAGCCTGTCAGCCCCCCGTTTGTCCCGGGATCCTCCCTTTTACCCTTCCCACCAGCCGTCCTCCTGTTGAATAAATTACATCAACGTTCTTAACCTTTTGAAAAAAAGTCTGAAAAAAGTTTGCTGTAACGTTGAAAGGAGGCATAACCTATTTCAAGTTTGCTAAATTCTCCTCTGGTCCAGCAGGAGGCAGTATGGAGAATATTAAATGAAACATGGAGGAGGAGAAGCAAACGAGAGGGATGGAGTTCCTGCCAAAAGGCTTAAGTTTGTCCAAGTACCTCACCAAATGAGACGACATCTGCTCGTATGTCGGTCATACTTTTTTGTAAAATATGCCACAAGGATTTCAGAGAATCAGACGCTGGCTGGAACAGTCAGTGTGAGCATCGACAAACCTGCCAAGTGCATAAACATGCTCTTAACCCAACCATCCATCACCCTCTCGCTCATACCTTGCCAGTAGTCAAAATCACAACTGAAACATAACGTGGAAGTGATGTGTACCTCTACCTCTCATTTTAATTCTTCCCCAGCGTGGGATCATTAAAGTATTAAGTAATAAAACTAAGTGCTGAATTTATCTGCCCTTTTGTGTGTTCACTTATGTAAAGTAGGGATGTTCAGAGTATTGTACTTTCAAGCAGGTATCTGATTCTGACCATAACTGTAGTCACTTAAAGCAGGAATCCCTGATGCTCTGATGGTTAAAGCAAGTGCTGTCTAGTGGTGATTTTAGGATTCATTGTGTGTAGACTTGTCTAAGGGCGGTGGGACGTCAGGTTCACAGTGTGTGTGTGTGTGTGTGTGTGTGTGTGTGTGTGTGTGTGTGTGTGTGTGTGTGTGTGTCTGTGTCTGTGTGTCTGTGTCTGTGTCTGTGTCTGTGTCTGTGAGAGACCTGGTATTTATCACGCTGTGGGGACAAAAATATGTTTACACAGTCACATTGTGGGGACTCACCTGCCTTATGGGGACAAAATGCAGGTCCCCTTAATGTAAATCATTAAATTTTAGGGTGAAGACTGAGGATAGGGTTACGGTTGTCACAGTGGGCACTGGCTCAGGGGAAAGAAAGGAAAAACAACATATGGCGCATTTCCATTACACAGTTCTAGCTCTACTCGTGCACGCACACTTACATTTCTTACTTCAGAGGGTCCCACCGCAGGGAGCACACCAACAGTGGGGGGCCCAAAACTGATGTGGGGCCCAAAATGGTGGGCCCCACACTGATTTCACTTAAAATGAGCTCAGAAGCCCCCCCTGCTATGCCTTTTGCTTTTTTTTATGTTTTATTTTTTGGCCCACAAGGTGATAAAAACTGGAAATATTTGTGTAAGTGTGTGTGAACTTTTTGCTCACTAGCGCCCCTGGAGCTGGTAAGATAGTGTAGCATCGACGCACACACTTCCGGAAGTGTGTGTGTCGGTGGTCAAGCAGATTGCTGTGCTGTGCGATCCCCGCAAATTCAATAGGAAGAAGAAACAGTGAACAGGTAGGCATGATTTTGTTCAATTTATAACGTATATACCTTAATGATGTTAATTTCTGTATTACAATATCTGTTAGCTGCTACCGTTAGCTGCTTGCGGTTAGCTGCTAACGCTAGCGATATAATAGTCTATTACAGTGATCGGTTGTTTTTTCTTGTGTATTGATTGCTCCCAGTATGTAAAGACTATTTCGACCAATATAACAAAAAGTTAATCTGAAGAGAACAGACTCCAGCTTTCAAGCTGTCTAATTAACGTTACTGAACAGTCATTTTTAGCCTTAACAAAGATCACTAGTGGCTAATATTAGCATTGCGGCCTACATGCGGCCTAATATGAATAGCCAGCAATTTTTTTTTAATTAAAAACTTAAAATTCACAAAAAAGTAAGGCATTTTAAAGTTAAGAGACAACAGTGTACTGTGAAATAAGACAGATTTACACTAATAAGTAACAAAACATTAAATTAAAATTAACAGATTAAATCATAAATTAAGTAAAGTCTAGAAATTTATGATTATAATTAAAATTATAGATCTATAGATTTAGTCTAGTCTTTAGTCTAAATTTATAAAAACCCCACCAATCTTTACATGATAGTATAATGAAATTCAACTGTATATCAAGTTCCTAAAATTAATGAAATCCAAAAGTGCTAAAGAGCTTTTTAAATTACTAGTAAATGACCCCACTAATGAAGTGACTTGTTTTTTGTTTTTTTCATTGTCAGTTTGGTATTGTCTGTTTGTTGTCAATAATTGCTTTATCAGCACTTAGCAATCTAGACAACTCATGACAATATAAACATGACTCACTGAACAATTCTTGTATGCTGAATGTGTAGTAATGATCAAAATTATTTTCACAGAGCCGTTATGTCCAAAAGGAGAAAAAGAAGAATAAAGCCTGTAGATGATGCAAAGACATACATTCTGTCTTGCACTGACAAGTCTGGATTTATGGCAAGACTTATTCGACAGTTACAAAGGTAAGTGGCAGAATGTTCCTTGACAAAACTTATGCATTTCAAAAGCAAAACAGTGAAGTGGATATAACGACAGGGCAGAGTTTATTTGTTTCAGGTTGTATTTGACTTTTTTGCTTTTGTCAGAGAATTTCAATCACAGTGATATAAATAATATACTATTAATATATGACATTTTACAGTCCAGAGTGCTTTGTTAAAATATTCTACTGAAGTGACCAGTGAAGTAGAGGCTATTGCTGTGGTATTAGCCTAGCTGCAGTTTAGGCCTCTGCTTGAAAATTGCATATCCATAATGAAACAAATATAGCTCTGCAACCACAAGGTATATTTAAATACTTGTGGCGTCATAGTAAAGGGAACACTTTGAGAATTTGTTGAGATGTGTACATATATGTGTTACTAGTGAAGAGTAAATGATGATAGGACACACAGCACAAACAAAATTAATTTCAGGCTCACCTAAAAAAAAAACTATTTAGGATGAGTATCCCTTAGAATGATGCAGCCCTAGCACTAAACCTCTATCGAGTCATAGTACAATATATGTACATTATCTTTGCAAAGGTTGATTCTGATAAAGTGAAGCAGAACAAAATTAGAGACATTTTACTACCAAGGGTTCAGACGAGGTTTCCAAAATGCCCATTTTTGGCACAGCTTGGAACCATCTACCACTATGAGCCATTGTTCAAACATTAGTCACACAATTTACAAACAGTTACTGAAAATGAATCAACCCAGAGTCTGCTGTTTAATGTGATGTGCAACATGGCTATATTCTGTCATGATTAGTGCAATGGTGGCACTTTGTTTGTTCTGTATTTCTCAGAGTCCCCCAGTTGGGGGACCTTCGTTTCCATAGGATAAAGGTGAATTTTCATCTGTATTGATCCAAAACAAGTCACATAAAAAGAATAGGGGAAGACAGATGGTGAAGAGGGATTAAATGTCTGCATTACAAAATATTAAAAGTAGATGGCATTATTCACATGTATAGAAATTAGTTCTTTTCTTGTTGTTCCCCATAGCCTGTTGGGTCTTAATTTTAATTTACTGAGTTTTTAAGAAGGTTTCAAAAAGCTGTAATTTTGACTTTTAAAATGGTGCAGGAACCCTTAAGTAGCACTTTCTTGTTCTCTATTTCTATTTATTTTAGAATCTGGATTGGTTTATGGATCAGTGACATGAGTCAGATATACATTAATTATGTCAATACAAGCACCTGATACTGATTATGGATCACATCTGTCCCATTTCTACTTTGAACATAGGTTAAATGAACTTAAGTATTCCACATCTCTGTGTTGCATCCTGTCTATATGAACAAATGAACAAAAGGTTTTGTTGGCATTTCCAAAAGGGCTATCGAAGCAGCAGTGTTGTGCTATTATACTGAATCTCTTGTTTCAGTACATGCAGAATTTAAAGGCAGTAGACTAGAACATCTTTTTACCAAATTGTGGGCCATGTTGTATGTCAAAAGTTACAGTGATAGTTCATCTTGTTGAAATTGGGTTGTATGATGTGCTTACGCTTTACTGGTGTCTTACCTGCAATAAATGGCTCACAGCACTTTCAGTTCAAGGGAACAGAATGACAGGCCCCTCCCTCCAAATATATTAGAAGTTACAACTGGCTAAACTGCTGAAAAACACTGCAGATATTCACTGTAGTTGCATATCAATGCATTTATTCAAGAGGGGCCTCTTTTAGGAGGCTAAAATACCTCTTATTGCTGTCCACATCACAACTGGGAGAGTGCTGAGCATTGTCTGCAGGTGATACATCAACTCAAGTGTTGCATACGAACCCACTTCACAAAAAACTGTAACACCTGTTTTAGACTGCCCAGAATGAAGTGTTTACTTTGTTATATTCTTGTAGGAAGAGGAGTATTTGCCATGCAGCCCATTGAACCAGGGGACTTTGTCTTGGAGTACAGGGGTAAACTCCTCACACAGGAGGAATGCCAGTCATGACCGTACTCAGAGATTGAAAGCACATTTCTCTTTTGACCTGGTAAGCATGTAAAGATGTTTTGTATAGACTAGAGAAATTCTAAGTTAACCCTGAAACGAACTTTTAATAGTTAATAATTGAACTAGAGCACAAATACTCTTGAAAATACCTTAAAAAATATAAACTGTTTAAAATTATAACACTATTACAATTTTTCTTATACTTTTCAGCCTTGGTGCATCGAAAGAAGATGAATCTCTTGGAAGATTAGTCAACAACAACCACAAAAATCCTGATTGTGTCATGAAAAAAATCATAGTTAACAACAAGCCACACTTGTGCCTTTTTGCCCTGAAGAAAATGGACCTAGGTTCTGAAATTGAGTACAATTATGGTGATGCAAAATGGCCTTGGCGCAGTAAGGTGAGTTGGCTAGATGAAGCATGTAGATTTTTTTTTTTTTTCTAAAAAGTGTGTACAAATGTTCCATCCTGTAAAAGCGAATTTGTCCAATATTAATTGTGCTTCCGGTATATACTCTGAGTGTATCTATGGAAATGCATATGATCTTTGATCTGTGTGATGTGATTTAATATCAGTTCTGTTTAATTTAAATCCAGGTGAAAGACCCTCAGACTCTTGCAGCAGCAGTAGAGACAGAGACAGAGACCAGCCCTGTAGGTCAGATGTTCCACGAGGAATTAAAGCCAGATGAGACTAACGCACTCCTCCTTGAACCGACACCTTATCGTGGTGGAGGAGTTTGAGCACCCGAATGATCCTAGAGGCTATGTTGTCCGGGGCTTAATGCCCCTGGTAGGGTCTCCCAAAGCAAACAGGTTCTAGGTGACGGGTCAGACTAAGAGCGGTTCAAAAGCCCCTTATGACAGAGAAAAAACAAAGGAAGCGTACGTCGCCCGGATCGGCGTCACCGGGGCCCCACCCTGGAGCCAGGCCTGGGGTTGGGGCTCGCTGGCGAGTGCCTGGTGGCCGGGTACAGCCCGAAGGAGCAACGTGGGCCTGCCTTCCCGTAGGCCCACCACCCGCAGGAAGGATCAGAAGGGGCCGGTGCTATGTGATATGGGTGGCAGTCGTGGGCGGGGGCCCCGACGACCCAAACCCTGGACAACGACTCTGGCTATGGGGACATGGAATGTCACCTCACTGTGGGGGAAAGAGCCTGAGCTAGTGCGGGAGGTTGAGCGGTACCGGCTAGAGATAGTCAGGCTCACCTCCATGCACAGTCTGGGCTCTGGAACCCAACTCCTTGAGAGAGGCTGGACTCTCTTCTACTCTGGAGTTGCCTGCGGTGAGAGGCGGCGAGCTGGTGTGGGCTTGCTTATAGCCCCCCAGCTCAGCCGCCATGTGTTGGAGTTCTCCCCGCTGAGTGAGAGGGTTGCTTCCCTGCACCTTCGGGTCGGGGATAGGTCTCTCACTGTTGTTTCGGCCTATGGGCTGAACGGCAGTGCAGAGTACCCGGCCTTCTTGGAGTCCCTGGGAGGGGTACTGGAAAGTGCTCCAACCGGGGACTCCATTGTTCTGCTGGGGGACTTCAATGCTCATGTGGGTAGCGACAGTGATACCTGGAGGGGTGTGATTGGGAGGAACGGCCTCCCCGATCTGAACCCGAGTGGTGTTCTGTTATTGGATTTCTGTGCTAGTCACAGTTTGTCCATAACAAACACCATGTTCAAGCATAAGGGTGTCCATCAGTGCACGTGGCACCAGGACACCCTAGGCTGGAGTTCAATGATCGACTTTGTAGCCGTATCATCTGACCTTCGGCAGTCTCTGGTATGTCTTGGACACTCAGGTAAAGAGAGGGGCTGAGCTGTCAACTGATCACCACCTGGTGGTGAGTTGGATTCGCTGGCAGGGGAGGAAGCGGGACAGACTTGGCAGACCCAAACGTACCGTGAGGGTCTGTTGGGCCTATCGGGCCTGGCTGGCTCATAGGACTCCTGAGGCAGCTGATGGGTACTGGCAGGCCAAACGCGCGGCAGCTCGGGCGGTTGTAGAAGCAAAAACTCGGGTCTGGGAGGAGTTCGGGGAGGCCATGGAGGAGGACTACCGGTCGGCCTCGAGGAAATTCTGGCAACCATTTGGCGCCTCAGGAAGGGGAAGCAGCTTTCTGTCAACACTGTTTACAGTGGAGATGGGGAGCTGTTGACCTCGACTGGGGATATTGTCGGGCGGTGGAAGGAATACTTCAAGGATCTCCTCAATCCCACTGTCATGTCTTCCGTAGAGGAAGCAGAGACTGGGGACTTGGAGGTCGATTCATCCATCACCGGGGCTGAAGTCACTGAGGTAGTTCGCAAGCTCCTCGGTGGCAAAGCACCGGGGGTGGATGAGATCCGCCCTGAGTACCTCAAGTCTCTGGATGTTGTAGGTTTGTCTTGGTTGACACGCCTCTGCAACATCGCGTGGCAGATGGGGACAGTGCCTCTGGACTGGCAGACTGGGGTGGTGGTCCCTCTTTTTAAAAAGGGGGACCGGAGGGTGTGTTCCAACTATCGGGGGATCACACTCCTCAGCCTCCCTGGGAAAGTCTATTCCAGGGTACTGGAGAGGAGAATCCGGCCGATAGTCTAACCTCGGATTCAGGAGGAACAATGCGGTTTTTGTCCTGGCTGTGGAACACTGGACCAGCTCTATACCCTCCGCAGGGGTGCTTGAGGGTTCTTGGGAGTTTGCCCAAACAGTCCACATGTGTTTTGTGGACTTGGAGAAGGCATTCGACCGTGTCCCTCGCGTCATTCTGTGGGAGGTGCTCCGGTAGTATGGGGTTGGAGGCCCTCTACTGAGGGCTGTACAGTCCCTGTACAACCGGAGCAGGAGCTTTCCGGTGCATGTTGGACTCCGGCAGGGCTGCCCTTTGTCACCGGTTCTGTTCATCATTTTTATGGACAGAATTTCTAGGCGCAGCCAGGGGCCGGAGGGGGTTTGGTTTGGGAGCCGTCAGATTTCGTCTCTGCTTTTTGCAGATGATGTTGTCTTGTTGGCTCCCTCGAGCCAGGACCTTCAGCATGCACTGGGGCGGTTTGCAGCCGAGTGTGAAGCAGCTGGGATGAGAGTCAGCACCTCCAAGTCCGAGGCCATGGTTCTCGACCAGAAAAAGGTGGCTTGCTCCCTTCAGGTTGGGGGAGAGTTCCTGCCTCAAGTGGAGGAGTTTAAATATCTTGGGATCCTGTTCACGAGTGAGGGAAGGATGGAGCGTGAGATTGACAGGCGGATCGGTGCAGCGGCTGCAGTAATGCGGTCGCTGTACCAGTCTGTCGTGATGAAGAAGGAGCTGAGCTGAAAGGCGAAGCTCTCGATTTGCCGGTCAATCTACGTTCCTACCCTCACCTATGGTCATGAACTCGGGCTCGGGCATCTTTATTGGATGCTCCCTGGACACCTCCCTAGGGAGGTGTTCCAGGCATGTCCCACCAGGAGGAGACCCCGGGGAAGACCCAGGACACGCTGGGGTGACTATGTCACTCGGCTGGCCTGGGAACACCTCGGGATCCCCCCGGAAGAGCTGGGGGAAGTGTCTGGGGAGAGGGAAGTCTGGGCGTCCCTGCTCAGTCTGCTCCCCCCGTGACCCGGCCCCGGATAAGCGGGAGAAAATGGGTGGATGGATGGATGGAGACTAACGCACAGGTAAAATTACATTGTAGACACAGTCATCACCAATATCTGTGGTGACTTGTATCTCATGTTGTAATGTTCACATTTGCTTTAATGCAGTCAGGATTATTTATTGGGTGGTGTGATAAAGGCCAGTTAATGTCAAACACACTCATGTTTCCAGTCATGTTTTTATGGGGTCATTTTGTCAAAAACACACTCTTTGTCTAGTCTCTCCTTAATGGGATCAGGTAACATACTGTAACACACTCATATGTGTCTAGTCTCACCCATATGGGGCCCTTCCGTGTGGTTCTCACTGAAACTGTTTTTATGGCACTGTCAAACACCTGCCATAATCTCAACTCGGATTTTAACATTTATAGTACACTGTCTGAGCTGTTACATGTTTTAAAGCAATATTTAGAATGTGGCCTACTGTAAACCCTTGTAATGGGTTATGAGAGTTGCTGATACCTCAGAAAGACCATGCTGTGCTGTAAGTTTGAAAGGCTGTACTGTTTCAGAAACTGTTTTACCATTAGGTTACCCTTTTAGCCTGTGAATGTCTCCACATACAGTTATGATTTCTGTCAGTTTTAAGTGTCTTATTGTCTTTGGCACGGTGGACCAGTGGTAACACTGTCGCCTCACAGCTAGAAGGTCCCTGTTCGAATCCCGCTGTGGGCACGGGTGGCGTGTCCTCCACCATGCCTTCAGTTCCGTTCTCACTGAAACTGTTTTTTGGTAGAACCACCAAAAATTTTTTGGTCTACCACCAAAATGGGCCAATGTTCACATTTGCTTTAATACAGTCAGGATTACTTATTGGGTGGTCACATTGCTATTCTGGAGGCAGCTTTTTAGTCAGATCATGTCATGTTTATATGTAACTGTTATCTCAGGAACAGTTTTTGCTTTGACTAACTTTTCTAGTTAGCGGATATGAACATGAACTTTTCAAGTTAGCAAAATTTGCTGTTTATCTAACTTTAGGTGTTTACTGTCCAAGGGGTTTCGCTTGTTGATTATTCAGATAGTGCTGAAACTGATGAGAATTGTATGGAGAACAAAACTCCCACTCAACACCGCAATGTTTTAAGGAAGAATAGAGAAAATATTCAGGTATGCTTCCAATGCTTTGAATTCCATTAAAATGTTTTTAGTCATGTAATTGTATAAACCTTCCTGTTGCTGGTTTTAATAGATTGTGCATTTATGTATGATTGTATGTACATCTTAACATACCTTTTTTTTTTTGCAGATGGATAGTGGACCGGAGGTTTCTTATAATTTGTACAATTCAGATGAAACTGTTGTGGAAGAAACCTCCGACGATGATTCTCCAAACAACCAATCCAACGAGCAGATGATGAACTTGATCACTGAAACGCACAAAAAGCATTCTGGTAAGCTCCCAAAACTTATTTCAACAGTATGAGTACTTAATTGATGGGCCCTTTCCCCCAGAAACTTTCCCCTGCCATTTGTTTTTCTACTGTGTCAACAAAAAGGGAAAATCGAATGTCCATGTCTCCGTTTTTGCAGATGGATAGAGTACAAGATTTTGCTGGCTGTCTCTACGATTCAAGTGATGACAGCACAGAAGGCACTTTCATTTCTAAGCCTGAAAGGGATTCACAGAGGCTGAGAAGAAGCTCTCGCAATCCTGTAAGCCTTTTTTTTATTCTTGTATGTGTTTTCAGGACTGTGAACATGTCTGTTGTTCTTGCTAGTGAGCCTGGAACTGACTTAATATTATTTCCCTAGTTGTTTTGTAAATTGATACCAAGCGTGTACCTTTTTTAGGCTTCATTGTCGAGAGAGAGAGAGAGAGAGAGAGAGAGAGAGAGAGATGAGATGAGATGAGATGAGATGAGATGAGATGAGATGAGATGAGATTGAACTTGATCTTATCTTCTGGGGAACTTCTCATTTTTTTGTATGAACAATTGAATATGAAGTTGCTGTTTCGCCAGCTATAGGCAACATGTGACCCATGTGGCCAGGTCGGATCGGGCCTTAATTTTCGTCCGTTGAGAACTCTTACCTGCACAGTGACTTTGTTGTGGCTACAACTCATTTAGCAGTACATGCAATCTGTTCTTGTCTCACTGGAAACACTAGCGGAACCAATCTTCGGTCAGACACAGACCTCCAGGATTTATTTTTAAAAATTAGTGTCACACTTACACATACTGCACACACAAACATACAGATGAAGAGGGCAAGTTTTGTAGTTTTGTATTGTATTTTGATTGTATCTACTCAGTTGTAGTTAAAACAATATGATCAGTCCAGCAGTTTTCTGCAGTATTTTTGTATACTCTTGATTGGCAAATTGCCCACAGTCTCAGCTTTCCAACTCCATCCATCCATCCATTTTCTATACCGCCTATCCCTTTCGGGGTTGCGGGGGGCTGGAGCCCATCCCAACTGTCAACGGGCGAGAGGTGGGGTACACCCTGGACCCGTCGCCAGTCGATCACAGGGCAAGATTTCCAACTCAATAATATTATATCAATGAATGTGTTTAGAGACCATTGGCATGGAGGGGCCTTCAGAAGAGAACATTGAAGGTATGTGATGAGTGTTTTTAAATTTGTTAGAAATTATCCGTCATTGGTCATGAAGATTTAGGAGCTTTGCCATTGTGTTTTGTTTGCACCATTGAAAGTCTACAGGTTTCCCTGATTCACTATTTCCTGACATATGAAGACAAGGACAAAAATTAGGGATGCACCGATCTGATATTGGTATCGGTATCGGTCCCGATATTGAAAAAAATTCCTGATCGAGTATTGGTGACAATGGACCCGATACATAGGGGCCGATCTATTCAGTCTAACGCTATGCTGTAGGCGCTGCGAGTGGCGTCATGCGCAAGCAACACGCAGTGCTGAAGTGCGAATAATGTGGACTGTATTGTTTTCAGAATAGAGTGATCTAAAGGATCGGCTACCTGGAACTTTTTCAAACTATCTCAGCCTACAAACTCGATGGCTACTTGCAATACTTGCGCAGTAAATGTTCCGAGGGGCGGTGGGAAAATGCCAAGTTATAACCGGACCAACTTAATCAAGCACCTACAGAGATTTCACGCCAGCGAGCACGCTAACTTCATTAAACTGAATAAACAAAAAGAAGGCGGTATGACACAGCTAACTTTGAAGGAGATGAAGGAAAGAGGTGAAAAATTTAAACCTAATAGCGTGCAGGCAACAAAAATCACGGCGTCACTTTTGTCCCGATGGGTGGCACAGGGGATAACACTGTCGCCTCACAGCTAGAAGGTCCCTGTTCGAATCCCGCTGTGGGCACGGGTGGCGTGTCCTCCACCATGCCTTCAGTTCCGTTCTCACTGAAACTGTTTTTTGGTAGAACCACCAAAAATTTTTTGGTCTACCACCAAAATGGGCCAATGTTCACATTTGCTTTAATACAGTCAGGATTACTTATTGGGTGGTCACATTGCTATTCTGGAGGCAGCTTTTTAGTCAGATCATGTCATGTTTATATGTAACTGTTATCTCAGGAACAGTTTTTGCTTTGACTAACTTTTCTAGTTAGCGGATATGAACATGAACTTTTCAAGTTAGCAAAATTTGCTGTTTATCTAACTTTAGGTGTTTACTGTCCAAGGGGTTTCGCTTGTTGATTATTCAGATAGTGCTGAAACTGATGAGAATTGTATGGAGAACAAAACTCCCACTCAACACCGCAATGTTTTAAGGAAGAATAGAGAAAATATTCAGGTATGCTTCCAATGCTTTGAATTCCATTAAAATGTTTTTAGTCATGTAATTGTATAAACCTTCCTGTTGCTGGTTTTAATAGATTGTGCATTTATGTATGATTGTATGTACATCTTAACATACCTTTTTTTTTTTGCAGATGGATAGTGGACCGGAGGTTTCTTATAATTTGTACAATTCAGATGAAACTGTTGTGGAAGAAACCTCCGACGATGATTCTCCAAACAACCAATCCAACGAGCAGATGATGAACTTGATCACTGAAACGCACAAAAAGCATTCTGGTAAGCTCCCAAAACTTATTTCAACAGTATGAGTACTTAATTGATGGGCCCTTTCCCCCAGAAACTTTCCCCTGCCATTTGTTTTTCTACTGTGTCAACAAAAAGGGAAAATCGAATGTCCATGTCTCCGTTTTTGCAGATGGATAGAGTACAAGATTTTGCTGGCTGTCTCTACGATTCAAGTGATGACAGCACAGAAGGCACTTTCATTTCTAAGCCTGAAAGGGATTCACAGAGGCTGAGAAGAAGCTCTTGCAATCCTGTAAGCCTTTTTTTTATTCTTGTATGTGTTTTCAGGACTGTGAACATGTCTGTTGTTCTTGCTAGTGAGCCTGGAACTGACTTAATATTATTTCCCTAGTTGTTTTGTAAATTGATACCAAGCGTGTACCTTTTTTAGGCTTCATTGTCGAGAGAGAGAGAGAGAGAGAGAGAGAGAGAGAGAGATGAGATGAGATGAGATGAGATGAGATGAGATGAGATGAGATGAGATGAGATTGAACTTGATCTTATCTTCTGGGGAACTTCTCATTTTTTTGTATGAACAATTGAATATGAAGTTGCTGTTTCGCCAGCTATAGGCAACATGTGACCCATGTGGCCAGGTCGGATCGGGCCTTAATTTTCGTCCGTTGAGAACTCTTACCTGCACAGTGACTTTGTTGTGGCTACAACTCATTTAGCAGTACATGCAATCTGTTCTTGTCTCACTGGAAACACTAGCGGAACCAATCTTCGGTCAGACACAGACCTCCAGGATTTATTTTTAAAAATTAGTGTCACACTTACACATACTGCACACACAAACATACAGATGAAGAGGGCAAGTTTTGTAGTTTTGTATTGTATTTTGATTGTATCTACTCAGTTGTAGTTAAAACAATATGATCAGTCCAGCAGTTTTCTGCAGTATTTTTGTATACTCTTGATTGGCAAATTGCCCACAGTCTCAGCTTTCCAACTCCATCCATCCATCCATTTTCTATACCGCCTATCCCTTTCGGGGTTGCGGGGGGCTGGAGCCCATCCCAACTGTCAACGGGCGAGAGGTGGGGTACACCCTGGACCCGTCGCCAGTCGATCACAGGGCAAGATTTCCAACTCAATAATATTATATCAATGAATGTGTTTAGAGACCATTGGCATGGAGGGGCCTTCAGAAGAGAACATTGAAGGTATGTGATGAGTGTTTTTAAATTTGTTAGAAATTATCCGTCATTGGTCATGAAGATTTAGGAGCTTTGCCATTGTGTTTTGTTTGCACCATTGAAAGTCTACAGGTTTCCCTGATTCACTATTTCCTGACATATGAAGACAAGGACAAAAATTAGGGATGCACCGATCTGATATTGGTATCGGTATCGGTCCCGATATTGAAAAAAATTCCTGATCGAGTATTGGTGACAATGGACCCGATACATAGGGGCCGATCTATTCAGTCTAACGCTATGCTGTAGGCGCTGCGAGTGGCGTCATGCGCAAGCAACACGCAGTGCTGAAGTGCGAATAATGTGGACTGTATTGTTTTCAGAATAGAGTGATCTAAAGGATCGGCTACCTGGAACTTTTTCAAACTATCTCAGCCTACAAACTCGATGGCTACTTGCAATACTTGCGCAGTAAATGTTCCGAGGGGCGGTGGGAAAATGCCAAGTTATAACCGGACCAACTTAATCAAGCACCTACAGAGATTTCACGCCAGCGAGCACGCTAACTTCATTAAACTGAATAAACAAAAAGAAGGCGGTATGACACAGCTAACTTTGAAGGAGATGAAGGAAAGAGGTGAAAAATTTAAACCTAATAGCGTGCAGGCAACAAAAATCACGGCGTCACTTTTGTCCCGATGGGTGGCACAGGGGATAACACTGTCGCCTCACAGCTAGAAGGTCCCGGTTCGAATCCCGCTGTGGGCGTTGAGTGTGTCCTCCACCATGCCTTCAGTGCCCGCTGCTCGAGGAAAGGGGCCTTTCTGTGTGGAGTTTGCATGTTTGCATGTTCTCCCCGTGCTTACCTGGGGTATCCTCCATAAAAATACCCCCACTAAAAACATGCAAGAAGATCACCACCTGACCAATGGTGACGACAAGGAATTAGTGCCCAAGCGCCGGTCGGATGGCAGCCCACCGCTCATGGTCTTCTGTGGAGGCAGGATGGTCCAAGGATGGGTTAAAGGCGGAGAATAAAGTTCACATATGCATGGCATGTGCAGGTTCCCCTCCTATCTTCGCATGTTGTGTGTAAAAAAAAATGTGATTAATAAAGGGATTTCTTCTTCTTCTTTTAAGTTTAACTGCGTTGCACATACTGGTTGTCAACCAGAGACTTCTATCACAGCGTGCTGTGAGTGATGCCGTTGCAAGTGGGAGACAGATTGTTGCACACTTTATATTCCTTTTATATTCCTAATTGCACTGACTGAACCAGTTGCACTTGTTATATTTTTTTTACATGTTGTGTGACCAAGCTAGAGAAGCTATTGGTTTAAGATTGTTGTACTGGTGCATAGTTATTTAATAAATAACTCACATTTCTATCTGTTTGTTTAAATAAAAAAATAAGTCAAGTCTGATGCACAAATGAATGATCTTTTTCATGCAATATAACATCAGAATCATCAGAATCAGAATCAGTGTACCTTTATTGATCCCTGAGGGGAAATTGTTTTTTGTAGCAGTGCTCCATACAAAATAGAATTATAGATTAGAATAAAATTAGAAAGAAAGAACGAGAAGGAATGTATATATAAAGGCAATATAAAAAGAAACAGAATGTTAATACTAAGGATATATGTAAATAAGAAATATACAAATATTCAGAAATATACCCCACAATAAAATGTACAGCAATAAAACAAGTATTTTTACTATATACTATACACTGAGCAATTGGATGTGCAAAATTGAGATGGAAAATATATAAAACAAAAAACATGCCATTTGTTAGGTAATTCAGTAATGTTTTCCTGGATCGGTATTGGATCAGTAACAGCTGATTACTAAACCTTACATATTGGTATCGGAGGTGAAAAAAGTGGATCGGTGCATTCCTACACAAAATATAGTACATTGTCTCCAGGTGATGCACAACCATGGGGGGTGCAAGTCTAGTTCAGCAAGACAGGGGTCTGGGATTGTAATCTACTCTATGATACACCGTATTGTCAAAGTACAGCAACAATATTACATTTCTCTGAACTGTCATTCATCTGTAAAACCCAGCTCACACCAAAGATTCAGGACAGGACAACAGTATTTTAGAATGTTGCAGGGAAAAGTTGCAGCAGTGTGGAAACGTCATTTGCAGAGCATCTAAAGCCATTGCAAATACTTTGTAAAGGTCTGTCTTGGCAAATCTCCAAGTGCAGCTTCAGAAATGATGAATATCACCATGCTTCATGACAGGTGGTGACGTTAATTACGTTACGGATAAATAACAATAATGACAGATAATCATTATATATGCTATGTTCTGCTTCATTAAAATGGAGAGAAAGTATAAAGAACCTTCATTGACACTAAACTGCACAGATTTTTGGACAGAGGAGAGGAAGAATAAATTGACCAGCTGTTTGAAGAACCTCTTTCACTCAGTTCAGTCAGACAACTCTGGATTAATTTAATGTCTTTTATTGGTTAGAAATAATTATTTTAACTAGCAGCAAGCAAGTTGGCATCAGGCTCTGTCTTGATATATTCATTCCCTGAAATGATCTGCCTGACAGATATTACAGGGAATGAATGGCAAGATCCCCCCCTGGGTTTTACAGTTTTTCTCCATTGGTTTGGCTCATTTCTTGGAACAGAAATTACATTCTCAAAATAACATGGACAAACGTCCAAACTACTTGGCAATTGTTCACAACAGAATTGAATTTCTCATTCATTTCATCAAATTGCAAATGTCTTGACATGTCTCAATGTCTCAGTATATCTTTGCAAATGATTGAGTACAGGTAGCCTACAGTTAGCTCAGTTAGCCTACATTTAGCACAATTTCCAAATGAAGAGATCTTGTTGATCTCAACTGATTATTGATTCTCAGTGTAATGGTTGTTCTCTCCAAAACATGTCATTATCATTTCATTTTATAAGTCATCACATGCAAAATAGTCTGTTCAATTGTCAAAATTAGTCAAGAACATAAAACATGAATGCCATATATGAATCTCTTGGAACATTTGAAAAATGGATTACAGTACTTGACAGTCAGGTGAAACTAGAACTTGACTAACGAAGGAGTAGTTTCACACATCTCAGAGGACCAATCAAACAGTATGTTTAGTTACCTGACAGGTGCTGTCCATGGTTGTGAATGCTGCCAAACATGTATATATAGAGCTTGACCAAGACCAGTACAATCCCCTTCAATCAGTGTAGGGGATGGTTGCGACATGCACGCCATTTCTTCCCTCGTTGCATTGCAAAGAAGAATATATGCTGTGATGTGGACGAGAATCTGTGGCCAGACAGACAGCAGCGTGGCCAGGAGGGTGAGGAGGACGGTCAGGAGAGGGAGGATGAGGACAGCGACCAGTGAAGAAGTATTAGCTGTGAAAATCCAGCTTTATTTAAAGCACTGTAGGCTACATATAATTTTCCTTGTTTTTTGTTTATGTGTTTGTATTACAGTATATAATGCTGTATACATTTTCTTTTTACTCTGATGTATAGAAGTTACTTGATGTGTGTGAGTAATAATGTGACTGCTGTCGCAATCACAACAGTTATTTGATTAATATCCTTAACAAGCTAGCTTTTTTGACTACTTAATATTAGGGTCGACCTGTCTGTCTTGCATGGTTGAATAAACCTTTTCTGTGTCCAGATGTCAGTATGGCATGAGAACAGGGGTCAGAAGATGAGGAAAGCATGTCATCCATGCACGACTGTACCTCCACATCACAAGTCCAAAACCAGGGAGTGTCTCCAACAGGTGAGCTTGAAAGATTAAGGCAGATTGATCTTTACCATTCCTCTTTAAGAGACACAAATGCCATATACTAAATTATTTTATAAATTACAATAAAATAATCATTATGTCTTGTATTTTTTAACGAAGGTTTTTCCTGTGTCTAGATGTCAGTATGCCAGGAGAACAGGGGTCAGAAGATGAGATCAGCATGTCATTCCTCCAAGAATGTACCTCCACATCAGAAGTCTAAAACCAGAGTGTGTCTGTGTAACGGAGTTACTATGTGGTGAGATTCCACTTGCCACATATAAACTCATCACACAACACAGGAACTTATTTGTCCCAGGGCAATTAAATGCAGCACCCCTGTGGATTAGGGTCGCGCATCCCGGGGGGGCAGCAGCAGTCGGACCTTGCTGTCTTCCTGGTAGGTGCACGAGTTACAAGCTCTGGCATGTGCCATATTAATTACTTAATTTTAAGGGGTGATTTACGCTGTCTTATATAAACATATAGCTTCCGTAAGGTTGAGCACATCTCTTTTGTTTTCTTATAAAAAGTTGACAGTGTTTTTCTTTTTTTTCGTGTTCACAAAATTGGCTAGTGCTATATGTGTAACTAACCTGCATTTTCTTTTCATTTTACATTTTCTAGATGTGCTGCACGGTGGCGCAGCAGGTAGTGCACGTGCCTCACAGCAAGAAGGTCGCAGGTTCCGTTCCCGGGTCGGGCCTTTCTGTGTGAAGTTTGCATGTTCTTCCCGTGCATGCGTGGGTTCTCTCCGGGTACTCCGACTTCCTCCCACAGACCAAAAACATGCTTATTAGGTTGATTGGTGACTCTAAATTTCACTCTAAATTGCCCCTAGGTGTGAGTGTGAGTGTGAATGGTGTGTGTATGTGCCCTGCGATCGGCTGGCGACTGGTCCAGGACTGCTCTCGCCCGTTGACAGCCGAGATAGGCTCCGGCCCCCCCGCGACCCCGAAAGGGATAAGCGGCATAGAAAATGGATGGATTTTCTAGACGTATATGTGTGTGTGAGAGAGCAGAATGAGGCTGACTGTATATCATTTTTTCTGCCAGGTACATTATACTTTGTTGTTGATTATTTAACATGTTAATTGTAATACAGGATGAGTAGTCGGACCTTGCTGTCTTCCTGACGTATATGTGTGAGTGAGAGAGCAGAGCTGACTGTATATCATTTTTTCTGCCAGATACGAAATAAAGGGCGAGTTGCCAACAGTGAGGGTCTTCGTTAGATAAATTACACAATGCAACGAGAGAAAGAGAGTACAACACCACTACATCTGCAAGAAAGAGAGGTAAGCTTTCAGATTGCATTCTCTTTTGGGCCACCTCTTCAGTACCAGGCTTATTTTGTCTGTCTTCTCCCAAATGACCTACCCAAAATAAATAGCGTATATCTTCACAACTACAAGGGCTGTATGAATAATCTTGGTCTCAAAGAAAGCTAAAACCTGTGAGATTACTACAGAAGTGTCAGAATCAAAATATATGTTACTATGTCAGGGTAAATTCATCTTGAACACAGTAGAAATTATTAATAAAAAAACAACAACATTATTTTGAGTAAAAACCACCTATAAATCATGTGATAAAGGCCAAATTCTTCTATGAATTAGTAAAGTCATATCTGATGAGTAATTGTGCAAAAGTACATGCCAAAATAATGAACCTGAGCAGTTTTATGGAGGTTTTCCCACAGGCGCCCGTCTGAGCGGAGTACCGTTATCTCTTTCTACAGCTCTCTACCAATCTTCTCTGTAGCAGCTGTTTTCTTTTTTCTGTTGTTTTTACCCTCATGAAAGGACGAAATACAAATAAAACAGTAAAATAACACCTCGGCCTGCTTAGCAGGGTCGTCTGTGAGCCTCTGTAAGCGCTCTGCCTATTCAATGTGAATGACACGAAGAAGTGAAACTAACTGCGCACTTACAGTAGTCAGTAGAACCCCCCCCACCCCCCATTTGATTCAGGGGGCAGGACCCAAGTTCACCGTAGAAACACCAATGACGATACAGAAGGTATCGTAGAAGTAAGCCCAAAGATAGGGTATTTGATGTGTGCACTCCCCCCACTCTTGAAACCCCCTCCTCTTTATGGAAACAACCAGGACCCTCGCAGTGGATCGTAAACTAACACAGAGTCATAGGAGCAGACTGTAGCAGCGTTTTTTCGAGCTGGAATATAACTTTTGACCGTAAAACAGCAAAGGTAAGACATACTGTATGCTTTTGAGAAATATTTTTCTGCTACTCTTTGGCTGCTGGCTCGCGAGTTTTGGTCGCACAGTGAGGAGGCAGACATTGTCGTGATCATCAGACTCTCTGCTTTCATATGATATCAGGCTTTTGTGGTTTGTATGAAGTGGTGAATACAGCAGACGCTCTAAAGTGGACGTACACTGTTTTCGTGTTTTCCTTATATGCCCATATAATTTATTGCAGTATGAATTAGGTTTTGTTTTGGTGGCAATGCTTGGTAGAGGCTTTTAGCTGAGTTTCCCCCCTTATTTTGGTATGCTACAAGTTAGGATTGGTGCTCGCGAGTGTGACCTTTGATCATCGACGGCGCACGCATCCCAGGTTGCCCCCTGTACAGGGGGCACTGTACTGAAGAGGTTACGGTCTTTCACCTTGCTTTTAATGAAAATGGTCGATTGGTTGCCTTGAAAATTAATGTTGATGGTTATATCATTGAATAAAAGCATGTCCCTGAATTCTCGATAAACCTAAAAGAGCTTCCTACCCAGGAAAGGAATAAGACCCATTGTGTGACAATGGTTAGAAACCAGATTTTATACAGTGCTGTGAAAAAGTATTTGCCTCCTTCCTGATTTCTTAGTTGTTTGCGTATTTGTCATACTCAAATGTTTACGATCATCAAACAAATTTGGATATCAGACAAAGATAACCCAAGTAAATATAAAATGCAGTTTTTAAAAGATTTAATTTTTTAAGGAAAAAAAGCTATCCAAACTTGGCTGGCTCAATGTAAAAAAGTAATTGAAAAAAAAAGTTGCATTAATTTTTTCTGGCTCTTTATGCAGATTTTCCAGACTAGTTTACCTGTCACGGTGTGTCGTTTCATAGTGTCTTTTTACACTATATTCTTTCATGACAGCCACACTGTCTCCGCACAGAAGAACAGCTGTCCTTCATATCCGCGAACACATATTCTGCCTCCCACCTGCCTTGAAAACTCCTGTTTTCAAAGTCCACTGTCCGTTTAGCCATTTTTCGAGGAGAGGGTAGCTGAAAGTTGACCACAGGTAATGAGCTCCATCAGGCTGTTGATAAACGAGTGGGGCAGGGACTCGCACTTGCAGGCCTTTGATTGACATGCCGACGCACTGGCACGTCATTGTGGGACTTGTAGTACTAGTGGTGCGTGCAATATACAGGCGGGCCAGCTCTAATGATAATTAGATATTATCATGTGGGCCAAAGACAATTCCATCGCAGGCCGGATTTGGCCTGGAGGCCTTGAGTTTGACATACAGTATGTGCTGTACCTTATAATGTTCAGAAGCATTTACTTTCAACAAAGAGTGGAAGCTCATTTTGCGCAGTTAGTGGCATTATGAGATGCGTTTGCTTTTCAGAGTGAGCGGATCGCAGCTCTGTAAATTGTCAGTTTAATGAAAATGTAATCTTTTTTTGCCTACTTAGGTAAACAAGCTGTTGGACAATTGGACATTGGACACCAGAGGAGATTGCTGCAGTAGAAAAACATCTGAAGGCAAGAAGGCATTGTGAGGCAAGACATTCCAGTTAAAGTGGACTGTGAGCGCTGCATTTCTGTAGAACCGCAAGTGCTACAAAAAAGAGACTCTAAAGCAGTCAAATATTTCATCAAAAATAGAATAACTGCCATGAGAAGAAAGTTGGAGCTGCTGTGGTTTTAGCAGTCAGCACATTAAACAAATACACCTTTTACCTTAGTTATATACAGTACACTGTTGTCACATAAGATAAAGTTGTGGTTGTGTTTAGTTATAGGCCTAGTTCAGTTTAGTTAGTTTTGTCGAGAGCACATATTTTTTGTTTTTTACATATGGACAACAAAGCTTCTTTTTTTGTTTTGTGTAAAATGTAGTACTGACTTGTTTGCAAAATAAATACATGCTCCTTCGGGATAACTTGTTGAAAGCATTTTATTTTATTGTTAGCCCTTTTGCATGATAATTCAGTTCAATTCAATTCAATTCAATTCAATTCAATTCAGTTCAATTCAATTCAATTCAATTCAATATACCTTTATTAGTCCTGCAAGGGGAAATTCCAATTTACAGCAGCACCAGTAAAAGATAGATTAGATCAAAACAATAAGTATACACAAAAGTGTGTAATAAAAATGGACATTATCTTAAATTATAAATTGTATTTGCAGACTGTTATATACAGGATAGATTGCACAGATTATTGTACCAATTATTGCCCAGATTATTGCACAGGTAATTTACAGATGATTTACAGATAATTTGCAGATTACTTTGAGCAGTTTTTGTTGTGCATTCTGACATCTGCAGGAAGGAATGACCTGCAATACTGCTCCTTCACACACTTTGGATGTAGCATCCTGTCACTGATGGAGCTCCTCAGTGCAGAGAGTGTGTGTTGGAGGGGGTGGGAGTCATTGTCTGTCATGGAGGACAGCTTGGCTGTCATCCTCCTCTCCCCCACCTCCTCCACCAGTTCCAGAGGGCATCCCAGGACAGAGCTGGCCTTCCTAATGAGTTTGTCCAGCCTCTTCCTGTCAGCTGTCCAGCTGTCCAGCATTAATCAGAAAAGGCAAGGCAAGGCAAGGCAAATTTATTTGTATAGCACAATTCATACACTAGGCAATTCAAAGTGCTCTAAAGAAGCATAAAAATACATTAAAATCATACATTTCAAAAAAAAAAAAAAGATTAGAAGAGAATAGAAAAATAAAAATAAAATACATCCATTATCTATACCGCCTATCCCTTTCAGGGTTGCGGGGGGCTGGAGCCTATCCCAGCTACAATGGGCGAGAGGCGGGGTACACCCTGAACCGGTCGCCAGCCACATTCAAGGACAAACAAACACTCACACTCACACCTACGGACAATTTAGAGTCATCAGTTAACCTAATGAGCATGTTCTTGGTCTGTGGGAGGAAACCAGAGTACCTGGAGAGAACCCACGCATGCACGGGAAGAACATGCAAACTTCACACAGAGAGGGGCCCCGCCTGACCCGGGGATCGAACCGGCAACCTTCTTGCTGTGAGGCACGCGCACTACCTGCTGCGCCACCGTGCAGCCCTAAAATAAAATACAATTAAAGGAAAATTAAAAACACTAAAAGACAATAATTTAGCATTTAGAATGATTAAAACCGTTGAGCAAATACATTTACTTTAAGTAAAAGCTGTAGCAAATAATAATGTTTTCAACCCTGATTTAAATGAGCTGGCACTTGGTGCAGACCTCAGGTGTGCAGGGAGAATGTTCCACAGGTGAGGAGCATAATAACTGAAAGCTGCTTCACTTTGTTTGGTTCTCATTCTGGGAACACACAGTAGACCTGTCCCTGATGACCTGAGAGGTCTGGATACTTCATATGGAGTCAATAAATCTAGAATATATTTTGGTCCTAGACCATTTAATGTTTTGTAGACCAACAGTAAGATTTTAAAGTCTATTCTTTGACTCACAGGAAGCCAATGTGGTGATCTGAGGACTGGTGTGATATGGTCCATTTTTCTGGTGTTTGTAAGGACTCGTGCAGCAGCATTTTGAATCAGCTGTAGTTGCCCAATTGATTTTTTTGTTTAGGCCAGTAAAGACTCCATTGCAATAGTCCAACCTACTGAAAATGAATGCATGAACAAGTTTTTCCATGTCTTCTTTGGACAGACATCCCGTAATTCTGGTTATATTTTTCAGGTGGTAGTAGGCTGATTTGGTAATCAGCTTTAAATGGTTTTTAAAATTCAGGTCAGAATCAATAATTACACCAAGATTTCTGGCTTTATCTGTTGTTGTCAATGACATGGAGTTAAGTTGAGCACTGATCTTTAACCTTTCATTAGCACATTCAACCAATCACTTCTGTCTTATCTGCATTAAGCTGAAGAAAATTCTGGCACATCCACTCATTGATTTGATGAATACACTCACTCAGTGAAAGTAAGGGACTGTAGTCATGTGATGACACAGAAATATAAAGTTGTGTATCATCTGCGTAAGTATGATAAGAAATATTATGATGCTCCATAATCTGAGCTAGGGGCAACATGTAGATATTGAAAAGAAGTGGTCCGAGAATGGACCCTTGTGGCACCCCACACATCATCTTTTTTCGTTCAGACACATGCTCACCGATTGACACAAAGTAGTCTCTATCTTGTAAATAGGATTTGAACCAGTGTAGTACAGTGCCAGTAAGTCCCACCCACTTTTCCAGTCTGTCAAGAAGTATGTCATGATCAATCGTATGAAAGGCAGCACTGAGATCTAATAATACTAAGACTGAGGTTTTAGAAGCATCATTATTCAATTGTATGTCATTTAAAACTTTGATAAGTACAGTCTCAGTGCTGTGGTGTGGACGAAATCCAGACTGAAATGCATTAAAAAGATTGTTCGGCATCATGAAAGCGTTTCCTAGAAAGGGAAGATTTGATATTGGCCTGTAGTTACTTATTACTGAAGCATCCAGATTCGTCTTTTTTAGGAGAGGTTTTATTACTGCAGTTTTCAAGGCCTGGGGAAACTGACCGGACTGAAGAGAATTATTTATTATCTGCAACACATCTGGAGCTATGCAATTAAAAACATTTTTAAAAAAGTTTGTTGGCAGAGAATCATGTGATCTGTGATACAGTTTCTGTCAGACTTGTATGATCTAGAAGGTTAAAATGTGCTAGATTAACTGGAGAACAAGAAGGCACAGATGGACTTATCATTTTGCCTGAGTTGGAGCTGCACACTGTTTGTCTTATCCTTGAAATTTTATCTGTAAAAAAGGCTGCACAATCATTGCATGACTTGTTGGATAGCAGCTCAGGAGGGACTGACGCTGTGGGGTTTGTCAGTCTATCCACAACAGAAAACAAAGTGTGGGAATTGTTACAGTTTCTGTTGATAATCTCTGAGAAGAATGCTTGCCTTGCCCTCTTGAATTCATGGTTATAGGTGTGGAGACTGTCTTTGTAAATTTCATAATGAACCTGGAGTTTGGCTTTTCGCCACCTGCGCTCTGCCTGTCTGCAGACTCTTTTCTGGACTTTGACCAGTGTGGTGTTTCTCCAAGGTGCCTTTTTCCGTCCTGACAAAACTTTGGTCTTAATTGGGGCGATGGAGTCAATAATAGTCATAACTTTGGAATTGAAACTATTTACAAGGTCATCAGTTGAAACTGAGGGCAGTGTTGGTGATGGTGTAAAAGACTGAGTGAAGACTGCACAGGTGTTATTAATAAAACGCTGTTCCTCTGTTCCACTTTTGTTACGAATAGCAGCAGCATTTTAAATGACACACAGTAATGATCAGAAAGAGCAACATCTGTCACCACAACCTCAGAGATATTAAGCCCTTTGGAGATAACCAAATCTAATATATGCCCTTTGTTATGTGTTGAATGTGTTATGTGCTGAGATAGGCCAAAATGATCCATGATGTTTAAAAGTTCTTTAGCACATCCATCTTTGAGATTATCAACATCAATGTTGAAGTCACCCACTAACACAACATAGTCAAAATCAATACAAACAACAGACAGTAGTTTGGCAAACTCATCAGAAAACTTTGCATTGTATTTTGGGGGTTTGTAGATGGTTACGAAGACTGATCGACAGGGAGACTTTGACTGAATGGCAACATATTCAAAAGATTCAAACTGACTGTATGAGAGTCTCTTGCATTGAATGCTATCATTAAACAAAATGGCGACTCCACCTCCTCTCTTATGCATTCTTACTTCACTTATGAAACTGAAATTCGGAGGGGCTGACTCATTGAGAGCTGCTGCGCCGTTATCTTGTCCTAACCAAGTTTCAGTTAAAAACATAAAATCAAGCTTGTGCTTGATGATAAAGTCATTGATTAAGAATGATTTGCCTGCCAAAGACCTAACATTTAAAAGAGCCAACTCAAGTGTGCTAAAAAGTCCAACATCCCCATGTTTTAGAACACACTGTGGCTGACATGGAATACATGTTACATTCAATGATGTGATGTTTCTGGAGAGATGGACCGATCTTCTCCTCCTACCTATTGAGACATGAATCAATGAAGCTTCCGGCACAATGGGCCCTGGCTTTTCCTTGGAAAAGTCAGGTATAACATTTGCCTTAAAAGCTGGACCCAGAACACATCAGTTACCAACACAAATAGGTGGCACCTTTGGCACACTGACCTCTAAAATGATTTTTTAGAACATTTCCATGCAAATGTACAAGCAACACAAACAACTGCAAACTAGCTTGCTACTTTGTATAGGTCTAAACAATAGGTGTTTTATATGTATTAAATGTTTAGGGTGCTCATTATCATCCTGTGATGGCTCTAGGTGATGGGAAACACTAGCAGAAAAAAGGAAGTAAAGAATCTGAGGGCTGGACAGAGCTCCCTGCCAAAGAAAGCTGAGAGGCTAAACAACACAACCCACTCTGTTTCCTATCTCATTCATGTGTGTTGTACAAAGATATCTTGTTAGCTTTCATGCACATGGACCTCACTTAAGGGGGGAAAAGTTGTAAGTAAGTTATTATTCACAGTGTAGCATCCAGTCACAAAGACCACTGCAGCCAACAAATCAGACTGCAGCAACAATGGCAGAGGAAAGCCAGGCCCACTGAAAGATATCTCTTTTTTTCTTTTTAATTCATGCATGGGCATGATCAAACATACCATCAGTCAACAAATTTTATGAAAAGACTCCCAGTTTCACTGAAGCAAGGATAACGAGGATAACATTATGCTTCCAAAGCAACAGGACTACCAGGAAAACTAGCTCCACCTCAAAACACTGGTGTTATGTGGATACACACGCTGAGACCAGATGAAGGTGAACTCACAGGGATGGCTGAGAGAGAACACAGAACTAAGGCTGGTAAAATTCAACAGAAGGTTTATTAACCAAAAGTGTCCACAAAAACGGGTAAACGAAAAGCGAGAGCACAAAAACACTCTGCACAGATCAACTAAAGGCGTCCACAAAAACGGGAAAGAACTAAAGGCGAGAGCACAAAAACACTCTGCTAGCAGCTCCAACTCCTCTCACGACCGAGGCTGGGCTGGGCTGAGGGCTTATCCACAGGGCAAAGGCTCCTGGAAGAGGGCAGACAAAAAACACGGGTCAGAATGGACTGGCAGAGTAAGGACAAAATACCACGGAGGTAAGCAGACGATCTGACGAGTACTGGAGGGAAAAGCCTGGGTTATATGCAGCTGCTGATTAGTTGGTGATGAGCTGATGATCTGCAGGTGAGGAGGCAGGCAGGTGGAGCTAGACTGACAGGCGCAGCCTTACTGCATGGTCCTGGACAGAAAGGGGGAGACAGACAGACAAAACACACTGGGGAAAACAGGGGAAAATGAAACAAAAGGGAGAGACACACTGCCAGGTCCTAACAACTGGTGCATTTGGTTCTTTCCAATCCTCAGATAGGCATTACCCATCTCATCATAAGGGGATGCTGCACAGGTGGTGGTTTGCAGTTAGCCTGACTATTGTTTACTTCCACTTTCCAAAAGCAGAAACTGGCTAAGCCTGGCTGAGCATTATGCAAAATAAATGGATTTAACAGTTTCATACAGCACACTACTGTGAACAGTATACTACATATGTAGTATGTAGTAGGCGGTTCCAAACACAGTCAGAAACCTATGGCTGACATTACAGAGACTATGTTCATGTTTTATACAATACATCCCAGGTGGAAAAATATTATACTTAAATGATACTTTTTGAGTAGTCCTTGAGTACCACTTGAGTATATTTGAAGTGTAAATAAGATGCTACATTGGCACAGCTTTTTACAAAGTGCACCAGTGAAAATGATGATTCACAAGCATTCAAAACACGCTTGCAATACAACTGTATTTTATCACCAGTGTGCTGGAAATATACTTCAGTATACTTCAAATGAAGTAAAAATACACTTTAATTAAGCATGACAATAATGTATTACAAAGGGTTTAAAAATAAGTATACTTTTCATAAGTACACTGTTACTATTGAAAGTATTTGTCCTTTAGTACACTTGTCTGTACTTAAATTCTATTTCAATACACAAAAGATGCTGTATGAATATTATGCATAAACTCATGAAACTTGTGTGTGTGTCCATGCATGTGTGTCTCTGTGTGAGTGCGTGTGCCTTCCCCTCAAGCGTATCTGAATAATTTCAGAGTTTTAAAGGTGACATATTATGAAGCTTTTTCAATAAGTTACATAGGTCTATGATTTCCATAAAAGATGTTTCTGAAGCTGTTTGCTGGAAATAGCTTTCCGCAAAAGATTCTCGCCCCCCTCTATTTCCCTCCGTTTCAGTCCCTTTCAGAATGTGCTGTTTCTGGTGTCTGTAGCTTTAAATGCAAATGAGCTGCTGCTGTCCCACCCATGTTACCGAGGTAACGGGGAGAGCAGAGACTCACCTTGCACTACGCATGTGAAAGTAGGACATGGCGGCAGTAGTTCAACTGTACATGTTCCAACCTGAATCGGATCCTGAAGGAGGGGAGGCTCCTACAGAACCTCAGAGAATTCAGCAGGACGCTTCTGAAAGGTTAGTCCAAAAACGTCTTTCTATTTTTTTCTCTTCAGTACGCGCACCGCCTGTACAGGAGGCAGCGTGAGAGGCCCGCAGTTCAGACTGTCAATGCTCACGCTAGGAAGCACCAATCCTAACTTGTAGCATACCAGAATGACGGGGAGAAACTCAGCTAAAAACCAAGCATTGGCACCCAAATGAAACACATTTGATACAGCAATAAATTATATGGGCATATGACAAAAACACAGAAATAGCGTATGTCCATTTTGGCGCATCTACTGATTTCACCACATCATGCAAACCACACAAGCCTGGTATCATATGAAAGCAGAGTCTGAAGGTCCTGTTTGTAATCACTGGGTTGCTGAGACATTGACCAGTCTAACTGCACTGTTTCAGTGCTCATTTACACATGAATGGGTGTAACAGAGTTAATATTCCACTTGCCATAAAAAAAACTCATCACACAACATGGAAACTTATTTGTCCCATGTAATTAAATGCGGCACCCCTGTGGATTAGGGTCGTTATGAGTTGTGAGCTCTGTCATATTTGTATTAGTTACTTTAATTTTAATGTTAAGGGGTGATTTAAGTTGTCTTTTATAAATGTATAGCTCCCATAAGGTTGAGCACATTTTTTTTCATGAAGAGTTGATGGTGTTCTTCTCTTTTCTTTCGTTTACAAAATGGCTAGTTGTGCAGGTTAGCTACATGTGTAGCTAACCTGCACTGTCTTTACATTTTACATTTTCTAGCTGTGTATGTGCATGTGCTGGAAAGAAACCGATGCTGACTGTATGTCAATCCTTCTGCCAGGTACGTTATACTTTGTTGTTCATGATTTTATGTTAATTTTCATATTACAGTTTTTCTCCATTGGTTTGGCCCATTTCTTGAAACAGAAATTACATTCTCAAAACTCTAAGATCATTTGGCAAAACAGTCTTACAGTTCAGCACAACACCATAGCTCACTTGCAAAAGCTGACATTTCTCCCAAAACTGTTCACTCATGCTTCAAAACTAAATTCCTTTCCCATATAAATAGTCAGTGCCACCAGAATACAAAGATCCCTCTCAATTGCTTTGGCTCATTTCTTGAAACAGACCAGACATTCTCAACACTCTTGGTGCTTTTGCCAGAATAACCTGGATGGTTCAGCACAACACCATGGTTCACCTGCAAAAGCTCATATTTCTCCCAAAACAGTTCACTTATGTGTCAAAACTAAATTCCTTTCTCATATAAATGCATAATCTCCCCGTGTTTGCATGTTCTCGTCTTTCTGTGTGGAGTTTGCATGTTGTCCCCATGTTTACCCGGGGTTTCCTCCTTAAATAACCCCCACTAAAAACATGCAAGAAGATCACCACCTGACCAATGGTGATGGAAAGGAACTGGTCCCCGGGCGCCGGCGTCAGCATCGGCTGGCAGCCGGCAGCCCACCGCTCCTGGTCTGCCGCGGAGGATCGACAGACCGAGGATGGGATAAATGGAGAAAATCATTTCACGGAAGCATGACATGTGTGCATGTAGTGTGTGCAACTAGTGCAAGTCAAAATGTTTAGATGTTTTGTCACTATGGTAGAGGACCATTGAAATATCCCTCATGTCCACCTCTCAGTCTTAGCCCTGTGCTTCATTGATAATGGTTACTGTACTAGTTTTTTTTTGTCTAGCTAACAGAATACAATTGGATTTTACGGTAAGAGTAGCCTCCAAGGTTTGACATCACACATTGCACTCATACTGCCATGGATATTGTAACCATTATCATTCACACACATCAAGTAACTTCTATACATCAGAGTAAAAAGAAAATGTATACAGCATAATATACTGTAATACAAACACATAAACAAAAAACAAGGGAAATAATATGTAGCCTACAGTGCTGTAAATAAAGCTGGAGTTTCACAGCTAACACTTCTTCACTGGTCACTGTCCTCATCCTCCCTCTCCTGACCGTCCTCCTCACCCTCCTGGCCACGCTGCTGGCCACAGCATATATTCTTCTTTGCAATGCAACGAGGGAAGAAATGGCGTGCATGTCGCAACCATCCCCTACACTGATTGAAGGGGATTGTACTGGTCCTGGTCAAGCTCTATATATACATGTTTGGCAGCATTCACAACCATGGACAGCACCTGTCAGGTAACTAAACATACTGTTTGATTGGTCCTCTGAGATGTGTGAAACTACTCCTTTGTTAGTCAAGTTCTAGTTTCACCTGACTGTCAAGTACTGTAATCAATTTTTCAAATGTTCCAAGAGATTCATATATGGCATTCATGTTTTATGTTCTTGACTAATTTTGACAATTGAACAGACTATTTTGCATGTGATGACTTATACAATGAAATGATGCTGACATGTTTTGGAGAGAACAACCATTACACTGAGAATCAACAATCAGTTGAGATCAACAAGATCTCTTCATTTGGAAATTGTGCTAAATGTAGGCTAACTGAGCTAACTGTAGGCTACCTGTACTTAATCATTTGCAAAGATATACTGAGACATTGAGACATGTCAAGACATTTGCAATTTGATGAAATGAATGAGAAATTCAATTCTGTTGTGAACAATTGCCAAGTAGTTTGGACGTTTGTCCATGTTATTTTGAGAATGTAATTTCTGTTTCAAGAAATGAGCCAAACCAATGGAGAAAAACTGTAAAGCAGCAGTCTGACCTTGCTGTCTTGACGCCGTGTATGTGTGTGTGATGGAAAGAAACTGACTGTATGTCAATCCTTCTGCCAGATGTCAGAAATAAACGGCAAGTTTGCCAACATTGATGGTCTTCGTTCTATGAGTTACACAACGCAACGAGAGAGAGAGTACAGCGCCGCTACAATGGTGCCGTGACCCGTTACGTGTTTGTGATTGTGATATTGATGTGTGACTCGACAGAGGTATTTTTTTCTCTCTATTTGGGATAGCTGTTAACAGAAAAAAAAGAAAAAAAAAGGATGTTATTTTATTAAAGGTGCATAGGATAACAGACACTTAGCTGTAGACTTCGATATTTTCTGTCCTTTTTTTCATATGACAATGGATGAACATAATGTGTCAAGTGTTGTTAGGGGTTCTTAACTGTGGTTCAGTCAGTTTCCTGCTCTGGGTGGGCTTAGTGAAGACAGACACGTTACATCCACTCCTCACAGTCATCCTGGGAGGGATAGTGCATATGCCATTGCGGATGCTGGGGTGGATGGTGAGTCTGCACTTTCTGGTCGAGATGTCCATGTTCTCAGTGATCTGGTGAAACAGATAGAGACCAGTATAGGTGAAAACATTGTTTCATGTCTTAAGTCCATTCCAGCTAGTGAGGCTAACATGACTAAGTCAACCACAGCTGATCTTTCTAAAGTTAACTTATCAATCACACATGACAGTTATGAGCCACACCCTTTCAGGGGGGATAACACTGATAGGATTTCAGTCTCTGAGTAGAAGGAAGCTATGAGGCTTTACCTGAGTAGGAGGGGCATTGAGCTTTGTTACCAGGTGGATGAAGTTTTGGGCAAGTTAAAGTCAAAGTCAAAGTCAACCTGTGTTTGACATACTTAAGCAGCACTTCAGTGACTCTGTGACATCTTTTATGCTTCTTAGTGTTGTTTTTGGCGGCCTGTTTTAATTTTAGCCTTAGTCTAGTCTTTGTGTCAAGCTGTCATTTTAGTTTTTATTAGTTTTAGTCACATTCATACTCTTTTTAGTCTAGTCAAGTTTCAGTCGACTAAAAGTCTGAGCATTTTAGTCTTATTTTAGTCGGAATTATCCGTGACTATTTTCGTCTAGTTTTAGTTGACGAAAACTGATGACATTTCAGTCTAGTTTTAGTCAATGAAAATTGTAGTGTCTTTTTAGTCATGCAATTTTATTTAACTCAGTCAATATTGTATCTAGTAGTATAGACGAAACCAAAATTTTCTTTTAGTCAAACCCATTTCACAATTCAAACAAGGTTGTCTTATTATTATATTACTGTTACCTTATAGACTCAAGAATACATCCATTCCAGACATGAAGACGCTCTGATTTGAGTTTGGTTGGTCAGGAGTCGAGCGGCTTTTGTTTTTGCTACTATGCTACTGGACATCAGGCTGTGACCTGTCGTAGTGCTCCTCCCTCTGACTTACCTGCTGCTCAGTCTGGTGGTTCCAACCAGCAGGGAAACTAGTTGGCCCACATGAGCAGGGGTGTAGTGAAGGGCCAGATGACATGTCCCCAAGAGATCCTGATGATGTTGATCTTAAGTCAGTATACTCACAGTTCTGCTCCTTAGCAGGTGATAACTCCACTGTGATTATTCAAAATACACAAAGACTGTCTGCAACTGATAACCTTTTTCACACTGATGTGCTTATCCAAGTTTCTGTGAAACTTCAAGCTATACTTTACAGGGGCTCTGTGGCCTGTTCCTTGAGCTCTCATGTGCTCCCTCTCCTGGAGCGGAACAGTGTTGTTTCCCCTGACTCTATTTGCCCCACTTCAGTTGTCCTTGTCAGATGTGGAGGTTCAAGAACAAATCCTGTTGGTGTGTGTGAGTTGCAGATGAGGGTGTTTGGCTGTTGCTTCTCGGTTCCAGCAATCATCATGGAGGGCCAAAGTGATGATCTCATTCTTGGCAGCAATGTCATGAAACACCTTATTCGGGTGCTGAAGCACTCTGGAGACTTCATGGAGAAAGTGTCTCTTTCTGATCAGGTCCCTGTGAAGGAGGGGAGTCTGCTGCAGCTGTTGACCACTGTGGAGACATGGAGAGGTGGTGAGTGTCCTGATCAGGTGGGTATTATTAAACTCAAGCATGCAGTAACCCTGGAGCCCTTGACAGAACACTCGGCTTGGGGTCACCTACCTGCTCATCTATGTCTCTCAGCCGGCAGCACGGTGGTTGTGGAGCCGAGTGAGTCAAAAACAGTGCTGCGTTCAGTGATGGTGGGCCATGTTGTAACACCGCTGTGGGGTGATGGATGGGTTCCGGTGAGTCATTAACCCCTCCCAAAGACCAGTGACTTTGAGGCGCAATTGTAAGATTGCTGACGTCTCACCATGTGTGACACTGGAAGACTTCAACAGTGACTACTTGTACGTCACTGACTCACCTAATGAAGTGAAATGTAATGTGACAAAGACAGCTGAGAAATCTGACACAGCCAGTGAGAAGAGCTTGACTGTTGACTCGGACTGTGCGGCTAGACCAAACCTTAGTCCCACTCTCTCTGACCTGGGACTACAGGACATTGACATTGACATTGACATTGACGCGACTCACCTGTCCCCCTTCTGGAAGGCAAAGCTGGTCGACCTGCTGGCTAAGTATGAGTCCATCTTCTCTCGCCACAGGCTGGACTGTGGTAAAGCCAAAGACTTTGTCCACTGCATCCAAATGATTGACAGCAAGCCCTTCAGACTCCCCTATCGCCGACTGTCACCATCGCACTATGAGAAGCTGAGGGTGGCTTTAAATGAGATGGAGGAGCGTGACATCATAAGTAAGTCTACAAGCGAATACGCATCACCTCTTGTTCTTGTCTGGAAAAAGAACGGCGACTTGCAGCTCTGCACTGATTTTCGGTGGCTGAACGCATGCACTGTCCATGACGCACACCCCTTGCCTCATCAGGCTGATGGCTTGGCTGCCCTGGGGGAGAATGCGTTCTTCTCGACCATGGATCTGACCTCAGGGTATTATAATGTTGAGGTTCATGAGGAGGACAAGAAGTTCACAGCATTCACCTCCCCATTTGGGCTTTATGAGTACAACAGGCTTCCACAGGGATTTTGTAACAACCCAGCCACATTAATGAGGATAATGATGGCTATCTTCGGTGATCAAAACTTTTTGAGCCTTTTGTGTTATCTTGATGATATCCTTGTGTTCGCCCCCACCGAACAGCTGGCATTACAGAGGTTGGAGTTGGTGTTCTGGTGGTCTGTCTGTCTGTCTCACTCTCCCTCTCTTGCTCTTCCTCTCTCACCCAACCGGTCCAGGCAGATGGCCGCCCACCCAGAGTCTGGTTCTGCTTGAGGTTTCTGCGTGTTAAAAGGAAGTTTTTCCTCGCCACTGTCGCCAAGTGCTGGCTCATGGGGGAATTGTTGGTTTCTCTGTAGATAAAAGAGCTTGGTCTGTACCAGCTCTATATGGAAAGTGTCCTGAGACAACTTCTGTTGTGATTTGGCGCTATACAAATAAATAAAATTGAATTGAATTGAATTGTTCGAAAGGTTAAAGGCGCACAACCTGAAGCTAGCCACTTCATGAGACCTTCTGTTAGGATCCTGTTTTACTTTGGTATCCTGAGTTCCAGTTTTATTTTGGTGGCCTTCCTTTGTGTGTCGTAGTTCTCTATACTTCCTATATGTTTCCTAAGCCAGCTGTTTGTGATTTGTGATTGCGTCCACCTGTGTCTGTTTAGTTCCCCTTCTATTTAAGTCTGTGTGTTTCTTTTGTCTTTGTGGGATCATTCCCGTTGTGTGCAGTTTTCTTGTCCCTGGTTTCACTGTGAGTATTTTGGCCTAGTCCTTGTTTTTCCCATTTTGGTTTTTGGATAGTTGATTTTTTCTGGCCTTATCTTTTGTATTCTTTATTCTTGTCCTGAGTGGATTTTGGTTTGCCTGATCTTTTAGTTAAATAAATTACATGGACATTCTCCGCTCAGCCTTTGGTTTTGTTTAAGTCTGCATCTTTGGGTTCACACCTTAATTTTTCCTTGCTCCACAACACCAAGTCATAACACCTTCAGTGAAGTTTCTGGGGCATATTGTGACAAAGGAGGACATTTCAACTGATCCAGAGAAGATCAAAGCTATTGTGGACTTGCAGGAGAAGGATTTAATGATGGAGGGCACTGACATGCCATCCCCCACCAAGATCAGATCCTTCCTTGGAATGGTGGGGTTCTATCAGCAATTTTTTGAGGGGTACTCTGGTATTAGCAAACCTTTGTTCGCACTGACATCTGGTGTGAAAAGGCTGCGATGTACCAAGGGCAAGAAGAACCAGCTCATGTCTCGAGACCTCTCTTCTGCTGATTGGACTCCTGCATGCAGCAAGGCTTTCTGTAAGCTAAAACAGGCTTAGCTAAGTAATGTCACTCTTGCTCACCCCAACTTCGGTAAGCCTTTCCTCCTGTCGGTTTATGCCTCCTCCAACGGCCCTGGAGCTGTGCTTTCTCAGCTGGCTGATGGTGATGATGTTGCAAGGCCCATTGCATTTGCCAGCAAGTCGCTGAATTATGCCGTGTCTCGCTATCCAGCACACCAGCTGGAATTTCTCCCACTTAAGTGGGCTGTGTGTGACAAGTTCAGCCATTGGCTGAGAAGTCACAAATTCACTGTATGGACCAACAATAACCCGCTCACTTACGTTCTCAGCAAAATGA
The DNA here is from genome assembly GCF_039877785.1 of Chaetodon trifascialis. Taxonomy (NCBI): domain Eukaryota; kingdom Metazoa; phylum Chordata; class Actinopteri; order Chaetodontiformes; family Chaetodontidae; genus Chaetodon; species Chaetodon trifascialis. Next base: position 2,772,872 of record NC_092062.1, on the reverse strand, counting down.
AGCTGGACACCTGTGAGCAGAGGTGGGTGTTCAAACTGGCCCCATACAACTTTGACATCAGGAACATTCCTGGTCTTTTGTGCACCCCAGTGTTCTCCATCGACTCACGACAGTCCCTTATGGTGCACTTTGGAAGAAGCGAATGCCTTAGAACCTGATTGTGTGCAGGACACTTTTCGGCTGTCCTGTGATCCTCTCAGCCACCTGCACCATCGTCCCTTGACTGTGGCCTTCAACCGTGCAGCGGCAGTGTCCCAGCATCTACCCACCTCCTCAAAGGCAGTGTCTGCTGTTCTGGAACACTCCCTTGACAAATACCGCTTGCCCCCTCATGCATTGTGCTTGCCGCAGCTCACCCAGTCACTTCTGCCATCTGAGCTGTCTGATTTCCGCCCTTTGCCCAAAGACAAACTCACATCAATGCAGCGTGCTGATTCATACTTGAGCCGGGTGCTTTACTTTGTGGAACGTCAGAGACGGCTGTCACGATGAGAACACTCGCGTGAACCAGCTGGAGTCTTGCGGCTTCTCCAGCATTGGGAACAACTTACCATCAAAAAAGGTGTTTACAGGATGTCGTGACAAAGACAAAGACTTACCGGTATGTTGTGCTCGCTAACCTGAAAGCCAAGGTTCTGAAAGGTATCTATGATGAGGCAGGTCACCAAGGGCAGAAGAGGACGCTCTACTTGGCTAGACAGCGGTTCTACTAGATTGGGATGGAGAAAGATGTCAAGAATTATGTGCAGTGCTGTCAGCATTGTCTGGTGAGTAAGTCTCCTGAACCTGAGGCCAGGGCCCCACTCAAGAGTGTTAAGACCTCTAGACCTCTTGAGTTGGTTTGCATTGATTTTTGGTCTCATCCAACAATCCCTAGATGTACTCGTAGTGACTGACCATTTCACTAAGCTAGGTCAGGCTTACCTCTGTCATAACCAGTCAGCAAAAGCTGTTGCTCTTCAACTCTGGAACAACTTCTTCTGTGTTTACGGCTTCCCATAGCGAGTGCACTCAGACCAGGGTGCAAACTTCGAAAGCAGCCTGATCGCTGAGATGCTCCAAGTCGCTGGTGTTGAGAAATCTCATAAAACACCTTATCATCCCATGGGCAATGGAGCAGTCGAAAGGTTCAATCGCACCCTTGGGAACATGACCAGAGCTCTTCCACCTAGGGCCAAACAGAAGTGGCCCCAGCTCCTGCGTTCACTCACCTTCTCCTACAATGCAACAATCCATGAAACCACTGGTTTTGCACCCTTTCTACTCATGTTCGGCAGGATTCCCAGGTTGCTTGTGGACCTGATGTTTCAGTCTGTTCTCATGGATGAGCAAGTGGTGGATTATGATGTTTATGTGCAGTGTCTCTGGCGCGACCTGACAGAGGCTATCAGGATTGCTCAGATTTCAACCACGAAAAAACAGGAGAAGCAGACTGAGCTTTACAACCGCAAGGTGAGGGGTGCACCTGTGGAGGTTGGAGACAGAGTCTTGTTGGCTAACAAAGGACAACGAGGTTGGAGGAAACTGGTTGATTGCTGGGAGGGTCATCTGTACACTGTTGTGGAGAAACAGGTTAACACCCACACCTTCAGACTCAGGAACTGTGCGACAAACCAAGAGAAAGTTGTCCACAGAAATCTCATCATGCCTGTGAACTTCTTACCTGTTCCTGTTGATCTGGAAGATGGTGGCTCCTTTGTCAGTGACCTGACTGATGGGGCTGCGGATGAGTCTGTGGTGGGTGCTGAACATGATGGTTCGAGTGTTCTTCCTGGATGTGGACCCGAGGACAGGACTGTCTATTGGGTCTCTGAGCCCCCCTTCCTTTACTGGAGGACAGTCGACCTCTGTGGACGATGTGGATGGACATGACCGGACTGGATCTTACGCACCTGACGAGATTGACCTTGATGGTCACAATGAGAGACTTGCCAATCCAGACGAGACCAGATCTGATGAACTGAACCAGTCTGGCCCTTGTGGTCCTTCTGTTAATGCTGGCTGTTCTGTTGACTTACCTGACTCTCACCCTGCTGTCTCTGCTCTTTCTGCTGACTTGCTGCCTTCTGATGCTGGTTCTGTTATTGCATCAGAGGCAGGACAAGACCTTTCCTGTGACAGTCTGCAGGGAATACGGACAAGGTATGGGAGAGCTGTTAGACCAGTCGTCAGACTTATTCAGAACATGCGCCAGAAAGTTCTTGCTGGTCGTAAGTGTTATTTCATGTATTGGCTTTACATACAGTATGTGTATGTGATTATTGGCTCATATATAGTCATGAGTTCCTTCACTTTTAAGGAGGGTCTGGTTATTATTTTAGTTTTTCTATGATGGTTTGATACCTGTGTGTGACTACTGGTATGGGTGTGTCCAGGTGGTACACACCCATACCACCTGGACACAGGGTTGTGGTTCATGTAATGTACAGTTCAGTCTAATTTTTTTTTGTTCTTTCTTTTGGTCTGGGTTGTATGGGCAAGTGGAGCTCAGCAGGGGGGAGTGTAACAGAGTTAATATGTTGTGAGATTCCACTTGCCATAAAAAAAAAACAAAACACATCATGCAACACCGAAACTTATTTGTTCCATGTAATTAAATGCAGCACCCCTGTGGATTAGGGTCATGCACCCTGGGGGTCAGCAGCAGTCTGACCTTGCGGTCTTCACAGTAGGTGCATGAGTTATGAGCTCTGTCATATTTTGTATTAATTACTTTAATTTTAAAGTTAAGGAGTGATTTAAGTTGTCTTTTATAAACGCATAGCTCCCATAAGGTTGAGCACATTTTTTTTCATAAAGAGTTGACAGTGTTCTCTTCTCTTTCGTTTACAAAATGGCTAGTTACACATGTAGCTGACCTGCACTGTCCTTTCATTTTACATTTTATAGCCGTGTATGTGTGTTTGGTGGAAAGAAACTGAGGCTAACTGTATGTCAATCCTTCTGCCAGGTACATTATACTTTGTTGTTCATCATTTTATGTTAATTTTGGTATTAAAGCAGCAGTTTGACCTTGCTGTCTTCATGCCGTGTATGTTTGTGTGGTGGAAAGAAACCAAGGCTGACTGTATGTCAATCCTTCTGCCAGATGTCAGAAATAAACGGCACGTTTGCCAACATTGATGGTCTTCGTTCTATGAGTTACACAACGCAACGAGAAAGAGAGTACAACACCGCTACATGGGCAGAACACACAGACAACACTGCTGAGCAGCACTACAGACTATTCAGCTCAGGCTGAGGAAAAGTAGTTAGCTAGAGCACACACATTCAAATGTAAAAAAGGGGTGCTGTTATTGGTTGAAAATGCTGGTATGCATCGTTTCTTATTTCTTTTGCTTTATACATGCATGAATTGTCTTCTTTTTTTATTTGATTGTATTAGTGCACATGTGGAAATTGTGCAACAATGCAGTCAGAGCCTGGGAACATATGCTGCCAGGAGGTGCCACAGGTCACAGTATCTTTACCTGCATTTACAGTATGATCGCAGTGTATGATTGCAGATAACATGCCACTGCAGATACTCACCTTATGCTATGCCTAGCAGGTAACAAGATGGCTGCAGCAGCTGGATGAAAGGTCTCCATGCATGATCGACCATCCAGGTATAGAACCTGTTTGCCTAAATGTGCATACAACACTTACAGGGTTGACTACGGTCCTTTACAGCTATGGGGGACAGAACTTTCTCCGCATTTGGCCTCGACCGGTTGGGTGAGAGAGGAATGACCCCCCCCCCACAATGAATCTTGACTCGTAGCTGGCGATGACCTCCTCCTTGTCTGGATGCTCATATTGTGAAGGCACATCCAGTGGAATGTTTATCTTCAGAATCTCAGCTCTGTACTATGATGGGTTGACAAAGATCTTCTCCATGATCATGTCCATCAAATCATCTATATACCCTGTGTAATACACAGACACACAGAAAAAAGTGAATCATTAGTATCATTTATTAGATTATTCAACAACTGTTAATATAGTGTCATTGTGCACTTCGAATTCTGTATTTAAGTGTGTATTTTTTTGGTTTATTTATTGTGTTGAAAGTACCGAATTGTGTTACTTTGTGACATATACATTATAAACGTTTGTTTTTTGAGTGAAAAAAAAAAGGAAGTTAACCCTTACGAATGTGGCCTGAGTCTTCACTGGTTTGGTTCTGCACTCTCCCTTCATGCACACAAGCCCTCTGCTCCACACTCGCCCTCACCCTCACCCACTACATGTTTCACCCACACCATGCACACCTTCCCGTCAGTAACTCCCTCTTCTCCACCGAAACCTCAGGACATTCACATCATTACATCAATCACTTCACACAGACATTCAAAGCCCAGGAATGTTTTTAGACCCGGCACTGTTTTAACATTCCTTTAAAACACCGTGATGAGTGCACGGTCAGCACAGCTATCAAATTGGCTGTGCTGAATGTGCGCTCTCTTTTAAACAAATCTTTTATCATAAATGACTTAATTTTAGACAATAACCTAGATGGTATTCTCCTTACAGAGACATGGCTTGGCACTGATGCACCTGTTGTTCTCACTGAGGCTTCCCCACCAAATTTTAACTTTTTATTCTCTACTGGGGGGGGCAAAAAGGGAGGCGGAACTGCATCTATCACAAGAATTACAATGTCTGCAAATGCACATTGACAACAACTCGGACCCAGTATCCAGAGAATTTTTAAACCTCTTAAACTGTATGGATTTTAAACAGCACGTTACACAGCCGACCCACA